>NC_088707.1:11837737-12462737 GCF_028017835.1 Emys orbicularis | reverse complement strand
CTAATCCCATTTCGTAGGGTTTTTGTAACCATTGTATTTTATCCCCCCTGGCCCCAGCTCTTCAGAACAAGAACACGGGCCCCATGGCCGCAGCCGTGAGGGGGCCACACCGCCCCCTGCCCCGCCACCAGGGCTTCGCAGAGGGACAGCTTGGGGATGGGGGGGTTAAACTCACATCCCCCCCCCCCCCAGTTCCCACATCCACACTTACCCTCGCCAATGAACTTCTGCACCAGCTCCGAGCCCGAGACGCGGATGAAGGTGCAGTCAGTGTGGTGAGCCACGGCCCTGGCGAGCAGGGTCTTCCCGGTGCCGGGCGGTCCGTACAGCAGCACGCCCTGCAACGGCCAGGCCAGCGTCGTTAGCCAAGGCGCTCGGTGCAGGCGCTGCACTGCACAGCCCGGCACAGACATGGGCATTTGGTGCCACCTAGTGGGCGATTTACTCATAAACCCCATCCAGGGCCCAGTAGGACAGGGCCCAAACCATGCGTCCAGGACCACACGCCCGGGGAGCAGCTGCCAGTGCCATGCCCAGTGCCACCAGATGGGGGGAGCCTGGCTTTGGACAGGTGGGGACGGACCAGGCCTGCGGCGCACTCAAGGATTCGTGCCATGAGGACGCAGTTCGCTGGGGGGCTGCTCAAGCTCTGCCTCCTCCGGCAAGGGCAGCAGGGGGCGCTGTGCTAGGAAGCTGCTGCATTCCCTGAGGCTCACCCCCTCCTCCACATGGGCGAGGAGCTGCCATCCCCCAGGCAGGGCTGAGGCAGGAGACGCGGACCCACCCTTGGCCCTGGCCTTGCTGCAGCTGCCAGCAGGGAGCCGTGCTGGGCTCTGGCAGGGAAAAGGGCTGTCACAGCTGCTTCCCACTGGGAGCATCTAGGCCCTTCGAGCAGCCGTCCCTCCCCCCAGCTAGCATTGCAGGGGAGTGCACAGGGGCCGAGCCTCTCCTTTGGCAGGCACTGGGATCCCACCCACTCAGTGACTGGTTCCCTGCTCCCTCCCCCGGCACGGCCAGAGAACCGGAGCAAGTCGCAGGGGAGAGTGGGAGGTGCTCCGTCGTCCCCATTACTGGGAACGAATCTCCTTCCCCTCCCCGCTCCATGGGGTGGTGGGAACCATCCAGGGAAGGGAGAGGGCTCCCTTCTCCCCGCCAGCCTCGCCCGGAAGCCTGGCAGAGCACCAGCCCCCAGCAGTGCAGGGCTGTTTTCTGCTCGTTCTAAGCAGCAGATCTGAGCTGCCCAGGGCTGGCAGAGTCCCCTCCCCGTGGCGGGTGGCAGGGCACGTGCTGGGAGTCCTGCCCCGGAGAGCGCTTGCCTTGGGCTGGGCGATCCCCAGGGCCTCAAAGAGCTCCGGGTGTTTGACGGGCAGCTCAATCACTTCCTTGATCTCCTTGATCTGCTTGTCCAAGCCGCCAATCATCTCGTAGGTGGAGTCCGGGACCTTCTCCACCATCATCAGGGACACCAGTGGGTCCACTTTGTTGGGCAGGATTTTGTGGAGCGTGTAGCTGTCGTTCCTCAGCGCCACGCGGCAGTTCGGGGTCACCTGTGGAGACAGACGGGCAGGAGCTCACCGCCGGCCCCCCTCACCTTCAGCACTCGCAGCGCCCCGGCCTATGCACCCAGCCTGGGCACCTCCCCAGCAAGAGCTGGGCCGCGGGGCAGCTGCTGGGGCAGGGGCGTGGCCGGGCTGGGCAGCAGCAGCTGGTGGGACCTCTGCTGCCCCCGGCAGGCTGGTGACGACTGGCACAAGGGAAGGCAGCTGCAGCCAAGCTGCCCCCCTCTTCCCCCCGCACGGGGCGCGCTGCTCCAAGGGGTGGGTTCACCGGGGGCCTGGTACTCACATCATTGATGTCAATGTTTTTATCAACATCCACCACAAACTTCCCTTCTGGGTGAACCTGGAACACAGAGAGCAGAGACCTGTGGGGTGGGGCTGGGGCAGCACACGCAGCTCTCCCCCCCGCCCCGCTCCAGCGCGTGCGCACAGCCTCCCCCCCCATCCCCAGCCGGTGGGCACAGCCCCCTCCCCCCACCCACTCATCCCCAACCGGCGGGCACAGCCCCCACAAACCCCCCAGGGGGAAGAAGAGCCCAGCGAAGTGCCCAGGGGCTGGGGGGGGGGCTGCTCCTGCTCAAGCCTTTTCTAATACCCCGTCCCGCCCACTGGGCCGAGACGGTTCCACAGCCCAACAAAACATGCTGGTAACCAGCTTCTCCGCAGAGCCGGCCCCTGGGATTCAGCCCATCCCCCCGGGCCATCTCGAACGACTCTCCTCCCCATCGGAGGGAGCGTCTAGCACCCCTCGGCACTGGGAGGGGGACAGATGGCTCCTTGCTGCCCCACGGATTTGCAGTGTGCTGGCAGCCCGAGGGCAGTTCACCCTCCCCCTGCCCCACCTGCTCCAGGGCAGGCCCCCGGGGTTTCTGTCCCCAGGCTCATTCAGGGAGTGAGCCCACCAGCAGCCAGGACAGCTACGGTCCCTGGTCCCTGCCCTGAGCTCATGAGCCTGGCCGGCCACCCACCCACGAACCCCGGGCACTGCTCAGCCCTGGGAAGCAGCGCCCCAGCTCCGTACCTTGACAAGCACCTTCTTCTTATCCATGGCCCGCACCACCTCGCCGACGTAGGAGCCCTGCTCCTGCAGCAGCTGCAGCTCCTCCCGCAACAGGCGTACTGCAGCGCAACAAGGAGCCGTGAGCCCCAGCCCTGCCTGCCCACCACGGGGCGCACAGGCCAGCCGCCGCTCCGAGGGCCCCCGCTCAGGGCCCAAGCAGAGAGGGCATTTTCAGGGCAGGCCATTAACTCAGAGGGGGCAGGCGCTGCCAACTCCTCACATGCGCCAGCCCAGCCCCCGGGGACACAGCAGCCATGCTCCGGAGTCAGCGCCGGCTTCCGTCTCAGCCAGGGGTCAGAGCCAGCACCCTGCCTTTGTATCCCCGGGAGAGCATGCCTGGGGAGCGGGGCGCCCGGCTGTCCCGCTGCGACCCCCGGGAACCCAAGAGATCACCCAGCCTCCCTCCCTGGCAGAATGGGGAACAATCCAACCCTCCCTCTCATGGTACGCTCTGGACACCCTTTGCATCCCACCCAGCAGGCCGCCCCCCCGGGCAGGGGACGTCACGTTCTTGTTTTCAAAGCACCAATTCAAGGGGAATCGAGCACACGGAATGGGGACAAGGCGGGGGAGGCCAGCGGGAGCCGAACGCGGGGAACGCGGGGGAGGCAGTCGAGGCCAGCGGGAGCCAAGCGCGGGGAATGTGGACAAGGAGGGGGAGGCCAGCGGGAGCTGAGCGCGGGGAAGGTGGAGGGGGCGGGGGAGGCCAGCGGGAGCCGGGCGCGGGGGAGGCCAGCGGGAGCCGGGCGCGGGGGAGGCCAGCGGGAGCCGGGCGCGGGGGAGGCCAGCGGGAGCCGGGCGCGGGGGAGGCCAGCGGGAGCCGGGCGCGGGGGAGGCCAGCGGGAGCCGGGCGCGGGGGAGGCCAGCGGGAGCCGGGCGCGGGGGAGGCCAGCGGGAGCCGGGCGCGGGGGAGGCCAGCGGGAGCCGGGCGCGGGGGAGGCCAGCGGGAGCTCTACCTTTGGCATTCAGCTCGTTCCTCTGCGCTTGCAGGCGACGGAGATTCTGGCTCTTCTCGTTCACGATGAGCTTTGGGGAGAGGGGGAAGGGATAAGCCCACACGAGCCCAGGGGTCCCCCTGCACAACCGGCCCCAGCACGGCACCTCGCTCTGGTCGGCTCGCTCCTGAACATGGGCTAACCACCAGTCTAGCAGCTAGGAAGTGCCCACGCGTCTCCAGTGGGCAATGCGCAGGTGCCTCCCTGGGGAGCGCTAGGCCACTGTTCCCACCTCACGCCCGTCACTACAGCAGCCCTTGCACCAAATCCTCCCCAGCGTGAACCGCTCGGGAAAGCAGCCGGCACTGGAACAGGAGGGGACCCAGTTCTGAGCGTCTCTTACCACGTGGTCTGCACCCAAAGCCAGACTAACGGCCTCCCCTCTCTGCCAGGAACAAGGAACATTTCCCCTTTGAAGGGGTTTGCTCGTCACTTTGTCCCTGCTGCAGGAGTGGGGGTACCACCACCAACCCTGACACCCTGAAACCTGGGCAAGGGGCCCCCTTCCCAATCTGTTATTGGGCATGCGCCGCTCTGCTCTGAGAAACAACGGTCAAAACAGCCCCTTCTAGCCCTGCCTTCCGCAGAGTCAGGCCAGCTGGCTTTGGAGACGCCTGCCACTGACGGCAAGAAACACCACCCTAGGAAGGCCCTGCATCTGCCTGCTAGTTCTTGGGTCCCAACCTGCACCTCCCGCTGGGAGCCCTCTGAGGCCCCAGCCCCACTGACAGAGATGCTGTCACCGAGCACGGACTGGAATCGCTTGGAAGAGGCTGCTGGTTCCCTCAGAAGCCTTCTAGAAGAGCTGCCCAGCAGAGATGGTAGCACCCCTGCCGCAAACCAGAATGCGCTTCCTCAGCACCCCCAGCCCAGCCCCTCCGGCCGGCCACCCACCTGGTAGAGCCGGTGCCCCAGCCCAGACCCCACTCCCTGTGGCCAGAGAGCCCCCACAACGCAGCTCACCTGCAGCTCCTCGATCTTGGACAGGTAGTACTGGCGGAGACCTGTCCCCCCTTTGCCTTCATCCATCTCCATCTGCAGAGAGAGCACACGTCCATTGGCCCAGGGGAGCCCCTCGGCGCGAGAACGGGGGAGGCTCCTACCCGCGGGAGGGGAGGTGCTGCTCCTTCTCCAGAGGAGCAGAGGCTGGGTGGCGTCCACGGGGCTGGCAGAACAGCCCCCTGTGCTGGCTGCCAGCTATCAAGCGAACCCAGAGCCTCTGCCCTCGAGCCTCTGAGCCACAGCCCAGCTGGAGCTCAGGGCCCCGCAAAGGCTTGATCTGAGGCGACGGCAGCCCCAGGGCTCCCCAGAGACCCTCTGATCGAGTGGGGCGCAGCGCCGCTCACATCCAAACGGCCTTCAGAGACAGCTTCTGGTGCAGGCAGGTTCAGCCCCTTCCGCACAGAAAGGATAGGAGGCAGCCCCAGCATAACTAAAGTGACATCTGCAGCCACCAGGCTCCAAGGAGCCCCAGCTCCACAAGGCGGGTGCAGGCCGGGGCTCTGTTCGCTTCCGGGGAGCCCCCCAAACTCTCGGGGGACCCGGCTGCTCCAATCGCAGGCAAAGAATCCAAAGCGGACAGGAGCTGGTGGGTGTGAGAAGCTCTGTGGCCAGCCCTGGGGCCACGGGAAGGGGACCCAGCCCCACCGCCCGGGGAGCAGGCACTGAGATCCAAGGCAGCCCACCCAAGGGGGCTGGGCCCCACTGGCGAGGGAAGAACCGTTCCCCCCTCCCTTCTGCACAAGCATCTGCAACAAACCCCGCCCCCGATCCCTCTTCTTCTTCCTCCCCCCCCCGCCCCCATCCCTCCTCTTCCTCCCTCGCCCACGACTCCCCTCCCCCTGCCACCCCATCCCTCCTCTTCCGCCCTCCCATCCCACCTCCCCCCCGCCCCTGATCCCTCCTCTTCCTCCCTCGCCCCCGATTCTCCTCCCCCAGCCAACCCCATCCCTCCTCCCCGTCCCGGACCCCCCATCCCTCTTCCTCCCCCCGGCCCCCATCCCACCTCCCCGCCCCCGATCCCTCTTCTTCTTCCTCCCCCCCCCCGGCCCCCATCCCACCTCCCCCCCGCCCCTGATCCCTCCTCTTCCTCCCTCACCCACGACTCCCCTCCCCCTGCCGCCCCATCCCTCCTCCCGGTCCGGGATCCCCGCATCCCTCTTCCTCCCTCCCATCCCACCTCCCCGCCCCCGATCCCTCCCCACTATCCCCCCTCCCTCGCATCACCCAACCACCGATTCTCCCCTAGACCCCCCCTGCGCCCCCCCGGCCTGACTCAGCAGAACGCGGCCCCCGGCTCCGCGGAGCCGCCCCGAGGGCAGGACGAGCCCCCTCCGCCCGGCCGGGCTGCGCCGCTCCTCAGCCACCCCCGCCCCACACCCCACTCCCCCCGGGGTCTCTCACCTGCTCCGGCCCGTCCACCGCCATCTTCTCCGCCGGCATCTGGGCGCTGTGACCAGTCAGGGAACCGACGCGCACTGCGCAGGCGTAGATAGACCAGCGGAGCTATCTGCCCACATCCAAGATGGCCGCCGCCTCGACCCTTTCCCCCGTGCGCACGCGCAGGAAGCGCCAAAGCGTCATTTCCTTTCTCTGACTCTATGAACGCTCAAAACACCCACCACGCTTCCGGGCTCAAATAACCACACCTAAGATGGCCGCCGCCTCCGGTCCTGAGCCGCCATCTTGGTAGGGTCTCTCCAGTAACCTTCGGCCTTGTAGGGAAAAGGGGAAAAACACCCTGAGGAGAATGTTCCCCTAAGTCATCCTGGGCGCCGTGTTCCCCCGCCGGCCCCGCTCCGCCTCAGCGACTGGACGCCACTCACAAGATGGCGGCAGGGCAGCGTCGTGACGGAAACGGAAGCGAAGGCGCGCGCGGGGCAGTGTGGGAAGTAGCTTGGTGCGTGCATGTGGTGTGCAGGCTGCACGCACCAGTAGCCGGGTCGGGGCCGGGGTGAGTCGGGTCAGGGATTCGGGGGGAATCACGTGGGGATTGGTGGGAGGGGGTGCGGGGAGTGGGGGGGGGAACTCGCGTGGGGATTGGGAGTGGGGGATAGGTGGGAGGGGTGTGGGGAGGTTGGGGGGACTCGCGTGGGGATTGGTGGGAGGGGGTGCGGGGGTTGGGGGGAACTCGCGTGGGGATTAGTGGGAGGGCGGGGGTAATTGGGGGAATTTATTTCTTCCAAAGTTGCCCCCAGCTGGAAGCCACCAGCTGGGTCCCTGGGGGCCTCGCCAGGTGCTTGGCGCTGCCCCTCCTCCCCCCGCGGGCAGCCGGGCTGCCTGCTCGCCTCCCTGGGTCCTGACCCCTGGGCACCCCTGCGGTGCGCGGAGCTGCGCCCCTTTGACTTGGTTTCTGGGGTGTTGGGCTGGAGCCAACGGGTGTGGATCTGGTCTCCCCGCTGGCTGGGGGTCTGACAAGTCCTAGCCCCGCTCAGCTGCTGCTCCGGGAGGTGGTGTGGGTGCGGGTTGCACTGGGGCTTGGGGTCACAGTGCGAGGGGGCCGTAGCTAGCCATGTAATAGGTGGCATTCTGCTATCCTATGGATTTTTTCTGGAGCGGGCGGGGGCACTAAATGCACCTAGAATCAGAGGGGAAGCCGTGTTAGTCTGGATCTGTAAAAAGCGACAAAGAGTCCTGTGGCACCTTAGGTGAATACCCACTTCGTCAGACGTGCCTGCATCTGTTAGTCTATAAGGTGCCACAGAACTCTTTGTTGCCAAATGCATCTAGAGGTTTGTCCTGCTGTAGACAGGAGTGGGGCTGGTACTGGGGTCCCTGTGGGGGCCTCGGACGGAGTCGTGTGGTTACTCACTCCTTGATCGGTAGCAGTCTGGCTTGGAGGGCAGCTGCAGAGAATGGGATGGGAGGGGGCCTCCCTTCCCCCAGCCGAGCGTTGGGGTGAGTGACGTGCTCCGGGGGGTGCTCAGAGCCGATGAGGGGCGATTTGGACTCTGGGTTCAACCTGCTGCCACTTCCCCTCTCTCCGCAGAAGGCGTGTGCACTGCTGCCTGGGACAGCTCGTGGGGCTCCCCCGCCCGCCGGAGAGCGAGCCGAGCCTGTGGGCCTGAGCGAGCCTACGGGCGCCTTCGCCCCCCAACATGGGCAAGAAGGGCAAAGTGGGGAAGAGTCGCCGGGACAAGTTCTACCGCCTGGCCAAGGAGACGGGTGAGCGGGGGCGAGGGGCGGGATCTGCTGAGTTCTGGGGGCGTCTCTGCCCCTCAGCACCCACATCCTACCTCTGCTGGGCCGCGACCTCCCACGCGGGGCCCGGCCTGGGCTGTGATCCCCGCCACAGCTCGTTCCGTTTTTCCCCACTTCCTGCCCTGCAGCAGCTGCTGGGGGCTGGCGACGTCCCCCCTCGCGCCTGCGGACTCACCCAGACCCCCGGAAAGCTCTGACTCTCCCTCCCTTTAGGCTTTCGCTCGCGATCCTCCTTCAAGCTGATTCAGCTCAACCGGAAGTTCCAGTTCCTGCCGAAATCCCGCGCGCTGCTGGACTTGTGCGCGGCCCCTGGCGGCTGGTGAGTGACTGGGGCCACGGCTGCCTGTCAGAGCCCAGGGGACCCGCCGGCCCTTGGAACGGGGGCTGGCAGGGTGACAGGAGGCGGGAATGTCTTGGCTGGCTTGGCAGAGCTCCAGCCCGCTCGCTTACACCTTGGGCAGGCCCAGAGCCCATGTGCAGCCCTGCCTGCTTCCTGGGCTCCGTCGGTGGCCAACGAACCGAGTCTTGGGGCAGACGAGGAATTGTGCGGCGGCTCCATGGCTCGGGGGCAGAACCAGACACTGTCCAACAGCCCCGGGCTGGTGAACAACCTTGGGGCCATCGCCAGCTGCGGCCAGGGGGGAGCCTTGTGCCTGTCGGACTCCAGGGGGCGCCATCACTCTCCTGCCCCAAGCCCCGGGTGACTGTCCTGTAGCGGGCGGCTCCAGGAGCAGGCAGTGGCTGGCGAGAGATCAGCGCCCAAGCTGGAGCTGCTGCTGGGGCTTTGCCAGCCCATAGGGAAGCACGGGACCCATACTGCCCCGCAGGCCCTGTGTGGGCTGAAGCCCCAGGGAGCTCCGCCAGGTGAGGTATCGCAGGTGTCTCCCCATGAAAGATGAGGGCAGAGCCCTCCAGGGTAACACATCTGTCCCCAGCTGAGGCAGCGTGGACTGGGCAGGGGCTGCTGTGAGTCGGGGGAGCAGCTCCCAACGCTACCAGGCCCTCCAAGCTGGACCCCCACACTGTGCCCTCCACCCAGTCTCGGCCCAGCCTGGTGTGGGGGTGACCCCAAACAGCCGTATCCGTGGGCTGTGTAGACTCGTCAGGGTGCCAGGCCCCAGGGGGTGGGCGCAGAGCCCTGCCCTGCCTGGGTTTCTCCTCTGTCAGAGTCAGTCCCGTGGGGCTCGTCTCCTTTCCCATGATGGTGCTGGGGGAAGCGGGGGGACCCGTGTGGGTCATTATGGGGGGCGAGGACTTACACTGTCTCTGGCCCTCTCTCCTCTCCACAGGCTGCAGGTGGCCTCCAAGTTCATGCCAGTTTCCAGCCTCATTATTGGTGAGTGAGGAGGGAGCGGGGGGAGGGCAGGACAGGATGCCTGGGGGGCTGGGCCCAGGAGAGAAGGGGCAGTCGCCGGGGGGGTGGTTGGGAAGTGGACACTGTCCCTCCTGATGGCTGGGCGAGCGCCACCCCTCATGGGAGTTGGGGGCTGTTGAGAATGGGGCAGCACCCCCGCTGGGGGAGGGGGTCTGGCAGATGCTGAGTGTCTCTCTCCTAGGGGTGGATTTGGTCCCCATTAAGCCCATCCCCAACGTGGTGACGCTGCAGGAGGACATCACCACGGAGAAGTGTCGGCAGGTAATTCCCACCCCACAATGCCTCCTGAACCCCGACAGCCGGACACTTTAGCGCATCTCCCCCGGCCCTGTTTCTGGGGGGATGGGGGGGGCATCATGTTCACCCGCCCCCCAGAGGCCTCTCTGCGGTGGGATCCCTGAGCCACCCACCCCGGTTTCCTTGGGGGGAGTGGGTAGGACCCTTGGGTTTGGCTCAGCCCTGGGTCGCAGGTTCTGTAGGCTGGAGGGAGCGTTGGTCTTGGGGGGTTGGAGGGGAGGCCTGGCGTGGGGGGCGGCAGGCTCACTGTGCCCTCGCCCCCCTCCCCCACTCTGCTGCAGCGAATGTGAGGGGGGCTGTCCTGGCAGGGAGGGTGTCCCAGGCTCATCCCCTGCCCTCGCCCCCCAGGCCGTGCGGAAGGAGCTGCAGACGTGGAAGGTGGACGTGGTGCTGAACGACGGGGCCCCCAATGTGGGGGCCAGCTGGGTGCATGACGCGTACTCCCAAGGTACCTCCCCCCTCGCCTGGCGGCCCCGGTCCCTGTGACAGCCGAGGGTTCAGCTCCATCCCTGGAGCTCCCCGGGTCCAGCTCAGCAGTCCTGTGTCCCATCGCCCCCAGTGCAGGAGCAAAGGGCCCTCTGGGGCCGGCCCAGTTACGAGGGATCGGGACCCAGCACTGTCGGTCGTGTGCTCCAGAGCAGAGAGCGGCAGGAGGCCTGGGCCCCGTGGAAGTGTCAGACAGACGCCCCAGGGGAGGGAAAGGAACACGCCGCGCCAGGCGAGTGCCTGTGGGGTTGTCTCCTCAGCAGGCCCAGGGCTGAGTCCGCCCCGCCCCCTGCCCCATCCTTCCCCTCAGGTACCACGACAAGCACCGTGGGAACCAGAATCAAGCTGGATCCTGCTCCCTAGCCATGCCCCGGTCTGCCGCGCTTGGAACCACTGGGAGTGAAGGCTCAACGGGGTTGGCTTTGGCGCTGATCCATCTCCATTCTCCACTCCAGCCAACCTGACGCTCATGGCCCTGAAGTTGGCCTGCGAATTCCTTTCCAAGGGCGGCTGGTTCATCACAAAAGTCTTCCGCTCCCGCGACTACCAGCCCCTCCTGTGGATCTTCCAGCAGTTGTTTCGCAAGGTGCAGGCCACCAAGCCGCAGGCCTCCCGCAACGAGTCGGCCGAGATCTTCGTCGTCTGCCAGGGTGAGCTGGGGCCGGGGGTTGCTGGGTGGGAAGGGAGTGGGGGTTGCTGGCTGACACCTCTAATCCTTTCCTTTTCCCTCTCCCAGGATATCTGTCCCCAGATAAAATTGACAGCAAATTCTTTGATCCCAAATTTGCCTTCAAGGAAGTTGAGATTCAGGCCAAATCTGTGAGCGAGCTGGTGACCAAAAAGAAACCAAAGGTACAAGTGAGCAGTCCGGGGGGCTTGGCTGTGAGGGGAGGCCCTTTGGGGCAGGGAGAGCAGCCCCCAGGGATGAGGAGAGGGGTCCACAGTTTAGAGTGGGGCTGGGGGAGGCTGTGGCGCTTGGACCCTGCCGAGTGGAGCCTGCTGCTTACTCATCCCGTCTGGCTAGTAATGTATATGCTTGGCGCTTCAAACGTGCTAATTTCCCAAAGCCGAGGAAAACTATGAGTGAAATTGCCTGGGAGGAAAAATGTAGGCAGGAAAATTAATGAAAATTGGGAGCCCTTTTAAAAGGGTGTATTGCATGACCAAAAAGTCATGATTCTACAGTCAAGAAAGAACATGGCCTAAAATCCCATCCTGGTTCAGTGGTGAAGAGAAAGTGACCATTAGACATAAAAAAGTAATAGATAACACATGGAAAAAAGGGGAAATGCATAGCAATGGTTATAAATTAGAAGTTATGGAGGGTAGAAAGTTGATAAGGGAAACTAAAGAGATCAGGGTAAACTCCCTGGCTTTCATAGCTAAGGACAATAAAAAGTTTAAGGCTATTAGGAACAAAATAAATGCTAGCAATGGTATAGGCCAGGGGTAGGCAACCTATGGCACGCGTGCCAAAAACGGCACGCGAGCTGATTTTCAGTGGCACTCACACTGCCCGGGTCCTGGCCACCGGTCCAGGGGGCTCTGCATTTGAATTTAATTTTAAATGAAGCTTCTTAAACATCTTAAAAACCTTATTTACTTTACATACGACAATAGTTTAGTTCTATATTATAGACTTATAGAAAGAGACCTTCTAAAAACGTTAACATGTATGACTGGCACGCGAAACCTTACATTAGAGTGAATAAATAAAGACTCGGCACCCCACTTCTGAAAGGTTGCCGCCCCCTGGTATAGGCCTATTACGCTAGGAGGGCCTGGTACTAGGCCTGACCTCATTCAACATTTTCATCAGTCTGGAAGCAAATAGCAAATGTGCAACTGAGCCAAAGATTTGTGGAGTGAGGCCCCAGGTGTTGTAATACAGCCAAAGGCAAGGTCGTGTCTAGGGCCGTACCTGCGGAATGGGGGCCTGCGTCCTGGAAAGCAGGGAGTCTGGACAGGACCTAGGAGTCCTCGTGGACAAGCAGCTGCCCGTGAGCTCCCGGGGCGATGCTGACGTGACCCGTGGCTGTGTGAAAAGGGGAGTCGGAGCAGAGTTCGGTACAGCGCTGCTGGGACCGACGCTGGAGACCGCACCCCGGTCTGGGGTCTGCATTTGAGAAGGATGTTGACTTTTTAGAGAGGGTGCAGAAAAGAGCCACAAAACCGATTCGGGAGCTGGCGAACAGGCCGGAGAGTGACACACACACAGCTCAGTATGTTTCGCTGATCACAGAGCGGACTGAGAGTTGACTTGACGACAGTGATTTGATCTTGATGGGGAGAAAATACCGGCGACTAACGGGCTCGTTAAGGGCGACAGGCAGAACAAGAACCCCTGGCTGGAAGCTGACGTTAGACACGTTCGAGTTAGAGATGAGGCAGGACGTGTTCCCTGAGCGGGCGATTGGCCATTGGAACAAACTGCCTGGGGAAGGGGGGGGCCCATCTCGGTGTCGTCAGCTCCAGGCTGGAGGCTTCTGGAAGGAGCTTCGGGCACTACAAGCCGTTGGGCTCCATGTGGGTGCGAGGGGGGAAGTGAAATGGCTGGGCTAGGCCAGAGCTCAGACTAGCTGATCTAATGGCCCCTGCCGTGAATCTACGGCTCTGACCCCGTCCTCCCGTCTCGCAGGCGGAGGGATACGCAGAAGGTGACACGACGCTCTATCACCGCTTCACGCTGATGGATTTCCTCAAGGCCCCCAACCCTGTGGATTTCCTCTCCAAGGCCAATGAGGTGAGTGCCCAGGGCCAGGCCAGCCCCGTGGGAGCGGAGCAGGGAGGGCCCACAGCCTGGGCTTGGCTCAGCCCCTCTGCTGGACACCGGCAGGGCACTTAACAGTACCCAGGGGCTTGCTGGTGGGACCCACGGACTTGGGCTTGGGGCAGGGGAAGAGTTGCGAGGGCTGCTGGTCTCGGGAAGGAGACAGCTGCAGCCTTTCCCCTTTGGCTCCTGTGCAGATCACGCTGGGGGACAGCGAGCTGGAGCGGCACAGCGCCACCACTGAGGAGCTGCGCCAGTGTTGCCGGGACATCCGCGTGCTGGGCCGCAAGGAGCTCAGGTACCCTGGGAGGGGTGGGGGGAGGGGGGCATGCGGCCTGGGCTTGGGGAGTCCGGCATTGCCTGGGGCAGGTAGTTCTAACTCGCTGCCTCTCTGCTCAGGGCCCTGCTGAACTGGAGGACTAAGCTGCGTCGCTTTATGGCCAGGAAGCTGAAGGAGCAGGCCAAGGAGCTGGACATCAGGTAGGAGGAGAAAAGTGGTTTCCAAAATCTGCAACTGCCCCCTCCACGCACACCAGGGGGCACTCCGTAGCTCGTGCCCGCCAGCTGGTGGCGCTGGGGAGCCTGGCCCCGGGTTGGCTGGGTGGGGCAGGGCCAGGCTGAGTGACTCCATCTTCTGGCAGCTTGAGCTCTGGCGAGGAGGAGGAGGGTGGCGAGGAGGAGGCCGTGAAGACGTCGGGAGCAGCTGGGGATGGAGCCGCAGAGGAGGAGGAGATGGAGCTGAGGCTGGCGGAACTGAAGGCAGAGGAAGTGGCTGAGCTGAAGAGGTGAGTGCTGCCCTCCCCAGCAAGGGGATCTGGGCACCCAGGGGTGGGGGAACCTCAGTGCTCCTGCTACGGGCATGTGATGGGCCCGTCCTCAGCTGGGCTGGGGTGTCCAGCCAGCAGAAATGCTGCAGGAGGCTCTCCCAGGGTGCCTCCCCCCATCGGTACCCCTATTTGCCCTGTGTCACGGACTCACAGATCGTGCCCACTCTTGGCCCCGTGCGGTCCGTGGGGGGTGCCCCTGTTAGTGAGACAGCCCTTCTCGGGGGTCCACTCTCTCTCGGGGTCAGGACCCTCCACCTCCTGGAGCTGTACCTCTCAGAGCCTTAGCACATCTGTTTCTCGCCGTGGACCCCCTCAGGGAGTCCACTCGCTCTGGACCCCCCGGGCCTTCACCCCCGAAGGAGTTGATGCCACCCTGTTCTCTATACCGGGGTGACTCTCAGCCAGCATAAAACAGGAGGGTTTATTGAGGGTTGAACACAGCACAGGAAACTCTCAGGGCCTCAGGCCTGGCCTCCCTCAGGCCAGCACATCCCAGTCTCTCTGCATCCAGGTGGGCTCTGCCTACTCCCCCTCTCCAGCCCCTGCTTCCCAGCTGGGCATCTGAGATCACCGGCCTCAGGCCCCGCCTCTGTCCATTGTCTTCTCTCCAGGTAAACAGGGTCGTAAACTGGGGACTCCTCTTCTCCGTTCTGTCCTCTGTCTGGAACCGGCTGGTTAGGTCACTGGGTCCTCACTCTGCAGCCCATTGTCCGCCCACTGGCCAGAACCGGCTGCATCTCCTCAGCTGGGCCTCCGGGTCGCCAGGTCACCGGTCACTGGGGTATCCATCCTCCCGGCCATTGGTTGGGTCCCCAAGTCCTCTCCAAAACAAACTCCCTCTCCCCTCACCTCGTTAAACCAGTAATACCCAGGGAAACTGAGTCCCACCCCCTCTGCATGCAAACCATTGAAACTCCACAGAAAACAAGAAAACCCCCCACTTCGTCACACCCAGAGTACCCCCATGCGCCTCTCCCTGACCCCCTTCTCTCAGGACTGTTTCTGGGAGCAGTTTCCTTTGGGCTCAGGACCCCAGCCCCAGCCTGGCTCAGACGCTCGCCCACCCCAGCATGGGAGGGAAGCAGAGGCCCTGAGGGGAGTGACTGGCCCAAGCTCCCGTGGTCTGCAGCAGAGCTGGGAATAGAACCCAGCAGTCCTGCCAGCCAGGCCTGCTCTGACACACCCCCGCCCGCCGAGAGACCCGGCTCCATGTGTCCCCGGCAGCAGCTGGAGCTCACTGCCTGGTGGCAGCCATGCTGCCCCTGGGGCTGCCCAGTGCTCTGCCCCAGCACTCAGGGAGGCACCGTGATGGGTGCCCTCAGGTGTGGGGGGATGGTGCCCCTTCCCCCATGACTGCCCAGCTGTGAAAGTTATGGGCCCAGCCCCCCAGCACAGGGGTCTCCATTTGGGGTGGGGGCAGTCAGACAGGCCTGCTGGGAGGCAGGATGGGGCAGCCGGGCTCCCATCCCCGTGATGGCAGCTGTGGGGTTCTGGCTGCAGCGTGACACACACACACACACCCCGGCGGGGATCCCCCCAGGAAAAAGAAGAAGATCCTGAAGGAGCAGCGGAAGCAGCGCGAGCGCATCGAGCTGAAGATGGACCTGCCCGGCGTCTCCATCGCGGACGAGGGCGAGACTGGCATGTTCTCCCTCCGAACCATCGGCAAGACCCGGGTGAGGCTGCGGGGGCAGCAGCTGGCTCCGCACCGGCGTGACGGCCCATGTCTGCTCGGGGCAGAGCCGGGGGGTTGGGGGGGCTCGGGAAATGGGCAGGCTACAGGGGAGTGAGCGGGGCTAGGAGAGTGGTGGGTGGGGGCACTCCAGGGGTGTTGGCGAGGCCGGGGGGGGCTGGGCTGGGAGAGCGGCAGGGGATGATTTGATTTCTGTGGGGCCTGGCTCCTGACCCACGCTCCCTGCTCCTCAGCTGCTGAACGAGGTGGCCAGGGGCGATATGGCGTCTGCGGACGCCTTCCTGGAGGCGCCGCATGAGGACGACGACGTGGCCCTCTCGGAGCAGGATGACGCGGACAACGTGTCTCTGGCCAGCGACCTGGACTCGGACGAGCTGGCCGACATCGAGGAGCGGCTGCAGGAAGCCAAGCGGGGGCTGGGCCCAAAGAGGTCAGAGCCTCTGTGGGGAGCGGGGGGCAGGTGAGGGATCCTGGCAGCTGCAGTAAACTCCCCCCGGTTGGAGCAGCTTCGGGGCCGTGAAAACCGCATCACAGACGATGAAATCTGGTCTCCCCTGTAATAACATCTGGTCTGTTGTGAACTTTTACCCTAAGCAGCGTTTCACAAACGGCTCCAGACCCGGGAGGGGGGCGTGGCATCGGCACTCCTACTTCTGCGCTGCCTGGAGAGCGGCGGCTGCTGGCTGGCTTCCCAGCTCTGAAGGCAGAACAGAAGTGAGGGTGGCATGGTATTGGGGGGTCGTCACTTTTTGGGGGGGAGTTGGCATGGGCTTTACGTCTTTTGCCATTTTTAAATACATGTTCATGCTTTGTTACAACACCGTGACATTTACGTATCTGAAACCGGGACAGTCAAGCTTTTAAAAACGCTATGAGTGAAATTTACGAAAACGATGTGAATTTGGTAGGGCCATGGCCATGAGGGGTGCTGGGCAAACGACAGCCTCTCTACTCTGGGCTCCCAGTAGGGGGCGCTGTGGCTGGCTGGGGTGATGACCAGGTGGACGGGGTCAGCCTGCCTGGCCCTTAACCCTCGCAGCACCACTGCGGTAGGAGGCTCTGCCCCTTTCCCAGGGGTTGGAGCCAGGTGGGCAGCTAAGTGCCCCTCCCCAGGGAGCCCTGTGCCAGGCAGCCCGGCTGCCCCCGCCGGGCCCCTGTCCGTGGCCCCGGGGCCGAGCGTGCCCGGCTACCCCCACCGGGCCCCGGTCCGTGGCCCCGGGGCTGAGCGTGCCCGGCTGGCTGTGTTGCAGAGGGACCTTCCAGCAGCTGGCAGAGGAGGAGGGGGAGGAGAATCCCCTGCTGGTGCCCCTGGAGGAGAAGTCGGTGCTGGAGGAGAGGCAGACCAACCTGTGGTTCGGGAAGGTGAGTGCCCCAGTTGGCCGGGAAGTGCCAGGCCCCGAGGTGGGGGGTGTCCCAGCCCCTGTGCAGCGGCTCCAGCCTCACCTGGGCCCACCTGCCCTCTGCTGGCTGGAGCAAGGTCTGCGCTGGCTCTGGCCTGTCGCCCTCTGGTGGCAGCACAGTGCGTGTGAGCCGTGGTGCTAATGGCTGGCAGGAGACTCTTGAGCTCCCCCAGGGAGGCCTGGCTGGGGCTGGGGAGTTACAGGGGCCAGAGTCTCCCCACGTGGGCTTCAGGGACCCCAAGGATGGGGGGAGAGGGGGGAGCGCAGTGAAAACAGCCCACGCACGAGGGCCTGCGTCCTTACCTCAAACATCCCCTCGCTCCCTCCTCCCAGCTCCCCACGTGTCTCCCCCAACCCCCATCCCTGCCAGCTCCCTGCCATTCATGTGTCTCCTGCTGCCCCCCCACCTCCCACCAGCTCAGCCCTGCCCTCTGACCAACCCCTCCCTGTCCCTAGGAGGTCTTTGCCGGCATTGAGGACGATGTGGACGAGGCCCTGGAGATCAGCCAGGCGCAGGCGCTGTCCGAGAGGAAGGAGCCGCCGCCAGGTGAGAAGGGGGCCGTGGCGTGCACGGGGCCGGCTGTCCCTGGGGGTGGCGCCTGTCAGGGTTCCCTCCCCACTCTGAACTCTGGGGTACAGATGTGGGGACCCGCATGAAAAAGCCCCTAAGCTTATTTTTACCAGCTTAGATTTAAAACTTCCGCAAGGCATAAATTCCTTCCTTGCCCTTGGTATTGCTGCCACCACCAAGTGATTTAAACAAACATTCAGGAAGGGCCACTTGGAGCCCAAAATATCCCCCCAAGCCCCTACACCCCCTTTCCTGGGGAGGCTTGAGAATAATATCCTCACCAATTGGTTACAAAGTGAGCACAGATCAACCCCCCTGGGTCTTTAGGACACTGAAAAACAATCAGGTTCTTAAAAGAAGTTTATTTTAGAAAAAAGATAAAAGAATCACCTCTGTAAAATCAGGATGGAAGATAACTTTACAGGGTAACAAAAAGATTCAAAACACAGAGGATTTCCCCTCTAGGCAAAACTTTAAAATTACAAAAACAGGGATAAACCTCCCTCTTAGCACAGGGAAAATTCACAAGCTACAACAAAAGATAATTTAACGCATTTCTTTGCTATTACTTACCATTTTTGCAAGACTAGATGCTTAGTTCAGATATGGCTTAGGGAGATGTATTTTCCCTGCCCTGGCTCCTCGCTGACCTGGAGAGAACAAAGGAACCCAAAACAAAAACCGTCCCCCACAGATTTGAAAGTATCTTCTCCCCTTATTGGTCCTTTTGGTCAGGTGCCAACCAGGTTATTTGAGCTTCTTAACCCTTTACAGGTAAAGGAGGGATTTTATGCTACTCTTAGCTGTATGTTTTTGGCAGCCAAGCCTGGGAGGGAGCTGGGCCCCCATTGTCCAGGCGAGGAACTGGCCACGGGGTCACAGAAGCAATTGGAGCCCTGGTTCCCTGACCTGCTCTCAGGACCGACTGAATGGGAGGAGCGGCTCGTAAGACGAGCTCGACCCTGCCTCAGCCTCCCCAGGGAAAGGGGCCCCGCCAAACGGGGCAGAGCGCCGTTCCCCTGAAGGTAGCAGGCCGGCCCCAGGCTGTCCATCCAGCCCTCGTGGCTGGGGCCCCTGGGAAGCAGGATTCCCCCTTATCAGATGCGATGCCCCTCCCAGCTGTGAGCTCCCTTGCGGCGCCCCAGTCCACCTCACCCACTGGCCTTGCTTGTCACACCCAGGGAACGTGAAGGGGAAGGGGCAGAAGAAGTTGCCCCCATCCCAGGAGGCAGCTGCAGTGGAGGTGGGGCCCAGGGCAGCCGTGGGGGCTGGTCCCAGCGAAGACCAGGGCGGGGGGAGCAGCGGCGAGGAGGACTCTGACAGCAGCAGCGACGAGGAGAGGTGAGCAAACGGGGGTCGCTGGCCTGCCCGATGGGGGGGGGTAACAGGGGGCCCGGGCCCCTGGACTCTATGCAGTGGGAGGGATGAGCTGGGAGGGGGCTGCCCTTCCCGCCCAGTCCTGAGCACCGTCGCCTTGGGGGGCGCTGCATGAGCAGCAGTGACCGTTCCTCTCTTCCCCCCCAGGGAGACATCGCAGAAGGGAAGGAAGCGGGCGCTCGCCGAGCCAGGTGGCTTTGAAGTGGTGCCCATTGAGGACCCAGGTGAGTTGAGTGGGGGCTGTGTGCAGGGAAAGGCAGCTCTGCTGGGGTGTCTGCACCTCTGGACACCAGCATGGAGCTCAGGGCTAGGTGGTGGGCACAGGCCCAGCTGGCGGGAGAGGGGCATAAGGCCATGGAGGTTTCTACTCCTGGGGAAATTCTGTGCCACTTCGCATGCGCAGAATTTATGTGCCCCACAGATTTCTTTGCTTCCCTGCAGAAAAATGACTTTCTGACGGGGAAGCAAAGGGAAGCCCCAAGAGTGGTCATGTGACCCTCCCCAGCAATATGTTTCGGGTGCCCAGGGCAGCCGGCAGAGAGGTAAATCACTGTGGGGCAGGGGGTGGGACTGGGGAAAACCTGGCTGGTGGCTCCTACCCTGCGCTGGGCTCAGCTGCTAGTCCCAGCTGGGCTGGGGAGGACGGGACTTCCTCTTTCCCTGCACAGCATTCGGGGCTGTCAGAGCCTCCCCCAGCTGCAGGAAGTTCTGCAAACTCCCCCCACCACCTGCGTGTCCTGCACCCGCCGCTCCTCAGCTGCTGGGGGACGGATCCATGTACAGGGAGTTGCTCCCCCATCCGCCCAACCGCCATGCATCCAGACCGCCCCCATACCCAGACCCTCCTGCTGAGTGTTGCTTCCCCCCACCGGGAATGGAGGGGCAGGGCCCTGGGGTGTTTCTGGGGCAGGCCTGGTCCTTGTGCTGCGTCAGGGTTGGGTGCAGCCTCACCGCTAAGTCCATGTCCCAGGGGAGCTGCAGGGTGATCTGCCACCTCTGCAGCCAGAGGCCTCTGCTCCCCACGGCCAGGCTGGAGCCTCCACATTTATGTGACAAATAAAATGTGCAGGATTGGTAGTGGTTTGGTGCACAATGCCTTCAGGAGCGACCGGTTTCGTATACGGAGACGCCAGGGGCAGGTGGGAGGGTTTGTAGCAGCCTGAGCCCTAACGTGCTCGTCTTCTCCCCCCAGTGAAGAGAGCCCGTGTCCTGGATGCAGAGGGGCTCGCGCTGGGGTCTGTCATTGCCACCTCCAGGAAAGCCAAGCGGGACCTGATTGACAACTCCTTCAACAGGTACCGGGGGCAGCAGGCAGCGTGGGGCGGTGGCCGGGGCAGGCCCTGGGGGGGGGGGGCGTGGTCAGCTGTGATTTTGAGGGGCCCAGCCCCCCTTGGTTTCTCACTCTTGGGGAGAGAACAGGCTGTGTTGCGGAAAGGGGGATCCCTCATTTGACCCCTCTCCTGCCCTGTGGGTGTGAGCTGTGTCCGGCAGTCACTTCCTGTGGGGGTGGTGTCTCTTCTGTCCGTTAGCCCCAAGGATGGGGGGAGGAGGGGCCAGGCCTGTGCCTGTCCCTGGGGCCTGCCCTCACCTGTTGGGCACCCCTCCCCCAGGTATGCCTTTAACGAGGAGGAGGGGGAGCTGCCCGAGTGGTTCCAGCAGGAAGAGCAGCAGCACCGCCGGAAGCAGCTGCCTCTGGACCGGCAGACGGTGGAGGAATACCGGCAGCGCTGGCGCCAGATCAACGCCCGCCCCATCAAGAAGGTGGCAGAGGCCAAGGCCCGGAAGAAGCGGCGGGTAAGTGAGCCGCATGGCCGGCGTCCCTGGGTGGGTTTCCCATCCCCCACCCTCTACTCTCGCTGCCTGGCCGGGCCCCCCAGCCACCCCCTGACCTCTCCCGTTTCCCCCCCAGCTGCTGAAGAAGATGGAGCAGATGAAGAAGAAGGCGGAGGCTGTGGTGAGCACAGTGGATATTTCGGAGCGTGAGAAGGTGGCCCAGCTCCGCAGGTGAGTTACGATGTGGGGATCTACGGCATGGGCAGGGGGTGGTCGGATCTCTCAGAACAACAGAAGCCGGGCCGCCATACGGCCATGGGGCCAGGCCGCCATACGGCCATGGGGCCAGGCCGCCATACGGCCATGGGGCCAGGCCGCCATACGGCCATGGGGCCAGGCCGCCATACGGCCATGGGGCCAGGCCGCCATACGGCCATGGGGCCAGGCAGGCTTCCAGAGCCGCATCAGGAGTTTCCCACCCCTGCCTTGGCCAGGCCCCCGCTGCTCGGGGCACCAATGCTAGGCAGTGGCATTGAGCCGGGGGTTCTGAGAAGAGGGTCGTGCAGCCAGTGACATGGGAGAGCGGGGGGGCTGGCTGGACGGGGGTTGAAGAGGCAGCTGAGAACAAAGGCGGGGAGGTGGCGGGGGTCAGACAGGAAGGGGGTCCCCATATTTTTCTGAGGCTGTGGCCCCGGAGGGCATGGCAGCTCCCAGGGCTGTGGAGACGGGCGCTCAGCCCAGTGCTGTTTGTGCCCCAGGAAGCGTGTGGAGTCCAGGGCTGGGAGTTGCTCCCAGCAGCTGTCACATTGACACCCCCTGGGCTGGCCAGGGGCCGGGAGGGAGGGTCTCTGCTCTGACCTCTCTCCCCTCTCCTCTGGCAGCATCTACAAGAAGGCCGGCCTGGGGAAGGAGAAGCGGGAGGTCACCTACCTGGTAGCCAAGAAGGGGGTCGGCCGGCGTGTGCGGCGCCCCGCGGGGGTCAAGGGACACTTCAAGGTGGTGGACAGCCGCATGAAGAAGGACATGAGGGCTCAGAAAGGCAAAGAGAAGACGAGACGGCGCCGCAAGTGAGGACTCTGCCCCCGAGGGCTGGGCACGGCCGGCACCATGCACCAGGTTGGGGTGGCTGGACAGCCCATGTGCCAGCCCTGGCCCCGACTCCGAGTGACTCTGGACAACCTGACCCTGTTCTGAGCCCCTGGCTCCTCAGCCAGAGGAGGAGGGAGTCACGCTCTGGATCATAAGAGGTCATTTCCTGTTGACCATGGAGCCACTTCCTGTCTGCAGCCTCGTGGGAACCGGCCCTGCCAGCCTCAGCTTCGTGGCGCCACTGCCCTTCCCAGGCTTGCTGTGCGGCAGACGATTGGTTAGCCCTGGTCATGTGGCTTCTGTGTTGCCCGCCCAGAATTGACAGATGTGATGAGACTCCCCAGTGAGACGGCCGCATTCTGTACACCCGCCTGCCAACCGCACCCCACTGCGGGCGTGTCCCGGTCTCCCACAGAGCAGGGCCAGGAGGTGATGGTTGCTTTCAGCCAGGCGTCCTGGGCTGGGTCAACCCCTGTGCAGTCCGCGGCCTGGCCCAGAGCAGGGGCTTCCTGCACTGGTTGTAGACGGCGCCGGGGTTCGCTGGGAAAGCAGGAGCTAAAGCTGGGCAGGGGGAGGCGTCCCTGTCTCTGGGGCTGTCTCATCTCCGCTGTCTGGTCTCCTGGGGGGGCAGCGGCTCTCCTGGTTTGCTCTGAAATTAAACCCTGTTCTCTGGGCCTGTTTGCTGTTTCCTACGGCTTTGCTAGCCTGCCGCCAGGTTAGCTCTGGGGCTGGGTGTCTCTTTCAGCCTCCTGGCAGCAGGACGCTGGGGCAGCTGCCAGCATCAGATGCGCTGTGGCCTCTCCCCTTGGGGCTCTCTCTCAGCCCTGCCCATCTCAATAGGGGAAAGGGAGCTGAGCTGGGGACTTGAGAGAGAGGCCAGTGGGGTGCTAGCTACTGGGATTGGGGAGGTCGGGAGGCCTGGGACAGAGGCCAGAACCCAGGCTCTGTCCTGCACCTGGCGTGGCACTGTTGCCAAGTGTGGGGGGAAGGGCAGAGATCTGTTTCTCCTGCTCCAGCCAGAGGCATCAGTGTGGAGTTGAGGGCAGGGCGGGAGGGATGGTCTTGGACTCTGTTTTGGTGTCTCTTCACTGAAACGACTCTGCCTCGTTCTCTCCCCCAGCCTCTTGGCAGGTCCAGACTGGGACACCAGCTCAGTGACATGGGCCATGTCCTAAAGCACATGGACACGAGGGTCCCTGCCCAGCTCTCAGGAGCCTGCACTGTGAGCTCTTGGAACCTTTAGACCAGCTGCACAGACCTGTCACTTCAGCCAGCGCAGTAGCTGATGGCAGTAGAAGGCTGTTATCCTCCATGTAGACCACTCACTAGAGGGGAGAAATGAGACTTCCCCCTTCACCGGTGGGTTTCACAGCTGTTTGCCGACAGCAATGGAGAATGGAGACCGAGGGCGGTCAGGGTTCCATTCCAGGTTCTGGGGGGAAGTGTTCTCTAGTGGTTCTAGATCTGTCCCCTCTGATTTCTGCCACCCCCCGTCCCCATGCCTTCCTCACTTTTCTGAGTCCTGGTCACAGTTTCCTTCTCTTCCACACTGCCTGGGCTCCAGCAGCAGGAGTGTTGAGATCACAGCAGACACATTTCGGGTGCCCAGCCACCACTGTGGTCTCTGGGGGCTGGAATGAAAAGTCCTGCTCCACCACTGGCACATGCTCAGTCATTCTGTGGGTTGGTGCACACAGTCAGGCTGGCGGTAAGAGCCGGGAGAGCAGGGAGCATGCTCAGGGCAGGGGCAATCTTGGGAGAACTTAGCCGTAAAACACTGACAAGTCTCTACGGAGCATGTGCAAACTGACTGGGTTTTAGAGACTCAGAACTGATCCCTGTCTCTGAGGGAAGCAGCCTGGCAGATGCAGCGCAGGCACCAGTGTCTGTCCCAGCTGGGAGTGGTCAGCCGGCTGCTGAGGGCTTCCCGAGACCCCTCCTTCCTATGCCTAGGGGAAGGGTGGGGAGGAGCCCAGCAAATACCGAGGGCACAGTGACCCCCCCGGCCAGCAGGGGATCCTCCCGGTGAAGCTTGGCATCCATGGAGCTGAAGAGGCTGGAATGGGGAAAAGAGCTAAAACTGAGAGAGCTGGAGGATCGTGAGAAACAGAGGCAGCATGAACTGGAGCTGGCCAGGCTGAGGAGCAACGAGCCCCCGGCTGCGGTGAGTGAGGGGGGACCTAGGACTGCACGGAGCTTTGATAAGTGCATCCTGGCCCCACGTAAGGAGGGGGAGGACATGGATGACTTCCTGGATGCCTTTGAGACGGCCTGCGAGCTGCACCAGGTTGATCCTGCGGACAGACTCCGGGTTCTCACCCCTTTACAGGACCCCAAAGCCATGGCATTGTACTGCCAGCTGGAAGGGGTGGAGAAAGGGGACTACAAACTATTCAAACACACTCTGCTACGTGAGTTTGGGCTGACTCCTGAGATGTACCGGGAAAGGTTCCGGAGCTAGCGTAAAACCCCTGAGGTCTCATATCTGCAACTAGCCGTCCGCATGGAGGGATACACCAGCAAGTGGGCAGATGGGGCCCAGACGAAGGAGGAGCTGGTTAAACTGATCGTACTAGAACAACTGTATGAGTGGTGCCCATCGGACCTGAGGCTGTGGTTGATGGACAAAAAAATCAGAGAACCAGCGACATGCTGGGCGGCTGGGGAACATCCAGCGTCAGGGCCAACTGACCGGCTCGAGGGGACCAACGGGACATGGGCTGCTATTACTGTGGCCAGAGAGGCCACATACGGTCCCAGTGCCCCAAACTCAAGGACAGACTGAGCAGACCGAATCCATAGAGGGTTAACTGGATACAGACCCAGCCGGACGAGGGGCAGGCTTCCCAGGCAAGGGGGGCTGGCAGCTTATCAACTGCTCAAGAGAGAGGAGGGCCCCAGGCCAGCTCCTCTGAGGGGCTGGATGCCCTGGACTCAAAGTTCTCCGTTTACAGGGTGGGCGCGGGGCTGTCCCTGCGGAGTGAGTGCCTTGTTCCCCTGGAGGTGGATGGGAGGAAGGTCAATGGATACAGGGGCTGAGGTGACGCTGGCCCGGCTCGAGGTGGTAGCTCCAAATTGGGTGATGCCCAACACCTACCTGACCCTGACGGGGGTGGGCAGGACCCCATTCAAGGTGCCCGTGGCGAGGGTACACTTGAAATGGGGGGCCAAGGAGGGCCCCAAGGAAGTGGGGGTGCACCACCATTTACTCACTGAGGTGTTAATGGGGGGGGACTTGGAGGACTGGCCAAGCAACCCCCAGGGTGCCCTGCTCGTGACCCATAGCCAGAGCCGGCGAGGGGCACTACGCCCTGACTTCGGGGAGGGTACCTTGCCCAAGGCGCAGGGCCCTACCCTGGAGGGGAGGGAGTGCCCAGGGACACGGCTCAGGGAGGCTGTGACTTCACACCCAGCCGGCGCGAGGGAGCTGGTCCCCATCCCTTCCCCAGCTGCTGAGTTTCAGGCCGAGTTGCAGAAAGATCCCTCCTTGCGGAAGCTAAGGGACTTGGCCAACCTCAGTGCGGTACAGTCCATGGGGAGAGGTTCCTGTACCGAGAATGGGTTCCCCTAGGGAAAATGGAGTCACGGGGGAGCAGGAGGCAGCTGGTGGTCCCCCAGAAGTTTCACCACAAGCTACTGTACCCGTGTCACGGAGTCCCGGGGCAATGCTTTGGAACTGCTTCCCACAAAGCCAGTCAGGACTTTGGGGAGCCTCCTCTCCCTTGGAGCAGAGGGGGAAGGACCCTGTGGATTCCTGGGTCACCACCAGCTGCCTCCCGATTCCCCACAGTTCTACTTCCCCTTTGGGAATGGGCTCCCCGTACAGGAATCCCTTCTCCCACAGGACTCTGTCCCTGCAGCCTTCCCCAAGGGGGTTTGCAGAGCTGTGGCCAGCAAGTTCCCTTAGCTTTTCCAAGGAGGGATCCTTCCACAGCTCGGTCTGGAAGGGAAGGGAGTGGGACCTGCTCCCTTTCGCTGGCTGGGCCTGAGGTCACAGCCCCCCTGAGCCCTGTCCCTGGTAGCGCCCTCCCTGCTGTGTAATCACTTCCCAGCAGTACCTCTGGACCAGGCAAACCTGGTTGGCAGCCGACCTGCCCTGCGTGTGTTCCCCCCCCCCCGCCAGCTGGGGTCTCAGCTCCCACCGTGCTCAGCGCTGCCCTTGCTGTCCCAGTGGGGGCAGACAGCGAGCTCGCTGCTCTCCTCACAGCATCAGAGCCAACGTGAGCCCCTTCTCCGGTGTGCAGGGGGGCGGGGAGCATCTCTCCATCCCACTCAGCCCCAGGGGTCTGGTTACAGGTAGGCAGGTATCCTGAGCCCAGCAGCCCCTCCCTCCTGCCAGCCAGGTCATTTGCATTTTCACTGACCATTTCCATCTTAGCCAATTGGTTCCCTGGATTCAAATTCAAATCCTCGGCCTTTACAGGACCAGGGCCTGGATCCTGTCCCAAAGAGACACAGTCACCCCCCAACAGGACCTCACAGCCGATATCCTCGAGAACCCCAACTACCAGCCAGCCCGACCCCTCCTGGGTCTGCACAAGGATACGGGCCATAGGCTGGGTGAGGGCCTTTATCCCGGGGACCTTCACCCAGGTCACACAGCTCCTCACCATCTGCGGCTGCACCACCCGGGGCCTGACAACAGTTCTCTCTATCCCAGGGTCTCGCCACCCCAGGCATGTCTCCCCATTGACCCCCACCTTCCGCTCCCACGGGGGTCCGAGGGGCCTGAGCCCAAGAGACTCCATGCAGACACATAGGCCGGGGCCAGGAGTGGGAGCCTGTCCACTACCCCACCCATCTGGCCGACAGCGTCTATGGCCTTGGGACCCAGCAAGGGAGCTAGATACCAGGGCTCTTCTGGGCGCTGAAGGAGGCTCTGGTCAGTGGCCCAGTTCTGGCAAACCCAGACTTTGACAAGCCCTTTATGGTGTTCACCGATGCCTCAGACACGGGAGTGGGGGCGGTGTTAATGCAGGATGATGAAAAGGGGGAGAGGCACCCCATCGTGTACCTGAGCAAGAAGTTGCTACCCCGGGAGCAAAACTACACGGCCATCGAGAAGGAATGCCTGGCCATGGTGTGGGCCCTTAAGAAACTAGAGCCATATCTCTTTGGGCGACACTTCACCGTGCACACCGACCACTCTCCCCTAACCTGGCTACACCAGATGAAAGGAGCCAACGCCAAGCTCCTGAGGTGGAGCCTGCTCCTGCAGGATTATGATACGGATGTGGTCCATGTGAAGGGAAATGCAAACATGATAGCAGACGCGTTGTCCCGGAGAGGGGGCCCTGAACTTCCCCAGGTCACTGGTCAGAGTGACCCCGCTCAGTTCAGTCTTGAAGGGGGGAGAGATGTGACGGAGCAGGGAGCGGGGTGGTTTTACCTGGGAATGTTGTTTAGTTTTACTGGGACTGTCTGCATGGGGGATGAGAGAGCAGGGGATGACTTTAGGTGAGGGACGGTACCTGAGCCAGGAAGGGGGGGTGGGGCAAGTCTGGAAACTGGACAAAGGGAGAGGGGGAGAGAGCCTGCGGGAGGGGTTTTTGGTTTCAGTTTGGGGCTGGCTGGGAAGAGGCAGGGAACAGGGCCGGCTTTAGGCCGATTCAGCCGATTCGGCTGAATTGGGCCCCGCGCTAAGAGGGCCCCGCGCTGCAGCTCTCCACCCCGCCCTCAGCTCACTTCCCCCTCCTCCCCTCCCCTGAACGCTCCGCCCCCTCCCCTGCTTCCCACGAATCAGAGATTCGCGGGCAGTCTGAAAAGAAGCAGGGGCGGGCAGGCAGCACCAGGTAAGCTGGGGTGGCGGGGGGCGCGAGAAGGGCTCCGGGGAGGCGCGGCCCAGTCCGGCCCTGGTTCCGGCCGAGCACGCCGGTCCCAGCGGCTGTGGCCCGGCTTGGCTCCAGCCCGGCCCCCGCGGCGCGGTGTGGCTCGGGTCCGGCCCGGCCCCCGCGGCGCGGCTCGGGTCCGGCGCGGGTCCGGCCCGGCGCAGGTCCGGCCCGGCCCCCGCGGCGCGGCTCCGGCCCGGCCCCCGCGGCGCGGCTCCAGCCCAGCGCGGCTCCGGCCCCCGCGGCACGGCGGGGCTCCGGGCCGGACCCAAGCCCGGCAACCCCGGCCGGAGTGCGGCTCAATTCCTGGGGGCGGGGCTTGCAGCAAGCCCCGCCCCCAGGAATCGGGCCCCGCTCTTGCTAAAGCCGGCCCTGGCAGGGAACCCCAAGTCTGGTGTCTAAGACCCTTGCCCCCCAGAGGGACCTGGCTGAGGGGTCCTGGTTGTACCTACAAGCCCTGCTTGGGACTGTGTTCCTGTCATCTAATAAACCTTCTGTTTTGCTGGCTGGCTGAGAGTCACGGTGAATCGCAGGAAGGGGCGGAGTGCAGGGCCCTGACTCCCCCACACTCCGTGACAGGCACCTAATCACAATCTCCTTAAACATGGGCTCAAGCCAGGACCTCCACAAATGACTTCAAGGGGGAGGAAAATGCTGGCACTGCCTGCTGTGGACCCACAGGAATGTCACTAGGGCCTGGCCAGTAATTGTGCCCCTCACAACCCATTTCACACTCACCAGCCATCCCCTCCCCTCCCCCCCGCCAAATGAGCACAGCAAAAAAACTGCCTCACAAACAGGTTTCACTTTGCACCAGTTGTAATGTGCCAGGAGGGGCGGGGACGTTTCCAGAGAAAATGGGGATGCAGTGGCTGAAAAAGGTGCTAAGAATCCGTGTCGTGGCCACGGGCAGATCCTTCCAGCCCAGGGCCAGGGGATGTGGTGGCTGGGATGAGGCGCAGCAGCCTGTCCGTGCCCCAAGATCCTGGGGTGTCTGGCTACCAGCGCGGTGCTCTCAGGAGCGGGCTTGGCGGCAGGGGCTTCAGTGGGAATTTCCCTCAGTGTCGGGGGCTTTAAATAAACACAAACATCCCCTGAGACAGGGATCAAACTCCCCCTGACTTCTCCCAGGCCCCACAAAGACACAACTGGCCTTGTTACTGCACAAAGTGCCCCACCTAGACCCTACTCCATGCAGGCCCTCCCCTGCGTGGTAAAGGTGCGGGTGCCCATGGCGCTGAGCCCTGAGTCAGTGGGTGATGGAGGAGGGAGGAGTCCAAGGGCAGCACGGGGCCCGGTGTGTCTAGCGCATCCCTGGCGGAGCGGCTCCCGGAGCCACGTGTTCACTCGCTGCTGCTTTGCTTTCCAGCCTGACCGACTGATGAGTCACAAAAAAACAGTTACTCACCTTTCTGTAACTGTTGTTCTTCGAGATGTGTTGCTCATATCTATTCCAGTTAGGTGTGTTCGCGCGCCGCGTGCACGGATGTCAGAAACTTTTACCCTAGCAGCTACCCGTTGGGCCGGCTGTGGAGCCCCCTGGAGTGGCACCGAAATGGTGATCTATATAAGCCCATGCCAGCCCAACCCCGCTTCAGTTCCTTCTTGCCGGCTACTCCGACAGAGGGGAAGGGGGGGTGGGAATGGAATAGATATGAGCAACACACCTCGAAGAACAACAGTTACAAAAAGGTAAGTAACTGTTTTTTCTTCTTCGAGTGATTGCTCACATCAATTCCAGTTAGGTGACTCCCAAGCCTTACCTCGGAGGTGGGGTCGGAGTCAAGGAACCGCAGATTGAAGGATCGCTCTGCCAAAGGCTGCATCATCCCGAGAGTGCTGGACGATGACATAGTGGGACGTGAAGGTGTGAACCGAGGCCCACGTGGCAGCCCTGCAGATTTCCTGGAGAGGAATGTGTGCCAGGAAGGCAGCTGATGATGCTTGAGCTCTCGTGGCGTGAGCCGTGACAGCAGGCGGAGGGACGTTTGCCAGGTTATAGCAAGCACGAATATACCCGGTGATCCACGAAGATATTCGTTGAGAGGAAACCGGGGCGCCTTTCATCCGCTCCGCAACGGCGACAAACAACTGGGTTGTTTTACGGAAGTGCTTTGTCCGGTCTATATAAAAGGGGAGTGCCCTTCTAACGTTGAGAGAATGGAGGCGTTGTTCACGTATGTCAGCATGTGGTTTCGGGTAGAAAACCGGTAGAAAGATATCCTGGCTCACGTGGAAGTGGGACACCACTTTTGGTAGGAAGGCCAGGTGAGGTCTTAGTTGGACTTTATCTTTATGAAAGATGGTATAGGGCACCTCACAGGTGAGAGTGTGTAGTTCTGAGACCCGTCGAGCGGAAGTGATGGCCACTAGGAAGGCGACCTTCCAGGAGAGATATAGAAGAGAACAGGTGGCCAGTGGCTCGAAAGGAGGACCCATAAGGCAGGAGAGGACCAAGTTGAGCTCCCATGCAGGCACGGGTGGCTTCGTTGGAGGATGGATTTTCTCCAGGCCTTTGAGAAAACGCCGCACGACCGGATGTGCAAACACTGAACGCCCCGCCGCACCTGGGTGGAACGCAGAAATGGCCACGAGGTGGACCTTAAGGGATGCAAAGGCTAGGTGCTGGTCCTTTAAGGACATCAGGTAATCCAAAATGCACTAAATGGAAGCCTGGAGCGGGGCCACCTGCTGCTGAGCGCACCAGCTGGAAAACCTCTTCCACTTAGCCTCGTAGATAAGCCTAGTCGATGGCTTGCGACTTTCCAGAAGCATCCGCCTTACCGAGTCCGAACAGGCGCGTTCAGCCTGATTCAGCCACGGATCCTCCAGATCGTGAGGTGGAGCGACTGGAGGTCCGGGTGTAGGAGACGACCGTGGTTCTGGGATATGAGGTAGGGGTCGAGGGGAAGATGTAGGGGAGCCTGAATTGACAGGTCCAGCAGGGTCGGATACCAACACTGGCGCGACCAGACAGGGGCTACCAGTATGACATCTGCCTTGTCCCGGCGGACCTTCAGGAGCACCTTGTGAACCAGCGGGAATGGTGGGAATGCATTTAGCAACTGGCCCGACCACGTGATCTGAAAGGCCTCCGCTAAAGAGCCCAGGCTGTGACTCCGGAAGGAGCAGAAAACTGGACACTTTCTGTTGATCCGCGAAGCGAACAAGTCGATTCGGGGAAAGCCCCAGGTGCGGAAAACGGAATGGACGATATCTGGGCGTATGGACCATCCGTGAGTCGGAAAACGCCTGCTCAGAGTATCCGCCAGGACGTTCTGGACACCCGGGATGGAACTGGATAGAATATCCCGTCTCCACCGTGCGGAGGACCCAACGGTCCGAGGTAATATGGGACCAGGCATGTCCGGTTATAGGAGTAACCACATTAGCCTCCGCTCCTCCCACTCCCAACACCCACCCCCGAGGGCTGGAAGAGAACCTGTCCTGCTGCTGTGGGAGGAGGGGCAGCTCAGTGCAGAGAGAGACAAAGAGAATGGGCTAGAACCAGGTAGGTTCCCATTGTATGTGGGCAGGGGCGGGAGGGATCCTGTTTACCCCCTCCCCACCCCTGCTGCGCTTGCAATTTGCCCCTGACCCCTCCCTTGCTCCAGAGACCAACCCTAGCTCCTGCCCCACTGTGCTTTTACCCCCAGCCCCTTTTACAATTATTCCCCAGGGGATGCCCACAAATATGTTTGGCGCCGGGCCCACAAAAAGTTAATCCGGCCCTGGCGGGCCCAAGCGTGTCAGTGTGGAGCGCCCCTCCGGCGGTACCGGCTCCAGCGCCGCAGAAGATCCTGCACTCCTCTCGGGACCGGCGATCTCTCGGGCCCCAAAAACGCCCACCTCGGCACTGCTCCCATTGCCCAGTTGCTGCCAAGAAGTAAGCTGTAGGAGGACCTTCTCATAGAATCAAGACAGTTGTCACGGGCCTGACGGTGCAAGACCCTGGCCAGACCTCTGATCAAGTCACCATGCCTCGATCTCTTCAGCCCACCCCTCCACATGAGACGGTGCAAGTAGAAGAGATCATTCTTCCTTCCATGCCAGACACCTTCGAGGCGGCGAGAGGCCTCATAGAGATGATGGCTCCGGTGCCTCCGACCCCAACACCAGCCCCAATTCGGGTCCCGGTGCCATCCAAGGGCAAGCCAGCGATGTTCGGGCTGTCAGCCCCTGGACCAGCATCTCATTCCCGCTCGGAGTCCCAGCGCCGTTCTGAGTCCCGGCACCGCCCCAGGTCTCGGTCTGACTCACGGCACCGGTATGATTCGTGGCGCTGGTCCCGCAGTCTCGAACCTTGGAGCTGCTCACACTCGAGGTCGTTTTCGACTGCGCGTACATGGTCCCGCTCGAGGTCCAGGTCCCGATCTGTGACCTTGTGGCACCGCTCGGACCGACGAGCTGCGGATTCCCGATCCCTGGGTCAGCGATCGCCACAGCGGCACCGCTCCCAGTCGCGGCACCGCTCACCATCGCGGCACCGTTCTCCAGTACGGCACCGCTCTCCGGCTCGACTCCGCTCCCGGTCGTGGCACCACTCGCCAGTTCGGCACCGCTCGCGGTCACAATCAGCCTCACGGCGCCGATCACCACGTGACCTGCATCTGCCAAGAGACTCGGTGTCTGCGTTGATCCACTCCCGCACCGCTCCCCCTTGGCCGTCACGATCCTGATCCCCTTCTGGCAGGTTAGAGAGAGCATCAGGGGTCTCGGACATCCCTCATTCTGGCCCAGTGAGCCTCGGACAAGTTCCACCAGCCCACTGGCAACCCCAGTGGCAATTTTGGACACCCTGAGCATACCATCAAGCCCAGGGCGCTCACCCAGTTGCCCGGCCACTGTCTCGCTCAAGTGCCAGGCCTCCTGAGGTAACCCTTAGCCGTCCTCCTCCTGACACAGACGAAACTGTGGAACCAGCGCCTGCAATAGAGGCTACTCCAGCTCCCCAGGAGGCGCCACCCATGTCTGATCAGGATGCTACATCCGCACCTGTCCTCCCAGTGGAGTCATCCTCGTCCTCCCCTCTGACGAGGCTGTGGCTGGCACGTCCACGTCTGGACCTCCCCCTATGGACTTTAGGGTTCTCCAGGAATTGTTGAGGTGTGTGGCCCTCAATATGAACCTCCAAATTGAGGAGGTTGTGGAGGATGAGGACCCCATGGTGGACATTCTCGGCCCAGAAGGGCCCTCCAGGTTGGCCCTTCCCATGAACAAAACCATACAGAACAATGCAAAGACTCTCTGGCAAACCCCGGCCTCCATTCCCCCCACAGCTAAGGGGGTGGAACGAAAATACTTTGTTCCTGGCAAGGGGCTGGCAGCCAGAACCCCAGACCGGCAGCGGGCTGAGCGGGGCTGGTGGCTGGGACCCCAACTGGCAAGGGGCTGGCAGCCAGAACCCCAGGTCGGCAGCGGGCTCAGCGGCAGCCGGGACCCTGGGCAGTACAGCAGACATGGTCCTTTGTAATCTGTCCTAGTTTCCATTTTTTATATGACTCCTTTTTATTTTTTAGATCATGTCAGGGTGGTTAAACACTGGAATAAATTGCCTAGGGAGGTTGTGGAATCTCCATCTCTGGAGATATTTAAGAGTAGGTTAGATAAATGTCTATCAGGGATGGTCTAGACAGTATTTGGTCCTGCCATGCGGGCAGGGGACTGGACTCGATGACCTCTCGAGGTCCCTTCCAGTCCTAGAATCTATGAATCTATTAATTTAGTTTCCAGTCAGCACTGCTAACCGGACACTCAGGTCCCATTTTCTACTGGAGTTTCCAGTCTAAAACTGGATACCTGGCAACAGGGCTGCCAGAAAAGCCTGGGGGGCGGGGGGGAGAGGGGCAAGCAATCATTTTTAAAAGTAAGAGAGCTAAGCCTTAAGGGGGGACAAGTGGTGGGTGGACTAGGGAGTGGAGAGGAGCTAGTGGGCAGGGCCATGTCTGCTGTACTGCCCAGGTAGGTGGGAGACTGTGGGGATCAGCTGACACAGTATCCAGGGCCGGTGCAAGGAAATTTTGCACCCTAGGCGAAACTTCCACCTTGTGCCAAGCGCCCCCCCCCCCCCCCCGGAACATCGCTTATTATAAATTTTCAAAAATGAATACAGTGGAGTCACATCTTACGCGGGGGTTAGGTTCTAAGGTCAGCGCGTAAGAGGAAAATTGCGTATAGTGAAAATTACCATAAAGTACAGTATACACTAGAACAGGGGTCCTCAACCTGCGGCACGCATGCCAAAGGTGGCACGCAAGCTGATTTTTTTTAATGGCAGGCTGCGAGTCCCGGCCGCCGCTGAGCCTGCTGCCGACCTGGGGTTCTGTTCACTCAGCCGGCAGCGGGCTGAGCAGGGCCAGCAGTGGGCCGGCTCCTGCCAGCCGGGGTCCCAGCCGCCAGCCCCGCTCAGCCCGCTGCCGGTCTGGGGTTCTGGCTGCCAGCCCCTTGCCAGTTGGCGTCCCGGCCACCAGGAGGCTGAACGGATCCGGCGGCCGGGACCCCGGCTGGCAGCGGGCTGAGCAGGCTGAGCGGGGCCGGCAGCTGGGACCCCGGCTGGCAGGAGCCAGTGTACGGAACCCCAGACCGGCAGCGGGCTGAGCAGCTCAGCCCGCTGCCGGTCTGGGGTCCCGGCCGCTGGCCCTGCTCAGCCCGCTGACAATCTGGGGTTCCAGCTGCTGGCCCCTTGCCAGCCAGGGTCTCGGCCACCGGCCCTGCTCAGCTTCCTGCTGGCCTGGGTGAATGGCAGGAGGCTGAGCGGAGTCACCGGCTGGGACCCCGGCTGCCGGCTGAGTGAACAGAACCCCAGGTCGGCAGCAGGATCAGTGGCAGCCGGGACTCGCAGCCTGCCATTAAAAAAAAAATCAGCTTGCGTGCCACCTTTGGCATGCATGCCGCAGGTTGAGGACCCCTGTTCTAGTGTATACTGTACTTTAAGGTAATTTTCACTATATGCAATTTTCCTCTTACACGGTGACTTTAGAACCTAACCCCCATGTAAGATGCAGGAGTCAGGGCAGGGACCTGGGTGTGTGTGAGGGGGGTGCAGGTTTCAGGGCAGGGGCTGGGGGGCGTGAGGAGGGGATGCAGGGGTCAGGGCTGGGGGCTGGGTGTGTGTGAGGGGGTGAGTTTGTCTGGGAGTTCGCCTGGGGAGAGCTCACTGAGGCTTTCATCTGCAGGTTTCTCTGAGTAGTTCTCTGAGGAAGCTCTTAAGAGGAAGGTGATATGGAAGGTGAGCGATCAGCTGCTGTAACCTGCACAGGTTGTGCCATGTTTGTCTTTCTTCCACAGGACAGAAGCGACTTTGTCTGTACAAAGTGCAAGCTGGTCTCCATATTGGAAGAGAAGGTTCGAGGTCTGGAGAAACGAGTATCGACTCTGCGTTGCATAAGGGAAAATGCAGATTTCCTGGACAGACGTCAAGAGATGCTTTTACGGCCACAATGTTCTGAAGATTCAGAGCAGGCGCAGCAGGGACAGAAGGATGGTGAAGAAGTTTGGCAGCATGTGACCTCCAGAAGGAGAAAGAGGAGCATCCATGTACCAGCAATGGAGATACAGGTGAGCAATCGTTTCCATGTTCTCTCTACAGGTACTAATGCGGAGAGTGGAGTAGATGATACATCTGAGGGAAGGGAGCAGAAGGAGACTCCACTGATTGGAAGGCAAAAGATGCACTGTCCTCGGGATGGGGGTTCCACGACCACCACTCCCAAGAGGAGGAGGAGGGTGGTGGTGGTCGGGGACTCCCTCCTCAGGGGGACTGAGTCATCTATCTGCTGCCCCGACCGGGAAAACCGAGAAGTGTGCTGCTTGCCAGGAGCTAGGATACACGATGTGACGGAGAGACTGCCGAGACTCATCAAGCCCTCAGATCGCTACCCCTTCCTGCTTCTCCACGTGGGCACCAATGATACTGCCAAGAATGACCTTGAGCGGATCACTGCAGACTACGTGGCTCTGGGAAGAAGGATAAAGGAGTTTGAGGCGCAAGTGGTTTTTCTCGTCCATCCTCCCTGTGCAAGTAAAAGGCCTGGGTAGAGACTGTCGAATCATGGAAGTCAACGAATGGCTACGCAGGTGGTGTCGGAGAGAAGGATTTGGATTCTTCGACCATGGGATGGTGTTCCAAGAAGGAGTGCTAGGCAGAGACGGGCTCCACCTAACGAAGAGAGGGAAGAGCATCTTTGCAAGCAGGCTGGCTAACCTAGTGAGGAGGGCTGTAAACTAGGTTCACCGGGGGAAGGAGACCAAAGCCCTGAGGTAAGTGGGGAAATGGGATCCTGGGAGGAAGCACGAGCAGGAGAGCGCAAGAGGGGAGGACTCCTGTCTCATACTGAGAAAGAGGGACGATCGATGAGTTATCTTAAGTGCCTATACACAAATGCAAGAAGCCTGGGAAACAAGCAGGGAGAACTGGAAGTCCTGGCACAGTCAGGGAACTATGACGCAAACCACCGAATTAATGGTGCCTAGTGTGGCCGAATACATTCGAATTTATAAAATCGGTTTCCTAAATTCGAATTATATAAATTCGAATTAATCCTGTAGTGTAGACATACCCTATGATGCGATTGGAATAACAGAGACTTGGTGGGATAACTCACATGACTGGAGCACTGTCATGGATGGATATAAACTGTTCAGGAAGGACAGGCAGGGCAGAAAAGGTGGGGGAGTTGCATTGTATGTAAGAGAGGAGTATGACTGGTCAGAGCTCTGGTATGAAACTGCAGAAAAACCTGAGAGTCTCTGGATAAAGTTGAGAAGTGTGAGCAACAAGGGTGATGTCATGGTGGGAGTCTGCTATAGACCACCAGACCAGGGGGATGAGGTGGATGTGGCTTTCTTCTGGCAACTAGCAGAAGTTGCTAGATCGCAGGCCCTGGTTCTCATGGGAGACTTTAATCACCCTGATATCTGCTGGGAGAGCAATACAGCAGTGCACAGACAATCCGGGAAGATTTTGGAAAGTGTAGGGGACAATTTCCTGGTGCAAGTGCTGGAGGAACCAACTAGGGGCAGAGCTTTTCTTGACCTGCTGCTCACAAACAGGGAAGAATTAGTAGGGGAAGCAAAAGTGGATGGGAACCTGGGAGGCAGTGACCATGAGATGGTCGAGTTCAGGATCCTGACACAAGGAAGAAAGGAGAGCAGCAGAATACGGACCCTGGACTTCAGAAAAGCAGACTTTGACTCCCTCAGGGAACTGATGGGCAGGATCCCCTGGGAGAATAACATGAAGGGCAAAGGGGTCCAGGAGAGCTGGCTGTATTTTAAAGAATCCTTATTGCGGTTGCAGGAACAAACCATCCCGATGTGTAGAAAGAATAGTAAATATGGCAGGCGACCAGCTTGGCTTAACAGTGAAATCCTTGCTGATCTTAAATGCAAAAAAGAAGCTTACAAGAAGTGGAAGATTGGACAAATGACCAGGGAGGAGTATAAAAATATTGCTCAGGCATGCAGGAGTGAAATCAGGAAGGCCAAATCACACTTGGAGTTGCAGCTAGCAAGAGATGTTAAGAGTAACAAGAAGGGTTTCTTCAGGTATGTTAGCAACAAGAAGAAAGTCAAGGAAAGTGTGGGCCCCTTACTGAATGGGGGAGGCAACCTAGTGACTGAGGATGTGGAAAAAGCTAATGTACTCAATGATTTTTTTGCCTCTGTCTTCATGAACAAGGTCAGCTCCCAGACTGCTGCACTGGGCAGCACAGTATGGGGAGAAGGTGACCAGCCCTCTGTGGAGAAAGAAGTGGTTCGGGACCATTTAGAAAAACTGGATGTGCACAAGTCCATGGGGCCGGATGTGCTGCATCTGAGGGTGCTAAAGGAGTTGGCGGATGTGATTGCAGAGCCATTGGCCATTATTTTTGAAAACTCATGGCAATCGGGGGAGGTCCCGGACGACTGGAAAAAGGCTAATGTAGTGCCCATCTTTAAAAAAGGGAAGAAGGGGGATCCAGGGAACTACAGGCCAGTCAGCCTCACCTCAGTCCCTGGAAAAATCATGGAGCAGGTCCTCAAGGAATCAATTATGAAACACTTAGAGGAGAGGAAAGTGATCAGGAACAGTCAGCATGGATTCACCAAGGGGAAGTCGTGCCTGACTAACCTAATTGCCTTCTATGATGAGATAACTGGCTCTGTGGATGAGGGGAAAGCAGTGGATGTCTTATTCCTTGACTTTAGCAAAGCTTTTGATACGGTCTCCCACAGTATTCTTGCTGCCAAGTTAAAGAAGTATGGGCTGGATGAATGGACTGTAAGGTGGATAGAAAGCTGGCTAGATCGTCGGGCTCAACGGGTAGTGATCAATGGCTCCATATCTAGTTGGCAGCCGGTTTCAAGCGGAGTGCCCCAAGGGTCGGTCCTGGGGCTGGTTTTGTTTAATATCTTTATTAATGATCTGGAGGATGGTGTGGACTGCACTCTCAGCAAGTTTGCAGATGACACTAAACTGGGAGGCGTGGTAGATACACTAGAGGGTAGGGATCGCATACAGAGGGACCTAGACAAATTAGAGGATTGGGCCAAAAAAAACCTGATGAGGTTCAACAAGGACAAGTGCAGAGTCCTGCACTTAGGACGGAAGAATCCCATGTACTGCTACAGACTAGGGACCGAATGGCTAGGTAGCAGTTCTGCAGAAAAGGACCTAGGGGTCACAGTGGACGAGAAGCTGGATATGAGTCAACAGTGTGCTCTTGTTGCCAAGAAGGCTAACGGCATTTTGGGCTGTATAAGTAGGGGTATTGCCAGCAGATCGAGGAACTTGATCGTTCCCCTTTATTTGACATTGGTGAGGCCTTATCTGGAGTACTGTGTCCAGTTTTGGGCCCCACACTACAAGAAGGATGTGGAAAAATTGGCAAGAGTCCAGCGGAGAGCAACAAAAATGATTAGGGGTCTGGAGCACATGACTTATGAGGAGAGGCTGAGGGAACTGGGATTGTTTAGTCTCCAGAAGAGAAGAATGAGTGGGGATTTGATAGCTGCTTTCAACTACCTGAAGGGGGCTTCCAAAGAGGATGGAGCTCGGCTGTTCTCAGTGGTGGCAGATGACAGAACAAGGAGCAATGGTCTCAAGTTGCAGTGCGGGAGGTCTAGGTTGGATATTAGGAAAGACTATTTCACTAGGAGGGTGGTGAAGCACTGGAATGCGTTACCTAGGGAGGTGGTGGAATCTCCTTCCTTGGAGGTTTTTAAGGCCCGGCTTGACAAAGCCCTGGCTGGGATGATTTAGTTGGGGTTGGTCCTGCTTTGAGCAGGGGTTTGGACTAGATGACCTCCTGAGGTCCCTTCCAACCCTGATATTCTATGATTCTATGATTCTATTCTATGATTCTATGATTCTATTCTATGATTCTATGTGAGAGGGGGTGCAGGGGGCTGGGGGTGTGTGAGGGGGATGCAGAAGTCAGGGCAGGGGGCTGGGGAGGTGTGGGGGGTGCAGGGGTCAGGGAAGGGGGCTGGGGAGCCGTGGGGGGGTGCTGACGTGTGAGGGGAGTGCAGGGTCAGGACAGGGCCAGGGGCTCGGGGGCTGGGGGGGTGCAGGGGTTAGGGTGGGCAGGGGGCTGGGGTCATGGGGGTGCTCACGCAGGGGGATGGAGGGGGTATGCTCCAATTCCAGCCCCTTCCCCAAGGCCTCACCCCGCCTCGTCTTCTCCTCCTCCCCGGAGTGGTGTGCTGTGGCTCGCTCCTCCTTGCCCCCCTCCTCCTGCAAGGCTGATCCAACTGACCAGAGGGAGGGGCGGTGGGGCGGGAACGTAGCACGCTGGGGAAAGAGGCGGGGGAGAGGCCTCCTCCTCCAAGGAGCAGTGTGCTGCGGCTCCCTCCTCTCCCCTCCTGCTGCCTAGCAGCTGATCCAGCTGATTGGAGGGGGGGGGGGAGGAGGGAACATAGGTAGCACGCTGGGGAAAGGGGTGGGGCAGGAGCCAGGCTGCCGGCAGAGGCTGCCACGGAGTCACAGCAGCCCACAGTGTCAAGTTCTGACCCCACAGGAGAGAGCAGGGGGGCCCCTTTCGACCGTGGGCCCGGCGCCACGGCGCCACTGGCACCATTATAAATCCGGTATTGGGGCCTACGTCTTGAGAGGGCCGCAGGGGTGACTCCATGAGGAGTTGCATAAGACGGAACTCCCTCTCTTTACGCGTTCGAGGTTTGAACGCTTTACAAATTCTGCACTTGTCCGCTTGATGGCCCTCTCCCAGACACCTGAGACAGGAATCGTGGGGGTAGCCCGAAGGCATGGGCCTGCTGTAAGACTTTCAAGGCTTGAAACCCTGAGACGGCATGCCCCAGGGCCCCGCAGGGCAGTCGTTCGCAAGACCGCCCTCAACAGCTAAACTACACCTAATACTATAAAAGAACAATTAACACCTCCTAACTACTAACTATTTACAACTAAGATAAGAGAATGCTAGAGATAAGTGGAACACTTGAAAAGACAAGTGTTGCATCTGAAGAAGTGAGGTTCTTACCCACGAAAGCTTATGCTCCCAATACTTCTGTTAGTCTTAAAGGTGCCACAGGACCCTCTGTTGCTTTGAAAAGACAAGAGACCACTGTTCCAACAACCTTCACAGGCCGCAAGAAGGAACTGAAGGGGGGTCGGGCCGGCAGGGGCTTAAATAGATCGCCATTTCGGCGCCACTCCAGGGGGCTCCCCAGCCGGCCCGACGGGTAGCTGCTAGGGAAAAAGTTTCTGACATCCGTGCACGCAGCATGCGCACACACCTAACTGGAATTGATATGAGCAATCACTCGAAGAAGAACACGGGGAAACCCGCTCCGTGGGCTCCTCTAATCCCAGCCCCATGGTGGGGGGGCACTGCTCCCTACAGCACAGCCTGGATTCCTGGGCCCCACATCCTGCAGACAATTCCACCGCCCCACTGCTGTGGGCCAGGCGGGTTCCTTGGGGATTCAGCCAAGGACATCCCTTTGCTCAGTTCCAGGCCTTCTCCTAGCTCCCCCCACCCCCATTAGGCAGCATTGACTGACACCCCCCCTTCCTTCTCCCAGATCTTGGGGGGGGGCTCCCTGCATCCCCTCAGAGCCGAGCACTCGCCTCACCCACCCCCACTCCATGGCCCTTCCATGCTCCGGTCAGAGCTCGCATGCAGGGCCTCTTGCTCTCTGCCCTGTCCCTGCGCTCTCAGAGGCCACGGACATGCCAGCGAAAGGCTGCGTCTCCACTGACAATAAAGCCCCCAGTGGGGGGGTGTCACACCTACCTGAGCTGCAGGGGGCGCTGTACTCAGCCTCTGTGTGTTCACCTGCAACAACAAGGGCCGTGCACCATGAAAGTAATGACTGCAGGAGAGACTGGGGGGGGGGGGGGCTCAGAGCCCCCCACCTCTCAATCCCACACAGGCAGAGTTACCCCAGCCACAGGGGAGCCCACCTATAGGTCTGACCTGCTAGTGGCAGGGGAGGGGGGTTAACCTCAGATGTCTGAGTGGGGCTGTGAACTCTCAGGCTCTGTCAAGGACCCCTCCAGGCACCAGGGGAACCGTCCTGCCACCTCCTGGCCCAGCACACAGAATTCTGGGGGAGTCTAAGGAACTGCATTGCAGGGGAAATGTGGGGGGCCCTGGAGAGGAGGGCCACACCTGCTCTGGCCATTCCTGCTGGGACGGCTCCAGTTACACCAGCCCCATGCGCCCCACTAGCCCAACAAGCACACGGCTGCCGTGTCCCGCCAGGTGAGCCGACCCCACAGATCAAACCCGGGAACACGCCCCCAGCAGATGTCTCCAGCTTGACCCCCGCAGGCCCACGGCGGGTCGGCTGCCAGCCTCTGCCCAAGTGCTGGGCCAGGCCCGAGCAGGGGGCCGAGATCAGCCATGGACACGGGTGACACGGAGCAGGGGGGATTGCAATGGCACCACCCTCTATCCAGGCACTGGTTGTGCCACAGAGCCCAGGAGAGCGGCTGTAAAGGTGGTGGATCCCGGGCGGGACTCACCCGTCTCATAGTAATCGTACAGTCTCACTGGGGCTGCTCTGAGATTCTTCACCGGGAAATCCTGCTCCAGGGAGAAGGTGAAACTCGCCGCCTCCTTCGTCAGCTACCGAGAGAGCGACAGAGCGAGCGCCTGGGCTGAACGTCTGCACTGGCAACTCGAACCCCCTCCTCCCCGAGGCTCGCACTGGCCTAGCCACTTCCCCCTGCCCCTGCGGCCTGGAGCAGTGAGAAACTGCTCCCCCCAAATCCCTGTTCCACCCCCCTGCAAAATGTGACCCCTTTCATCACACTCAGGACCCAGCTCCAGCTTCCCAACCCTGAGCTCCCCGTCGCTCCATTCACGGCCCTCCCTGGGGTTTGGTTGAGTCTGGTCCCATCTCCCCGTCCTTTATGGATACGGGTCACTTGGAACCAGGGGAGATTTCAGTGACCCCATGCGGTGCGTGTGACACAGAGCCCACGAGAGCAACCGTAATGGGGGTGGAGCCAGGGCAGGACACGCCCTCCCCGTTCACACCAGGCCCCCGGAGCCCTGAGCCTCCCGCACTCACCTGGTCCAGATAGAGCATCACCTGGTCGTTCTGCACCTCCAGCCTCTTCACCAAACGCTGCTTCTCCAGCTAGGAGCAGAGGGAGGAAACGGCTGAGCCAGGAACGGAGGGGCTGGGGCCGGAGTCACTGCTCTGCTGGGGGCTGGGACATGGGGCACCAAACGCCCCCGTGGCCGAGGGGCCTGGCTGCCACCCCCCATGTCAGTCACAGCTGAGCACTGGGTGTCTGCTGGGGGAGGGGCGGGAGTCTAGACATGGGCGTTGTGTTGTAGGGGGAGCTAAGCAGGGTCAGGACCTGCTCAGTGACTGGATGGGAGACCCAGGGCTGCACAGTGCCCCACGGCAGGGGGCAGGGCTCTGCAGGGGGAGCTCCCCCTGGGGGTCAGAGCTGCAATCTGTGCTCTCCTGGGGGTCTGGGCTCTCCCCCATGGATCAGCCCCTGGTTTCATGCTGTGTGACTGGCCCGGCCTGTTCTCCTCCCTGGGAAGCTCACCTGCCGCAGGGAGCTCTTGACGGGGGTGTAGCCGGACGGCAGCTTGACCTCGATGATGGCCATGTTGGAGGCTGGGTGCTCCCCGCTGTACCTGCAACAGGAGCCGTGCGCTGAGCTCGGGGTTTGCCCTGGATACAGACCCCAGGGGGATGGAGGGGGAGGGGAGGCCCCCCCGTCTTCTCGGCCCTGCAGGCGTCTCTAATGCCCTCTGCCTGCTCTGGGCTGGGAGCCCCGCTAGCCCCCGGCCAGCCCTGAGCTCCCCAGGCAAGCGGCCCCGGCCCCAGGAGCTCCTTGGGAGCCAACTGCCCATTAGATCAGCCCCGGGACCAGCCCTTTAGTCCCTGGCACTTTCCAAGGGGCCCCTGCCTCTGCCCCGAGCCCTGTGGGGGGATGGCTCCCCCGGCGATTGATTCCTGCCCCGTCCCGTCCCTGCAGTGGGGTGGCTCTGCCCCGGCCATTTTCCCGCTGCCTGGGGCCTGCCTCTGCCCCCGGGCGCTCTGACCCAGTGAGGGTGAGGGGCTGGGGCTCGTACCGGGCGTGCAGCACGAGGCTGAAGCGGGATCTGGCGCTCTCGGTGCACTCCTTCGGCTCCGTCTCCACCCGCAGGTCAAAGGTCGCGGCGCTCTTTGGGGGCGGCACGTTGTAGCGCAGAGTCAGCTGGGAGACAAGCAAGAGGGTTGCGGCAGAGCCTGCTGCCTCCGCCACAGCAGATCAGAGCCTGGGTCCAGAGCCAGGCGCCGTGGGGCAGGGCAAGGGCACAGCCAGTCACCGCTGGGCCGGCTGGTCCCCAGGGGCTCCTGCACTCACCTGCACAAAGACACAGTCCTTGCCGCTGGCCCGCACCGTGTACTGCCCGGGGATGTCCTGCAGGGCCGCTCGCTGCAGCACCAGCCGGTTGGCGTTCTCCACGTGGAATTGCTGCCGGGCCCCGGCCTGGGAGCTCACCGTCACCGACACAGCCATGCTCGCGCTGTACGTCAGGGCTGCGTATTTGGCCAGGGCCTGCAGGGCCACCACCGTGTCCTGGGGAGGACAGTCACCGAGCTGCTGTCACGCTCTGGGGAAAGGAGCCCGGCTCAGACTCACTGCAGCAGGATCAGGACCCGCCGGGGCGCTGACACCAGGACCCCGGCTCCCAGCCCCTGAGGGCAGGGGACTCTGCACCCAGGACTCCCTCTCCCAGGAAGGGCCCCAGCTCAGCTGCGGAGATTCTGCCCCCGGGGGGATCCTGACCCCTTCCTGCACCCGGCCCCCAGTGCTGGTTTGCCCCGAGGGCAGGGGTGTTACCTGCATGGAGGCAAAGCCCCCAAAGGGTTTCTGCTGCTTGCTGAGCCAGCGGACGATCTGGGTGGCCGTCGCCATATCGGCAGCAGACACATTGGGCAGGGATAGATAGGCCAGGAGCACGTAAGCCGTCATCTCCACCTCCGCCGACGGGGCCTGGTTCCAATAGGGGCTGGGCAGGGCCTTCACCTTCCTCTGCCAGTGCAGCTGTCCCCCTAGGAGAGGGGCCGAGGGAAGGGCAGCCCCACAGCTGCAGTTACAACACAGTGGGTCACCTGTTTGCTTTCCAAAGGCGCCCCAAGGGCTTCCCAGGCCAGAGGGACTCCTGCTCCCCACTGAATGCAGCCACCTCTGGGGCAGGACACGGTAGGTGATTCACAGCGCACAGGAGGGCTACACAAGTGTAACACAACACCCCTGGGTGGGTCGTCAGCAGGGACTGAACCCAGGATGTCTGTCTCGAAACCCCTGAACCTCTGCTGCCCAAGCTACAAGCTGAGCTCCACTGGGTCACGGGCTCTTGGGACCTTGCAGACGGTTCCTGTAACCTATGGCCTGTTTTACCCCAGTGTGGCCCCCCAGTGCCCCCAGGAGCAGAGCCTCCTCTCCCGGGGGCAGGGGCCAGGTATTGCACCCAACACTTTTCCCGCCTCGGGGCGGGGCAGGAGGTGACACACACAACTCGCGGGCACAGACCAGCTGCAGCCGCCGCGCCGGGGCTAGGAGAGAAGGGACTTTTCACCTGAGCCGAGACATGACAGAGCCGCCCAGACCACGCAGGTGGCTCCTCTCTGTGGGGGGACGTCTCCCCAGGGCCTGGCAGGAACCGAGCGCCAGGCCTCAGCTCCCAGCACAGCTCAGTCTGAGCTCGAACGGCGCCGAGGAGACGCACAGAGATCACTGGGGCGTGTTCATGACGAGAGTGAGGGACCCAACCTGGGACTCCCAGCGCCCCCTGGCCTCATGCTGAGGGCTCCTTCAGCTCAGCACTGACATGGGGCAGTGCCACCTCCTGCGTCCCCAGCTGCGCTCCCAGTGGGCCTAGGGCCTCCCATGGGACCTCCCGCCCTATGGGGAGCTGGCCCCAGGCTGCATCGCTCACACCGTGGCTGGGCTGGGAGTGGAACAAACCCAAGAGCATCTGTGCAGGGACAGGCTAGGGGAACTGGAGCTGGGGGACAGGCAGCCTCCCAGCAGGAACACGGGGACACAGGGTGCAGACAAGGGTGAACCCCCAAGGCCTCCTCCCCTGCCCAACTCCCACGCACAGAGACGGCAGGGCCTAGCCGGCCACCAGCCCAGTGCTGCCCGTTCCCCTCCCAGTATTAGCCAGGCCAAGCAGAGAAGCCTCGGGCAGGGACTCCCCAGCTGGGATGTCTCCAACACAGGATGGGGGCTGGGATCTTGAGACATCTCCTCAGGGCTCGGTTACGGCCCGTTCCCCTTGGGAGCTGCCTACGCAAGGCCCTGCCCCACGGGCTCTGAGCCCACTGGACCCCTTCATGCTCCTGGCCCTGGGCGCTTTAGAGGGCTGGGTTGGGACATGGGGCTTTGCCCCTCTAGGTTCTCAGCTCCGATCCCCCAGGCTGGCAGCGACCCAGCCTCGTCCCCCTTCGCTCCGTGCGCTGGGCCCTGGGAAATGGCGGGACGATCTCACTCCAGCTCTGAGGGGAGAAGTGTCCCCACGACAGAGCCCAGCGCGTCGGCCCCTCGCTGGCAGCCTCAGCAGAGACCACGGACTGACTGGGCCACAGAGACCCAGCTCCCCTGCCAGGCTGAGGAGGCCCCGGGGCAGGGGGCACCTGGGTGAGCAGGGCTGCAGGGGGCAGCTGGCCCTGCCCTGTGTCTAGAGGCCGGCAGCGAGGAGAGCACTAGAGCGAGGTGCTGCCGGTACCGGCGCTGACGCTGTGCTGGGCCAGGCGCTGCAGAAGGGTGTCCCGCAGTTCAGTGCTCCCCGCCAGCCCGAAGGCGTAGGCCAGCAGCGCCTGCGTGTAGAGGTCACTGGTGCTCGACTCCCGGAGGCACTGGAGGGCCCTGGTCACCATGGGGTCCTGGGACAGGGGAGACACGGAACAGACTCCCCGTCAGGTTGAGCTGGTCAGAAGAGACCCCCCGCACCTGGGTGTGTCCCCCAGCAACCACCCCATGGGGCCCTCATACCCCCTCCCGCCAGCCTGTCGTCACCTCCCCCGACCCATCCTCCCACCACCACCCGCACCCTGCACCCCACAAGCCTCGCCAGACCCCCTCCCCCGAGCGCTAGACACCAAAACAGCCCGGCCCCTCCCCAACCTGCTGAATCTTCCTCCGACCCTGACCCCAGCCCAACTCCCCACAGCACCCTGACCCCCGCCTTGGTACCAACCCCCCCGACCTGTCAACTTCCCCTCCCCCCTACCAACCCGCCTCTCCACAGTCCCCCACAGCACCCTGACCCCCGCCTTCGTACCAACCCCCCCGACCTGTCAACTTCCCCTCCCCCCACTTCCCCCTCTCCACTGCCCCCCACAGCACCCTAAACCCCCCCGAATCCTGCCGGCCCCTCCCCTGGGACAGCCGGGCTTGGCCTCACCGTGAGCGGCTGCCCCAGCTCCAGCAGCGCCGCCGTGATGTAAGCCGAGAGAGAGAGCTCGTCCACCACGCCGCCCTGAGGGGGATGGAGACACCGGGAGCTGGCTCAGACCGAGCTGCGGGTCACGTTGCCAGGAGCAGGTGAGCCGCTGCCCAGGACAGGCCCATTGGGCCTCAGAAGACCTGGCTCCAGCGCTCCGATTGGCTGGGTTTGGGTCCTGCCTCCTGCTGGGACATGTCAGGCCCATCTGGGTCCCAAACAGCTGCCCCAAGTCATAGCAGCCAGGGAGGCCAAATGGTGGCAGTGAGTTCCACAGGCTACTTCAAGAGAGGCGGTAGCGGCTGCATTGCCAGGGCTGTGCTAGTGCCAATGTAGGAGTCAGGCCTGTATTTTCGCCTGAGATAGTATTTTGGGTTTTGCTTGTCTGTTTGATTCTTACTAATCTGTGTGAAAAAAGGACAAAGACACTGTGCACGTTGCTGCTGCCTGGCCACTCCCAGCTGGGTTTGTTAGTATAATGGGAACAGCTACGAGCAGTTAAAGTGTTACCGGGCATGATGGGAGCACTAGCGTAGCTAGCGGGGTGCAGGGGAAGCAGCCGCTTCCCCCGCCTTTCCAAAAGCAGCCGGAGGAGCGAGGGGGGGACCAGGCTGGCGGCCTGCAGCGCGGCCCAGCAGCCGCGGCCGGGCCGGAGGAGCGAGGGGGGACGCAGGCTGGCGGCCCGGCAGCCGTGGCCAGGCCGGAGGAGCGAGGCGGGACGCAGGCTGGCGGCCCGGCAGCCTCGGCTGGGCCGGAGAGGAGCGAGGCGGGGCCCAGGCTGGTGGCCCGCAGTGCGGCCCGGCAGCCACGGCCAGGCCAGAGGAGCGAGGGGGGACGCAGGCTGGCGGCCCGGCAGCCGCGGCTGGGCCGGAGAGGAGCGAGGGGGCGCCCAGGCTGGCGGCCCGCAGCGCGGCCCGCAGCCATGGGGGGGCGGCGGGCGCGGTCGGAGGAGCGGGGGGGGGGGCGCAGCATGGTGGCTGGAGGAGCGGGGGGGGGGGGCACAGGGGTGGCACAGCAGGGCCGGAGGAGCCATGGAGGGGGAGGGTCGGTGCGGCCGGAGGAGGAGCCAAGGGGGGGCGCCTTTTTTATCTTTGCTCCCCCTCCTCTTAAAAACTGGCTACGCCACTGGGTGGGAGTGTAATATTTGAGCGCACTCTTTAAGACTGCCTCCACTCCTATCTCAAGGCAAGGTCAAGCAACCAGTCGGGAGTGCAAGGAGGGACTGGGGGAAGGTATAAAACACTAAAGGCCAGAGAAAGGCCTGCCCCTGACTGGAGCACTCCTTACCCCTCCCATGGGGTACAAAAGAGGTGGGACAAAGACCCTAGACACACAACCCCCCAAAAGGGAACATGACCATAACTTGTAAGGGGTGGGACTGTGGGCCTGCATTTCAGGTATAAATACGCCTGCTGAGAAGGTGGGGATGGGACATTGGGAAACAAGGCTCTGAGGTGTCAGAGTTATGAGACACATGCTTGCTGGAAACTAACCCCAATAACCATCGCATTGCCTTCACTTCAGAGTTCTGCTCATCTGCTCTCTGTCCGCGTCTCAAGAACCAGGGGAGAGGATGAAGGGAAAGTCGTCTAACAATGGCAGAACTGGACTCCAAGTATAAAACCCTATCTGAGCCCCCCTGGAACCAGAGGCTGGGAAGTTGGTTTGAACTGACATTTGCCAGATTTCCTGTGAAGACCAGGGGCCGTTTCTGCAGAGGCTGAGGGATTCGCCCCTCGCTGGGCAAGTTCCTGCTCATTAAATAGTCCCCCCGTGCGGGAATCTGGACTTTGCCTAAGTTTTGTCTCCCCCCTCTAGCTGCTAAACGGCCAGGTACAGCCCCAGCCCCTCCCGTAGAGTCCCGGCTCCCTGCAAACTCCAGGGCAGTGGCAGGAATCGAGCTGGGTGGGAATTTCCTGCTGAAATGATTTCTCGACAGACGATGCACTTTCCACAAAACCAGAACTCTGTGGGAAAACCTTACTTTTGCTGAAACATTTCGAATTTTGTTTGGGAAAATGGAAACGCAACATTCTGCTGTGGGTTGGCGGGGCCCAAATCGCAGCCTCTCGGGTTGGCAACCTGAACCGAAACCTTCCACTGCGAACCCGTTGAACATTCAGCTGCACCAGCCTCGTGCCCCCGTTCCCCCATGGACTCGGCTCCTTCAGACTACATCTCCCATGATGCACCGCGACTGCCCTTCTGACTGAGCCGCATGGGGAGTTGTGCGAGTCACAAGACTACAGGGCTAGGCTGGGCCTTGCCCCTCAGGCTCTCTGTGCCAGGCAATGGGTGTGGGGTCTGCTCAGTGCCCGCGGGGAGACCGGGCTGTGCAGGAGCCAGGGGGGCTGGGCCAGGGCTACTCCCTCGTTCGGTGCAATAACCTGCTGCCCCGGACGTTTCAGCCATTCAGCCATTGCTAAAAACCCAGGGAAATCCCCAAAACTGACACGGGTCACAACAACCAGCTGCCATGAGGGGCCCCCACCCCCTTCCCCAGCTTGTCCCCTCCTCCCCCATCCCATCAGCCCATCCCCCCAGCCTCCCACCTGCAGGGCGTTGTTCAACAGCTTCCCCACACTGCGGAAGCAGCCGGTCTTCCGCTGGCGGCGCTGCAGCCACCTTAGGGCGTCCTCTAGGTGCTTCTCGTCGATGGAGATGTAGGGCCTGGCCTGGCCAAAGGACTTGAGAACGAAGGCCGTCAGCCTGGGCGGGGAGAGACCCCGTGAGAGGGACACTCTGCAGGAGATGCTGTGGGCCAGGAGGGAGGTGCGTGGGGAACAGGGCTGGGGGTCAGCATTGGGGGGGGGTGAGCAGAGCTGTCAGGGGCGCCCAGAACAGGAACGGGGAGGATCTGGAGTGAGTACAAGGGGCAGAGCTGTGTGGGGAGCAGGACTGGAATAGCAGTGGAGCTGGGGGTCAGGCTGCAGTTTGGTAGGCCCTGCCCACCCAGAGCCCTGACTCCCCCGTGCTGTGCGGCCCCTCACCAGGTGTTGCCCCTGGCGTCGCTCTCCCCAAAGGCGCTGTAAGAGCCGTCGTTGTGCTTATAGAGCAGCTCGCGCTGGTAGCCTGCGGAGATGGGAGAGAGACAGCGAGTCCTGGATCCGCTCACTCCCAGGGCTACAATCCACCCCCAGGCTGTGCCCCGTGGGGCCCACTAGCCCTCCCCTCCCCCACAACGCTGAGACTCAGAGATTCCAGGGGTCGGTTTGAATAGGGAGTCGGAGTTAAGGCTGAATAGGGGCCCTGATCCACCAAACCCTCCAGCGCCCCAACCTGGGGCTGGATCCCAACCAGTGCCCCCTAGAGGGGAAAGGGCTCCTCTCCCATTCCCTGAACCCTGAGTCAAACAGTCATTATGTCCTGGGCCTCAGAATTGGTGCCCCAGAGAGGAAAGGACAAGGATCTCATTCCCTGACCCCCAGAGCCAGCCAGGGCCCTGATCTGGGTCTGGATTGGAGCCTGGGCCCCAGAGGTGGCATGGACAGGGCCCTCGCATGGCCCCGCCATGCCCTTGGAGTGGAGAGGCGGGAGGACACTCACCTCTCCGGAGGAATCCCTGGGCCTTGTCTCTGATCTCCGGGCTCAGCTGCCCGGTCTTCTCCAGGTACTGCTGGGTGTAGATGTTGGGAGCGAACCAGACCATGTTCTCCTCTCCATTATCATCAGACATGCCCAGCAGGCGGTCTATGTTCTGCAGAGCCGTGGCCATTATGTCTCCGGGCACCAAGGGAGTTGGGGGAGCAGAGAATTACCAGGCTGCACAACAGCTGCCCTGTCCCTAACACCACGTCTGTAGAGCCCTGGCACGCGAGGGCCCAGAGACCCCAGTTTGATTCAGGCTGGGTGGGGTTACGTGGATAGAATCATAGAATATTAGGGTTGGAAGAGACCTCAGGAGGTCATCTAGTCCAACCCCCTGCTCAAAGCAGGACCAATCCCCAACTAAATCATCCCAGCCAGGGCTTTGTCAATCCGGGCCTTAAAAACCTCTAAGGATGGAGATTCCACCACCTCCCTAGGTAACCCATTCCAGTGCTTCACCACCCTCCTAGTGAAAAAGTGTTTCCTAATATCCAATCTAGACCTCCCCCACTGCAACTTGAGACCACTACTCCTTGTTCTGTCATCTGCCACCACTGAGAACAGCTGAGCTCCATGCTCATTGGAACCCCCCTTCCGGTAGTTGAAGGCTGCTATCAAATCCCCCCTCACTCTTCTCCTCTGCAGACTAAATAAGCCCAGTTCCCTCAGCCTCTCCTCGTAAGTCATGTGCCCCAGCCCCCTGATCATTTTCGTTGCCCTCCGCTGGACTCTCCAATTTGTCCACATCGTTTCTGTAGTGCGGGGCCCAAAACTGGACAGAATACTCCAGACGTGGCCTCACCAGTGCTGAATAGAGGGGAATAATCACTTCCCTCGATCTGCTGGCAATGCTCCTACTAATACAGCCCAATATGCTGTTGGCCTTCTTGGCAACAAGGGCACACTGCTGACTCATATCCAGCTTCTCGTCCACTGTAACCCCCAGGTCCTTTTCTGCAGAACTGCTGCTTAGCCAGTTGGTCCCCAGCCTCTAGTGGTGCATGGGATCATTCCATCCTTAGTGCAGGACTCTGCACTTGTCCTTGTAGAACCTCAGATTTCTTTTGGCCCAATCCTCCAATTTGTCTAGGTCACTCTGGACCCTATCCCTACCCTCCAGTGCATCTACCTCTCCCCACAGCTTAGTGTCACCCATGAACGTGCTGAGGGTCCAATCCATCATCCAGATCATTAATAAAGATGTTGAATAAAACTGGCCTGAGGACCGACCCCTGGGGCACTCCACCTGATACTGGATGCCAACTAGACATTGAGCTGTTGATAACTACCCGTTGAGCCCAACAATCTAGCCAGCTTTCTATCCACCTTATAGTCCATTCGTCCAATATTTGGTGATGAATAGCCAAGACGCCAATGCCCTGGCACAGCTTCATGGCATCACCGCAGGAGTCTATTGCCCTCACTGGGGACGAGGCCCTGGAGCACAGACTGCAGGGACCAGTCCTGCCCTGGCTTCAGACACCCACAAGATCTCATTGGTCTTTTCCAGCCGTGATGCCCCGGCCTCTCTGATCAGAGCGCTGGGTCACAGACGGGCTGGCTGGCAAAGGGCACCATGCCCTGGCAGGGATGGGGCAGGAGAATTCCTTACCGTGGACAGTCACATGGGCCCGCTCGGACCCCGCCAGGACGTTCGCAGGCAGCTGTAAGGAGATTTCTTCGGAGGCTGTGTAACACGAAGGCAAAGACACACCCTTAAAGGCCCGTTGGGCACCTGCCCCTGCCTCCAGCCAATCAGATCCCTCCATTCCTCACCATCTGGGGCTCTCGCCCAGTCACAGCCCCTCTCTCAACCCCAAGCTCCCCCCGCCGTGGCACATACCTGCCCTTGAGGGCGAGGGCTGGGGGTTCTCAGCGGAGGGTCCTGCCTGTGGGAGTCGGTCCCTCTCCTGACCCCAGAGAGCCGGTGTGACGAGCTCTGCAGGGAGCATCGTACACACGGGGGCCAGGCTGCAGGGGAGAGGAGCTGGCAGAACAGGGGCCCAGTGAGACTCGGGAGCAGGAGCCGGACGTGCTCGAGCCTTCGGCCCATGGCAGACAGTTCCATAACTGCCCACTAGGGGGTGCATCTTCCCCGGGCAGCTGGGCCTGGACCCTGTCCCAGGCAGGACATTGGCCTGGATGCCCCCTGGTCCGGTCCGGCCTGGCGGCTCCTGTGCCCCGAGCTGGGCCATCCAGTGGCTCAGCCATCACTGACGTGCCACAGCCAAGAGACGCCCTGCGTTAGTGACACCCACTGAGCCCCGCACAGGTGCTGGGATCCTACCTTCCTGGCAGAGCAGGGAGCTGTGTGCCTTCTCCTCCAGGATCCCCCCCGGCTGTGGGGAAGGAGCATCAGAGAGAAGGTCAGGAGAAGGGACCGCGCACGTCACAGCCTGACAGGGCCTGCTGGGTCAGCCAGTGCCCCTAGCCAGGGCAGGATCATCCCCTACAGCCCGTGCTGTGGGGCTCGGGCACATCCAGCTCTCAGCGCCCCAGCGATGGGGCTCTCGTCCCTTCCCCGGGGAGACTGTTCCCAGCCCAGCAGATCTCGTGGCTTCTTCCTCTTCAGCGCGGAGCTTCCTCTGCTAGTTCCCTCCGCCCCCTCGAGCCCTCCCGTGTGTCACACTCAGCCACCCCCCTTGGGGCTGACCCCCGTCTCTGTCTGCCCCAGGACTCTCCCGCCAGCTCCCTGATCTTGCTGGGATGGGGCCGCATGACGGGGCAGTGCAGGTCGGGGTCCAGGATGCGGACGGCACGGTGCTGGGGTATTATTTTCTGTGGCAGGACAAAGAACAATCACAAGTGCAGACTTGGCTCATGGCTACCAGAGGATGAGACCCAGGCATTGGATCTCCCTCCGCTCTGCCCAGAGGCCCTGACCAGACACTGACCTGGACCAGCAGGGGCTTTATCACGGTGTCCACTCTGCCCTGGGCTGGCACCACAGCCAGCTCTGTGCCGCACAGCTCCTCGGTGCGCAGAGCCTCGGTGCTGACGGTGAAGTTCACCTCCCCTGCAGAGCAAGGTGGGAGACGCCCCCGTTAGACAGACCAACGGCCCTGCCCGAAGGAGACAGGACCCCGGGTCTGAGTGGGGGGAGGATAGTGGAAGGGGGAGGGGAGAGGGTGGTGAAGAAGGGAGAGAAAAGCAGAAAAAGAAAGAAAATGGACAGAGAGAATGGGGGTGTGATAACTGAAGGGGGAGGTAGCTCCCTTTGATGGACACCCAGCCAGCCAGTTAGATGTAAAATCCCTCTTGGTGGCTGTTCTCTGGTTGCTTTACCTGTAAGGGTTAAAAAAGTCCCCCAGGTAAAGAAAAGGTCACCTGACCAAAAGAGCCAATGGGAAGGCTAGAACTTTTTTAAATTGGGAAGGAAGCTGCCCTGTGTGTCTGTGGTTGTTCTCCGACTCCGGAGAGGGGGGAACAGAGCAAAGGCAGGACCATGATTACGCTATGAGCAGCTTTAAGCCAGGTCTGAGAAATCATCAGATTGTACCTGGAAATACTGATTTGAACCCCCCCAAATGTGTAAGTAAATTAGGAATGTTTAGAAAGACGCAATTAGGTTTTTTTCTGTTTATTTTTTTAAGGCTTGTGGACTCCTCTGTGCTAAACCCAGATGCTTTTGTTTGCTTGTAACCTTTAAGCTGAAGCCCCAAGAAAGCTATTTTGGGTGCTTAATTTTTGGAATTGCTCTTTTAAAAACTAGCAAAAGCTGAAGTTCCAGATGTATTTTCTTCCTTTTTGTTTTTAATAAAATTTACCTTTTTAATGAACAGGATTGGATTTTTGGTGTCCTAAGAGGTTTGGGCATGTTGTTTGATTAGCTGGTAGCCACAGCTAATTTCCTTTGTTTTCTTTCTCAGCTCTTCCCCGGAGGGGGTGTGAAAGGACTTGAGGGAGGAATTCCCAAGTGTTCCTTCCTGGGTTCAAAGGGGTTTTTTTGCATTTGGGTGGTGGCAGCGTTTACCAAGCTAAGGTCAGGGAAAAGCTGTAACCTTGGGAGTTCGATACAAGCCTGGAGTGGCCAGTATTAACTTTTAGAATCCTGGGGGGCCCCACTTCTGCACTCGGCATGCCAGAGTGGGGATTCAGCTTTGACATGGTGGCAGAGCGGTGGGATCATTTTGAACCAGAAGCACAGACTTCAGGATTTTAAAAGGACTCATTTTTCCTTTTGGCTTCTTTTCTTTTCTTTTCTTTTCTTTTCTTTTCTTTTCTTTTCTTTTCTTTTCTTTTCTTTTCTTTTCTGCCTGAGGAGGAACAGGCACGCCAAAGGATTAGCCTGCAAAGACAGGGAGTCCAACTTTTTTTTTTCTTTTCTAACTTCGTGGCAATGAAATAGTTAGGCTAGAGTAGGGCAGCCCAGTGCAGAAGGTTGAGGTCGGGCACGAAAACCCTAGAGCAACCAGTCTTCCCAAGGCGGCTCGCCACGGAGAAGACAGATCCAGATCAAGCCCAGACATCCAGCTCCATGACAGAAATGAAGGGAGGGGATGGGGGACCGGGAACTTCCCAGAAGGGAAGGGTCAGCCCTGCCCCGACCAAGATCCAGATGCAAAGCTGGAGGGATGCCCTTAACCCAGACCGAGTTTTGACTGCGTAAGACAGGGATTTCTTCCTACAGATGATGCGCTTGGAAGCAGAGGACAAAAGAGAGGTGAAGTGCTTGGAGTTGGAAGCGGAGGAGAGGAGACAGGCGAAGCGCTTGGAGGCAGAGTTAGAGCTGAAGCGCTTAGAGCTGGAAAGGGCTAAGCTGGGTCCACCATGTAACTCTAACAGTCCTTCTCCAGGTACCGCTCCCCATTCCAAGAAATTCCCCACATACAAGGTAGGCGATGATACAGAGGCCTTCTTAGAAAATTTCAAAAGGGCCTGCCTTGGGTACAACACCCCTATAGACCAGTATATGGTGGAGCTGAGGCCGCAACTCAGTGGACCCTTAGCAGAGGTGGCAGCTGAAATGCCTAAAGAACACATGAACGAGTACAAAATTTTTAAACAAAAGGCTAGAATTAGAATGGGGCTAACACCCGAGCATGCCTGTCGGCGGTTCAGAGCCCTAAGGTGGAAACCAGACGTGGCATTTTCCTGACACACCTACCACATTGTGAAAAAATTGGGATGCCTGGATATCAGGAGCAATTGTTAAATCTCTGGAAGATCTGTCTCTCCTAATGCAAATGGAGCAGTTCTTAGAGGGTGTTCCTGAGAAAATAGAAAGGTACATCCTAGATGGGAAGCCCAAAACTGTAATTGAGGTGGGGGGATCGGAACCAAATGGGTGGAGGTTGCGGAGAAGAAGAAAGCTAGTAGCAGTTGGTGGGGGTACCATAAGGGACAACCCGAGACAACACCCCACCGTCAGAGTCAGCCCAAGGCCCCACCTCACAAGGAGGAGCCCTCCACACAGCCAGGGAGACCCCCGATGCCCTCTTGTCCCACCACCCCACTCTCCAACCACCCGCCTCGCCCCAGCCCACAGTCAGCTGGGTGATGTTTAAATGTAATAAGCTGGGGCATGTGAAGGACAACTGCCCCAAGAGCACCAGCCGACTACAACTCATCACCCCGGAGTCCCACCAAGAACCTTGAGGCCCAGATGTCTCGCAAATACCCCCAGAGCGAAGGGAAACTGTGAGTGTGGGCGGGAGGAAGATTACTGTGTGGAGAGACACTGGCGCACAGGTGTCAGCTATCCGCCAATCCCTGTTGGACCCTAAATTCAGCAACCCAGAGGCCCAAGTGATGGTGCAACCCTTTAAGGCCAACTTTTCTAACTTGCCTACAGCCAGGTTGCCTGTCCAGTAGAAGGGCTGGTCAGGAATACGGACTTTTGCAGTCTATGACAATTATCCCATTCCCATGCTGCTGGGAGAAGACTTAGCCAACCACGTGAGGCTAACAAAAAGGGTGGGGATGGTCACCCGCAGCCAGGCTAAACAGGCCTCCACACCTAACTCCATTCCTGAGCCTCCTACAAGAGCCCAGTCTGTGTCCCCAGATACCACAGGCCCGGGGACCCAGCCAGAGATGGTGGAACCAGACCCCAGACTAGAGTCTATGGCAGCAGTTGTAAATTCAGTTCCTGGAACCCAGCCAGAACCAGCCCAAGGATCGGAAGTGGCGGAGCAGTCAGCACCAGAGCCCATGCCTGCAACCCCATCAGAGTCGGGGAGCCAGCACCAAAGGGTGCCATAGAGTCTGCACCTGCAGCAGCAGCTAAACTGGTGCAAGAGGCTCAACCGGAGCCTGAAAATACAACCTAGTGCACCAGCGGAGAGCGGTTCACAGTCAACGGAAACAACCCCATTACCTGCATCGCTTCCAGTGGGAGCCAGCCCAGGTCCACCACCCAGTGAGGAACTAATGTCTCCAGCCTCAAGGGAGCAGTTCCAGGCAGAGCAGGAAGCAGATGAGAGACTCAAGGGAGCTTTGATGGCGGCACGGAACGACCCACCGCCTCTCAGCTCTTCTAACAGGTCCAGGTTTGTTATAGAAGGAGGACTCTTACAAAAGGAGACCCTTTCTGGTGGGCACAAGGAGGACTGACATCCTCAGAGACAGTTGGTAGTTCCAACTAAGTATAGGGAAAAGCTCTTGAGCTTAGCCCACGATCACCCTAGTGGCCATGCTGGGGTGAACAGGACCAAGGACCATTTGGGGAAGTCATTCCACTGGGAGGGGATGGGCAAGGACGTTTCTACCTATGTCTGGTCTTGTGAGGTGTGCCAGAGAGTGGGAAAGCCCCAAGACCAGGTCAAGGCCCCTGTCCAGCCCTCCCCATAATTGAGTTTCCATTTCAGCATGTAGAGTGGATATTCTGGGTCCTTTCCCTAAGAAGACACCCAGAGGAAAGCTGTACATACTGTCTTTCATGGATTTTGCCACCCGATGGCCGGAAGCAGTAGCTCTAAGCAACACCAGGGCTAAAAGCGTGAGCCAGGCATTGGCAGACATCGTTGCCAGAGTAGGTTGGCACTCTGACATCCTTACAGATTCAGGAACTGACTTCCTGGCAGGGACCATGAAACCTCTTTGGGAAGCTCATAGGGTGAACCACTTGGTTGCCACCCCTTACCACCATCAAACGAATGGCCTAGTGGTGAAGTTTCATGGGACTTTGGGGGCCATGATACGTAAATTCGTGAATGAGCACTCCAATATGTTGCAGCAGTTACTCTTTGCTTGCAGGGCTGTACCACCTCCCAGTTTGGGACTTTCACCCTTTGAACTCATTTATGGCCACGAAGTTATGGGGCCGTTACAGGTGGTGAAGCAGGAATGGGAGGGGGTTACATCTTCTCCAGGAACTAACATTTTGGACTTTGTAACCAACCTGCAAATCACCCTCAAGGACTCTCTAGCCCTTGCTCGAGAAAACCTACAAGATGCTCAACAAGAGCAAAAGGCCTGGTATGATAAACATGCCAGAGAGTGTTCCTTCAGAGTAGGTGACCAAGTCATGGTCCTGAAAGCGCTCCAGGCCAATAAGATGGAAGCACTGTGGGAGGGGCTATTTATGGTCTGAGAGTGCCTGGGAGCTGTTAATTACCTCCTAGTGTTCCCAGACCCTACCCTAAAACCTAAAGTATACCAGGGTAATTCTCTAAAGCCCTTTTATTCCAGAGAAATCAAAGTTCTCCAGTTTACAGCCCAGGAGAGAGATGACGCTGAGTGGCCTGAAGGAGTCTACTATAAAGGGAAAAGCAATGGTGGCATAGAACAGGTGAGCCTCTCCATGACCCTTGGGGATAAGCAGCGACAGCAAATCCAGGAGCTGTGCACCAGCTTCACGCCAATGTTTTCAGCCACTCCAGGACAGACAGAACAGGTGTACCACACCATTGACACAGGTGATGCTCGCCCAATTAGAATAATAGAAATCTAGAACTGGAAGGGACCTTGAAAGGTCATCGAGTCCAGTCCCCTGCCTTCATAGCAGGACCAAGTACCATCCCTGACAGATTATTTTTGCCCCAGATCCCTAAATGGCCCCCTCAAGGATTGAACTCACAACCCTGGGTTTAGCAGGCCAATGCTCAAACCACTGAGCTATCCCTCCCCCTACTGGATAGCTCCTTAAGCCAAAACCACAATAGAAAGGGAGCTCAAGGACATGTTACAGAGGGGTGTAATCTGCCCCTCTGAGAGTGCATGGGCATCTCCAGTGGTTCTGGTTCCCAAACCAGATGGAGAAATCTGCTTTTGTGTAGACTACCGTAAGCTAAATGCTGTAACTCGCCCAGAAAACTATCCAATGCCACGCACAGATGAGCTGTTGGAGAAACTGGGATGTTCCCAGTTCATCTCCACCTTAGACTTAAGTAAGGGGTACTGGCAAGTGCCGCTAGATGACCCAGCCAAGGAAAGGTCAGCCTTCATCACCCACGTAGGGCTGTATGAATTTAATGTGCTCCCTTTCGGACTGTGAAATGCACCCGCCACCTTCCAGAGTTTGGTAGATAACTTTCTGGCTGGATTTGGGGAATTTGTAGTTGCCTACCTTAACGATGTGGCTATATTCTCAGATTCATGGGCAGAACACCTGGAACACCCTCAGGCTGTCTTCCAGCGCATAAGGGAGGCAGAATTAACCGTAAAGGCCAAAAAGTGTCAAATAGGCCTAAACAGGGTAACATACCTTGAATACCAGGTGGGTCAAGGTACTATCAACCCCCTACAGGCTAAGGTAAATGCTATCCAAAATTGGCCTGTCCCTAAGTCAAAGAAGCAGGTCCAATCCTTCTTGGGCTTGGCCAGGTATTACCGATGATTTGTACCACACTACAGCAAAAAACTTTCTGAGTGGGAAAGTCACTGGTCAGTCTCAGAAAAAGAATGTTACGCCATTGTGTATGCTCTGGAGAACCTACGCCCATACATTTGGCGTGTATGGGGGGATTTGATAGCAGCCTTCAACTACCTGAAGTGGGGTTCCAAAGAGGATGGAGCTCGGCTGTTCTAAGTGGTGGCAGATGACAGAACAAGATGCAATGGTCTCAAGTTGCAGTGGAGGAGGTCTAGGCTGGATGTTAGGAAACACTATTTCACTAGGAGGGTGTCATAACTATAAAGGGAAGGGTAACAGCTCTCCTGTGTACAGTACTATAAAATCCCTCCTGGCCAGAGACTCCAAAATCCTTTTACCTGTAAAGGGTTAAGAAGCTCAGGTAACCTGGCTGACACCTGACCCAAAGGACCAATAAGGGGACAAGATACTTTCAAATCTTGGGGGGGGGGGAAGGCTTTTGTTTGTGCTCTTTGTTTTGGGGGTTGTTCGCTCTTGGGACTAAGAGGGACCAGACATCAATCCAGGCTCTCCACATCTTTCTGAACAAGTCTCTCATATTTCAAACTTGTAAGTAAACAGCCAGGCAAGGCGTGTTAGTTTACCTTTGTTTTCTCAACTTGTAAATGTACCTTTTACTAGAGTGTTTATCTCTGTTTGCTGTACTTTGAACCTAAGGCTAGAGGGGGATCCTCTGAGCTCTTTAAGTTTGATTACCCTGTGAAGTTATTTTCCATCCTGATTTTACAGAGATGATTTTTACCTTTTTCTTTAATTAAAAGCGTTCTTTTTAAGAACCTGATTGATTTTTCCTTGTTTTTAGATCCAAGGGGGTTGGACCTTGATCCACCAGGAGTTGGTGGGAGGAAGGAGGGGGGATGGTTAATTTCTCCTTGTTTTAAGATCCAAGGGGTTTGGATCTGTATTCACCAGGGAATTGGTGAAGAGTCTCTCAAAACTACCCAGGGAAGGGAATTAGCTTTGGAAGTGGTGGCAGCGGACCAGATCTAAGCTGGTAGATAAGCTTAGAAGTTTTCATGCAGGGCCCCACATTTGTACCCTAAAGTTCAGAGTGGGGAAGCAGCCTTGACAGAGGGTGGTGAAGCACTGGAATGGGTTACCTAGGAAGGTGGTGGAATCTCCATCCTTAGAGGTTTTTAAGGCCCGGCTTGACAAAGGCCTGGCTGGGATGATTTAGTTGGTGTTGGTCCTGCTTTGAGCAGGGGATTGGACTAGATGACCTCTTGAGGTCTCTTCCAACCCTAATATTCTATGATTCTATGGTTTGGGGATGGCAGTTCCACCTGCAGACAGACCATCCTGCACTGAAGTGGCTTCACTCAGTCACAGAAACTAACAAAATATTTCTTCGGTGGACTTTAGCTCTTCAAGACTTTAATTTTAAAATACAACACATTTCAGGAGCCTCTAACAAAGTGGCTGATGCACTCTCCTGGGAAGGTTTCCCAAAATCAGCCAGGTAAAAATGTCCCTGCATTCTAAGTCATTGTAGTCCTTGAAATGTAAAAAGTACTGTTTGGTTCTTCATATAATTATTAGTGACATTAGAGGTGCATGTATCTTATTAACTCTGTTTCCTAAACCTCCAGGAAGAAATCCCATCCTAAACCAGGCTGGCCGGCACCGGCTGTGATTTGGGGGGGGTGTGATAAATAAAGTGTGTGGCTCCCTTTGATGGACACCCAGCCAGCCAGCCAGCTGTAAAATCCCTCTTGGTAGCTGTTCTCTGGTTGCTTTACCTGTAAGGGTTAAAAAAGTCCCCCAGGTAAAGAAAAGGGCTTGTGGACTCCTCTGTGCTAACCCCAGATGCTTTTGTTTGCTTGTAACCTTTGAGTTGAACCCCCAAGAAAGCTATTTTGGGTGCTTAATTTTTGGAATTGCTCTTTTAAAATCTAGCAAAAGCCTAAGTTCCAGATGTATTTCTTCCTCTTTGTTTTTAATAAAATTTACCTTTTTAATGAACAGGATTGGATTTTTGGTGTCCTAAGAGGTTTGTGCATGTTGTTTGATTAGCTGGTAGCCACAGCTAATTTCCTTTGTTTTCTTTCTCACCTCTTCCCCGGAGGGGTGTGTGTGAAAGGGCTTGAGGGTACCCCACAGGAAGGAATTCCCAAGTGCTCCTTCCTGGGTCCAAGGGGTCTTTTTGCATTTGGGTGGTGGCAGCATTTACCGAGCTAAGGTCAGGGAAAAGCTGTAACCTTGGGAGTTTAATACAAGCCTGGAGTGGCCAGTATTAATGTTTAGAATCCTTGTGGGCCCCTTTTCTGCACTTGGCGTGCCAGAGTGGGGATTCAGCCTTGAGAGGGGGAGAAAAGAGAGAGAAGGCCAGAGGGGAAGGAAAGGACGGAGGGAAGTGGTGACTGGGGGAAATGGTGAGTAGGCCGTAAGGGGTTTCTCTGCTGGGGTGTCTTCTCCCCCACCCCCTGCAACTCTTCCCATCCCCTCCCCTTCCCCTTGGCACCAAGCTCTGAGTGACCCCGTCCTGTGCCCTCCTCCTCACTTCCAGCACAGAACTTCCAATGCCCCTTACCCGTCTGTCCCCCCACACAGAGCCTCCAAAGGCCCCTACCTGCCACTCTAGTGTGAAGGCTCCAGCACCCCTTCTCTGCCGCCCCCATTGTGCAGAGCCCCCCACCTCTTCCCTGCCCCTCCCCTCCGGCACAGAGCCCCCAGCGCCCCTTACCCAGGCTGCTCGCTGTCACCTCCCACTGGAAGGTTTTCCCTTCGTCTGCACAGAGGCAGCTGGTGTAGGCGCCGTCCTCGCCCGCCTGCACCTGGAACTGCGCAGACTCCGCCAGCGTCAGCTGCACCTGTGGGGCCAACACGAGATCCCCCTTAAGGCTGTGGGGGACGCGCTCACACGTGCAGCTCCAGCCGAGACGTGACCCCTCTGGGGCTCAGGCCCCCTCACCGTGATATGCTGACCCCAGTGGTCACAGGATCACAGCCAGTGACTGCCGGTGCCACTCGCCGGCCTGTGCCGCTGCCCAGCTCCCCAGCCCCAGGTCACTGGCCCCAGCAGCTCCAGCAGCTCAGCCCCGGGCGGCACTCACCTTGATGCACTGCCGCAGGTAGTTGAAGACGGTGGCCTTTAGGGCAAAGGCCTCTCCCCGGATCACGGAGTACGGCAAGGCCAGCTCCACAAAGAAGGGTTTGAAGGCCGTGAAGGTGGCTGTGGGCGAGAGCCCAAAGCCCACCTCGGCCGTGCAGAACATCCCAGCTTTCCACTCCGTGATGGTGTCGGGCACCGAGACTGGGATGTCCTTGGAGCCCCCCTCGCTGGGCCGGGACAGACACAAACAGTGTGTCAGACACGCGGCCGCCCCGTGGGAAGCACCCAGAAGCACGGCCACCGGAGACATCCCTGCCCGACCCTCTGCTGGGCTGGGGCCCTGGGCCGGTGGCATGGAAACAGGCCAATCCCAGACAGCAGAGAGGGGAAGAGCTGTCAGTGCCCCCCTCTCGTCCCCTCCTCCGCCCCACGCCAGCTAGCACAGGATCCTTCCCTGCCCCGGGACTCTCCGGGCTCGGCTCAATGTCCCACGGGATGGGGATCCCCCCTTCTGCAGCCAGACACGTCTCCCTGTCAGGGGGCTATTCCTGGGTGTCAGCCTGAATTCCCCCTGCTCGGGATCCCCTGCCCCTCCCAATTGTACCCCATGTGCCACCCTCCATGCCCCCCTCCCGGGGGTTCAAACCCCTCCCATGTTCTCAGGGTTGGAGCTTCCAGGCACCGCATGGGAATGACAACACCACGAAGGGCAATGGGGCCAGGATGATAAACCCCCTGCCGACCACGACGGGATGCAGGGAGGGGCTGGCCCGAACCCCGCTCTGCTGGCGAGACACAGGGTCTCGGTGCTGCCCCGGTTCCCAGCCCTCTTCCCCGCTCTGAGGGTTCATTACATCTGTAAAGAGACAAATCCCACGAGCTTGGGGGCTTGTTATTCCCTGTTGCTGTGCTGGGTTCCTCTCCGCTGGCAACAGGGCGCAGGAACCAGCCCCACGCAGGCAGCCAGCCCTCCCCCAGCCAGTGTGCTGCCTCTGGGAGCTGCTGCTTTCGAGGGTCTGGCCTGGAGGCCGCTCCGCAGGGACGGTCTGTGACAGCTCCTCACTCACCCCACAGGGACCAGGTCCCACAGCCACGTCTCTGGGAAATACGCACGTGGCGCTGGCTCCTCCTGGGTGCTGGGTTCCGGCACGGGCTGGGCATTGCTCACTGGGGTCGCTGCTGCACTATCTACACTTGCCTCCATGTTCTCAGGGGTCATGACTAGAAAAGATGCAAAGGGGTTGAGGGAACCCCACACTGTATTGGGGGCAAATCCAGGCGATGATTGATGTGTGTTTGCACCTGTAAAGTCTCAATATTTGGGGACATTTCGGAGACTGGATGTGGCACTGACCCCTGCCCAGATGTGACCTGAACTGGGAGCAGCCAGTGGCAGGGCTGGGGCTGGAGGGGGGTCAGGCTGTGGGTGCCCTAGATGCAGCACACACTAGTAGGGGGGAAAACAATAACAGAAAATGTGTAAATGGCAGAGGTGCTTAATGACGTCTTTGTTTCGGTTTTCACCAAGAAGGTTGGTGGTGATTGGACGTCTAACATAGTGAACACCAGTGAAAATGAGGTAGGATCAGAAGAGGCTAAAATAGGGGAAGAACAAGTTAAAAATTACTTAGACAAGTTAGATGTCTTCAAGTCACCATGGCCTGATGAAATGCATCCCAGAATATTCAAAGAGCTGACTGAGGAGATATCTGAGCCATTAGCGATTATCTTTGAAAAGTCATGGGAGACAGGAGAGATTCCAGAAGACTGAAAATGGCATGATATTTGCCCATCTATAAAAAGGGAAATAAGGACAACCCGGGGAGTTACAGACCAGTCAGCTTAACTTCTGTACCCGGAGAGATAATGGGGCAAATAATTAAGCAATCAATTTGCAAACACCTAGAAGATAATAAGGTGATAAGTAACAGTCAGCATGGATCTGTCAAGAACAAACATGTCAAACCAACCCGATAGCTTTCTTTGACAGGGTAACAAGCCTTGTGGATAGGAGGGAAGCAGTAGATGTGTTATATCTTGACTTTCGTAAAGCTGTCTCGCATGACCTTCTCATAAACAAACTAGGGAAATGCAACCTAGATGGAGCTACTATAAGGTGGGTGCATAACTGGTTGGAAAACCGTTCCCAGAGAGTAGTTATCAGTGGTTCACAGTCATGCTGGAAGGGCATAACGAGTGGGGTCCCGCAGGGATCGGTTCTGGGTTCTGTTCTGTTCAATATCTTTGTCAATGATTTAGATAATGGCATAGAGAGTACACTTATAAAGTTTGCAGATGATACCAAGCTGGGAGGGGTTGCAAGTGCTTTGGAGGATAGGATTAAAATTCAAAATGAGCTGGACAAACTGAAGAAATGGTTTGAAGTAAACAGGATGAAATTCAATAAGGACAAATGCAAACTACTCCACTTAGGAAGGAACAATCAGTTGCACACACACAAAATGGGAAATGACTGCCTAGGAAGGAGTACTGCGGAAAGGGATCTGGGGGATCATAGTGGACCACAAGCTAAATATGAGTCAACAGTGTAACGTTGTTCCAAAAGAAGTGAACATTATTCTGGGATGTACCAGCAGGAGAGTTGTAAGTAAGACACAAGAAGTAATTCTTCTGCTCTACTCCGCACTGATTAGGCCTCAACTGGAGTATTGTGTCCAGTTCTGGGCGCCACATTTCAGGAAAGATGTGGAGAAATTGGAGAAAGTCCTGAGAAGAGCAACAAAAATTATTACAGGTCTAGAAAACATGAGCTATGAAGGAAGATTGAAAAAATTGGGTTTGTTTAGTCTGGAAAAGAGAAGACTGAGAGGGGACATGATAACAGTTTTCAAGTACATAAAAGGTTGTTACAAGGAGGAGGGAGAAAAATTGTTCTTCTTACCCTCTGAGGATAGCACAAGAAGCAATGGGCTTAAATTGCACAAGGGAGGTTTAGGTTGGACATTAGGAAAAATTTCCTCTCAGGGTGGTTAAGCACTGGAATAAATTGCCTAGGGAGGTTGTGGAATCTCCATCATTGGAGACTTTTAAGAGCAGGTTAGACACACACCTGTCAGGGATGGTCTAGTTAATCCTTAGTCCTGCCACGAGTGCCGGGGACTGGCCTAGAGACCTCTCGAGGTCCCTTCCAGTCCTATGATTCAGCACATGGGCGGGAGCCAGGGAGTCCTGAGCTCAGTCTCAGCTCTGCCCTGAGCAGTGTTAAGGGTACGTTGCACTCCCAGAGCCCTTCACAAAGAGCCGCTAGCCAGGCAGGTCAAATCATTAGCCTCACTGAGCAGCTGGGACATGGAGGCCTAGGGAGGCTCAGTGCGTTTCTACCGCAACCACCGAGCACAAGTGGGCATTGCAGGGCCCCATGTGATCGCCTCCATAACACCCAGCTTGACTCTCAGATCCCAGGGCAGCGCGTGGGGCTGGAGCTAGAAAAGCCATCGGTCTCCGTGTGAAGCGAGTGTATCTGGGCTGGAGTCACTGAGAGACAGGCAAGGAACCGGGCGATGCCGCGGTCACCACCACTTGGCACAGTGTGATTAGCATGTGTGTTGCTGTGGTGCCTGCAGGAGGTCGGGTAGCGTCCCTCCACAGGCAGCTGCAGACCCTGCCTCAAAGAGCCTCCAGCCGAAGGGGGAGGAGCAGAGCTGAATTGGAAGGGTCAGATGATCACGTGTGCCCAGCTCCCACTGAGAACACTGGAGAACCCTCCCACCCTGAGCCCAGTGGAGAACAATGGAGAATCCCCACCCAGGATCAGAACCCAGGTTGAGCCCACAGGGCCATCTCCGCTCACAGGGCAGAGAGGGCATTTGGAATTGCTGATCAAGAGAGATGGAAGTGCCCAGTCCACTGACCTAGTGAGGACAATGCGGGGCCCCGCCCGACAGCCGAGTTTAGGACAGCACGACGTGTTATAAAGCGTTTATGTTCACAGGGCTCCTTGGTGTTGGTGTTGGTGAGAATTTTCAAAGCCGCATCCTGGGTGAGAAGGAAGACAGAGGAAAAAGCATCAGGAGCTGCTAAAATAGGGGATTGTGGCATCATACTTTGGCCTTACTCCTCCCTCACCTACGTTGGAAGCAACAAGAACAATGGGAGGACAAAGACTTCAACTTAGGAGACTGGTCCCAGGCTTAAAAGGGGAAGCCTGTTTTAAGAACTGTAACCTCTACTGGGGTTTGAAAACTGCTTGATCCAAATACTGCCAAGTGTAATAAGGTTTAAGATTTAGATTGTGCACTTACCTTTTATTTTCTTTAGTAGCTATCTCTAACCTTTTGTGCCCACCACTTATAATCACTTAAATCGATATATATATGCCATCATGTGCCAACAATGTCCCTCTGCCATGTACACTGGCCAAACTGGACAGTTTCTACGTAAAAGAATAAATGGACAGACGGTACAGTTCCGGGGTGCAAGGCGGGGGGCTTGGGAGATTGGCTGGTGCCTTTCTCTGTGTGATTCGTATGCGGCTCTGGGAGCATTCATGCAATCTAGCTGGGTGGGGGGCTCCACATGCTGTTGTGCTGAGTGATCACAGCGCCTGGAGGGGTTTGCTGCTTGTCACTAGCAAAGCACTGTGAGAGACAGCCCAGGCTGGAGAGTGAAGGGGGCACAGCAGTATCCCAGTTCCAGGGTGTACCGGGGATCCCATCACACAGAGCTGTGCCTGCGACAGGAGGAGAGGGGCCTGTGAACCTCAAAGGGTCCAGTCTGCTGTCGTCCAGCCCTGAGCAGCCTGCTTGGATTCTCCTAACCGGGTGCTGGAGGCTTTGCCCTTCCCTCTGCTCGATGCTCATTTCCTTGGCAACCCTCTGCAGGAACGGCAGCGTCTGCACGTGGCTCTTATACCCCTTCAAAACGTCGCCCTCAACCCCAGATTTCGGTCTCAGGCAAAACTGCCAAACGGAGCCGCTGCAGAGCGGAGGCAACGGGCGCAACCCACCCTGGGTGGGGCCTGAACTCACAGCCCGTGGGCACCCCGGTGATCCACAGGCCACAGCACGTCCCCTGGCGCCCCTCGGTCACTAAAAACCCGCTGGCTCCACGGAGCCCCAGCCTGGCTGCACATGCGCCTCCCACTCTCTGGGGCCTCCGTTCAGGTCACCCCTCCCCAATCAGGGCAAACAGCATGATGAGAACAGGGTGGTCGTGTAAACCCATTTTATGGGGGGGGACTGTATCTTGGCCCCCCCCACTCAAATGACCCCACATGTGGCCCACTAGCCCCTTCCTGCCCTGCCATGAGGCACAGCACATCTCAGGCCAGGCTGTGGATGTCAGAGCACTCAGACACTCCTCTTTAAACAGCCAGCGACGCTCAACCTCCACTCGAGCAGAGCTGCCGCCCCCCTGCAATGTGCAGCACCCGCCCACGGGACCGGCCGCGCTCCCCGAGCTCCCCCCGCGGCAGCATCTGTCTGGTCCCCTGGTGCCCAGAACCCAACGCCCCCGCCTGCCTGGGGAACAGTTCTGGGGAGTGACTTGTCCACTGGGCAGCCCCTAGATGCTGCGGTGCGCGCGGTGCTGGGTGCCATGGGCAGCACGCTCACTGTACGGGTGCTGGCAGGGGGAGGGCGGGTCCCGGCCCATTCCACTATGGCCGTCTGACTGGGCTCCCACGCCCTGGGGAGGCTGCCAGCACTCAGAGCAGCCCCAGCTGGGCCAGAGCCCCGGTCTCCTGACTCCCAGCCCCCGGAGGGCTTTGGGAGGATGTCGTCCATCCCTCCCTCTGGCGGGGAAAGATACCATCACCCCCACCTCCTCCGCACCCATCTCCCACCCCCTCCTTGTCTCCTCTGCACCCATCCCCTTCCCCCCCACCTCCACATTTCACTCAAGTGGCTTCCTCCTCCTCCAGGCTGCCTGGAACGGGCAGGGGATCACTGGGAGCACCAGAGGCACCGTCTCCAGGAGCTCCGTTCCCACACCCAGTGCCACCGCAGGTCCTGCTGTCCGGGAGGAGCCATTTCAGGAAAATCCTGCTCTGCCCCTGTGGCCCTGGGCAGGAGCAGGCTCAGTCGCTCTGTGGCGAAGGCACGCACAGGTCGGTGGGCATGTAGGAGGGAACGGAGCAGGCGCGGTGCAGAGGGATTCCTCGCAGAATAATGCTACCAAATTCCAAGTCTCTGCTGGGCATTTGGGTCCTGCCATTCTCAGGGGCTTCCCATTCAGCCAAATGGGGCTGCAAGTCATGGGAAAGGCAAAGGGCACCTCCCTGACCCCAGGGCGACCTCCTGGCCAAGGGTCAAGTCTCTGCTCTGAGGCAGGGAGCTTCTCAATTAAACAGCTTCATTTTATCATGGGAAAACCGAGTATTTTTCCCACCTCCCCTTCTGAGCAACTGCTGAGCTGTGTGTAGTAAGATGAGGCCCTGAAACATAAACCCTTATCAGAGGCCCAGTATGAGGCCTGAGGCCTGAACTAAAGTAATGGTCAAGACTTTGCTAACATAAAGCAAAGTTAAGCTGTGAGCCAGAGGCAGGCCCTGCTCACAGAAGCTGGCAAGGAAAGGGCTGATGCTGCAAGAAGATACATACCTAAAAGGTACGGAACACTAGATATCAGAACGCTCCAATACTTGCACATTCCACACAGATAACAAGGAACAAGCTGACCTATCCCAATGACAGGGCCAAAAGAATAATATGATGAATAGAGTTGTTTTGTTCAAACCAACATGTACAAGGTGAGAGGCGGCACCTTACTACGTAGTGGGGTTGTACCTTGCTACGTAGAGGGGTTGCACCTCAATACGTCAGGAGTGATGTGTAACTTGTTTGTACCTGTGTATAAGAATGTATCCCTGGGGTGGTGTCTTTGTCCGGCCGAGGGGGCAGTGGAAAGTCCTGCCACTAACTGAGCTGGGTCCATTGCCAAGAGACACTTTCTCGTAGTATGCCCGGTAGACTAAGTAATCTACGGGGAACTGCAATTGTGTCCAAGGTCGCAATAAACCTGGTCGACGTGACTTTGCATCTTACTAGACTCTGTGGTCATTGGGGGTTCTCTTCGGGTCTGCTGGGTCACTATCTGCGCAGAGCTGGGGCAGCACACGAGGGCACACACGCACGCAGCCGAGTGATATCAACATAGGAGAAAGCAGAGCACCACACCGGTAGCATCTGACAACACTGTGTTAGCTAAAACGCCTCAGAAAGTTCAGCCTGAGGCCAACCCCTGGCTGGGGAAATTTAAGCCCCAACCGTTTCAGTCTGACAAAGTTACAAGAACATTAGAGGAGTGAAGTTCTGGAACAGCCTTCCAAGGGGAGTAGTGTGGTCAAAAGACATATCTGGCTTCAAGACTAAGCTTGATAAGTTTATGGAGGGGATGGTATGGTGGGATAGCCTAATTTTGGCAATTAATTAATCTTTGATTATTAGCGGTAAATATGCCCAATGGTCTGTGATGGGATGTTAGATGGGGTGGGATCTGAGCTACTACAGAGAATTCTTTGCTGGGTGTCTGGCTGGTGAGTCTTGCCCACATGCTCAGGGTTTAGCTGATCGCCATATTTGGGGTCGGGAAGGAATTTTCCTCCGCGGCAGATTGGCACAGGCCCTGGGGGAGTTTCACCTTCCTCTGCAGCGTGGGGCACGGGTAACTTGCTGGACGATTCTCTGTCCCAGGGCCTGGGCCATGTCTGAAGGTGGCTGGGGAGGTGTATCCTAGGCCTGAGTTTGCTAGGAGCATCCCTGGGGATTTATTGGAACAGGCCGGACCATTTGGTGGGATTCGCCCCTGGATGCCAGCAGCTCTGGGCACATCGGAGCCTGTCATAACTATAAAGGGAAGGGTAACAGCTCTCCTGTGTACAGTACTATAAAATCCCTCCTGGCCAGAGACTCCAAAATCCTTTTACCTGTAAAGGGTTAAGAAGCTCGGGTAACCTGGCTGACACCTGACCCAAAGGACCAATAAGGGGACAAGATACTTTCAAATCTTGGGGGGGGGGAAGGCTTTTGTTTGTGCTCTTTGTGTTGGTTGTTGTTCGCTCTTGGGACTGAGAGGGACCAGACATCAATCCAGGTTCTCCCCATCTTTCTAAACAAGTCTCTCATATTTCAAACTTGTAAGTAAAAAGCCAGGCAAGGCGTCTTAGTTTTACTTTGTTTTCTCAACTTGTAAATGTACCTTTTACTAGAGTGTTTATCTTTGTTTGCTGTACTTTGAACCTGAGGCAGAGGGGGGTCCTCTGAGCTCTTTAAGTTTGATTACCCTGTAAAGTTATTTTTCATCCTGATTTTACAGAGATGATTTTTACCTTTTTCTCTAATTAAAAACCTTGTTTTTAAGAACCTGATTGATTTTTCCTTGTTTTTAGATCCAAGGGGGTTGGATCTGTATTCACCAGGAGTTGGTGGGAGAAAGGAGGGGGGAGGGTTAATTTTTCCTTGTTTTTAGATCCAAGGGGGTTGGATCTGTATTCACCAGGAGTTGGTGGGAGAAAGGAGGGGGGAGGGTTAATTTCTCCTTGTTTTAAGATCCAAGGGGTTTGGATCTGTATTCACCAGGGAATTGGTGAAAGGTTTCTCAAGGCTTCCCAGGGAAGGGAATTAGTCTTTGGGAATGGTGGCAGCGGACCAGATCTAAGCTGGTAGTTAAGCTTAGAAGTTTTCATGCAGGCCCCCACATTTGTACCCTAAAGTTCAAAGTGGGGAAGCAGCCTTGACAGAGTCAGTTTAGTCTTTTCAGGCTAGAGGAGTGTGAGGCCTGGCCAGGCCCAACCCTACCTTAAACAGGCTGTAAGCATTAGGCAGTGGGGGAGTCCAGCTGCTAATCCCTCTGCGACACCTCCACTGGTCACCTAAGGCGCGGCAGTGAGGAACTGGAGTCTCACTGTGCGGAGGATCACATGGCTCAAGATCTCGCACTGCATCGGGATAGTCTCCTTGGGGAAAATTGGGGAGCAGGTTATAGACCTAAAGACAAACACAGACAACATCAGCCATGAAACCAAGACACGAGCTACCCCAGAGCCAGCTCCTGCCCCTCCTCCCACTAACACATCACCCCACAAACCTCCGCTCTCACCCCAGCCTCATCTCTAGCCTGGACACTTCCCCTCACCCTGCCCATCCCCCATCCCCATCCCCCACGTGGGTGTCTGTCCTTGCACCTCCGCCCCCAGCCCTAGGAGAGGAATGTGCGACTCCCAACGCCCTGGAAGAACCTGGGTGGGGGAGGGCAGGTGCCGCTTCTCTCCGTGGGGCAGTGAGTGGATCTTAGTGCCCCTCCCCCACTCTGTCCAGATCACAGAGGGGCCGCGTCAGGGGCTGGCCCTGGGACCATGGCTCACAGGGACACATGACTCAGCCCCTGGCCCATCGAGTCCCGTCTCCTGCTGCCCCACGGGGTTTGGGAGGCTCCACTTGCCATTTGCAGAGCCCGTGAGCTCCTGGACGGCAGGCGCCAGCGACGGGCCGAGTATGATTCCATATCCACCCGGGCAGGGACAACTCCCACAATGCACCTGGCCAGCTGTCCCTGCTGTACATGGGGGCAGGGAATTCTCCTGTCCCCGCCCCTGGGGACCAGTTCTGCCCTGGAGAGCGAGCTCCAGTTACCCCGGCCATTATCTCAGCTCCAAGCTCCATGTTCCCAGCCGGAGCCGGGGTGAGGGGGTGCTGGTAGGGGGGCACTGCAAAGGCTGATGGGAGAACAGGCAAGGCAGGTGGGGACCCTCCAGAGTTAGGGGGTGACAAGTGCCATGGGAGCAGCCCTCAGACCGGGAGAGGTGGCCTCGAGGGGTGTCCCCCAGCGGCCATGCATCGCCCCTCCCTGCGAGGGGGGAGGACTCGTCGGGGGAGGGGCCGGACGAGCGGCTCTGGACTCACCGTGTCGACGCTGAGCTCGGCCTCGGGCTTCATGAGCAGCACGCTCTGATCCACGGCGCGGACGGCGCACAGGGACCCGGGGGCAGCCTGCACCCGCAGCTGGAGCTCTGAGCCCGGCAGGGCCCGGTCCTGCGAGAAGGCCAGCTTCACCTGGCGAGGCACAGCGCGTCACAGGGGAGGGGGAGAGAGACCCCCAGGGGCAGGAGGAGACAGGCCTGGGCAGGGGCGGGGGCAGGCACTGAGTGTCACTCTGGCCCCAGGCCCCGCTGGCTGAAGGGCTGGGGCTTTGGGGGTCGGTGCTGGGGGTGGGGGGGTTGAGGCAGCCCAGGCTCATTGAGCGCCCCCGTGGGACGGCTCAGGGAGCTGCAGTTATTCATAGACACTTGGGGGGAGGGGATAGGAGGTGCAGGACGGTAGGGATATGACAGGATCGCCAGCCCCACCAGATAAAACTCATGAGTCAGACCCTCTAAAAGTCCTGAGATTCCTGAAAAGGACGTAGCCTTGGGCTCCAGTCTGTCCTCTGGCTTCTCCGCTCCCCGTGCCCCTGCCCCTCCCAATACCAAGCAGATGCCAGTTGCTGGGGGGCAGCCCCCATTGCCGAGGGGGGCATTGAAATGCCTATAGGTAACAGTGCACTGCCTCCCCGGGCTGGGGGTGGGGGGTAGAAGGGACACACTTACCCCCAGGGCAGTGGGGTGAAGTGGGAGGGGGCAGAAGGACTCAGCCAGACGCCACAAGATGGAGGGGAGAGGTAGAGGAGGAATTCTGTATCTTTACCTCCCTACTCCCACAGGGGAGGGGCCTTCCCCCCAACTGACCCCTATGCGCAGTGGGGAGGGGGCTGACGCTGGTCCCTGGTGAAAGCTTTTCTCAATGACAGGGACGTCCCCCTGCCGGCTGCCCAGAGAGTGGAGCCCCAGCCTTCACGGGGGGGCATTTCTACTGCTCATCTGGCTAACAGTGGGAGCCGGCTGCCGGCCCAGGGGAGGAGAGGGGCCCCTTTTTCCATGACATTTATGCCCCAGTCGACTGGAGGGGCAGCAGCCCCCTTAGAAGCCCTCTAAAGAAATATGGCCAGCTGGCCACCCCGCAAGCCTCCAGAGGGGAAGGGGGATCAGACCATCATATCCTGCCCCCCGCTCCAGGAATCTCCCAGGGTGAACAGGGGCAGGCGCAGGTTGGAGGATGGGCAGGGGGTAGGGCTGAGGTAGCAGAAGTTCGGGGCGGTTGGAGGAGCAAGTGGCTGCAGAGACTGGGGAGTGGGGAGGGCTCAGGGCAGCAGGTACCTGCCGGGGAGCCCAGAGTGGGCCGGGGAGGGGCCGGGTCCTGGTCAGTGGGATGGGAGGGACAGAAGCAGGAGCTCTGGGGAGCTGGGTACAGGGAGGCGAGGGGTGGGACAGGCAGGCAGCAGGTACCTGCTGGGCCCGGAGTGAGAGGCTGAGCCCGCGGGGGAAGCAGGGTGGGCTGGGGGACTCAGGAAGGGTTTGGGGGAGCAGGTACTTGCTGGGGCCAGGGAGAAGGGACTGGGAGGGGGGGAGGGCAGGCACCTGCTCCTCCATTGTGCGGGGGCCGGAGCTCTTCCCGTCACCGCGGGAACGCCTGCAGGCGGGGGCGAAATGGCTAGTGATCAATCACCAGAGCTGGCACTACCGCAACGACCCTGGTGCTGCTGTAAGGCCGGGAAGGGAGGGGCCGGGGGCACCCAGTGATGCCCCTGCTCAGGGCTCCTGTTATGGGGCAGAGAGCGATTCCCCCACCCCAGAGGCTCCTGCGCCCGAGCCCCAGGCTCACCTTGTTTGGGAAGCACTTTGCCATGCGCAGCCGGGTGCGGTCGGCAGCCAGCTCTCCATTGGGCAGCACTGTGTAACCCAGCACCATGGCAGCGGGAGCCAGATCAGCGCCGACGGGCAGCTTCACGGAGAAGGAGCCCTTCAGCCCTAGGGACGGTGGGAAACACCCAGGGGAAGTCAGGCCCAGCCAGCAGAGCCCCCTCCCCCAGCCCAGCCACAGCTCAAGGGGCTCAAACCCCAGTTGCCCACTGGGCGCCCCCCATCTGCACAGACCCCTCCCCCGCCACTTACCAGCCCCCACCCTGAGGTCCAGCCCCTTGTGGAGGATCCTGGCGATGGCTCCCTTGGCCACGACCTGTGGAGGAGGAGACGGGGGTCACTGAGCTGTGTGATGCTGTGTGGAATCTGGGAGACACTTTATGGTATTGTTGATACCAACATTATAAAATTGCAGGGAATCTGACCAGATATGCCATGGAAGGTGTCTGTGAAAATGGTGCGATTTGCCAAGTATGAGGATCTTGTTTATATGTTTGTATCACCTTTGTATTGTGTTCTAAGTCTGTGTGGTACATCAGTATTTCAAAACTCAGGCTGTGGTTCTGGGTGACACCACTAAACAGATTGGCATCAGCACTGCCGAGCCTTTTCAATGGCCCATCATGGGTCATAGCCCGACAGTGAGCCCATTGAAAGGAACTAGGGGATACACCTTAGGAGCCAGCAAGACATGTAGGGGCAGGCTGGTGGACAGAGAACTCTAAGGCTTTTCCATGCCATGTGCTGTGCAGCTTGTGTTTGGGACAAAGGAAGTACCAGCCGCATGGCAAAAGGAATATAAAGGGCAGCTGCGTTTTCTCCATTTTGTCTCCATTCCTGCTTCTTACCTCTGGAGTAAATTTTCTACAAATGAAGCTCGGAACAAAGGACTGAATGGCCCATCCAAGCTGTGGATTTGTTCCAGAGGGACTTTTAAGCCAACAAACTCATCAATACTGCTCAGAACCTGATATATGGACTTTGAAGTCTCTGTTTGTATGTGATTGTTTTACCATTTAACAACTCTCTTCTTGTTCTTTTTTCCTTATAATAAACCTTTTGTTTCAGACACTAAAGGACTGGTTGGCAGTGTGGTATTTTGGGTAAGATCCAAATTAATATTGGCCTGGTGATGTGGCTGACCCTTTGGAGTCAGAAGAACATTTTGTATAGTGAGCAGAGGTTTTAAATGACTTCTCAGTGTACTGGACCTAGGTGCTGATTGGGAGCCAGAGAACTGGAATGCAGTAAAGGGGGTTGTGTGATTTCTTTTTTAGCTTCTTGATAACCAGTGTGAGGAATCAGGAGCAGTTTGCAACTGGTTGGTGAGTCCAACTTCAGTGTGAACTACCAGTTTTGGGAGAATCTGCTCTTCTTTTTGCAGTCTGCCCTGACCTTGGCATTTCCAGTGAGGGCTGCCCCAGGCATACTGGGCCACAAGTTGTTGCTGTACAGGGGGCTGACAAATGCCCTGACGTGGGGATGGCCACACAGGCTGGAGTCAGGGCAGGGTGTGGCCTCTCCTTTCCATGGACTGAGCCAGCAGAGGTGGGGGTGCAAGAAAGAACATTTAGGCAGGTATCCCATTCCCCAGCCCGCCCAGGCTAGCCAGCCCCCTCTCTGGGGCCAGATTGGAACCAGAGCCCCTAGTGGGGGAAGGGGAAAAGCCCCGTCCTGATCTAGCCCAGCCCTTGTAATTCGATGCTCTGTCGTGAGGTCACAGCACTGATAGCGCACCTCATGCTCGTGCGTGTGCACACACACACACACACACACACTTTAGTCTCCCAGGATGGGCTCACCAGGAAGATGAAATCCAGGCTCCTGGACCCGTTCCCCAGGGCCTCCCTAGCAATGACGTAATCCACCTGGAGCTGCTGGGCCTGGTCGCAGGGCAGCACCCCTCCCAGCGAGCGGATCTTCAGGAAACTCTGGCTCTTGGAGTAGAAGGGCGTCAGGTGACGATGGGCATCCGGGTAACTGGTATAGACTCTGTCATGCTCAGTGCTGTTGTTCACCTGCTTGTAGTGCCCCTGGGGGATAGAGAGAGCGATGGGGCTCGCAGGGGAGCAGAGCACCCAGCACAGGACAGGAATGCAGCCGGGGCAGGCCAGGCTCTGATGTTGCTGGCTGAGCTCACCCCCATGGCCCCTCGCCCTGCGTCCCAAAGAGTGACATGGAAAACCCCAGCGGTTCGAATGGGGCAGCCCAACAGCAGCAATAGGGCAGCCCCTGAGCTGAGCTGCCCGAAGGGGGCGACCTTCCTAACTAAACCCCACCCCAAATATTAATGAGAAGACAAGTGGCTGCACTAAGATGCCGTTTGCATCACCCCATTGATGGCTCTGCTGGTGGGTTCTGAGCCTTCCTCCCCCACCATCTGTCCTGGCTATTCAGCCTGCAGGTGCTTCGGGCAGGGGGTGTTTGCTACGCTGGGTGTGTGCAGCACCCAGCACCATGAGGCCCCGATCCTGGCTGCTCCTTAGGCACCACCGTAATAAACATCAACAATCACAGACACAATAACAGAGGCTGGAATGCAGGGGCCCCACTGGGGCTCGGAAGCCCGTCGCTTACCCTCAGAGTGACCCACCGGGTCCAGCCGGAGGTGTCCAGATCGAAGGAGGCTCTGCCAGACTTGTCAGTCAGGAAGGTCTGGTTCTTATTCTTATCCCCATAGCTAACAAAGAGCTGCAGCTTCTCATTCTTCAGCACAGAGCCACCTGCCGTCTTCAGGAGCATCTGAGCCAGGAGAGAAAGGGGGAGATGCACAACTCAGAGGAGCAGACTCCTGGGAGAGTGTTGCCCACTAGGGGCTAAAGAGCTGTCTGGGAGCAGAAAGGGACAATGCAATCCAGCCCTGAGATGCACTGGGAAAGCCCAGGGCTGGGATGAGGTGTTGTGGTGAGAACTGAGGGGCATTAGCAGATCCAGGAAGAAGTTGGGGCAGGACTGGAATAGCTGGGGGTTCTGGGGTGAGCACTGAGGGGTAACAGGTTGTCTGACCCCTTGACTGAGCCCTCCCTTGGGATGTGGGACTCTGCAGTCCAGCCTCCCCCAGGCACTGAAACCAGGGCCTCAGATCTCCCAGCCTCATTTCTTTGCTTACACACATTCCCTCTGAGTCCCATCTGGGCTGTGGCCATGCTGGGCTTTAGGAACAATGTGGTAGGCAAGCAAGGAACCCAGGGTTAACAAAGGAATTTCTAAACCACAGTCACTTAGGCCTGGTCTACACTAGGAGTTTATGTCGAATTTAGCGCCGTTACATCGAAGTAACTCTGCACCCGTCCACACCACGAAGCTATTTAGTTCGACATAGAGGTCTCTTAAATTCGACTTCTGTACTCCTCCCCAACGAGGGGAGTAGCGCTAAATTCGACATGGCCATGTCGAATTAGGCTAGGTGTGGATGGAAATCGATGCTAATAGCTCCGGGAGCTATCCCACAGTGCACCACTCTGTTGATGCTCTGGACAGCAGTCCGAGCTCGGATGCTCTGACCAGCCACACAGGAAAAGCCCCGGGAAAATTTGAATTCCTTTTCCTGTCTGGCCAGTTTGAATCTCATTTCCTGTTTGGACATCGTGGCGAGCTCAGCGGCACTGGCAACGATGCAGAGCTCTCCAGGAGAGATGGCCGTGCAATCTCAGAATAGAAAGAGGGCCCCAGCATGGACTGATCGGGAAGTCTTGGATCTGATCGCTGTGTGGGGCGATGAGTCCGTGCTTTCCGAGCTGCGCTCCAAAAGACGGAATGCAAAGATCTACGAGAAGATCTCTAAAGCCATGGCAGAGAGAGGATACAGCCGGGATGCAACGCAGTGCCGCGTGAAAATCAAGGAGCTGAGACAAGGCTACCAGAAGACCAAAAAGGCAAACGGACGCTCCGGATCCCAGCCCCAGACATCCCGTTTCTACGAGGCACTGCATTCCATCCTAGGTGCGGCCGCCACCACTACCCCACCACTGACCGTGGACTCTGAGGATGGGATATTGTCCACGGCCGGTTCCTCGGACCTGTTAGCGGACGGGGAAGATGAGGAAGGAGATGAGGAGGACGAGGCAGTTGACAGCGCTTACAACGCTGATTTCCCCGACAGCCAGGATCTCTTCATCACCCTTACAGAGATCCCCTACCAACCGTCCCCAGCCGTTAACCCGGACACAGAATCAGGGGAAGGATCAGCCAGTAAGTGTTTTAAACATCTAAACATTTATTTTTAACAGAACAGGAATATTAACAATAACAACAATGGGTTTTTCATGATTAGTTTGCCCTAGGCGCTTAACGTTTCAGTTCTGGGCAGTGCAACTATTGAAAAAAAATCTACCAATGTCCAGTTTCGCATGATTGTTCTGCCCAATCCGCTCTACTGTTTAGTCCCTGCCAGTGCAGCTACAGTAAAATGCGGTCTATATGTCCAGGGATAGAGCAGAAATCCTCCTGGGACATCTCCACGAAGCTCTCCTGGAGATAATGGGAAAGCCTTTGCATCAGGTTCCTGGGGAGAGCGGCCTTATTGGGTCCTCCGTGGTATGAAACGTTTCCGCGCCAGGAGACAATCAAGTACTCCGGGATCATTGCCCTGCAGAGCATGGCGGCATACGGCCCTGGTCTTTGCAGGCTTTCCCGAAGCATTCTTTCTTTTTCCGTGTCTGAGATCCTCATGAGGGTGATGTCGCTCATGGTGACCTGCTTTGAATTAGGTAGGGGAATGTTAGTATTGGGACTGCTTGCCCGTTCCTTTACAGAACTGTAACCGCCGGTTTACAGCCACGCGGTGGAGGCGGGAGAGGGGCAGCATACAGGGATCTTTCCCTGGGACAGCCGCGAGGGGGTGGGACAGGGGCAGAGTTCATGCTTGCCGGATTGCTGGCAGCAGGGACTGGCATTGCTTTCAATGTGAAAGGAGGCCAGTGCAACTATCAAACTTTTAAGCAGCCACAAGTCTACGGCTTACCATGTCGGCCTGCTACACAAATTCCGGTGTCCTGCCCCGCTTCTCTGATCTGCACTGCAAGAACCCAGGCACTGAATGCGAAGGCCAAAAATTCGACCTTGTCCTGAGTGTGCATGTGATAGGTGCTGTGCATGGTCTTGTTCACAGAGAAAGACTATGTTCTTTGTTCACAACTACATTTATCTTTCTGAGGAATTCACTCCCTTTTTCCCATTCCCACAGCCACAGCTGCGACTGTCTCACAACCTAGCCTGGCATCAAACTCCCAGAGGCTAGCGCAGATTAGGCGTAGGAAGAAGAGGACACGGGAGGACATGTTCTCGGAACTTATGGGCTGCTCCCGAGCCCAGGCAGCACAGCAGACCCAGTGGAGGGATAACTTGTCCCAAATGCACCGAGCACACATGGAACGGGAGGAGAGGTGGCAGCAGGAAGACCAGCAGGCGACTCAAACGCTGCTTGGACTAATGAGGGAGCAAATGGACACACTCCGGCGCCTTGTGGATGTTCTGCAGGACCGGAGGCAGGAGGACAGAGCCCCGCTGTAACCGCCCTTCCCCGCCACCAAGTCCCATACCCCCCTCACCCAAAGTCCAAAGAAGGAGGGGCGGCAGAGTCCGTGAAAACTCTCACTCCACCCCTGCAGACTGCTCTAGTACTAGAAGGCTCTCATTCCCCAAAATTTGACAAGTCCTTTCCTTCCCACCTCACACAAGCCCCTGTCCAAGTTTCACCCCCCAGTTTCATGTGTAGTTGCTAATCAAAAATACGTTTCTGTTAATTACTGTTTCCATCATGTTCTTTTAGAGGAGAGTCTGTCTGAAGGGGGTTGGTAATTGGACAGGACAGTCACCTTTAGCAGGGTACAGAGGCAGGGGCAGGTTCAGCAGCAGGGCACGTACACAGTGCAGTGACTAGTTACCCTGGTCAGTCTGGGAGGTTGTTTTCATGTTCTGTGGGGGGGGGGGTTGCTCTGTGACTTTGTGGCGGGGGAGGGCAGTTACAGATCTTATGCAGCGGTCCTTATCCTGGATCACAGAGCCACGCAGCAGGGGATCTGTAACCGTCCTCCCCCTGCCACAAAGTCACATAGCCCCCACACACACACAGTCCCGATCAGGAGGGGTGGCAGGCTCCGTTGAAACAACCAGTCCACCACTGCGGAGCCTGTCATTCCTGGAGTTTAGAAGCGTCATTTGCATCACCACACTACACCCGCTCCCCACCACAGTCTGCGTCCCAGGTTTAAAACATTCCCGCGAAAACAGTAATAAAGAAAACGGTGTTCATTAACAAAATTGAAGTGCTTTTATTTTTAAACGTGTGTTGGAAGGGGGGGAACGGGGTATGTAACTGGAGAGGATACTGAACATTTAGTGGGTAAAGAAACGGGGGCAGGTACAGCTTCTCTGTACACAAACTTAAAAGTCACAGGTTACCCTGCTCACTCAGGAACCTAACTTTCAAAGCCTCCCGGATGCACAGCGCGTCCCGCTGGGCTCTTCTAATCGCCCGGCTGTCTGGCTGGGCGTACTCAGCAGCCAGGCTATTTGCCTCAACCTCCCACCCCGCCATAAAGGTCTCCCCCTTGCTCTCACAGAGATTGTGGAGCACACAGCAAGCTGCTATAACAATGGGGATATTGGTTTCGCTGAGATCACAGCGAGTCAGTAAGCTTCTCCATCTCCCCTTGAGACGGCCAAAAGCACACTCCACCACCATTCTGCACTTGCTCAGCCGGTAGTTGAAGAGTTCTTTTTCAGTGTCCAGGGCGCCAGTATAGGGCTTCATGAGCCAGGGCATTAGCGGGTAGGCTGGGTCCCCGAGGATGACTATCGGCATCTCCACATCCCCAAGAGTTATTTTGTGGTCCGGGAAGTAAATACCTTCCTGCAGCCGTCTAAACAGACCTGAGTTCCTGAAAACACGAGCGTCATGAACCTTGCCCGGCCATCCGACGTTGATGTTTGTAAAACGTCCCCTATGGTCCACCAGTGCTTGCAGCACCATTGAAAAGTAGCCCTTTCTGTTAATGTACTGGCTGGCCTAGTGGTCCGGTCCCAGGATAGGGATGTGAGTTCCATCTATAGCCCCACCGCAGTTTGGGAATCCCATCGCGGCGAAGCCATCTATGATGACCTGCGCGTTTCCCAGGGTCACTACCTTTGACAGCAGTACCTCAACGATTGCGTTGGCTACTTGCATCACAACAACCCCCACGGTAGATTTGCCCACGCCAAAGTGGTTCACGACAGACCGGTAGCTGTCTGGCGTTGCAAGCTTCCACAGGGCTATGGCCACTCGCTTCTGGACAGTCAGGGCTGCTCGCATCCGCGTGTCATTGCGCTTCAGGGCAGGGGACAGCAACTCACAAAGTTCCATGAACGTCACCTTCCGCATGCGAAAGTTTCGCAGCCACTGGGATTCATCCCAGAGCTGCAGCACTATGCGGTCCCACCAGTCCGTGCTTGCTTCCCGGGCCCAGAATCGCCGTTCCACAACATCAACATGACCCGTTGCCACCGTGATGTCCTCGGCGCTGGGTCCCGTGCTTTCTGACAGGTCTGTGCCAGTCTCAGACTTCAGGCCCTCACCGCGCTGCCGTAGCCTCCTCGCCTGATTTCTCTGCATCTGCCTCTGGGAAAGGTGGATGATAAGCTGCGAGGTGTTGACAACGGCCACAACTGCAGCGATGGTCGCAGCGGGCTCCATGCTCGCAGTGCTGTGACGTCCGCGCTGTCACTGACCAGAAAAGTGCGCGAAATGATTTCCCGCCGGCGCTTTCAGGGAGGGAGGGCGGGAGTGACGGACGGATGACGACAGTTACCCAAAAGCACCCTCGACACATTTTTTTACCCAGAAGGCATTGGCGGCTCGACCCAGATTTCCAATGGGCAGTGGGGACTGCGGGAACTGTGGGATAGCTTCCCACAGTGCACCGCTTCCAATGTCGACGCTTTCCCCGTTAGTGTGGACTCACAAAGTCGAATTACTGTCCTTAGTGTGGACACACACGTTCGATTTTGTAATATCGATTCCACATATTTGATTTAAGTAAAATCGAACTACTCTCGTAGTGTAGACATACCCTTAGACGGCTCAAGAGTTACAGATCTTTGCCAAAGAACAAATGTCCTGATAAGCACCCTTCTCTAGTCCGATCTCACCCTGCCTGTGACTTCTGGGGTTTGTCAACAGTTCAGGCTGGGCAGAATCCCTCCCGCCTTGTCTGTCTCCAGCCAGTCCTTCTGGCATGTGGTGATGGTCGGCACGGCTGCACAGAGCAGCGCCCCTTCTTAAGTAGAGCCTCTCTGGACCCTTCTGCTATGTGCTCAGCTGGAAAACTCCTTCCCCCTCCCCCAGACGTGCTCACCCCACCTGCGGGCCCTTGTGTAGAAATAACATTGTTCTGTGGGGGTGGGCCAGTAAGTGAGAGAAAATCAAAACTGATGGCGCTAGATTGCCATCTTGAGATCTTCTCCGTGACAGTCCTTCAACAAAGTGTCACGCACCTTTTCTACGCTGGGCACCTGTCCAGAATACAATATGATAATCTGCCATGGGTAAATTTAGGCGTGTGCACAGCACATCATACAATGGGAAGGTACTTACCTGTTAGTAACTAGCGTTCTTCGAGATGTGGTGTCTATATGTGCTTCACTTCTGGTGTGCATATGCCCCATGTACCAGAGATCTGAATGCATTAGCCACCAGTGTCCATTGGTTGTGCCTGCACCCTGCATGCCTCCCTTGGGAGCTGGGATCTAAGATATAACTAGTAAGCTGTGGTGCACTGGTCCTTTGGGAGCAGCAGGCCTGGTAATTCTGTGGGTGCCCAGAGGAGAAGGGGCCGGACACTAAAGGGGACACTCAGAGGACCGGGGCTATTTCTCCCAGATCCTTTCCAGCAGCACTATCACCTGGCCAGGTGTTCCTCATTTTGTAGTTGTTCATTTGATTTCTCCTTCCTAAGTGTAGTACCTCACACTGGGCTTTAATTAATTTCATCTTGTTGATTTCAGACCAATTCTCTAATTTGTCAAAGTCGTTATGAATTCTAATCCTGTCCTCCAAAGTGCTAGTAACCCCTCTCTGCGTGGTGTCATCCACACATTTTAGAAGCACACTCTCCATTCCATTGTCCAAGTCTTTAATGACAATACTGAGCAGTACCGGACCCAGGACTGACCCCTGTGGGACCACACTGGACACGTCTTCCCAGAGTGACAGCAAACTACTGACAACAACCCCTTGAGTATGGGGTTTTCAACCAGTTGTGCACCAACCTTACAGTAATTTCATTTAGACCAGTGATTTTCCACCAGGGGGCCAGGGCCTCCTGGGGGGCCACGAGCAGGTTTCAGATGGTCCACCAAACGGGGACAGTGTTGGACATGCTGGGGCCCAGGGCAGAGGGCTGCAGCCCCACCACATGGGGCAATTGCCCTGCTTGCTACCCCTTCACGCCGGCCCTGGCTTTTATATGCAGAAAACCGGTTGCTGTGGCACAGGTGGGCTGTGGAGTTTTTACAGCATGTTGGGGCGGGGAGGCTCAGAAAGGAAAAGATTGAGAACCCCGACGTAGACCACGTTTCCCTAGTTTGCTTTTGAGGATGTCAAAAGCCTTACTACAAACAGGATATATCGAGTCTACTGTGTGGAAGTAGAGAAAGAACTGACAGGGATTTGAAGGGGATTTCAATGCATGACAGTCTGTTAGCAAGAGTCAGGCTAACTGTAACCCAACCCTAATAACACGCGATTTGTAGAAGCGAGGATTGTGTGAGGCGAGTGGGAAAGAACTGTGTGAGAAGTTGTTGCAACCTTGTGTAGATAAGATGGAATGTAGACTAGAGTCTAAATAACTGAGAAAAATAAGTTATCAGGATGACCTATGTATAAACAAAATGCAGCTGTTGCTTATTATTGTCTGTAATAAAGGTATAAATGCTTGCTGTAATTGTTTACCTGTAGAGAGACCTGCCTAGGAGGGGGAAACCCTGTGTCCTAGTGCACTCTCTCCCTCTACGCAATTGCTTGAGATAATAAAGTATCTGACTTTGCTGCACCCAACCAAAAGAGTGAGAACTCTGTTTTTCTCCAACAATTTGGGGGCTCGTCCAGGATGGCAACGCCCACGGAGACACCGGCAGCTGCTACGGATTGTTCCACTTTGAACCCCATGGCACCACAATAGAGGTAGGAGACCTTTTGAAATCTCTATTGGGGTGTCGGAGGAGGACTGTCCGTGGGGCCGTCTGTCCCTGTTGGGCTTATGCCATCTGAACTTATTGACTGTGCAGCAAGATCAGATGCAGAGCGGTGCTGGGGAACTGTTTTGCCGCCCCCAATAAGGTTAATGCATAAGGGAAATGCATTAGGTATGCACCGGTGCTGAGGGGTTGTTACCGCCTCAAGAGGTGTTGTTACCGCCTCATAGTGTATTGAGTCCGGACATAAGGTACAGATGCATCGTGGTATTTAGAAATAGAGGCCTTGGTGTGTGTGTGTGTGTGTGTACACCAGTGTGAATGAGAGTTACCGGAAGACGCCCAGAGTATTCTGCGAAGCGAAAGCTCGTGACCAGAAATATTCTAAAGCAAGCCCGGTAACTCCACCTAGAGGATCTGTAGAAGACCCGATCCACGGTGGCTGACTCAGCCTGGCATCGTCCGGCGAGGAAGCTACCTGGGTCTAGGAGTGTGTGAACCCATCTTCCCTCCCCTTTCCTCTCTGTGTGAGCCACTGACAGTCTGATCATCTCACTGGATGCAACGAGAGTGAGCGGCGCTGTCTCTCTGAGACTAGCCGACGCTCTTTGCTAAAGGGAGGTGTAGGAGGGTCGTGGCCATCCTCGTTAGCCTCTCCTGTGTGAGTACCCTGGAGGGCAAGACCCTTAGTTTATGAGCCGCTAGCGTGGACAGGTCATTCTCCCTGTGTGTGTGATTGGAAAATGGGTGGGGGACAGTCTAAGCATTCCCTCTCACCCCCTAAGGGTACCCCAGCTCATTACATGTATGTACATTATGGTCCTAAAACCTGCTGATATTTAGACAGTTGGAATCTTTACACGCGTGCAAATCCATCTAAACAATGCCCACTAGAAGGTACCTTCGATTTAGATAAACGTACATACCTCAGAGGAACCCTTACAGCACCAAAAGCCTCTGATACGCAGTGGGAGCAATTTGTCTATTGGTGGGAGGAAGCAACAAAGAGACTCCACGAGTCTCGGGTGCGGAGTCTAAAGGACTCCCAGGAAAAATTAAAAACCCAAGTACAGGATTTAAAACTTAAATGTAAGGCATCCGGAGGTTTTCCTGCTTGAGCAATTCCTTCTGCTCCTCTTTATCCCCAATTAGTTAAGGCTGAGAGTGAGGAGGAAGCTGCTGAGGACTTTGTGGATTTTTTCAGCAACATTCCATGGCCGCAGACTGTGCCTCCCCCTCCTCCCCCTCTGTAGGATGTGCCTGCTAATGAGTTTCACCCGGTAGCATCAGTTTCACTGCAGCGTGTATCAACTGCTCAAATTGTTCTTTCTTCTCCTGTGAGAGATTCCTCCTCTTACAAAGGGATGATTCTGATCCTTCCAGTAGCTCGCCCGACCCTGGTCCTTCTGAGGAAGGTGCCCGTTATTTTACTAGATTCCAGGCACAAACATTCCGGGCTCCGTTAAGAGAATTGCCTGGGGCTGCAGGACAGTTGGTTACAGTGCATGGCCCTTGGACACCAGGAGATCTTAGAAACCTGGTAAAGGAATTTCCTAACGTTAGGGAGGAGCCAGAAAAATTTAGAGACGAGCTCCGGACAGTGATTCAGTGTTATAATCCATCTTGGGCAGATATTAATCAACTCTTGCGGGTAGTTATGCCAGCCGAAGTTCAACAACAGCTTACCAGACTGATTGGCCCGGTGCTGACCCTGGAATTGAGCGTGAGTTGAGAGAGGCTAGGGACCATCTCTTAAACTCCATTATGGAGGTTTGCCCTAAGAAGACGGATTGGACAAAGATTAGCAACTGTAAGCAGAACAAAGGAGAGTCCTCTGCTGATTATCTAGATAGACTGACTAAGGTCTTTGAACAACATTCGGGAATCACTCAGCCAGCTGAAAATGCCAGAGAGGCTGTAGGGGCTGCTTTCGTTCAGGGACTCTTACCAAAGGTTCAGCAGCAGTTAAGGACTATCTGTATTGGCTGGCAAACTAAACCCCTTTCTGAATTGGTGACAGTTGCCAATCATTGTGCAGCTTGCATAGAGCAGAAGAAAGAGAATACTGAAACAAAACTTTTGGCCTTGCAGTTACAAACTTATCAAAACAAGGGCCGTGGGGGAATGAGGGGAGGACGAGGACGAGGTCGCAGGCGAGGAAGAGGGAAAGGTCCCTCATATCCTGCCCCGACAGGGAACACTGCATGCCACTTTTGTGGCCAGGAGGGACACTGGAGAAATGAGTGCCCAAACCGACTATCTCAGAACCCTCCACCTCCTTTCCCAAATCCTGAAGTGCCTGTTTTTTCCCCACAGAATACTCTTACTAGGACAGCCTGAGGGAACGTAACTGCATCATGAATCCTTTAATTCCTACTAACCAAGAAGGCCCATATGTAAATTGTGAAATTGCAGGACAATCTGTTGCTTGTCTTGTGGATACTGGAGCTATTAGATTCATAGATTCATAGATTCTAGGACTGGAAGGGACCTCGAGAGGTCATCGAGTCCAGTCCCCTGCCCGCATGGCAGGACCAAATACTGTCTAGACCATCCCTGATAGACATTTATCTAACCTACTCTTAAATATCTCCAGAGATGGAGATTCCACAACCTCCCTAGGCAATCTATTCCAGTGTTTAACCACCCTGACAGTTAGGAACTTTTTCCTAATATCCAACCTAGACCTCCCTTGCTGCAGTTTAAACCCATTGCTTCTTGTTCTATCCTTAGAGGCTAAGGTGAACAAGTTTTCTCCCTCCTCCTTATGACACCCTTTTAAATACCTGAAAACTGCTATCATGTCCCCTCTCAGTCTTCTCTTTTCCAAACTAAACAAACCCAATTCTTTCAGCCTTCCTTCATAGGTCATGTTCTCAAGACCTTTAATCATTCTTGTTGCTCTTCTCTGGACCCTTTCCAATTTCTCCACATCTTTCTTGAAATGCGGTGCCCAGAACTGGACACAATACTCCAGCTGAGGCCTAACCAGAGCAGAGTAGAGCGGAAGAATGACTTCTCGTGTCTTGCTCACAACACACCTGTTAATACATCCCAGAATCATGTTTGCTTTTTTTGCAACAGCATCACACTGTTGACTCATATTTAGCTTGTGGTCCACTATAACCCCTAGATCCCTTTCTGCCGTACTCCTTCCTAGACAGTCTCTTCCCATTCTGTATGTGTGAAACTGATTTTTTTCTTCCTAAGTGGAGCACTTTGCATTTGTCTTTGTTAAACTTCATCCTGTTTAACTCAGACCATTTCTCCAATTTGTCCAGATCATTTTGAATTATGACCCTGTCCTCCAAAGCAGTTGCAATCCCTCCCAGTTTGGTATCTATTGCACACCAGATGGCGTATTCTTACAAGTTCCTGATGAGAATACTAATCTAGTGTTGGCTACACTCCACATAGCGGAGCCAGCTAAATTACCGGCAGCTCTCAGCCCTGATCTTGTGCATGTGTTATCACAAGTTCCCCCTTATCTCTGGTCTCGGCATGCAAATGAAGTGGGACAGATTCGGACAGCCAAGCCGGTTAAGATTTTTGTTGATCCTTCTAAAGCCAAGGGTTCCACAATACCCTCTGCGTCCTGAAGCAGAGGAAGGAATAGCTCCAGTAATGGAGTCTTTATTACAGCAGAATATTATTGTTCCCACTACTAGTTCTTGTAATACTCCTAGCTTTCCTGTAAAGAAGCCAGGAAAGAACACCTATTGCTTTGTTCAAGATCTCCGCGTGGTTAATGCTGTTGTTTTGCCCTCTTTCCCTGTGGTTCCAAAGCCAGCTATGATTCTTTCTTGTATTCCCCTTTCAGCCACTCACTTTACTGTTGTGGACCTTTGTTCAACTTTCTTTTCTATCCCCATTCACCTTGACAGTCAGTATTTGTTTGCCTTCACCTATAAAGGACGCCAGTACACCTGGACCCGGTTACCCCAAGGGTATACTGAGTCCCCATCCCTGTTTTCCCAGATCTTAAAGAAGGATCTGGACGATGTGGTTTTTCCAGGTAAATCAGTGCTTACACATTATGTGGATGATCTTTTGCTGGCATCCCTTTCTTTTGAACCTTGTAAAGCTGATACTTTAATTCTTTTGACTGCTTTAGCTGCCAAAGGTCACAAGGCATCCCAGGAAAAACTCCAGCTGTGTCAGCCCAGGGTTCATTACCTTGGTCATATTTCCCCTGGCACTCGTCATTTATCAGATTCTCGTATTTCAGCTATTCTAAATATGCCTAGGCCTGGTACTATTTCTCAAATGCGTACTTTTCTTGGCATGACTGGGTACTGCAGACAGTGGATTTTAGGTTATGCAACAGTGATTAAACCCTTACAGGATCTGACTAAGTCAGATACCCCTGAGCCTCTTCCTCCGTCTCCAGAGGCTAAACGAGCTTTTGTTGCTATCGGCCCTGGGACTTCCTGACTATGCTAAACCATTCACTCTTTTCTGTCACGAGCGTAATGGGTTTGCTTTGGCCGTATTAATGCAAAAGCACGGAGATAAACACCGTCCCGTTGCTTATTACAGCACTGCCCTAGACGCTGTGGCAGCTGGATTTCCCCCTTGCCTTCGTGCTGTGGCTGCAGCAGCCCTTGCTGTACAAGTATCCGAATCTATAGGCTTAGGATCTCCTTTGATTGTTGCTGTCCCTCACGCGGTGGCTGCACTCTTGTTAAAATCTAAGACACAGCATTTATCCACTTCTCGTCTTACAAAATATGAGCTTGTATTGTTGTCTTCGTCTCATATTACTTTGCCTCGCTGCCCCCTTCTAAATCCTGCCTCCTTGTTACCTGGGCCAGAGGACGGAGAACCACATGACTGTGTGTCTGTGATGTCTGTCCTCACCCGTCCGAGAGATGATTTGTTAGATGTGCCTTTGCAAAATCCTGATCTCATTTATTTTGTGGATGGTTCGTGCTTGCGAGATTCTAGGGGTAAATTGGTTGCTGGTTATGCTGTGTGCTCTGCCTATGCTGTTATTGAAAGTGCTTTTCTTCCTTCTGTGTTTTCCTCTCAAGTGGCCGAACTTGTGGCTTTAACTCGAGCTTGCATTCTAGCTCAGGATCAAGCAGTTACTATCTATACAGACTCTCGTTATGCTTTTGGAGTGGTACATGATTATGGTTTGCTTTGGAAGTATACAGGTTTTCTTACATCCACTGGTTCTCCTATTAAGAATAGTCTGTATGTATCTGCTCTTCTGGATGCCCTTTTATTGCCCAAAGCTATAGCTGTTGTTAAATGCACAGCTCACCAGACCCCTCATGATGAAGTTACCCGTGGAAATGCTTTGGCAGACTCTGCAGCCAAAGCAGCGGCCCTTTCTACACCTCAGGCTGAATATAACAGTCCCTAGTGTAGTGTTAATCACAGTCCATCAATATCCTAATACATCTCTCTTTGGTGTAGTACTATACCACATCTAGTGGGTGGGGGGAAGCAGTAGACTCGATATATCCCCCCACCCACTAGGCCAGAAACTGCTAGATGAGTCTTTTCTTACTGGGGCCTTTAAAATCTCCTCTATTGCACTGTCAGCAGCGGCGCGGAAGGACCCGTACGATGGATGCTGAGTGCAGGAAATGGGACGTCCGTGCCACAGGTGCGGGTAGCAGAGGCACTGAGGAGAGCGGCACCTGGTGCAAGGAAGGCGAGAGCTCCGGGCGTGATGCGTCGGTGCGGCAAACAGTGGTGCCGGAAGCACCCGCAGCAGCACCAGCAGCAATGACTGTGCCGCAAGCAGTGGTGCTGAGAGGCCACCACCAAGTGAAATCCTCTCTGGGCGCCAAGGGATGAGCCAGCAGCTGAACCAAGGACTCAGGACTCCTGCTGTCTGGGCGCCAGACGGACCAGGGATTGGCCTCGAGCTGCCCTTCTCAAGTGACACAGAAAGAGATGACGTAGCAGGCACCTGAGGAGGAGATCTACTCCCGTGCTCCTTGGCAGGATGTCATCCATCACACTCGAGGTCACTAACCGGGGCAGGCACAGCCTTAGAGGCGGAAGAGATGGCTGCCAGGGTACTTTTTACCCAACGGTGATCGGTCCTAGGGGGATCCAGCATCTCTTCAGGGACTGAGCCTGGCCTCCTAGACTTCTCCAGGAGAAATCCCTTCAGTCTAGTCTCCCTGGATTTCACAGCCCGTTTGGGGAGGGCTCTGAAGTCCCTGCACTGCTCTCTAGTGTGTGTCTGTGAACCCAGACAATACAGGCACTTAGAGTGTCTGTTATTCCACGCATGGCAGACCCACACGAGGAACATAATTTAAATCCTGGGGATTAAACCCCCCTGTACCTGGAGAAGACAGGAATTGCTCACCTCAGAGCCCTACCACCCCCACCAGGATTTATAGAGTCCAAGGGCAGAACGGACCATTGTGATCATCCAGTCTGACCTCCTGCCTAGCACGGGCCAGAGACCTGCCCCAAAATAATGCCCAGAGCTGACCTGTTAGAAGAACATCCCGTCTTCATTTACACATTGTCAGGGACGGAGAATCCACCACGAACCTCAGTAAATTGTTGGTTAATTACCCTCACTATAAAAAATTTACCACCTTATTTCCACTTTGAATTTGTCTAGCTTCAACTTCCAGCTGTTGGATCGTGTTCGACCTTTCTCTGCTAGTCTGGATATTTGTTCCCCGATATTCACAAATTGTAATCATGTCACCCTTTAACCTTCTCTTTCTTAAGCTAAATAGATCGAGCTCTTTGAGTCTATCACTATAAGGCATCTTGTCTAATCCTTTCACCAGTCTTGGGGTTCTTCTCTGAACCCTCTTCAATTTATCAATATCCTTGTAGAATTGTGGGCACCGGAACTGGACACAGTGTTCCAGCAGTGGACACACAAGTGAAAAATATAAAAGTAACAGAACCTGTCTACTACTACTTGAGATTCTCCTGTTTATACATCCCAGAATCGCATTAGCGCTTTTGGCCACAGCGTCGCACTGGGAGCTCATGTTCAGCTGATTATCCACCACGACCCCCAAATCTTTTCCAGAGTCCCTGCTTCCCCGGCTAGACTCCCCCACCCCGTACGTATGGCCGACATTCTTTGCTCCGAGGAGAGGGAGTCTATGACTGAAATCGTCCCTAAAACAGGAGAGTTCAGCTAAAGTAACTAAACCATTATCTCCAGTAACAATTATTAACTATCAAAATTACTATTTACAAAACGTCAAGAGAAAAACTTCAGCGGAGCAGGAGACCGGACACTGCTGCTGGCTCTGTCTCTCAGCCAGAGGCCGTGAGAAGGAAAAAACGGTTACTCACCTTTGTAACTGTTGTTCTTCGAGATGTGTTGCTCATATCCATTCCAATTAGGTGTGCGCGCGCCGCGTGCACGATCGTCGGAGAATTTTCTACCCTAGCAACACCCAGTGGGTCGGCTGTGGAGCCCCCTGGAGTGGTGCCTTCATGGCGCTGGATATATACCCCAGCCGACCCAGCGCCCCCTCAGTTCCTTCTTGCCGGCTACTCCGATAGTGGGGAAGGGGGGTGGGTTTGGAATGGATATGAGCAACACATCTCGAAGAACAACAGTTACAAAGGTGAGTAACCGTTTTTTCTTCTTCGAGTGCTTGCTCATATCGATTCCAATTAGGTGACTACCAAGCCTTACCTAGGCGGTGGGGTCGGAGTGAGACATTGCCGTGTGCAAAACCGCAGATCCGAATACAGCATCGTCTCTGGACTGCTGTACAAGCACATAGTGAGCGGCGAAGGTGTGGACCGATGACCAAACCGCCGCTCTACAAATGTCCTGGATCGGGACACGATCCAGGAAGGCAGTCAAGGAGGCTTGAGCCCTCGTGGAGTGGGCGGTGAGGCGCGGCGTTGGGACACCAGCCAGGTCGTAGCAAGCACGAATGCAGGATGTGATCCAGGAGGAGAGGCATTGCGAGGAGACCGGTAAGCCTTTCATCCGTTCAGCCACTGCAACAAAGAGTTGCGTCGTCTTTCTAAACGGCTTCGTATGCTCAATATAGAAAGCGAGGGCCCTGCGTACGTCCAAGGAATGCATACGCTGGTCTTGGCGCGTGGCATGCGGCTTAGGATGGAAGATCGGGAGAAATATATCCTGGTTCACATGAAAGGCTGATACCACCTTGGGAAGGAAGGCAGGGTCGGGGCGAAGCTGCACCTTGTCTTTATGGAAGACTGTGTACGGAGGCTCAGACGTGAGCACCCTGAGTTCAGAAACACGCCTTGCTGAAGTGATGGCTACAAGGAAGGCTGTCTTCCAAGATAGGTAAAGGAGTGAGCAGGTAGCTAATGGCTCGAACGGGGGCCCTGTGAGCTTGGAGAGAACCAGGTTAAGATCCCACGCCGGAACGGGTTGGCGTTGCTGTGGGTATAGCCGGTCTAAGCCCTTGAGGAATCTGACGACCATCAGGTTAGAGAAGACCGAGGAAGCGTGTTCTCCTGGGTGGAACGCCGATATAGCGGCCAGGTGAACCCTGACTGTACATATCGCCAAGCCCTGCTGTTTCAGGGACAGGAGATATTTGAGTATAAGAGGAATAGACGCCTGCAAGGGGGGCGTGGCTCGCTGCTTGCACCAACAGGAGAAATGCTTCCACTTGGCTAAGTAGGTGGTCTGTGTAGAGGGCTTTCTACTTCCCAGCAGAATCTGTTGCACGGGATGTGAGCATCGTAGCTCTGTCCGATTCAGCCATGGAGCATCCACGCTGTAAGGTGGAGCGACTGCAGGTTGGGGTGACAGAGTCGGCCGTGGTCCTGAGAGATCAAGTCTGGGCACAAGGGAAGCGTGATCAGAGTTTGTACCGAGAGCTCCAGAAGCGTGGTGTACCAGTGCTGTCTTGGCCAAGCTGGAGCGACTAGAATCATACGTGCCTTGTCTCTGCGTAGCTTGAGCAGCACCCTGTGGACCAGTGGGAATGGAGGGAAAGCGTAGAACAGCTGGTCTCTCCATGATAGGAGGAAAGCGTCCGACAGGGAGCCCGGACATCGCCCTTGGAGGGAGCAGAACACGTGGCACTTCCTGTTGGCTCGTGAGGCGAACAGATCGACCTGGTGAAATCCCCACCTCTGGAAGATGGAATGGATAATATCCGGGCGAATCGACCACTCGTGCGTCTGGAAGGATCTGCTGAGACGGTCCACCAGAGTGTTCTGGACTCCAGGGAGGAACGATGCCATGAGATGTATCGAGTGGGCAATGCAGAACTCCCACAGGCGAATGGCCTCTTGGCATAGGAGAGACGACCGGGCACCTCCTTGCTTGTTGATGTAGAACATGGCCATGGTGTTGTCGGTGAGGACTGACACGCAATGGCCGCGCAGGAGACCGAGAAATGCCTGACAGGCTAGGTGCACTGCCATCAGCTCTCGAACATTGATGTGCAGGGCTAGTTGGGATGCGGTCCACAGGCCCTGGGTTTGGTGTTCCCCGAGGTGAGCACCCCAACCTAGAGATGAAGCGTCCGTGACCAGGTGCAGGGAGGGTTGAGGGGCATGGAACGGCACTCCTGCGCAAACCGCCTTGTGATCCAGCCACCAGGCGAGGGAAGTCAAGACCGAATTCGGAACCGTGACCACCATGTTTAGGCTGTCCCGATGAGGACGGTACACCAACGATACCCAGGCCTGAAGAAGGCGAAGCCGAAGTCTGGCATGCCTGGTTACGTAGGTGCAAGAGGCCATGTGCCCCAACAGGCCGAGGCACGTCCTTACTGTGGTGATCGGGAAGGCCTGGAGTCCGCAGATGATGTTTGCGATGGTGTGAAACCGAGTGTCTGGCAGAAGAGCTCGGGCGAGTCTGGAGTCTAAAACTGCCCCGATAAACTCTATTCTCTGGGTTGGCTCCAGAGTGGACTTGTCTTTGTTGAGTAGAATGCCTAACTCGTGGAATGTTTGTAGTATTATTTGGACGTGAGCCTGAACTTGCTCCCTGGTGCGGCCGCGCACCAGCCAGTCGTCTAGATACGGGAACACCCGTGTCCTTTGTTGACGAAGGAATGCTGCCACGACAGCCATACATTTGGTGAACACCCTCGGAGCTGCGGACAAGCCGAAGGGAAGGACGGCAAATTGGTAGTGCACATTGTTTACTACAAATCGAAGGAAGCGCCTGTGTGGGGGGTAGATTGCTATATGAAAATATGCGTCCTTCATGTCGAGGGCGGCGTACCAGTCTCCAGGATCCAGGGAAGGGATGATGGTCCCCAAGGAGACCATGCGGAACTTCAACTTTACTATGAATTTGTTGAGTCCACGTAAGTCTAAAATGGGTCGCAAACCCTCTTTTGCTTTGGGGATCAGGAAGTAGAGGGAGTAAAACCCCCTGCCCCTTAACTCTGGGGGAACCTCCTCTATGGCCCCCATAGAGAGGAGCCCAAAAACCTCCTGTGTAAGGAGATGCTCGTGAGAAGGGTCCCTGAAGAGGGGGGGGGGAACGAAGAAAACTGGAGAGCGTATCCCCTCTCCACCGTGCGAAGGACCCAACGGTCCGAGGTTATAAGGGACCAAGCACGGTGGAAACGGGAGTGGCGATCCCGAAAGGAAGGAAATGGATCCTGGGTAGTGGCTGGCGCGCCGTCCTCGAGCGCACCTTCAAAAGTTTTGCCTAGGTCCTGAAGGTGGCCTAGGAGGGCCCTGGTTCTGACCGGGTTGGGGGCCGGTCGACTTCCGTCTACCACCTCGTCCCCGCCTTCTGGGGAAGTCCTGTCTCGGACGAGGAGGAGGAGGGTAGAACCTTTGTGGCTGGGGCCTAAAGGGCCTGCGCTGGGGTCCTGGGACATGCATCCCCAGGGAGCGCATGATGGTTCTAGAGTCCTTGAGGCTCTGCAAACGAGAGTCCGTCTTGTTCGAGAACAATTCCTGTCCCTTGAACGGTAGATCCTGCAGGGTCTGCTGCAGTTCCGGCGGTAACCCCGAAACCTGGAGCCAGGAGACGCGTCGCATGGCTATTCCAGATGCTAGTGTTCTGGCGGCCGAGTCCGCTATGTCTAGGGAGGCCTGCAAGGAGGTCCTAGTCACCTTTTTACCTTCCTCCACTAAGGCCCTGAACTCCTCTCTCGAGTCCTGGGGAACCAACTCTTTGAATTTACCCATGGAGTTCCATGAGTTGTAACTGTAGCGGCTCAAGAGCGCCTGTTGGTTCGCGGCTCTGAGCTGCAGACCCCCCGCTGAGTAAACTTTATGCCCGAACAAATCAAAGCGTTTGGCGTCCTTCGATTTGGGCGCTGCCGCCTGCTGACCATGGCGCTCTCTTGCGTTCACTGAGGACACTACTAGTGAACACGGTGGAGGGTGTGTATATAGATACTCATGGTCCTTGTAGGGGACAAAGTACTTCCTCTCTACAACTCTGGCAGTGGGTGGGATGGAGGCAGGGGTTTGCCATATGGTATTGGCGTTAGCCTGAATCGTACGAATTAGCGGTAACGCCACCCGGGATGGGGCATCAGCCGACAGGATGCTCACCACCAGTTCCTGTACCTCCACTATCTCCTCTGCCTGCAGGTCCATGTTGCGTGCCACCCTACGTAATAGGTCTTGGTGGGCACGGAGATCTATTGGGGGCGGGCCAGAAGCTGTTGTGCCCGCCACCGCCTCATCCGGGGAAGATGAGGAGGATGCTTCAGGGGGTAAGGGATCCAAATGCGGGTGCGGTTCTAAGGGTCCCTGATGTGAAGGATCTCCTGCCCCGGGGTCTGGGGCCTGTGCGGGTGTCGGCACGGGAGCCTCCATGCCCCCTGGGGGAGGACGGGAGATGGTAGCCTCCGGAACTCTGGGCTCAGATTGTGCCGAGCAAGAGGGCGCTGGTGGAGCCCCTTGCGCTTGGTGATACGCCCACGGGGTCCAGAAAGACCAATGCGCAGGGTCCTGTGTAGGGTCCTCTGCCCCGTCCTGCCAATGGCCCAAGTCGTCGGCAACCTAACCCTGAGCAGGGTACGCCGATCGGGAAGCCCCGTCGGACGAGCGAGATGCCGATCTTGAGGGCCAGGGCGGTGCCGAGCGTGGTTGCGTTGGCTCGGCCCGGTATGGTGCCGATCAGTGCCGGTCCACAGGTGAGCGGTCTCTGCACGGTGCCGGTGAGCGGTACCGGGATCGAGAACGGTGCCGATGTCCCTGTCGGTACCGAGATCCGGATCTTGAACGGGATGACGAAGACCGCCTGTAGACTCGGTGCTGGGAGCAGCCTCTCGAACGGGAGCGGCGCTCATACCAGTGCCGAGAGCTGCGTCTGGACTCCGATCGGTACCGATGCTCAGGACGGTGCCGAGACGTAGACCGGTGCCGGGAAGAAGATCTAGGCCTCGAGTACGACCGGTGCCGAAATGAAGATCGGCGCCGGGACTGCGAGCGGCATCGGGACCTGCTCCGAGACTGGGAGCGGTGCCGCGAGTCCAGGCTCGTAGATGGTGGCCGTACCAGGGCAGGCTTGCCCCTGGATTGCACGGTCCGAAGGGCAGGCGGTGCCACGGGCTGAGATGGAGCCGGCTCCGTGAGGGCGATGAGGTCTTTCGCTGTTGCGAAGGTCTCCGGAGTAGAAGGGAGACCGGGCTCCACCGCAGAACGAGGCGGTGAGCCAGTCCGCACAGGACTCAACGGCCCTATCCCCAGTGCCGGAGTCAAGGGTGTTGAGGATGTCTGCGCCCTCTGGCATTCCAAAGGCGGACGCGGCTCTACCACCGGTGCCGGGGGAGCCGGTGCCTGTAGGACAGCGGCGTCCTGGGTCTTGCGGGGTCTTTTGTGTCCCAGAGACAGGAAACGGCGCTGAGGCGCTTGTGGCGGACGCGGTGCCGAGGGAGGACGATGCCATGGGCCCTTATCCGTGTCTGCTCGCGGTGCAGTACCGGCGGGTGCCGCTGGGGTGCTGCGCACCGAGGCGCTCGGTGCCGGGACTTGGCGCGCCGAAGGAGGATCTGGGCTAAGTGCCGCCTCCATAAGGAGCTGCTTGAGTCTGAAGTCCCGCTCCTTTTTGGTCCTGGGTCTGAAAGCCTTACAGATTTTACACTTATCTGTCTGGTGAGACTCCCCTAAGCACTTCAGACAAGCGTCGTGAGGGTCTCCCGTTGGCATAGGCTTAGCACAGGTCGCACAGGGCTTAAAGCCAGGAGCCTTGGGCATGAGCCTGGCTGTGCGCCGGGGGAAAAGGGGGGAAAATAGCCCCCTTAACCCCCGCTAACTATTTACAACTATTTATACTGGTGAACAAACTATTAACAACAAACTACTAATCTAAAGAATATAACAACAACTATCTACAAGAACTAATGAGTAAAGCTAGGGAGAGTGGAGAACAGCTATGCCGCGCTCCACAGTTCCAACGACCGTCACGGGTGGTAAGAAGGAACTGAGGGGGCGCTGGGTCGGCTGGGGTATATATCCAGCGCCATGAAGGCGCCATTCCAGGGGACTCCACAGCCGACCCACCGGGTGTTGCTAGGGTAGAAAATTCTCCGACGATCGTGCACGCAGCGCGCGCACACCTAATTGGAATCGATATGAGCAAGCACTCGAAGAAGAACTGAGGGTTGGCTGGTTGCTCAACCCCCATTGTGCCCTCGGTAAGAGGGGGCTTGAGGACATGGAGAGCACAGCTAACGCATCCGATCTCCAGTGCATGGGGCACAGGGGCACCAGAAGTGCAGCACATCCAGCAAGCAGTCAACATCAATGAAGGTTACAGTTTGGTACAGACATATCTCACTCTGTCACACTGGTAATCCCGTTACCTTGCCAGTGTAGGGGATTCCAGCCTTGTAGGTAGCGTCAGCGTCCTCAAAGGTCACTATAGACATGATGTCGCAGCTCTTGGTCGCGTTGAGCTCCACCCCTAGCAGGAGAGGGAGGGACGATAGGAGGAAGGTGCCAGGAGAGCCACCAGAGTTCAGGCTACGTCCCAGATTTCTCTCCATAACAATCCGTGCAGCCATTTCTACCCCCTCTCGCTATGGACTGGAGGGTGTGATTTGGGGGAGAATTTGGGAGGTTCGGCTGGGGTCAGAGAAGGATTTTCCTGGGGAATCTGGAAACTAGAAAATTTAGATCCACCTTCCCCTGGGGCTTAATCCCAAACCAGCCACTTGACATCTGCCAGCAGGGTCTCCTGGTTCTGTGGCCCTTTCCCCAGCAGAGAGCTCCTTACTGAACGGCCCCAGAGCTGACCCAGCACACAGGCCTCTCGGCACAGGGCCTGCCCCCAGAAAGGGCCGTTTTCAGCAGTGCCCAGTGACCCGTTGCCGTTCTGGACCCGCTCTCCTCCAGCCACTTCGCCATCGCTGATGTCAGCACCCGAGGGTAACGTTGTAGCCACCCCACAGTTACAGTTTTCAGCCAAACAGGTGTCGGCCGCTCTGGAAATCAGGATTCTTGGGGTTAAATGTGGAGTTATCTGGGTTCGTTGCTAAGCGATTAGCACTTGCAGTTTGAAAGCTAAGCGCTAACGTCACTGAGGCCATGACTCAGGGCCCAGCGACACAGGCTGGGCCTTCACTCCGCTCTGCCAGTTCAGTCCACAGCCAGAGGCCACTCACGGGAGGGTGTTTAGTCTTTGCGTGAACGTGCCCAGGTCTGAACTCCTCATGAGGGATCGATCCCAGTGATGGGCTGAACCAGAACCCCAGATCCAACCCCCCAACGCTACCTTTGGGCCCATCTCTAAAGCAGCTGGGCTACGAATGACATGACCACACGTGCAAGTGAGACCCCTCTGCCCCTGGGGGTTCAGTGCTGGGAGCTGCCTGGGGGCGTGCATGTGTGCTTGATTTCAATCCCACCTGTCCCCTCCTCCACGAGAGACGCCTTGGCCTGGAGGCTCATCCCGTAGCCAGAGTCGGTCGGCACTACGCGAGGAATCTCCACCTCGCTGGAAAAGCAGCCGTTGCTGTCAGTCTGGAGGGAGAGAATCACAGCCCGTTAGCAGCAGCTCTGCACCAGGCCCCGCAGGTGTCAGCTCAGCAGGTCTCTAATCGGGCTTGGCCTGGTTAGTGCTGGGCTGGGAGACACTCAAAGAAAACCTGGGGGCTGAAGTCAGCAGCAGGGGGCGCTCTCACCTCGGAGTCAGCCCTGACACCGGTACCCCAGCACGGCGCTAGGGGGCGCTGTGTAGCTGGAGCTGCTGTGGTGGGGATGAGACGTCAAACAGAGGCTGTGGCCACTCGTGCCCATCAAAGATCCCCTGGTGCTTGTCCTCCATCGTCGTGGTAACGCTGGCTAATTCCAATCGGCCCCCTAGCCCCCCAGGGACTGAGAGCATTCGGGGAGATCTGTATCTTCCATTGCCCCCGCCTATCGAGAGCTGCTGATGAGGAAAGGCGGCCCCGTAACCTTGGGCACTAGCCTAGGTCTGGAGAGACCTTGGGGCAAGTCCCTGCTCTGCCACAGGCTGCCTGCAAGTCCCTCTGAGTACGGCTCCAGCAGAAACCCCCTGCAGCCGCGAGTCTCAGAGCCCAGCCCTGCTGACCCCGCTTGTGCTGCGGGGCTAAAACCAGCAGGTCGATGGTCAGGTCCAGGCTCTAGACCCGGGGAGGGGGGAGGGTCTCGGAGCCCAGGCTCCAGCTGAGCGTCTACACTGTTCCTTTAGCCCCGCGGCGCAAGCCCCAGGCAGCAGAGCTGGGCTCGGAGACGCTGCTGCAGGGTTTTTGCTGTGCAGACGGACCCTGAGCATCTCTGTGCCTCAGTTCCCCATCTGTACAATGGGGACAGGAGCCTGCCCTGCCTCCCAGGGGCTAGGAGGATCAGTGAGGCATTGAGATATTGTGGTGAGGGGGGCCATATAAGTCCCTAAGCCCTGCTACACAGTTGCCAGTCCCCACCCCCAGCCTGCCAGATGGGGACCCGGATGGAGCCGGGGCCTGATTCGCCTGCACTTACACCAGCTTTACACCAATGTCACCAACCTCATCAAGGCAGATCACAGCGCCCCCTCTGGCCAGTGTAAGAAAAACACGAAGAGCAGCCTCCTCCAGCGGCATGTCATGTACCTCCCCCCCCCCCGCCCCCAGTCACACTCACCTGGCCAGTAAGCTCCGTGCACAGAGCCCTGGTTAGCTCGGCATGAAAATGGTACCAGGGATCTGCTGATTGTTTCTCCCGACACAGGCTGGCCTGGACCCTCCCCAGGACGGGCTTCCCGGAGGTGTCTCTGTTTAGCAGAGGGGAGGGAGAGGGTAAGTGGGAGGGGAGGGGGCCAACGCCCCTGTCCATGGTGGGGGGGCCCTGCTGGGGTGTGGCTGGTCGTGTGACTGGGAGTGAGAGCCCCAGGGACCCCTGCCTGACCATGAGCATGGGGCAGAGGGGGGCCCAGGCAGGGAAGGGGCAGGTCAGATCCTGGCCTGGGTGGCGGGGGAGGGGAGTCAGGTCCAGGGTGGTACTAGCCCCACCTTTATCGGCCCGGCAGGGCTGCTTTCACACTCACCGGCCGCACACCCGCAGCAGGAGCGTCTCATCCAGCACCGTCACCACGGGGGGCAGCTCCAGGGTCACTTTGAACTTGGGCAGCACTGGGGGGCAGAGAGGGATGGGGTGAAACCGACCCGCAGCCCCGGCTCGGGGGTTTCATCGCAATCATCGGCCTTGGAGCTCCTCTCCAGGTCTTGCAGCCCCCCCACCAACCTGCCGGCCGGGCGGGAAGGGGAAGGGCCCGGAAATGGAGCAGGGCTGGGAAGAGGCTGCAGCAGGAGCCTCAGCCGGCAGGAGTCTTTTCAACCCCACTGACAATAAACTGAAAAACAGCCTCTGTCCCCCACTGCCTGGCCCCAATGGGCAGGGGCAGGGGCAGGGGCAGCGCCAGGCATGACATGGGCTCGAGATGGCGTTTGGGCCAGGGACCACGTGGGGCTGAGAGCGGGAACATGCCAGGGACAACGTGGGCTAGGGCTAGGAGCAATGGTCTCAAGTTGCAGTGGGGGAGGTCTAGGTTGGATATTAGGAAACACTATTTCACTAGGAGGGTGTTGAAGCACTGGAATGGGTTATCTAGGGAGGTGGTGGAATCCCTGGCTGGGATGATTTAGTTGGGAATTGGTTCTGCTTTGAGCAGGGGATTGGACTAGATGATCTCCTGAGGTCCCTTCCAACACTGATATTCTCTGATTCTAACTGTCTAATCACACAGACCCAAGCACCCTTGCTCTGCCCTCTGCCCCACCCCTTCCACTCTGCCCCGTCCATGCCCCTTCTCCGAGGCCCTGTCCCGCTCACTTCATCCCCGCCCCCCCCCCCCGGCGCTCCCTCTCCCACACCCTCACTCACTTTCACCGGGCTAGGGAAGGGGGTTAGGGTTGGGGTGTGGGAGAGGGTGAGAGGTGCGGACTCCGGGAGGGAGTTTGAGTGCAGGAGGGGCCTCAGGCCTGGGGTGCAGGACGGGGTGTGGGCTCTGGGAGGGAGTTTGGTTGCAGGAGGGGACTCAGGGCTGGGGCAGGGGATTGGGGTGCGGCAGGGGGTGAGGGGTGCTGGCTCTGGGAGGGAGTTTGGGTGCAGAAGGGGGTTGTGGGCTGGGGCAGAGGGTAGGAGTGTGGGAGGGGTGCGGGCCCTGGTTGGGTGGCTCCCAGTCGGCAGCACAGTGGGGATAAGGCAGTGCTTATCCCTGCCTGCCCTGCCCCGTGCCATTCCCAGACCCGGGCAGCACCTCCCTGCAGTCCCTGGGGGGATCAGGGGGCTCCTCATGCTGCACCTGCCTGCAGACACCACCCCCCGCAGCTCCCATTGGCCGCAGTTCCCCAGCAATGGGAGCTGCAGAGTTGGCGTTCAGGGCGGGGGCAGTGTGAGGAGCCCCCTGACCCCCCCCAGAGGCCACAGGGACTTGCCGGTTGCTTCCAGGAGCTGTGCAGGGCCAGGGCCAGCAGGGAGCCTGCCTTAGCCCTGCTGCGCCACCAGACTTTTAGCAGCCTTCCCGGCTGATGAGGTCCCGACTGTTCCAGTGGCGTAGCCAGGTCCTAAATGCAGGGGGAGCAAATCTAAAAAAGGCGCTCCCCTTGGCTCCTCCTCTGGCCACGCCCCCCTTGGCTCCTGCTCCGGCCGCGCCGCGCCCCCCCCTTGGCTCCTGCAGCCACGCTGTGGCCATGCTGCGCCCCCCCCTCGGAGGGGCTCGGTCAGGGGGGAGGGGGCCAGGGGCGGGCTGGCAGCGAGGGCTAGCTGGGGCTGGCGGCTCCCCCCGGCAGAGCAGCAGGCACAGCCTTCGGGGAGGCTGGAGGGCTCCTCATGGCAGAGGTGGGGGGAAAGCCGCACGGCTCCGGCCGCGTTCCGGGAACCGGGGCCGCCGCCCTGGGGCCCGAGCCGCTGGGGCCGGGGGTGCTCGGCCGGCGCCGCTCGGCCAGGGCCGGGACTGGGGCTGGCGTGCTCGGCTGGAACTGGGGCCGGCGCGCTTGGCCGGAACCGGGGCCGGCGCCCTGGGGCCCGCGCCCCGGGGCCCGAGCTGGAGCCACTGGGGCCGGAGCTGAGCCGGGCTGGAGCCGCCAGGGCCAGGACCGGGCCGGCGCCACGGGGCCCGGGCCGAGCTGGGCTGGAGCCGCTGGGGCCGGAGCTGCCGGGGGTGCTCGGCCGGCGCCGCTGGGGCCGAGCTGGGCCGGAGCCGCCAGGGCCGGGACCGGGCCGGTGCGCTCGGCCGGAGCTGCCAGGGCTGGGACTGGGCCGGCGCCACGGGGCCCGGGCCGAGCTGGGCCGGAGCCGCCGGGGCCGGAGCCGCCAGGGCCGGGAGCGGGCCAGGCCCGCTGCAGCAGGACGGAGCCGCTTGACCAGGGCCAGAGGGAGCCGGCCGGAGTGGGCCGTGCCGCACCTCCCCGGAGCCCTCTTTCTCGCGCCCCAGCCCCAGCTTACCTGCTGCTGCCGGCCTGCCCCTGCTTGTTTTCAGACTTCCCGCGAACATGTGATTCATGGGAAGCAGGGGAGGGGGAGGAGCAGGGGGGGCGGAGCGTTCAGGGGAGGAGAGGAGGGGGAAGTGAGCTAGGGGAGGGGTGGACAGCTGCGGGGCCCTTTTAGGCGCCGCTTTTGAAAAATGTGATGAGGGGAAGCGGCTGCTTCCCCTGCACCCCACTAGCTACGCTAGTGGGCTGTTCCCCTCCAGGAGCTGGTGTTCAGCTGGGACCTCGTCCTCAGCAGTCCCCCGCCAGGCAGCCTGGCCAGACAGGGCCAAATTCACCCCTGGGCTCAGCCCAGAGGAGCCAGGGGGGCTGCTCCAGGGCAGTTTGTCCCTCAGGGTCTGGGCCGTCCTGGGGCACTGACAGGAGCTGGCTGGGCGGCTCCGAGGCCCAGAAGCCCCAGGAGGGGAGTGTGTGTTGGGGCTGGGTGAATGTGCAGCCCTGGGATGGGCCAGTGAAGGGGGGGTGTTTGGGGGTGCTTCATTTTCCCCTTATGCTAGGGGAGGGGGGTGGGAGGCAGTTGGGGGGTCAGGCAGGGTGTTTGGGGCAGGGGGGTGGGAGGCAGTTGGGGGGTCAGGGGCAGGTGTATGGGGTGAGGGTGGGGGTAGGTGGCAGCTGTTTCAAGGGAGACATCAGAGCTCTTCTCTCCCCCTCCCCCGCAGGAGCCAGAGGAGGGTTGGGGGGTGGGGGCGTTGTAGCAGGGTGGACACCAGCTCCTGCCCTGAAGGGCTTGAAATCAGCCCTGGTAGAGGGCTGAGACTGTGAGAGGGTTGCTGATAGGAAAGCAGCAAGCCTCCGCTGAGTGGGGAAGCGGCCGTAGCTGGGCCACACCCCATCAGGCCACAGCTGGCCTGTATAAAAAGGCTGGGAGCCAGGAGCTCAACAGTCTCTCTCTGTGTTCAGAGAGAGAAGGACCTGGCTGCAGGGAGCTTAACTAAGTGCCTAGAGTGGAGCAGGGCTGGGGAAAGGCCAAGGGAACCGAGGAGCTCCGGCCTGGAAAGCCCCAGGCTGCAGGCCTGGTAAGGCCTATTAGGTACTGGGTTGCAGGGGGCAGCTCATGGGTAGGCAGAGGCAGCAGGTCCGAACCCCTTTGCCTGTGATGAGTGGCTGACACTGCAGTCTGCCCCAGTGAACGGGGGCTAGATGGGGACTGGGCAGTAGCCAAGACTGAGGTGAAGTGGGGATAGTGGGTGGGCGTTCCCCTGGGAGGAGGAGACCCAGAGCTGTGAGGGGTTACTGCGAGGGGGCAGCACCCCAGACAACGGGGCACTGGGGTCCAGGGAGGGACACGGGGGCCAGAGGACAGGCAGATCCCCGGCCTGCAGAGGGCGCTCTAGAGCTGGAACGAGCTAATTCCCAGAAGTCACCAGCAGGAGGCACCGCAGGGGTGAGTCCGCTCCTCTACAGGGGTGAAGAGGGGGCCACTGACATTTCCCTCCCCCTCCCAGCAACACCAGCTCTGGGAAGGGTGTGTATGTGTGAAGAGCCCCTTGTGCTCCAGGAGGCGGCACTGGGGGGCACAGGGCAGATGTGGGTGGGTGCTGGGCTGGGCTAGGCTGAGTTGGGGCTGGGGGGGATAAAGTTAGATGCTGGGGGCTTGGTGAGAAGCTGGAGGCTCCATCTCATCCGGCAGCCAGCGAGCTCCTGCAGCAGGAGCCAGGATCAGCTCCTGCGATAACTTTGGGAGAGTTGGCACTAGGGTAACTCCTGCACACATACGGGGGCAGGGGAGTGTGTGAAAAAATCCAAAGTCAGACCTAAAAGAATAAAACAATCATTAAAAATAAACCTCACAATTTTGGGTTTTGACTCATGATTGTGACATGTCTGGGGCCGGCCATACTGAAATCCCCGGCTCTGCCTCCCCACAGCGGCGCTGACGTGAGACCTCCCCCAGGGCCCTAGAGCAGAGTGGGGCAGGGCTGGGGCAGGGCAGGGAGGCTGAATTCCCCCTCACCCAGGGCCCTATTGCGAGAGGAGTGGCCATGGGGTGGCTGAGGCCCAGGAGAGCTTGGAGCTGGCTGGGCCAGTCCCGGGGCTCTGAGCTCCCAGGGACCCTCTGACAGGGACCCACGGACACCTCGCCCCAGGGAGACTCAGGAATTCCCCTCCCCCACCACGTGCCGGAGCCATGGCCTCGGTTGCTGCCCAGGGCCCTGCTGCGCACCGTATTCCTCCACGCTGAACGAGAGCCTCGTCCCCTGCGCCTTGATGGCATACGTCCCCAGGGCCAGCTCTGCAGAGAGCAGGAGGGACAGATCCACGATGCCCTGCTGCGGAGTCACATCTCGCCACTGGGCGATGCAGTTCCCGCTGGGATCCTGGCACACGGACACACTCTGCTCAGCCGCTGCCCCCGCACATGGCTCGTCCCCGGCAGCCCCCGAGTGCCTCGTGCTGCCGACAGGGGCTGGATCGACGGCCGGGGGCTCAAATCCTTCTCCTTAGCCTGGAGCAGGCACCGCTGGGCAGCCGCTGGGCAAGGGGGCCCCTGCCAGTGCCCCTCAGCCCTGGCCCGAGGGCACCACCCCTGGGGGGAACAGGCTCCCGAGGGACACCCCATCTCCAGACTGGACAAAGCCCAGGGAACTCGCCATAGGGACCGTTTTTCATCTAAGTGCTAGGCCTCTGTGGGTATGTTCCCTGCCCCCCTCCTGCCACGCAGCCTCCCCAAATCTCCACACCTCCCCTCTACCCCTGCAGCTCCCAGAGACCCTCCCTCCTCCCCTTCCCTTCCCCCATCAGGCTCCCAAGGGAGCTCACCGCTGAGTTCCCCACTGGCCTGATCAAGTCACCGCCTGACCCAGAGTTCAGGGGCTGGGAACATTCGGGGTGAGCGACTCAGGCAGGGATCCCAGCCAGGCCCAAACCCACCTGCCTCCCGGACAGACAGCCCCAGACGCTGCAAACTCGGGGTGGGGAGGACGTAACCCGATGGCACAAATGTCCCCTCGCTGCCCCCATGGGGCCCAGCCCAGAAATGCCCTGTGCTCTGGGACTCTTTGCACCCGCACAGCAGGGCAGAGGGGTCTAGGGCTGGATTGCTGGACACTGTGGTCACAGCCCAGACTCCTCTGGGATCCCCACGACTGAACACCCCCGGGGGCCCTCAGATGAGCCGGACAGGAGGAGGAGGTGGCTGGAGAGGCACGGACTGACCTGCACGGTGACCAGGGGCAGCTGCAAAGCAAACAGACAGGAGATGGCTGGTTAGAGGGATAGGAAACACCCCCCACTGCCCACGGGTCTGCCTGTGACCTCCCCAGGGCCGGGGTGTCTCTGGGGCCTTGGGGGATCATGCAGACAGCAGCGGGGTTGACCGAGAGAGCAGGGACAGGAAGGGGAGCCCATGAGGCTGGAGCCCTCGCACCTCCCATGGGCCCCTCCCTGCAGTGGTGGATACAGGGCAGTGGGTGGCTGGTCTGTGCATGGAGGAGCAGGGCGAGATGCTGGGGTCTCTGCCAAGGGGCAGTCTAAGGGCCGGGGGTCTGCGTTGCAGCCAGTGCCCGGGCGAGATGGCTGGGAGGGGAGCTGTCAATCTGTATTTTAACACTGGGCCCGATTCTGCCACCTCACTCAGAGCGCACAGCACGGTTAGGCTGAAAGGTGCTAATGACTGTCACCCCGGGGGGGGGAGGGCTGGCATCCACAGCCAATCACAGATTGCACTAACGCCAGTGGGTGCCCAGTGCCCTCATTCCGGCTCCATGCAATGTGCAATCAACCCTCTCTGCGCAGTAAAGGGACTGCAAACAACAGAGGCCACTGCCCAAGGCACTAGGCTCTGTAGCCAAGGGGGCTGCTCCACACGGCTGTTTTCAGCAGGCCAGCACAAGCCCTGCTACTGCAAGTCTGTTAACCTGCCCTGGGAGACTCACCCCCTGCAGCAGTGAAGACCAGTGGTTCTCAAATGTTAGTGCTCAGGGCGGGGGCAGCGCGCAGAGACCCTCTGCCTCCACCCCGGGGACGTGCTGCATGCTTCTGGGAGCGGCGCAGAGCCAGGGCAGGTAGGGAGCCTGCTTTAGCCCCGCTGCACCGCTGACTGGACTTTTAGCGCCTAAAATCTCCCGGTTTGGCTTCAGTAGCCTCCGGGAGATAGAGGGAGGGAGGGAGGGGGAGGAATTGATAAGCGGGGCCTGCGGATCCTCTGGACTTCAATCGGGGACCCCCAGGGGTCCACGGACCCCAGTTTGAGAAACACTGGTGTAGACCAGGGTGGCCGCTGAGGCATTCCCAGAATACCGGAGATCCTGGTACTTCCAGGAATGGCGTGGGCCTGTCCCCGCTGGCGTGACCTCGCACACTCAGTGTGTGTGAGTTCACACTAGCAGGGGCGGAGCAGTGCGCTCTCCCAAATGGCGCCCCCATCCAATACCAGACACACGCACTGGACGGGGGCAAACCACCCAAGAAGAGAACTGTCTGATTTCAAACCGGATGAATGGTCTGCCTGGTGTAGACATACCTAATGTGTTCAGTGCACCAAGATCCTGTTATCCTGCCCCATCTCCCCTACCCCCAGCTCTCACCTTCCGGGTACTGGGAACGAAGTCTTTGTCCAAACTGACGATTCGAAACTTCACTGGAAAGGAGCAGAGGCAGAAGCGGGAATCAGCCCCAGCTTGGTTTGTCTGAGTGAATTCCCATCTGGGGAAGGTCCCAGCCGGAGGCCCCGGGCACTGACGGCCTCTGTGAACCCGCAGAATGGGCCCAGCCTGGGCAGCGCAGCACCAGCTTCTCCATGCTTCCCCCCATGGCCCTGCCCTGGGCGGCTGGAGGGGAGTTCAGCATGGGCGAAATGTGAGAGGCTTGTCCCCATCCCGCCCCACCCCTTCGCGAAGTCCCCCCCGTCCTACCCTCTTGCCCCTGCCATAGGCTAGAGCCCTACCTCCCACCCCTATGCAGATGCCCCCTGCCTCGCTCCATCCCTAGGCTGCCTGAGAGCCTCCACCCTGGAGCGCTGGACAGGCGGGTGATGCAGCCCACAGCCCCAGAGCGCTATGCGGGTAGTGCAGCCCCCAGAGTCCCAACCCCCGGAGCTCCCATTGGCCGGGAAAGGGGAACTGTGGCCAATGGGAGATTTGGGGGTGGTACCTACAGGTGTGGGCAGCACGCGGCAGAGTTGCCTGCTCCACCCCAACTCGAGGAACCACTGCCAGATATGCTGGCCACTTCCAGGAGCGGCACGGGGCCAGGGCAGGCAGGGAGCCTGCCTTAGCCCCACTGCCACCCCAGAGCCCCTCGAGGTAAGCGGCGCCAGGCTGGAGGCCGCATCCCTCCTGCACCGCAAAACCCTGCCCGGTGCCCCCTCCCACACCCTGCACTCCGTCCCACACCCCAACCCCCTGCCACAGCCCTACATTCATGGCTCTGCATACAATTTCCCCACCCAGATGTGGCCCTCGGGCCAAAAAGTTTGCCCACCCCTGGGCTAGATGGAGGCGCGGCCAGGCAGCTCTATGCAGTTCGCGATGCCCGCGCCCCCAGGCACTGCCCCCACAGCTCTCATTGGTTGAAGTTTCCATCAAAAGGGAGCTGCGGAGCCGGTGCTGAGGGTGGGGGAGCACTTGAAGCTTCCCTGATCACCCCTGTGCCTAGGGGCCGGACATGCTGGCTGCTTCCGGGGAGCTGCACAGAGCCAGGGCAAGCAGGGAGCCTGCCTTAGCCCTGCTGCGCCACCACCTGAACTTTAAACAGCCCGGTCACAGTGCTCACCAGAGCCACCAGGTCCCTTTTTGACTGGGCGTTCCGGTCGAAAACCAGACGCCTGCCAACCCGTCCCCCAGTGCTCGTCGGGCAGTGCAGCCTTCAGTGCCCCCAGCCCTGGAGCACCGTGCGGCCGAGCACCAGCTCCAGCCGCCTGGAGTCCCTGACCACAGGCCCCCTAGCCCCAGCCCAGCCCCTGTCTGGGACCCCGGCCATGAGGGAAGAGCCGCAGAGCGCTGGCAGGAAGCAGGAGGGGTCCTGGGGACGAAGCATGGGCGGGGCCACGCAGGGCTGTTTGGGGAAGGTTAGTGTCCCCCAGCCTGTGATACCTGCTGTCCATGGAGCTCAGCCTCCAGGGCCCAGACAGCCCCCCGCCTCCCTCCTGAGGCCACCTGAGGAGGCTGATCGGTGCCCCCTGAAGTGTCTGTGCCATCACCGAGGACGGGCTGAGACCCCCACTTGGTTCCAGACAGACCCCCAAACAGGCCTCAGGGTTTGGGCTTCTTGGGGCTGGGTGCAGACAGGGGTCTAGAAGTGAGAGTCCCTGCTAGGCCCCCAACCCATCCCCAGAGCCTGGGAGTCCGTCCCAAGGGCCTGGGGCCCCCGGAAACTCCCTCCAGCAGCTCCTGCCCTCTCACCTGTCTGTCCCGGCTTGTAGATGGCCTTGTCCGTCTGTACAAAGGTCCTGGGCTGCAGCGCCTGCAGCAGCACTTTCTTCCGCTCAGAGAACTGCAGGGCATCTCCCCGGATCGAGACGTGCAGCTCTGCCACTTCCTGCTGCCCCCTGGACGGGGCTGGAACCTGCACACGGGGACCCCCAGCAAGGCCACAGCGGCCGGTAATGGGCCAGTCGTGGCGCAGACCCGCTATCCCGTGGGGGGGAGGGGGGGTAGTGGTGTTTGTGAGGAACCCTGTCACAACCCAATGGCCCCCTCCCTCAGGGAGTCCCCTGGGAAGGCAGTTCTGCATTGTATATTGCTAACGCTGCTGCTAGCATCGCAAAGCATTTTGGGAAGGGTCAAAGGTGTGGAAGTTTCCTTTGCAGGTACGAGAGGCCAAGGGGGGAGAAAAAGAAGAAAGCAAAGAACGGGTTAACTCAGCACTGCAGCTAGCAAGCTCAGTCCGAAGATAAGACACTAACTCCAGCCAGCTCAAGGCCACAGCACACATCTGACTCTCGGCTGCTGGCCAAGAAAGAAGGGGGCCCGGAATCCACAGACCAACCGTGAGAAAGGAAGATTTAATTGAACAGACACAGACCTGCAGAGCCAGCCCATAACAAGCGAGGCAAGCGAAGGCCAGCAGAGAGGAAAACAAAGAGGACAACAGAGTCTAGCCGATGTGTTTTGGAGAAAGTCAAGACCACAGGAAGCTGGTTTGCACTGGCACAGAGGGCACCAGGAGCAAAGGTCCCCGAATGGAGCACTCCTCCCCCCGATAAGCCAGGACTTAAAACCCTCCTGAGAGCTGGAGCAATTTGGAGAGCACAGCAGATCCTTGGACGACTGGGCCCTGGACAGCACTCCCGTTCACCTTCCCCCCTCTCTTCTTCTGACGTTACACCCAGACTTGGCCAGTCTGGGTCATGCGTGTGTGAGTATGAAAGTGCTTTCTTTCTTCCCCTGAGTGATGTGGGAGTGTTCCCAGCACTCTCTGCTGTATTTTATTATTTTATTAATAAAGCTTTAAAATTTAAACACTTGGTGTGTTACGTCATCTCCTCCCCAAAAGATCCTGCGGTGTCAGCCTGATCACCTGACGCTCCAGGCAGATTGGTAACGAAAAACTGTCACAACCCCCCTCCCCAGCCTGGGGGCCCTGAATGGGAGGGAGCATGAACCTGGGGCCTTCGATGGAGTTGGAAGCCAGGCGCTCTCTGTACCCCCCACCCCATCCCCGCTCCCTCCTGCCTGTCGCTGCTGAGGGATGGGCTCGAGTTCTGTGGCTACAGCTGCCCATTGAGTGACCAGCTCCGTGCCCATGGCCAGTCCCCTGAGCCCTGCTGTGCCCGGGGCCTGAGGCTGGGCTGGGACTGCAAACCCGGGGCTGACGGGCTCCGTGCCCATGGCCAGTGCCCGGGGCCGTGCCGATGGTTGCAGGCGGGGGCTCACCTGGAAGCGCACGTTCTCGTGCAGATGGCGCTCCTGGACCTCTCTCTCCAGCAGGGTGATAGCGCTGGGCCCATCCTCCCTCTCCAGCCGGACGCTCACCCGGACGGTCTCGTTGAGGTCGCTGAGATGAACTGACACCATCCCCGTGTGCGGGTGGTAGAGCACGGCTGGGCTCACCACCACATAGTGCCTGGGGAGGGGAAAGCACCGTGGGCAGTGGGGGAGGGGGAGGGGAGGGGACAGCCCAGAGCCTCCCCCAGGACGGGGGGTGACTCCCGATTTCTGAGTGTCCCTCCTTCTGGGGCCAGAGCTGGGTTGACGGTGCTGGAGACTGATTCGTTTCTCTAACCACAGGGCAGGGGCAGGGCAAGCCCCCCCCCCGCTCCATCCCCCACCCCAGCCTGCCTCCCGCGGAGATGGAGGGGTCCCGGGGGCGCAGAGAGGGGCTCAGTACCCCTCCATCCCTGGCCTCTAGGATCCTTGGTCTGCCCAGAAGGGGGCAGCTAGTGGCGCTGGAGTGAGCAGAGACCCCTGTGCACGGCGGGGGGAGGCTGGTTAGTCTGGGGCTGTACTGAGCACCTGAGCACTTTGCAGCCAGTAACTGGCTTAGATACAACGCCCCCCCCCCCCGCCCCCAACCCAGTCTGCACCCCGGGGCCTCCACCCGCCTTCGCAGGAACCCTTCGGCGTTTGCACCTTCGGGGCACTCCCAGGTTCTCGCTGAGACGTTCGTTTAACGCACTGGGTTCGTCGGTAATTCCTGTTCTATTTCACTGGTGCCTAGAGGCCCGGCCCAGCCTGGGCCCCCTGCACTGGGGCTGGACAGACCCGCAGGCAGAGACAGGCCGCGGCCCGAGGAGGTGACAGGCCGACGGGAGCAGGCGGCCGCAGAGGATCATCACCCCATGGTACAGAGGGGAGCTGAGGCTCAGAGGGTCGGTGTCTGGCCGGGGGCGCACAGGGCGTCTGTGGCAGAGCCGGCCACTGAACCCAGCTCTCCACACCCCAAGCCACTGCCTTAACCAGAGCCAACCTCCCCCGCCGCTGGGAGGGGCCGGACCAGGGGGGCCCAGGAGGGACCTAGCATCAGGGACTGAGCTCCCAGGGGAGAACGGACCTGTCCCCTCAGTTTTGGATCGAGCATCCCCCTCATCAGTGCCCTCAGCTGCTTCCAACCCCCTCCCCCCCGCACTGCCTACCACGCGGACAGACAGACAGACACGGACAGGGCTTACGGCTTTGCAGACGTCCCAGCGGTGAGGTGCAGGAGGAGCAGCAGGCAGGCCAGGGTTACCGGGGCCCCCATTCCTGGGGTGCAGGCAGACGGGCAGGCACAAGGGGACACACACACGTCACCCCCCTCTGGGTCCTTCTTCCTCCCTCTCTCCCCCGCTCTGTGCTGGAGACCAGCCTGCTCTGCCCTGATACAGACTCTGGAGCTGGAGCTTCGCTTTGATCCGGGGTAAACAAGGGTCGTGTCAGGTCTCTGGCTGGGGCTGGGGACGCAGCCAGGACAATATTTACCCACCACCCCCAGCTGCTGGATTCGAGGCTCTGACAGGTTCTTGCAGCTTGAGTCAGAGGATGCTGCCTGGCAAAGGCTCAGGTGGGCCAGGAGGCCCCTTGCATTGGTTACCCGGGAGGGGGTGGGACCCCTCTGGGGGTCGGTGGTGGTGCAGTAGCCGGGATGCTGGGAAAGCCCTGGCAGGAGCAGGGGGGAGGAGCTTGCTGAGAAATGAGTTTGTTAAAGTAGGTTCTGGCAGCGACCCCACAACTGCAATGCAAATGAGAAGAACGTTGGGGTTGCTGAGCCTGTCTCATGAAACCCCCATTCACGATCGCTTCTAACGTTCCCACACTGGGACTGCCGGGGATGAACTTTCCATGCTCAGGCTTTGCCTTGGGTTGAATTTTTTTTGTAAACTGTGACGATGCGGTTCTGGCGGGACCCAACCGAGAGTGCCAATTCAGGACAAATTGCTAAAAACAGGGCAGTCACAGCCCAAGGCTGGGGGTTTGTCCGCCTCTAAGGCAAACCAAACCAGCCAGACTAAGAGGACTTCGGTCTCACCCCACTGGCTAACCACAAATCACACAAGCAATTCCCTTAGACATTCCAGTTTCCCAGTTCACCACCAGTGCCACTCATTATGGGGACAAATGGTTATGAAAACCAAGACCCCAATAAAAGAAAAAAGGTTCTCCTGATCCCATAGGACTAAGCCCCAGATCCAGGTCAATATACAAATCAGATCTTACCCACAAATCACGCTGTTGCCAATCCTTAAGAATCTAAAATCTAAAGGTTTATTCATAAAAGGAAAAAGATATGGATGAGAGTTAGAATTGGTTAAATGGAATCAATTACATACAGTAATGGCAGAGTTCTTGGTTCAGGCTTGCAGCAGAGATCGAATAAACTGCAGGTTCAAATCAAGTCTCTGGAATACATCCCCAGCAGGGATGGGTCATCAGTCCTTTGTGTAGAGCTTCCGTTTGTAGCAAAGTCCCTCCAGAGGTAAGAAGCAGGATTGAAGACAAGATGGAGACGAGGCATCAGCCTTATATAGTCTTTTCCAGGTGTAAGAACACCTCTTCGTTCTTACTGTGGAAAATTACAGCAAAATGGAGTCTGGAGTCACATGGGCAAATCCCTGCACACTTTGCTGAGTTACAGGGCGTATCTGCCTTCTCTCAATGGGTCAATTGTATAGCTGATGGTCCTTAATGGGCCATCAAGCAGGCTGGGCAGAGCTAACACCAACTTGTCTGGGATGTCACCCAGAAGCATAGCATAAGTTTGAAATACAGACAGTATAGAGCCAATATTCATAACTTCAACTACAAAACTGATACACACATATAGACAGCATAATCATAACCAGCAAACCCTAACCTTGTCTTAGACACCTCATTTGACCCCCTTTATACAAGATTTGGTGCCACTACAGGACTTTGGTTGCAACCATGTTCTATATGGTCCCAGATTATGTCAATAACGTCACATAAACTTTCAGCAAAAATTAATCGAGCCATTTCTGAGAACAGGGTTGGCATTAACACAGGTAGTTTTTTCCAGGGCAATCCATTTTTCTGAGCATTTTGTTGAGTTCTAGCGCCTCCATGCTTTTGATCCTGAGACTGAAATTTGGCAGGGGGATTGTGCTAGGGGAAGAGAAGGGTTTTTCCTGTTGCCATTAAAATCCATGTCGATGTGGCTAAGTTGTAAAGTAAAGAACATTGCCATTTGCACATGGTCAGTAGAGTGTCTCAGACTTGTCTCCGAGTCACTGACAACTTGAGAGAAAATGATCTTGAATGGTTATGGATCCCTGTCCTAACCGATACAGCACAAGATGGGGAGTTAGCTGGTGTCTGGGGCAGATCACCAAATCACACTAACGAACAGGATGAGTGGCTCCTTATGCAGCTATTTATAGAATGTAGGAAAAGAAGCTGTGTGATCCTGGGGGATTTCAATGTGAGTGACACATGCTGGCGGTCAGGTGCTGCCAGTACTAAAATGTCTTTGGAATTTCTTATATATTTTCCTAACTCAAAAAGTGTTCCATCTTCCAGGGGAGTGTTCTATATGAGCCCTCACCTTGAGAGATAAAGAGGAGCTGATCACAGAACTAAACATGAACGGTAACCTAGGTACAGGTGATCCTGACTCAATCACATCTATAATGTGCCAACAGATTAAAGTCCAGACCAGTAATATTTCCACTCGGTGGTTGAAAGGGCCTGTTTCACAAAGCTGAAAACAATTATGAGGCAAACCAGCTGGGAAGAAAAATTTAATCAGAAAAATGTGAATGAAAATTGGGAATTATTTAAGAACACTTTACTAGATGTCTCAAAAGCCACAATCAATCAAACTGGTTAAAAAAATGACCTGGCTCAGAGGGCAAATGAAAGCAACTATGAAATATTTTTTAAAATGATGTATATCAAAGGGAAGAAAGGAGAAGTTGACAGAAATGAATATAAATCAGGACTGTAGAAACTTGATAAGGGAAGCAAAATGACACATGAAGAAATCTATGGACAGCTGAGTTAAGGACAATAAGAAGGAGCTTTTAAAGTATATTAGGAACAAAATGAATCCTAACAATGGTACTGGTCCATTATCAAATCAAATGGCAGAATTATCAACAATAACGCAGACGGGATGCCGGAACGGGGGGGGGGGGGGCTGGGGAGGGGGCCATGGCTCCATTACATTTAGAAGACTAAGGGGAAGAGGTGGCATTGGGGGCAGGTCCTTGGGGGTGGTGCCTCGGATGGAATGGGTGGTGTGAGGGTGGGGGCTTGGGGAGATGGGGCAGTGTGGGGTGGGACCTCAGGGGGAAGGGCAGTGTGGGGGCAGAGCCTCAGGGAGAAGGTGTGCTGTGTGTGTGGGGCAATGGTTCGGTGCCGTTGGCCCCCCCAATTTTAGGGAGCGTCCGTCAGTCCTGAATGCTGAAAAGGCAGAAAGGTTCAATAAATATTTGTGTTCTGCATTTGGGAAAAACCAGTTGAAGTTGTCATGTCATATGAAGGGGAGAACACTCATTCCATTCCACTAGTATCTGGGGAGAATGTTAAACAGCAGCTACCAAAGTGAGACATTTTAAAATCAGCAGCTCCAGATAACTTATATCCAAGAGTTTTAAAGGGGCTGGCTGAGGAGCTCGCTGGACCTTTAATGTTGATTCCCAGCAAGTCTTGAACACTGGGGAAATTCCAGAAGACTGGGAGAAAGCTAATGTTGTGCCAATACTTTAAAAAGGTAAATGGGATGAACTGGGTAATTAGAGGCCTGCCAGTCTGACATGGATCCCTGGCACAATAATGGAGTGGCTGATACGGGACTTGGTTAATAAAGAATTAGAAGAGGCTCTCATGATTAATGCCAATTCGCAATGGTTTATGGAAATCAGATCCTGTCAAACTAATTTGATATCTTTTTTTGATGAGATTATAAGTTTAGTAGATAAAGTCAATAGTGTCAATGTAATTTACTGAGATTTCTGTGAGGTGTTTGATTTGATACCACATGACATTTTGATTAGAAAACTAGAATAATATAAAATAACACGGCACACATTACATGGATTAAAAACTGGCTAACTGATAGGTCTCAAAATGTAACTGTAAATGGGGAGCCATCATTGATCGAGAGGATTGCATAGGGATCAGTTCTTGGTTCTGTGCTATTTAACATTGTTATCAATGACCTGGAAGAAAACTTAAAATCATCAGTGATAAAGTCTGCAGACAACACAAACATTGGAGGAGTGGTAAATAACGAAGATGACCGGTCACTGATACAGAGTTCTATGGATCACTTCGTAAGCTGGGCACAGGCAAACAATATGTGTTTCAGTGTAGCTCAGTGTAGATGTACACATCTAGACACAAAGCACATAGGCCATACTTACAGGATGGGGGACTCTATTCTGGGAAGCGATGACTTCAGGGGTGTGTGTGGATCAGCTGAACATGGCCTCCCAATGTGATGCTGTGGCCCAAAGGGTTGATGTGATCCTTGGATGCATAAACAGGGGAATCTGCAGTAGGAGCAGAGAGGTGATTTTATCTCTGTACAGTATTTGGCACTGGTGCGACCACTGCTGGAATCCTGTGTCCAGTTCCGGTGTCCATCGTTCAAGAAGGATTTGATAAATTGGAGAGGGTTCAGAGAAGAGCCACGAGAATGACTGAAGGATTAGAAACGTGCGTTATAGTGATATCCTCAAGAGCTGAATTTATTAGCTTACCACAGAGATGGCTAAGGGGTGATATGGTTACAGCCTATACGTACCTACATGGGGGACAAATATCAGACAGGCTATTTAATTTAGCAGAGGAAGGTCTAACACAATCCAATGGCTGGAAGTTGAAGCTAGACAAACCGAGACTGGAAATATGGTGTACTTTTTTAACAGTGAGGGTAATTTTTAAAACAAGATTAGATGTTTTTTTCTAAAAGATCTGCTCTAGGAATTATATTTGGGAAATTCCCTGGCCTGGGTTATACAGAAGGTCAGACTAGATGATCACAATGTTCTCTTCTTGCCTTGGAATCTATCAAGCTAGGAATATTTGTCTTTGTACATTGCATCTGCGCTGAGCACGCTCCAGCCCTGGTCTCTTCCATCCACATTGAATATAGAATCATTGGGACTGGCTGAGTCCTGCAGGGAGACGCACAAGGGAGCTCTGGGTTTGAGAAGAGGGGGAGGGGAGAGGGCTGGTCTGTCACACACACACCCACACCCACACCCACACACTGACATTGCAGACACCTACACAGTGAGGCTGCAGCCTGCTTGCCCTGGCTCGGTGTCAGCTCCAGGGATGCAGAGATCTGGCCCCAGGTCACTGTCCCTTGCTGGTTTACCCTCTGTGATGAAGTTGGACTGTTCTTAATGTTTCCTCTGAATACTGTGTGGGTGCCTCAGTTTCCCCTATGCATTTCTTAAGTCTCCAGTGTGCATAAATGGCCAACACTCTGTATCCTGGCAACAAATGGCTGGGGCCCTTCCCCCCTGCAAGGGAATAGCTAAAAGTGAACAAAGAGATCAGGTGACCTCCTGGCCTGGGAAAGAGACAAAGGCCAGAAAGGAGGGGCTGGAGGGGGTTTTCCAGTTTGGAGCTGGCTGGGGATGGGAAGTGAGGGCAGACGGGGTTGTCTGGCTCACTGGGCCCCAGAATGGACCACGCTGAGGGGTCCCGTTCTCTGGACCTACAAGCTCTGTTTTAGACCGTGTTCCCATCATCAAATAAACCTCTGCTTTACTGGCTGGCTAAGAGTCACGTCTGACTGCGAAGTGGGGGTGTATGCAGGACCCTCTGGCTTCCCCAGGACCCCATCTGGGCGGACTCACTGTGGGAAGCGCACAGAGGGGCATATGCTGAATGCTCAAAGGTCAGACCCAGGAAGGTGAAGCCGTGTGAGCTTCTTGCCCTGAAGATAGTCTGCTCCAAGGGAGAGGAGGCTCCCCAAAGTCCTGACTGGCTTTGTGGGGAGCAGTTGCAGAGCATCTCCCGGGGACTCTGTGACACCCTCAAATATTTACCTGTCCCTTAGGATGCTTCAAAGGTAACAGGAATTTCAGTCCCACCAGGCAAACAGGGCCCTTTAGGGGTGGTGAACCTGGGGGTGGGGTGGGAGGCCCCTGACCAGGGGAGAGCGATTCTGGAAGGGGGTGAGCGTCAGGCATCAGGCCTGGGGTCCATATCCCTTAGATCGGCGTCCATGGAAGGGCTCAGATCTCTGTCACGGCCAGTCCTGGCATCACAGAGCCCAATTCTGCCCTCGGTCACAGCTGGGCATCCCGAGACAGCCCCAGCCAACGACCCAAACAGGCTTCACAGCCCCAGTGTGGTCTGGGCACAGCTGCGGGAGCGTCTCCCAGAGCAGCATTCGCCCCCCGGAAATCAGAGCTGGGACCGAGCGACTGGGGACAGCGCGTCCTGCCCCACCCGGCCCGGCCCTGTCCCAGGTCAGTGCAGGGTTTTCCCAGGGCTGGATTGAAATGACTCAGGGGATGGGTCTGCAGCGCCCCCTGCTGACCAGGCTAATGGCTCTCAGGATGAGGAGACGCCTGGCGGTGCCCAGCGTGAGCCCATCACTGCTGGGTAGATGACAGGGAGCCACGCTCTATGATGTCCGGTGAGGGCCCAAGCGAGTGGCAGGGGGGAGTGCGGCACTCGGTGAGTGTGGGTCACAGAGACACAGCTCTGGCCTGAGAGACAGAGAGCACCATGGACTCTCCAGAGCAGCCCCACTGCTGCTCCCCGAGGGTTGGCAGGTTTAGCTCCTTCTCCTTCCTGCTTCGTAGGGGTCCCTCTCCCAGAGGCTGTTCGCTTCCAGCCTTTCTGGCCAGAGCAAAGAGAGAGAAGATCCCCAAGGTGGAAGTGTGGGGCAGGAGGCTGCTAACGGAGCTGACACAGAACCCCTGGGTGGCTGTTAGTTAGGGCGGTGGGAGGGGGCTCGTCTGCACCCCAGGGACGGGGTCGGGCCCCATCGTATGGACCAGTCTCCTCAGGGCGTGTTAGCAAAACACAGCAATGACGCCAGCTCAGGAGGAGCTGCAAAGAGCAGGGGGGACAAGAAATTATCCGACAGGACCTGGCCCGAGTCGGGGATGGGCAGGAAATGAGAGAAACACGATTCAGCTCAGAAACTGACGCTAATACGCCAGGGCCAAGAGAACCCGACCCAGCCGGGTCCAGCCAGGTTTGAACGCTGCCCCCTCCCAAGACATCTCCCGTCCGCCAGGGCTTTCTCGCCACAGGCCCCACGTGCCTAGCTGTATCTGAGGCTTCACCACATCTGCTGTGGGCCTCTCCCACCTCGCCCCCTGGCCCTGGGAGCCTCCTGTCTACCAAGGGACCCCACAGGGCCTAGAGAACACGGCTCCATCCCCACATGCCTCCCCCTCCACACACAGACTGAACAGACTCCAGGAACCTGGGGGGATCCACAATCGGAGCAGAGGGTCCCCATAAAGGGAAAACAGAGCTGGTGGGACACGAGCCCACGGGGGCTGCGCAGGGACCCACTGCTATCTTGCGCTGTCTCCGTTTGATCTGCTCTGCGGTTTTCAGCTGCGTCTCCAAGGCTCAGGTCGTGCTGAGCCAGCCCTGGGACTGACACATTCACAACTGAATTCCGTCTCCAGGCTTCACACCGCAGCGTCCAGTATGTGCTGAGCATGCAACGTCCCTCTGTGTGTTTGAACCTTCAGCACAGGCTGCTACTCCTTGCGCCACGGCATTATGTTCAGTGGCAGCAGGAGCAGGTTGTTGTCCTGGGTGGGTGATGGGCTATTTGGCTCAGTGGGCTGGGTGGGACGGAGGTCCTGCTCCATGTGATCGCCCAGAGGTGCCACGGGCCGCTGGAGCCATGTTCTGTGCCCAGTGAGGGAAGCCCACACCTCTTGCTAGAGCCACTCCCACTTGTTCCCAGGACAGGAGCTGGAGCTGCTGCTTTGCTGGTGGCAGCAGGAGGCGGCACTGTGGGAGGTTCGAGCTCAGTGATATTCAGGCAGGAACACAAGTGCCGGAGGGGAAATGGGGATTGTTCTGAACAGTTTATGTCAGTGGTTCTCCCTCCACCTGTGGCCCAAGGACAAACGGGGGCTGGCAAACTATGTCTAGTATCAGGGGGTAGTCGTGTTAGTCTGTATCTACAAAAACAACATGGAGTCTGGTGGCACCTTAAAGTCTAACAGATTTATTTGGGCATAAGCTTTCGTGGGTAAAAACCTCACTTCTTCAGATGCATAGAGTGAAAGTTACAGATGCAGGCATTCTATATGTAAGGGGACTGTTGCCCCCTTACTAACATTCAGTGGGGGTGTTTTGATTGGCTTGCTCCCAGTACTAAAAGGGGAAGGGTCGATGGCAAATCAGGAGCCTGAGACTGACAGTCCCCAGGAACAATGGGGAGAGGCCAATGCTCCAGATCAGTCTGATTGACAGGGCGGGCAGGCTAATCAGAGGGTCAGGAGGCCAGGGAGGTCCCGTCCTCCGTGTGAGCTGGAATTGCCTGGGTCAGACTGAGTGGGGCCGAGCTAAGGAGAAAGCAGGGGCCCACGCTGAGCTGGAGAGCAGAACCGTGCCAGATCCAGAGGGGCCAGAGGCGCAGCCACAGAGCCAGAGACAAAGCCCAGGGAGAGCAGATCCTGAGCTGGGAGCAGAGCTGCAGCCCCAAAGCCAGAGCACAGCCAGGACAGAGAGGGGCCTGAGCTAAGTTGCTGGGAGCAGAGCTGCAGCCCCAAAGCCAGAGCACAGCCAGGAGAGAGCAGGGGCCTGAGCTAAGTTGCTGGGAGCAGAGCTGCAGCCCCAAAGCAGAGTTACAGAAGCAGCCTGCAGAGCAGACCTGCCCTGGGGGCAGAGCTGCAGCAACCAGAGCCAGAGAGGCCAGAGAAGCAGCCCAGGGAGCTGGAGGCAGAGCAGCAGCAGCAGCTGTGCTGAGGCAGAGTGGAGCTGGAGCTGGGGCTGGAGCAGTCCGGAGCTGGGTGCGGTGAGCAGCTGGGGAGAGTGAGGGGGACCCTGGCAGTGGGCCCAGCACAGGGAGATACCTCAGCCAAGAGGCCTTGCAGGCCAGACTTGGAGGGGGATCGTAACCCTGACAGGGCGGGGGCGATGCTGGGAAGAAGGGTCCTGCCACCCAGAGCCTGAGAGCGTGTGGCCACCGCCAGAGCAAGTGTCCAACCCACAGCGTCCCTGCAGCACAGCCAGGGCCTGAGAAGGAGGCCCGGGACCTACAAGGAACAGACTGTGAACTGCCCTGACGTTCCAGAGACACTGCTTGTGATATTCCCTGCCTCAGAGCAGGGTGATGTGTTTCCTTTAACCTTTCCCATTTTTCCTTATTCTTTTTTAAAAGTAATTGTTAATTAAATAACTTGTATTTGCTTTAAATTGTATAAAATGATCAGTGGGTCAGGGAGGTGCCCAGTGCAAAGAGAGTACCCCGGAGTGGGGACACCCTAGCCCCTGTCCTAGGTGACCACAGCAGGGTTGGGGGTCGAGACCTCCAGGAATCCTGGGCCCAGCCTTGTCGGGGTTTACGAGGACTCTGCCAGACAGGAGAGTGGAAGGGGAGTCCTCAAGGGCAGGGAGGCCTCTGGGTAAAGGAAGTGGGAGTGAGGACTCGGATCCTTTCGTTAGCCCACTTCACCGGGGTAGTGCAGAAGCCAGGAAAGTTCCCCACAATAGCGGGACCATTCCCCCGCTTACATATACTGACACATGGAGAGCAGGGAGTTACTTCGCAAGTGGAGAACCAGTGTTGACAGGGCCAATTCAATCAGGGTGGATGTAGTCCACTCCCAATAATAGATGAGGAGGTGTCAATTCCAGGAGAGGCAAAGCTGCTTCTGTAATGAGCCAGCCACTCCCAGTCCCTATTCAAGCCCAGATTAATGGTGTTCAATTTGCAAATGAATTTTAGTTCTGCTGTTTCTCTTTGAAGTCTGTTTCTGAAGTTTTTTTGTTCAATGATAGTGACTTTTAAATCTGTAATAGAATGACCAGGGAGATTGAAGTGTTCACTCACTGGCTTTTGTATGTTACCATTCCTGATGTCCGATTTGTGTCCATTTATTCTTTTGCGGAGGGACTGTCCGGTTTGGCCAATGTACATGGCAGAGGGGCATTGCTGGCACATGATGGCATATATAACATTAGTAGATGTGCAGGTGAATGAGCCCTTGATGGTGTGGCTGATGTGGTTGGGTCCTCTGATGGTGTCGCCAGAGTAGATATGGGGACAGAGTAGGCAACGAGGTTTGCTACAGGGATTGGTTCCTGGGTTGGTGTTTCTGTGGTGTGGTGTGTAGCTGCTGGTGAGTATTTGCTTCAGGTTGGGGGGTTGTCTGTAAGCGAGGACTGGCCTGCCTCCCAAGGTCTGTGAGAGTGAGGGATCATTTTCCAGGATAGGTTGTAGATCGTGGATAATGCGCTGGAGAGGTTTTAGCTGGGGGCTGTATGTGATGGCCAGAGGTGTTCTGTTATTGTATGAGAGTCTCCAGTTTTGAGAGCTCATTCTTGATCTTCTCCTGTCTGCTGTACAGGATGCTGATCGGGTGGTTCCTCGGTTTCTTTGAGAGTGTATGGCACAGTCTCTCACCATAGTCAGTGTAGTATGTCTAAGGAGTTTGCGAAAGGCGGTCGTTTTCAAGCTGTGGTCTGCAGCCCCCTGGGAGTCCACAAACTATGTCCAAGGGTACGTCTACACTTACCGGAGGGTCCGGCGGCAGGCAATCGATGTTCTGGGATCGATTTATCGCGTCTGGTTTAGACGCGATAAATCGATCCCGGATCGATCCCGGAAGTGCTCGCCGTCGACGCCGGTACTCCAGCTCGGCGAGAGGAGTACGTGGCATCGACGGGGGAGCCTGCCTGCCGCGCCTGGACCCGCGGTAAGTTCGGACGAAGGTACTTCGAATTCAGCTACGTTATTAACGTAGCTGAATTTGCGTACCTTAGTCCGAAGTGGGGGCTTAGTGGGGACCAGGCCTAAGATTTCCAAGGGGGTCCGCACCTCCATTTGAAATGTTTTAGGGGTCCCTAAATGAAAAAAGGTAGAAACCCCGGGGTTCCTATCTAAGCAATATCTGAATGGAATCTGATGGAACAAAGAAAAGCCAATTCTCCAGGCTGAGGGCTGAATATCAAAGACCCACTGCAAACAATGGCGGGGTGAGAGCATCTCAAAGAAAAGACTGCAAGACTATTTTATCATGGAAAGGGTCAGGCAGCCTAAATAGAGGGGCTGCTATTAGCTCCCCCTATAAACATCACTGGGAACAGGAATTAAATACCACAAGCTCTGTTAGTGTGACGTTATCGTTACAGAAGCCAGGCCTAGGCAAAGAGAAGGAGAAATGCCTTTTTGTGACTGCCCCCTGGCTGTACAGAGGACAATACCATCTTTCAATATGGGAGCACTTCCTATTCCGCAAATATTAAAGTCCAGTTCTCCTGCCCCCTTAGACAGGCACGTGCAGCCCTCTGGGACGTATTTGTGCCATCCTTTCCAACTGAGACTGAGCTTGTGGTCATGACTCTTTGGTGAATCTTTCACACTCTGGCCCTGGGGAAAGCCCCTGCACCTACAAACTGCATCAGGTGCCTTTAACATCTGCACACGGGAAAATGAGCTTCCTGCTTTTAAAGGGGACCTGCAAAGAGTTCTTGCTTCTTTACGATGGACAGGGAGGGTCTGAATGGTCTATGGATTTATTTTTCTTGCTTCCTATTTACCCTGTAAGTATCAGGAATGTCGAGTCTGATCTGCTCTGGGGTCTCTGGAGGACTGGCTGGGTATCCCACAGCATGTACATTCGGCTCTCACACCGTGGTTGACTGGGGATAGACCTTTCACAGAGATCACCTTTCCCCACAATGGTCATTGATCCGTTGAATTAAACAGATAGTAACAAAACATGCCAAAAAAACCAAAAACAAGCAAGACTTGTAAGGAGTCGGACAAGCTATTCCTCCTTCTCTCAGGCCTTCGCTTTTAAAATCAATTTAGTTCAACCCATGCAAGCCGGTGGAGGAGCTCCTGTCGGTCTGAGAAAAGAGTTGATTCTGGTTTAGCTTCAATTCCTAATTGATTGAACCTAAACTAAAATAACTCTCCGTCACACCACAATAAGTGCATCCACACTGGGGTTTTCACTGGTGTAAGTAAACTGGTTTAAAAACTAACTTCCGTTGAATTGGTTCATTTTCATGTAGACGTGTGTAACGAGGGCAGCTCTGCCAGGCGGGGCTGGAACCCGGGAGGCTGTCGCTGACGCTGCCTGACCCAGGGTTAAAGCCAAACCCCACAGCAATGACCGAAGGGCTGGGGAAGGGGACAGAGCCACGGACCCAGGATCTGGCTGCTCTAAGGATGCACAGGAGCCGTGTGAGGAGCAGCAGCAGGGCAGGCATAAAGCGACAAAACAGCCTCACAAAGAGGTGAGTTTTTGTATTTTGTTTTACACTGAAACTGCTGCTCCAGGCAGGACGGGCAGCAAACCGCAGGGGTCCCCACTGCAGCCACTGGTCCCCGTGTGTGACAGACAGCTGGGATCACGCGGGCCGGTCTGGAGGCTGAGAGTTGGGAGAGCAGGTGGGATGTTTGCAGAGCGAATGGGGAGGAGTTGGCTGAAGAAGGTGCTAAGGGGGATAGTGCAGCTGGTTCGGGGAAGAGCAGCAGCTGAGACGAGGCCTGTCCATGCCCCCCCGATCCTGGGGTGTCGGCTGCCGGCGCGGGGCTCTTGGGACAGGAGGGGAGGGGGCTGCCCAGCAGGGGAGGGGGCTTCAGCGGGAATTTTCCATCATGTCGGCATCAGGGGCTTTAAACAAACACAAACATCCCCTGAGACGGGATCAAAATCGCCCCCACACACCCGGCAGACACCTGTGGACATGGCCCCCCAGAACTCTCCCAACCCCTGATAAGACTGTCCCCTCAGAGTCACCCCCTGCCCTCAAGACAGATTCCCTTGTGCCCCACATAGACCCTTCCCCCCTGAGGTCTCTCCCCCCACACACATGGTCCTGGTGGGTTCCATGCTCCCATCTCCCTCTCCTTTGCCGTCTACAACACACACAGAACTCTCCGGCCCATGGACTCCCCCCACCCATAAAGTTGTAGGGACTGGAGTTATGTGTGGGTGCATCAAACCTACCTGAGCCGCAGGGGGCGCTGTACTCAGCCTCTGTGTGTTCACCTGCAACAGCAAGGGATGTAAGGAATGGAGGAGAGACCCAGTGGGGGGATGACAACCCCTCCTTCTAATCCCACACAGGCAGAGTCTGTTACCCCAGCCCCAGGGGATCCCTGCTGTAGGTCTGAACCCTAGAAGGGAGTGGGACGTCGTCCCCAGCTGTCTGAGTGGGGCTCTGCGCTGTCTCCCATCCCATCTCCAAGTAAGTCAGACGGACCCAGAAATCACCACTGAGTCGCCCCTGAAAACACCCATGGAAACCGTCCTGCCACCTCCTGGCCCAGAACAAAGGGTTCTGGGGGTGTCCGAGGAGCTGGATGGCAGGGAAAATGTGGGGGGCCCTGAAGGGGTGGGACTCGCCTGCTCCTGCTGGGATGGCCCCAATTACACTAGCCCGACGAGCACACGGCTCCCATGTCCCTCGCGGTTAGCTGACCCCACAGATTGAACCCAGGAAGTCTCTGACCTGAGTGGGATTTATGGAAATGGGGCACTTGGCACCTGGGGAGATTTCAGTGACCCCACGCCCTGAGTGTGACACAGAGCCCACGAGAACAGCTGTAATGGGGGTGGAGCCAGGGCAGGACATGCCCACCCAGCCACTGACTGTGCCACAGAGCCTAGAAGTAGCTGTAATGGGGGCGGGTCCCGGGCGGGACTCACCCGTCTCATAGTAATCGTACAGTCTCACTGGGGCTGCTCTGAGATTCTTCACAGGGAAATCCTGCTCCAGGGAGAAGGTGAAACTCGACGCCTCCTTCGTCAGCTGCCGAGAGAGCGACAGAGCGAGCGCCTGAGCTGAATGTCTGCATTGGCAGCTTGAACCCCCTCCTCCCCGAGGCTCGGCCTGGCCCTGAAAATGCTCCCCCCAAATCCCTGTTCCACCCCCCTGCAAAATGTGACCCCTTTCATCACAGTCAGGGCCCAGCTCCAGCCCCCCAACCCTGAGCTCCCCGTCGCTCCGTTCACGGCCCTCCCTGGGGTTTGGCTGAGTCTGGTCCCATCTCCCCGTCCTTTATGGATACGGGTCACTTGGAACCAGGGGAGATTTCAGTAACCCCATGCCGTGCGTGTTCCACAGAGCCCACGAGAGCAACTGTAATGGGGGTGGAGCCAGGGCAGGACACGCCCTCCCCATTCACACCAGGCCCCCGGAGCCCTGAGCTGCCCACACTCACCTCGTCTAGATAGAGCGTCACCTGGTCGTTCTGCACCTCCAGCCTCTTCACCAAACGCTGCTTCTCCAGCTAGGAGCAGAGGGAGGAAACGGCTGAGCCAGGAATGGAGGCAGGGTGACCAGATGTCCCGATTTTATAGGGACGGTCCCGATTTGTGGGTCTTTTTCTTATATAGGCTCCTATTACCCCCCACCCCCTGTCCCGATTTTTCACATTTGCTGTCTGGTCACCTTAAACGGAGGGGCTGGGGTCAGAGTCACTGCTCTGCTGGGGCTGGAACATGGGGCACCAAACGCCCCCGTGGCCGAGGGGCCTGGCTGCCACCCCCCATGTCAGTCACAGCTGAGCACTGGGTGTCTGCTGGGGGAGGGGCGGGAGTCTAGACATGGGCGTTGTGTTGTAAGGGGAGCTAAGCAGGGTCAGGACCTGCTCAGTGACTGGATGGGAGACCCAGGGCTGCACAGTGCCCCACGGCAGGGGGCAGGGCTCTGCAGGGGGAGCTCCCCCTGGGGGTCAGAGCTGCAATCTGTGCTCTCCTGGGGGTCTGGGCTCTCCCCCATGGATCAGCCCCTGGTTTCATGCTGTGTGACTGGCCCGGCCTGTTCTCCTCCCTGGGAAGCTCACCTGCCGCAGGGAGCTCTTGACGGGGATGTAGCCGGACGGCAGCTTGACCTCGATGATGGCCATGTTGGTGGCTGGGCGCTCCCCGCTGTACCTGCAACAGGAGCCGTGCGCTGAGGTCAGGGTTTGCCCTGGATACAGACCCCAGGGGGATGGAGGGGGAGGGGAGGCCTCCCGTCTTCTCGGCCCTGCAGGCGTCTCTAATGCCCTCTGCCTGCTCTGGGCTGGGAGCCACGCTAGCCCCCGGCCAGCCCTGAGCTCCCCAGGCAAGGGGCCTTGGCCCCAGGAGCTCCTTGGGAGACGACTGTCCATTAGATCAGCCCTGGGACCAGCCCTTTAGTCCCTGGCACATTGCAAGGGCCCCTGCCTCGGCCCCGAGCCCTGTGGGGGGATGGCTCCCCCGACGATCGATTCCCGGCCCTGCAGTGGGGCGGCTCTGCCCCAGCCATTTCCCCGCTGCCTGGGGCCTGTCCCTGCCCCCGGGCGCTCTGACCCTGCGGGGGTGAGGGGCTGGGGCTCGTACCGGGCGTGCAGCACGAGGCTGAAGCGGGATCTGGCGCTCTCGGTGCACTCCTTCGGCTCTGTCTCCACCCGCAGGTCAAAGGTCGCGGCGCTCTTTGGGGGCGGCACGTTGTAGCGCAGAGTCAGCTGGGAGACAAGCAAGAGGGTTGGGGCAGAGCCTGCTGCCTCCGTCACAGCAGATCAGAGCCTGGGCCCAGAGCCAGGTGCCGTGGGGCAGGGCAAGGGCACAGCCAGTCACCGCTGGGCCAGCTGGTCCCCGGGGCTCCTGCACTCACCTGCACAAAGACACAGCCCTTGCCGCTGGCCTGCACCGTGTACTGCCCGGGGATCTCCTGCAGGGCCGCTCGCTGCAGCACCAGCCGGTTGGCGTTCTCCACGTGGAATTGCTGCCGGGCCCCGGCCTGGGAGCTCACCGTCACTGACACAGCCCCGCTCGTGCTGTATGTCAGGGCTGCGTATTTGGCCAGGGCCTGCAGGGCCACCACCGTGTCCTGGGGAGGAGAGTCACCGAGCTGCTGTCACGCTCTGGGGAGAGGAGCCCGGCTCAGACTCACTGCAGCAGGATCGGGACCCGCCGGGGCGCTGACACTGGCACCCCGGCTCCCAGCCCCTGAGGGCAGGGGACTCTGCACCCAGGACTCCCTCTCCCAGGAAGGCCCCAGGTCAGCTGCGGAGATGCTGCCCCCGGGGGGACCCTTGCTCCACCAGGCCCCCAGTGCTGGTTTGCCCAGAGGGCAGGGGTGTTACCTGCGTCGAGGCGAAGCCCCCGTAGGGGTTCTGCTGCTTGCTGAGCCAGCGGACGATCTGGGTGGCGGTCGCCATGTCGGCAGCAGACACGTTGGGAAGGGAGAGATAGGCCAGGAGCACGTAAGCCGTCATCTCCACCTCCGCTGATGGGGCCTGGTTCCCATAGGGGCTGGGCAGGGCCTTCACCTTCCTCTGCCAGTGCAGCTGTCCCCCTAGGAGAGGGGCCAAGGGAAGGGCAGCCCCACGGCTGCAGTTACAACACAGTGGGTCACCTGTTTAGTTTCCAAAGGGGCCCCAGGGGCTTCCCAGGCTGGGATCCTGCGGCATCTCCCCAGGGCTCGGTTACGACCCGTTCCCCTTGGGAGCTGCCTATGCAAGGCCCTGCCCCACGGGCTCTGAGCCCACTGGACCCCGTCACGCTCCTGGCCGCGGGTGCTTGAGAGGGCTGTGTTGGGACATGGGGCTTTGCCCCTCTAGGTTCCCAGCTCCGATCCCCCCAGGCTGGCAGCGACCCAGTCTCGTCCCCCTTCGTTCCGTGCGCTGGGCCCTGGGAAGTGGCGGGACGATCTCACTCCAGCTCTGAGGGGAGAAGTGTCCCCACGACGGAGCCCAGCGCGTCGGCCCCTCGCTGGCAGCCTCAGCAGAGACCACGGACTGACTGGGCCACGGAGACCCAGCTCCCCTGCCAGGCTGAGAAGGTCCCGGGGCAGGGGGCACCTAGGTGGGCAGGGCCGTGGGGGGCAGCTGGCCCTGCCCTGTGTCTAGAGGCCGGCAGAGAGGAGAGCACTAGAGCGAGGTGCTGCCGGTACCGGTGCTGCCGCTGTGCTGGGCCAGGCGCTGCAGAAGGGTGTCCCGCAGCTCAGTGCTCCCCGCCAGCCCGAAGGCGTAGGCCAGCAGCGCCTGCGTGTAGAGGTCGCTGGTGCTCGACTCCCGGAGGCACTGGAGGGCCCTGGTCACCATGGGGTCCTGGGACGGGGGAGACACCAAACAGGCTCCCCGTCAGGCTGAGACGGCCAGAGGAGACGCCCCGCGCCTGGGTGTGTCCCCCGGCAACCACCCCATGGGGCCCTAATACCCCCTCCCGCCAGCCTGTCGTCACCTCCCCCGACCCATGCCCCCACCGCCACCCGCACCCTGCACCCCACAAGCCTCGCCAGACCCCCTTCCCCGAGCCCTAGACACCGAACAGACTCCCCGTCAGGCTGAGCTGGCCAGAAGAGACCCCCTGCGCCTGGGTGTGTCCCCCGGCACCCACCCCATGGGGCCTTAACAATGCTCCACCAAGCAGGCAGCTGTCACCTCCCCCAACCCATCCACCCTCCCCACCGCCACCTGTGTCCTGGGCCCATATATAAACAGCTCGCCCAAGCCTCGCCCAGATCCCCCCCAGAGCCAGAGCCAGACCCAGAAACTGGCCGAGCCGCTGAATCTTTCTGATTCCCTGACACACTGTCCCCATCCCTATCTCTCCCTGACCCGCCTCCAGTACTAACCTCTCTCCCCACTGCCCCCATCTTACCCCAAATCCCTCCCTGGTACCAACCCCCCACGGCTCCCCCGTCTCACCCCAAATCCCTCCCTGGTACCAACCCCCCACGACTCCCCTGTCTCACCCCAAACCCTTCCCTTGCACTAACTCCCCCCTCACTGTCACCAACAATCTCCAATCCCCCCCGACTGCCGGCCCCTCCCCTGGGACAGCCGGGCTTGGCCTCACCGTGAGCGGCTGCCCCAGCTCCAGCAGCGCTGCCGTGATGTAAGCCGAGAGAGAGAGCTCGTCCACCACGCCGCCCTGAGGGGGATGGAGACACCGGGAGCTGGCTCAGACCGAGCTGCGGGTCACGTTGCCAGGAGCAGGTGAGCCGCTGCCCAGGACAGGCCCATTGGGCCTCAGAAGACCTGGCTCCAGCGCTCCGATTGGCTGGGTTTGGGTCCTGCCTCCTGCTGGGACCTGTCAGGCCCATCTGGGTCCCAAACAGCTGCCCCAAGTCATAGCAGCCAGGGAGGCCACAGGGTGGCAGTGAGTTCCACAGCTTTGTTATAGGGAGAGGCGGTAGCTGCTCCATTGTCAAGGCTGTATAAAATTTCAGTATAAAATCCTATCTGAGCCCCCCTGGAACCAGAGACTGGGAAGTTGGTTTGAACTGACATTTTCCAGATTTCCTGTGAAGACCAGGGGCCGTTTCTGCAGAGGCTGAGGGATTCGCCCCCACGGAGCGAGTTCCTGCTCATTAAATAGTCCTCCCGTGCGGGAATCTGGACTTTGCCTAAGATTTGTCTCCTTCTAGCTCCTGAACGGCCAGGTACAGCCCTGGCCCCTCCCGTAGAGTACCAGCTCCCTGCAAACTCCGGGGCAGTGGCAGGAATTAGGCTGTGAATCGAGTTGGGTGGGAATTTCCTGCTGAAATTATTTCTCTACAGACGATGCAGTTTCCACAAAACCAAAACTTTGAGGGAAAATGTTACTTTTGCTGAAACGTTTCGATTTCCGTTGGGAAAATAGAAACGCAACATTCTGCTGTGGGTCGGCGGGGCCCAAATCGCAGCCTCTCGGGTTGGCGACCTGAATCTAAACCTTCCACTGCAAACCGGTTCAACATTCAGCTGCACCGGCCTCGTGCCCCCATTCCCCCATGGACTTGGTTCTGTCGGACTACATCTCCCATGATGCACCGCGACCGCCCTTCTGACTGAGCCGCATGGGGAGTTGTGGGAGTCACCCTCAGGCTCTCCGTGCCAGGCAATGAGTGCGGGGTCTGCTCAGTGCCCGCAGGGAGACCGGGCTGTGCAGGAGCCAGGGGGGCTGGGCCAGGGCTGCTCCCTCGTTCGGTGCAATAACCCGCTGCCCCGGCCGTTCCAGCCATTCAGCCATTCCAAAAACCCAGGGAAATCCCCAAAACCGACACGGGTCACAACAACCAGCTGCCATGAGGGGCCCCCACCCCCTTCCCCAGCTTATCCCCTCCTCCCCCATCCCATCAGCCCATCCCCCCAGCCTCCCACCTGCAGGGCGTTGTTCAACAGCTTCCCCACACTGCGGAAGCAGCCGCTCTCCAGTTGGTGACGCTGCAGCCACCTTAGGGCATCCTCTAGGTGCTTCTCGTCGATGGAGATGTAGGGTCTGGCCTGGCCAAAGGACTTGAGAACGAAGGCCGTCAGCCTGGGCGGGGAGAGACCCCGTGAGAGGGACACTCTGCAGGAGATGCTGCGGGCCAGGAGGGAGGTGCGTGGGGGACCAGGCTGGGGGTGAGCATTGTGGGGGTGAGCAGAGCTGTCAGGGGAGCCCAGAACGGGAATGGGGTGGGGGTTTGGAGTGAGTAAGTGAGGCAGAGCTGTGTGGGGAGCAGGAATGGAATAGCAGTAGGGCTGGGGGTCAGGCTGCAGCCCGGTAGGCCCTGGCCACCCAGAGCCCTGACTCGCCCGTGCCGTGCGCCCCCTCACCAGGTGTTGCCCGTGGCGTCGCTCTCCCCAAAGGCGCTGTAAGAGCCATCGTTGTGTTTGTAGAGCAGCTCGCGCTGGTAGCCTGCGGGGACGGGAGAGAGACAGCGAGTCCTGGATCCGCTCACTCCCAGGGGCTAGAATCCACGCCCAGTCTGCACCCCGTGGGGCCCGCTAGCCCTCCCCTCCCCCACGATGCTGAGACTCAGAGATTCCACGGGTCGATTTGAATAGGGGGATGGAGTTAAGGCTGAATAGGGCCCTGATCCCCTCAAACGCTTCAGCGCCCCGACCTGGAGCTGGATCCCAACCAGCGCCCCCTAGAGGGGAAAGGGCTCCTCTCCCATTCCCTGAACCCTGAGTCTGGGCCTCGGAACTGATGCCCCAGAGAAGAAAGGCCAAGGATCTAATTCCCTGACCTGCAGAGTCAGCCAGGGCCCTGATCTGGGGCTGGATTGGAACCCGGGCCCCAGAGGTGGCATGGACAGGGCCCTTGCATGGCCCCGCCATGCCCTGGGGGCGCAGGGGCGGGAGGACACTCACCGCTCTGGAGGAAACCCTTGGCCTTGTCTCTGATCTCCGGGCTCAGCTGCCCGCTCTTCTCCAGGTACTGCTGGATGTAGATGTTGGGAGCGAACCGGACCATGTTCTGCTCTCCGCAGCCATAGGGCATGGCCAGCAGGCGGTCTATGTTCTGCAGAGCCGTGCCCATTATGTCTCCTGGCACCAAGGGAGTCAGGGAAGCAGAGAATTGCCAGGCTGCACAACAGCTGCCCCGTCCCTAACACCACATCAGTGGAGCCCTGGCACACGGGGGCCAGAGCCCCCAGTTCAATTCAGGCCTGGTGGGGTTACGTGGATACGTGGTGATGAATGGCCAAGACGCCAATGCCCTGGCACAGCTTCATGGCATCACCGCAGGAGTCTATTGCCCTCACTGGGGATGAGGCCCTGGAGCACATACTGCAGGGACCAGTCCTGCCCTGGCCCCAGACACCCACAAGACCTCATTGGTCTTTTCCATCCGTGATGCCCCGGCCTCTCTGATCAGAGCGCTGGCCCACAGACGGGCTGGCTGGCGAAGGGCACCGTGCCCTGGGAGGAATGGGGCAGGGGAATTCCTTACCCAGGACTGTCACGTGGGCCCGCTCGGACCCCGCCAGGATGTTCGCAGGCAGCTGCAAGGAGATTTCTTCGGACGCTGAGTAACACGAAGGCAAAGACACACCATTAACGGCCTGTTGGGAACCTGCATCTGCCTCCAGCCAATCAGATCCCTCCATTCCTCTCTGTTCGGGGCTCTCGCCCAGTCACAGCCCCTCTCTCAATCCCAAGCTTCCCCCAACCATGGCACATACGTGCCCTTGAGGGCGAGGGCTGGGGGTTCTCAGCGGAGGGTCCTGCCTGTGGGAGTCCGTCCCTCTCCTGGCCCCAGAGAGCCGGTGTGACGAGCTCTGCAGGGAGCATCGTACACACGGGGGCCAGGCTGCAGGGGAGAGGAGCTGGTACAAGAGGGGCTAGTGAGACTCGGGAGCAGGAGCCGGACGTGCTCGAGCCTTCGGCCCATGGCAGACAGTTCCATAACTGCCCACTAGGGGGTGCATCTTCCCCGGGCAGCTGGGCCTGGACCCTGTCCCAGGCAGGACATTGGCTTGGATGCCCCCTGGTCCGGTCCGGCCTGGCGGCTCCTGGGCCCCTAGCTGGGCCATCCAGCGGCTCAGCCATCACTGACGTGCCGCAGCCAAGAGACGCCCCGCGTTAGTGACACCCACTGAGCCCCGCACAGGCGCTGGGATCCTACCTTCCTGGCAGAGCAGGGAGCTGTGCGCCTTCTCCTCCAGGATCCCCCCCGGCTGTGGGGAAGGAGCATCAGAGAGAAGGTCAGGACAAGGGACCGTGCACGTCACAGCCTGACAGGGCTTGCTGGGTCAGCCAGTGCCCCTAGCCAGGGCAGGATCATCCCCTACAGCCCGTGCTGTGGGGCTCGGGCACATCCAGCTCTCAGCGCCCCAGCGATGGGGCTCTCGTCCCTTCCCCGGGGAGACTGTTCCCAGCCCAGCAGATCTCGCGGCTTCTTCCTCTTCAGCGCGGAGCTTCCCTCTGCTAGTTCCCTCCGCCCCCTCGAGCTCTCCCGTGTGTCACACTCAGCCACCCCCCTTGGGGCTAACCCCCATCTCTGTCTGTCCCAGGACTCTCCCACCAGCTCCCTGATCTCGCTGGGACGGGGCCGCATGACGGGGCAGTGCAGGTCAGGATCCGGGACGCGGACGGCACGGTGCTGGGGTATTATTTTCTGTGGCAGGACAAAGAACAATCACAAGTGCAGATTCGGCCCACGGCCACCAGGGGGTGAGACCCAGGCACTGAATCTCCCTCCGCTCTGCCCAGAGGCCACGACCAGACACTGACCTGGACCAGCAGGGGCTTTATCACGGTGTCCACTCGGCCCTGGGCCGGCACCACAGCCAGCTCATTGCCGCACAGCTCCTCGGTGCGCAGAGCCTCGGTGCTGACGGTGAAGTTCACCTCCCCTGCCGAGCAAGGCGGGAGACGCCCCGTTAGACAGACCAATGCCCCTGCCCGAGGCCGAGAGGAGTCCGTGTCGGAGGGTGGGAGGATACTTGAAGGGGAAGAGTGGTGAAGAAGGGAGAGAATAATAGAAAAAGAAAGAAAATCAAGAGAGAGAGAGAGAATGGGGGAGAAAAGAGAGAGAAGGCCAGAGGGGAAGGAAAGGACGGAGGGAAGTGGTGACTGTGGGAAATGGCGATTAGGCCGTAAGGGGTTTCACTGCTGGGGCGTCCTCTCAGCCCCCTCCCCCGCAGCTCTTCTCATCCCCTCCGCTTGGCACCAAGCCCTCAGCAACCCCATCCTGCGCCCTCCTTCTCACTCCCAGCACAGAGCCTCCAATGCCCCTTACCCATCTGTCCCCTCATGCAGAGCCTCCAAAGGCCCCTCCTGCCTCCCTAGTGTGAAGGCTCCAGCACCCCTCTGCCCCCCCCATTGTGCAGAGCCCCCCACCACTTCCCTGACCCTCCCCTCCGGCACAGAGCCCCCAGCGCCCCTCACCCAGGCTGCTCGCCGTCACCTCCCACTGGAAGGTTTTCCCTTCATCTGCACAGAGGCAGCTGGTGTAGGCGCCGTCCTCGCCCGCCTGCACCTGGAACTGCGCAGACTCCGCCAGCGTCAGCTGCACCTGTGGGGCCCAACACGAGATCCCCCTTAGGCTGTGGGGGACGCACCAGCTCCAGGCCAAGACGTTACCCCTCTGGGGATTAGGCCAGGCCCCACTCACTGTGATTTGCTGACCCCAGTGGTCACAGGATCACAGCCAGTGACTGCCGGTGCCACTCGCAGGCCTGCGCCGCTGCCCAGCTCCCCAGCCCCAGGTCACCGGCCGCAGCAGACCCAGCAGGTCAGCCCCGGGCAGCGCTCACCTTGATGCACTGCTGCAGGTAGTTGAAGACAGTGGCCTTTAGGGCGAAGGCCTCTCCCCGGATCACGGAGTACGGCAAGGCCAGCTCCACAAAGAAGGGTTTGAAGGCCGTGAAGGTGACCGTGGGCGAGAGCCCAAAGCCCACCTCGGCCGTGCAGAACATCCCAGCTTTCCACTCCGTGATGGTGTCGGGCACCGAGACTGGGATGTCCTTGGAGCCCCCCTCGCTGGGCCGGGATGGACACAAACAGAGAGTCAGACACGCGGCCGTCCCGTGGGAAGCGCGCACAAGCACGGCCACCAGAGACATCCCTGCCCGACCCTCTGCTGGGCTGGGGCCCTGGGCCGGTGGCACAGAAACAGGCCAATCCCAGACAGCAGAGAGGGGAAGAGCTGTCAGTGCCCCCATCTCGTCCCTTCCTCCACCCCACGCCAGCTAGCACAGGATCCTTCCCTGCCCCGGGGCTCTCCGGGCTGGGCTCAATGTCCCACGGGATGGGGATCCCCCCTTCTGCAGCCAGACACGTCTCCCTGTCAGGGGGCTATTCTTGGGGTCAGCCTCAATTCCCCCTGCTCGGGATCCCCTGCCCCTCCCAATTCTACCCCATGTGCCACCTTCAATTCCCCGCTGCTGTGCTGGGTTCCTCTCCGCTGGCAACAGGGCGCAGGAACCAGCCCCACGTGGGCAGCCAGCCCTCCCCCAGCCAGTGCGCCGCCTCTGGGAGCTGCTGCTTTCGAGGGTCTGGCCTGGATGCCGCTCCGCAGGGACGGTCTGTGACAGCTACTCACTCACCCCACAGGCACCAGGTCCCACAGCCACGTCTCTGGGAAGTACGCACGTGGTGCTGGCTCCGCCTGGGCACTGGGTTCTGGCGCTAGCCGGCCGTTGATCACTGGGCTCTCTGCTGCACTATCCACACTTACTGCCCCAGGGATCATGCCAAGAAAAGATACAAAGGGGCGTTGAGGGAGCCCCACCCTGGTTTGGGGGCAAATCCAGATGATGATTCACGTGTGTTTGCACCTGCAAAGTCTCGATGTTTGGGGACATTTCGGGGACTGCACGTGGCCCCCGGGAGCTCTGAGAACTGACCCCTGCTGGCAGGGCTGGGGCTGGAGGGGGTCGGGCTGGGGGTGTCCTACGTGCAGCACACGCTGGTGGACTCAGCACGGGGGCAGGAGCCAGGGAGTCCTGAGCTCAGTCCCAGCTCTGCCCCGAGCAGCGTTAAGGGTACGTTGCACTCCCAGAGCCCTTCACAAAGAGCCGCTAGCCAGGCAGGTCAAATCATTAGCCTCACTGAGCAGCTGGGACATGGAGGCCTAGGGAGGCTCAGTGTGTTTCTACCGCAACCACCGAGCACAAGTGGGCATTGCAGGGCCCCATGTAATCGCCTCCATAACACCCAGCTTGACTCTCAGATCCCAGGGCAGCGCATGGGGCTGGAGCTAGAAAAGCCATCAGTCTCTGTGAAAATAAGAACATAAGAACGGCTATACGGGTAAGACCAAAGGTCCATCTAGCCCAGTATCCTGTCTGCCGACAGTGGCCAGTGCCAGGTGCCCCAGAGGGAATGAACAGAACAGGGAATCATCAAGTGATCCATCCCCCGTTGCCCATTCCCAGCTTCTGGCAAACAGAGGCTAGGGACACCATCCCTGCCCATCCTGGTTAATAGCCATTGATGGACCTGTGCTTCATTTATTTTTCTAATTCTTTTTTGAACCCTGTTATAGCCTTGGCCTTCACAACATCCTCTGGCAAAGAGTTCCAGCCAAAGGAGGAGGAGCAGAGTTGAATTTTAAGGGTCAGATGATCATGTGTACCCAGCCCCCACTGAATACACTGGAGAAAACCTCCCACCCTGTGCCCTGCCCCATTAAGAACAACGGACATACTCCCACCCTCGGCTTCTTTGAGAACAATGGAGAAACCCCACCCTCCACCTCATTGAGAACAATGGAACAGACAAGGACAGTGTCAGAACCAGGATCAGAACCCAGGTCCCAGGCCTGATCCACGAGCCCACGCGTCTCCCCTCCGAGGGCAGAGAGGGCATTTGGAATTGCTGATCAAGGGGGATGGAAGCTCCCAGCCCCACTGACCTTCCATGGAAATTAAGAGTGCCATGTCATAATAGTCCTCCATTGAGAGTTCATGTTCACAGGGCTGCTTGGTGTTGGTATTGGTGAGAATTTTCAAAGCTGCATCCTGAGAGAGATGGAAGATGGAGGTAAAAGCATCAGGAGCAGCGAAAGCACCAGAGGCAGCGTGATGCCTGCTGTTACTGCCCAAAGTCACACAGCAACAGAGCAACACAGGAGCAGAATTCACAGAGACTTGGATGCGCCCAGCACCCTGCAACTGGCTTTGCAAAGGGGCGGGATCAGTATTTTATGTATGGGGAAACTGAGGCACAGGGCCACAGAGCACGGGAAGGGGAAAGACCCATCGGCTCATCTCTCCGCCCCCTTGTCCCCCGGGGCCAGGGCAGGGCTGATTCTTACAGCATTTCTTCCCAGGGGGTTGGCTTTAGCACTAAAAGTCCTAAGCGAGGGGGCCTCCTCCAGGAGACGATTCCAGCCTCACACTGTCGGGCCGTTCTCCCGCTGATGGTTCCGGCACCTGGATCCCAGGACTCCTCGCTGTGCCCCATGACATTCAGCGCGGGCCAAAGGCTGGGACAGTGGGCTGGGTGTCAGGACACCTGGGTTCTCTTCCTCCCTTCACCACCCACCTGCTGGGTGACATGGGCAGGTCCCGTCTCCTTTCTCGTCCCCTCCCTCCCTTTGCCTGCTCAGCCTGGAAGCTCTCGGGGGCAGGGGCTTGTGTGACTGTATGTTAAATGCCCCCAAACGTCCTGGACACAGACTGAAGGTTGCCCAGTGGTGCCCCTGCCCTTCTGGACTGGGGAGAGCACCTCGCCCTGACCCGCTGAACACCAGGCAATGAAGAGTTAAGGGAGGTGCCACCCCAGCCCAGCCTCAGCTCTGACCAGGAGCTGGCACTGCCCACAGGGAAGGTGCCAGAGGTGGTGCCATGGGCAGTGGATGTGACGAATGACTGAGAAGGGGCCCTTGGCTGTGGGACACGATGGGAATTGCTGCGAGGTTGTGGCTGTGCTCACTGCGCTGGGTGCAGCTGGGTGTGATGGGGCAGGAGAGGAGCACGTGAACCTCGAAGGGTCCAGTCTGCCGCAGTCCAGCCCTGAGCAGCCTGCTTGGATTCTCCTAACCGGGTGCTGGAGGCTTTGCCCTTCCCTCTGCTCGATGCTCATTTCCTTGGCAACCCTCTGCAGGAACAGCAGCGTCTGCACGTGGCTCTTATACCCCTTCAAAACGTCGCCCTCAACCCCAGATTTCGGTCTCAGGCAAAACTGCCAAACGAAGCCGCTGCAGAGCGGAGGCAACGGGCGCAACCCACCCTGGGTGGGGCCTGAACTCACAGCCCGTGGGCACCCCAGCGATTCACGGGACGCAGCACGTCCCCTGGCGCCCCTCGGTCACTGTGACACCAGACTGCCTCCAAACCCACTGGCTGCACATGCGCCTCCCAATCTCTGGGGCCTCAGTTCAGGTCCCCCCCCCATCAGGGTAAACAGCATGATGAGAACCGGGCGGTCATGTAAACAGGTTTTATGAGGGGGGCTGTATCTTGGGGCCCCCCCACTCAAATGACCCCACATGTGGCCCACTAGCTTCACCCTGCACTGCCATGAGGCACAGCAAATCTCAGGCCAGGCTGTGGATGTCAGAGCACTCAGACACTCCTCTTTTAAACAGCCAGCAACACTCAACCTCCGCTCAAATAGAGCTGCTGCCCCCTGCAATGTGCAGCACCCGCCCATGCGGCCGGCCGCGCTCCCCAAGCTCCCCCCGCGGCAGCATCGGTCTGGTCCCCTGGTGCCCAGAACCCAACGCCCCCGCCCGCCTGGGGAACAGTTCTGGGGAATGACTTGGCCACTGGGCAGCCCCTAGACACACAGTGCGCACGGTGCTGGGTGCCATGGGCAGCACGCCCGCCGGACGGGCGCTGGCAGGGGGAGGGCGGGTCCCAGCCCATTCCACTATGGCCGTCTGACTGGGATCCTAGGCCCTGGGGAGGCTGCCAACACTCAGAGCAGCCCCCAGCTGGGACAGAGCCCCAGTCTCCTGACTCCCAGCCCCCTGAGGGCTTTGAGAGGATGTCGTCCATCCCTCCTTCTGGCGGGGCAAGATGCCATCACCCTCCGCACCTGTCATAAACATACAGCTAAGGGTAGCATAAAATCCCTCCTTTACCTGTAAGGGGTTAAGAAGCTCAAATAACCTGCTTGGCACCTGACCAAAAGGACCAATAAGGGAAGAAGATACTTTCAAATCTGTGGGGAGAGGGACCAGGGCAGGAAAAAACATCTCCTAAAACCCTACCTGAAATAAGCATCTAAGGTTACCAAAATTGTAAATAATAGCAAGGAAATGCATTGGATTATCTTTTGTTTTAGCTTGTGAATTTTCCCTATGCCAAGAAGGAGGTTTATTCCTGTTTTTTCTAACTTTGAAGTTGAGCCTAGAGGGGAATCCTCTGTTTTTTAACTCTTTTTATTACCCTGTAAAATTACCTTCCATCCTGATTTTACAGAGGTGCTTCTTTTACTTTTTTCTTTATAATAAAGTTCTTCTTTTAAAAACCTGATTGGTTTTTAGTGTCCTAAAAACCCAAGGGTCTGGTCTGTGCTCACTTGGTTAACCTATTGGTTGGTAGATTATTGTCAAGCCTCCCCAGGAAAGGGGGTGAAGGGACTTGGGGGGATATTGTGGGGAAACAGGAACTCCAAGTGGTCCTTTTCCTGAATCTTGGTCTAAATGACTTGGTGGTGGCAGCAATACCATTCAAGGACAAGGAAGGATTTGTGCCTTGGGGAAGTTTTGAACCTAAGCTGGTAAAAATAAGCTTAGGGGGTCTTTCATGCGGGTCCCCACATCTGTACCCCAGAGTTCAGAGTGGAGAGGGAACCCTGACATGGTGGCAGTGCCATGGGATCATTTTGAACCAGAAGCACAGACCTCAGGATTTTAAAAACATTTTTTCCTTTGGCTGATTAAAAAAAAAACCTCCCTGGTTTTCAAAGGACTTTTTTTTTTTTTTTTTTTTTTTTAAGCTGAGAGCAGCTGGAGTTTTTTTCTTTGCCTGGAGGCAGAGGAGTTAAGTTATAACAAGGGAATTCACAAGTTGGGTTTTTTCTTTCTTTCTAGCTCTTGGGTTAGGCTAGGCTGAGCACAGGAAGGCTAGGATGACGGAAAGTGAGGTCTAAAAGAAAAAGACGGTTACTCACCTTTGTAACTGTTGTTCTTCGAGATGTGTTGCTCATATCCATTCCAATTAGGTGTGCGCGCGCCGCGTGCACGATCGTCGGAGAAAATTTACCCTAGCAACACCCGGTGGTTTGGCTGTGGAGCCCCCTGGAGTGGCGCCTTTATGGCACTGGATATATACCCCAGCTGACTCAGCGCCCCCTCAGTTCCTTCTTACCGCCCGTGATGGTCGTTGGAACTGTGGAGCTCGGCTTTGCTGCTCTCCACTCTCCCTAGCGTTTTTCCTCCCAACAGTGTTAATAGCTTGTTAATAGTTTATAGTTAGTATAGTTATAGAATTTTTATATAGTTATAGGGTAAATAGTTCTAGCGGGTTGGTAGGGATCTTCCCTCCTCCCCACCGGTAGCTTGGGCTCATGCCCAAGGCTCCGGGCTTTAAACCCTGCGCGTCCTGCTCCAAGCCCATGCCAATGGGCAACCCCCATGACTCTTGCCTAAAGTGTCTGGGGGAATCTCATCAGACCGAGAAGTGCAGGATCTGCAAAGGTTTCCAGCCCCGGACTAAAATAGGAGCGGGACTTTCATCTGCGACAGCTCCTCATGGAGGCAGCTCTTAGCCCTCAACCTCCAGCACCGTGCCAAGACCTGGCACCAAGTGCTTCGGTGCGCAGCACCCTGGTGGCAACAGTAGGAACTGCACCGTGGTCGGACTCTGATAGAGTCCTAATTGGAATGGTGGAAGATCTGTCTTTCCTAATGCAAAAAAACGGTTACTTACCTTTCTGTAACTGTTGTTCTTCAAGATGTGTTGCTCATATCTATTCCAGTTAGGTGTGTGCGCACACCGCGTGCACGGATGTCGGAAACTTTTACCCTAGCAGTTACCCGTCAGGCCGGCTGGGGAGCCCGCTGGAGTGGCACCGATATGGTGATCCATATAAGCCCCTGCCGGTCTGACCCCCCTTCAGTTCCTTCTTGCCGGCTACTCCGACAGAGGGGAAGGTGTGGGGGGGGGGGGGGATGGAATAGATATGAGCAACACATCTCGAAGAACAACAGTTACAGAAAGGTAAGAAACCGTTTTTTCTTCTTCGAGTGATTGCTCACATCAATTCCAGTTAGGTGACTCCCAAGCCTTACCTCGGAGGTGGGGTCGGAGTCAAGGAACCGCAGATTGAAGGATCGCTCTGCCAAAGGCTGCATCATCCCGAGAGTGCTGGATGATGGCATAGTGGGACATGAAGGTGTGAACCGAGGCCCACGTGGTAGCCCTGCAGATTTCCTGAGAGGAATGTGTGCCAGGAAGGCAGCGGATGACGCTTGAGCTCTCGTGGCGTGAGCCGTGACAGCAGGCGGAGGGACGTTTGCCAAGTTGTAGCAAGCATGAATACACCTGGTGATCCACGAAGATATTCACTGAGAGGAAACCGGGGCGCCTTTCATCCGCTCCGTGATGGTGACAAACAACTAGGTTGTTTTACGGAAGGGCTTTGTTCGGTCTATATAGAAGGCAAGTGCCCTTCTGACGTCCAGAGAATGGAGACGCTGTTCCCGAAGGTCAGCATGCGGTTTTGGGTAGAAAACCGGTAGGAAGATATTCTGGCTCACATGAAAACGGGACACCACTTTTGGCAGAAAGGCCGGGTGAGGTCTTAGTTGAACTTTATCTTTATGAAAAACGGTATAGGGCAGCTCACACGTGAGAGCCCGTAGTTCGGACACCTGACGTGCGGAAGTGATGGCCACTAGGAAGGCGACCTTCCAGGAGAGATAGAGAAGTGAGCAGGAGGCCAGTGGCTCGAAAGGAGGGCCCATAAGGCAGGAGAGGACCAAGTTAAGGTCCCATGCAGGCACGGGTGGCTTCGTTGGAGGATGGATTTTCTCCAGGCCTTTGAGGAAACGCTGCATGGCCGGGTGTGCAAACACCGAGCACCCGGCCACGCCTGGGTGAAACGCAGAAATGGCCGCGAGGTGAACCTTAAGGAATCCAAAGGCTAGGTGCTGGTCCTTTAAGAACATCAGGTAGTCCAAGATGCATGGAATGGAAGCCTGGAGCGGGGGCACCTGCCACTGAGCGCACCAGCTGGAAAGCCTCTTCCACTTGGCCTCATAGGTAAGCCTAGTCGACGGCTTGCGACTTTCAAGAAGCACCCACCTTACCGAGTCCAAACAGGTGCGTTCAGCCTGGTTCAGCCACGGATCCTCCAGGCCGTGAGGTGGAGTGACTGAAGGTCCGAGTGCAGGAGATGACCGTGGTTCTGAGAGATGAGGTCGGAACTGAGAGGGAGACGTAGGGGAGCCTGAATTGACAGGTCCAGCAGGACCGGGTACCAACACTGGCGCGGCCAGGCAGCGGCTACCAGTATGACATCTGCCTTGTCCCGGCAGACCTTGAGGAGCATCTTGTGGACCAGCGGGAATGGTGGGAAGGCATAAAGCAACTGGCCCAACCACGTGATCTGGAAGGCGTCTGCTATCGAGCCCGGGCTGTGACTCCGGAAGAAGCAGAAGGCTGGGCACTTCCTGTTGGTCTGCGAAGCGAACAAGTCGACTCGGGGAAACCCCCAGGTGCGGAAAATGAAATGAATGATATCTAGACGTATCGACCATTCGTGTGTAAGAAAATGCCTGCTCAAGCTGTCCGCCAGTACGTTCTGGACACCCAGCAGGTACGAGGCCTGAAGGTTGATGGAGTGGGCTAAGCAGAAGTCCCAGGGAGAGGGCTTCTTGGCAGAGCGGCGATGACCGGGCTCCGCCTTGCTTGTTCAGGTAGAACATGGCCGTGGTGTTGTCTGTTAGGACTGCTACCCAGTGGCCCTGCAAGTGGGGAAGAAAGGCTTGGCACGCAAGGCGGATCGCCCTGAGCTCTTTGATGTTGATGTGCAGCGACAGCTCGTTCTCGTGCCATAAGCCCTGCGTTGTCAGGCTGCCGAGGTGGGCCCCCCATCCCAGGGCAGACGCGTCTGTAACCAGGGTCAGAGTGGGTTGGGGGGGGGATGGAATGGAACCCTGACACCCACCATCCGAGGATTCAGCCACCACTGCAGGGAGTCGAGTGTGCACTTCGGGACTGTGAGGACCATGTCTAGACTGTCGCATCCCGGTCAGTAGGCTGATGCCAACCACGTCTGTAGAGGCCAGAGTCTTAGCTTGGCGTGCTGCACCACGTAGGTACAGGACGCCATGTGACCCAGCAGTCTGAGGCAGTGCCTTGCCGTGTTGGTGGGAAACTTGGAGAGGCTGGTAATTATGCCTGCTATAGCCAGGCGCCGTGCTTCCGGAAGGAAAGCCCTCGCTTGCTTTGCATCCAGGACTGCTCCTATAAACTCTATTGTTTGAGCAGGGGAGAGGACAGATTTGCTGATGTTTATCATGATGCCCAAGCGAGTGAACGTGTCCGTGACCAGTTGTACCTGAGACTGGACATGTTGGCAAGACCGTCCCCATATAAGCCAGTCGTCGAGGTACGGGAAGACATGCATGTGGTGTCGGCAAAGAAAAGCGGCCACGAACGCCATGCACTTGGTAAAGACGCGAGGGGCTGTGCACAAGCCGAACGGGAGGGCTGTGAACTGATAGTGCGTCTTGCCCACCATGAAACGGAGGAAATGTCTGGGCGGCAGAGTAATCGAAATGTGAAAGTACGCGTCTTTCATATCGAGGGTGGCATACCAGTCTCCCGGGTCCAGTGAGGGAATGATAGTGGCTAAGGAGACCATACGGAACTTCAGGTTGACGATGTACTTGTTGAGCTCCCTGAGGTCCAGAATGGGTCTTAGGCCTCCCTTTGCCTTGGGGACAAGGAAGTAGCGGGAGTAGAAACCCTTGCTCCTGAGCTCCTGAGGAACTTCCTCCACTGCCCCGAGGCAAGGAGGGATTGAACCTCCTGGACGAGGAGTTGCTCGTGAGAAGGGTCCCTGAAGAGAGACGGGGAAGGGAGGTGGTAGGGTGAGATGGAACGGAAATGGATAGAATATCCCATCTGCACCGTGCGGAGGACCCAACAGCCCGATGTAATATGAGACCAGGCATGGTAGAAACGGGATAGACGGTTCAGAAAAAAACGGTTACTCACCTTTGTAACTGTTGTTCTTCGAGATGTGTTGCTCATATCCATTCCAATTAGGTGGGTGCGCGCCGCGTGCATGGCCGTCGGAGAATGTTTACCCTAGCAACACCCGGTGGGTCGGCTGTGGAGCCCCCTGGAGTGGTGCCTTCATGGCACTGGATATATACCCCAGCCGACCCAGCGCCCCCTCAGTTCCTTCTTGCCGGCTACTCCGACAGTGGGGAAGGGGGGTGGGTTTGGAATGGATATGAGCAACACATCTCGAAGAACAACAGTTACAAAGGTGAGTAACCGTTTTTTCTTCTTCGAGTGCTTGCTCATATCCATTCCAATTAGATGACTACCAAGCCTTACCTAGGCGGTGGGGTCAGAGTGAGACATCGCTGAGTGCAGAACCGCTGATCCAAACGCAGCATCATCTCTAGATTGCTGTACTAACGTGTAGTGAGTGGCAAAGGTATGAACAGATGACCAAACCGCCGCTCTACAGATCTCATGGATCGGGACCTGAGCCAGGAAGGTGGTCGAGGAGGCTTGAGCCCTCGTCGAGTGGGCGGTGAGGCGCGGTGTCGGAACACCGGCCAAGTCGTAGCAAGCACAAATACAGGATGCGATCCAAGAGGAGATAGGTTGCGAGGAGACCGGCAGGCCTTTCATCCGGTCAGCCAGTGCAACGAAGAGTTGAGTCATCCTTCTAAATGGCTTCGTACGCTCGATATAGAACGCGAGGGCCCTGCACATGTCCAAAGAGTGCATACGTTGATCTTGTCGCGTAGCGTGCGGCTTAGGATGGAAGACCGGGAGAAAGATATCCTGGTTCACATGAAAAGCTCACATGGGGAGAAAGGCAGGGTGGGGGCGAAGCTGCACCTTGTCTTTATGGAAGACTGTATACGAAGGTTCTGACGTGAGGGCTCTGATTTCAGAAACACGCCTTGCTGAAGTGATGGCTACAAGGAAGGCTGTCTTCCAAGATAGGTAAAGGAGTGAGCAGGTAGCCATTGGCTCGAATGGGGGCCCTGTGAGCCTAGAGGGAACCAGGTTAAGGTCCCACGCCGGAACCGGTTGACGCAGCTGTGGGTATAGGCTAGGGTTACCATACATCTGGATTTTCCCGGACATGTCCGGCTTTTTGGGCCTCAAATCCCCGTCCGGGAGGAAATCCCAAAAAGCCGGACATGTCCGGGAAAATAGGGAGGGAGGGGCCAGCGGTGCTCGGCCAGAACCAGGGCCGGCGCCCCAGGGCCCGAGCCGAGCAGGAGACGCCAGGGCCAGAGCCTCTTGGCCTGGGTCGGCCGGCCGCCAGAGGGAGCCGCTTGGCCGGGGGGGCCGGACTGGGCCGTGCCCCACCCCAGCCCCAGCCCCAGGCCCAGGCCCAGGCCCAGGCCCAGCTTACCTGCTGCCTCCCTGTTTCAGGCTTCCCGCGAACATTTGATTCGCAGGAAGCAGGGGAGGGGGAGGAGCAGGGGGCGGAGCGTTCAGGGGAGGGGGCAGAGTTGGGGCGGGGACTTTGGGGAAGGGGCGGGGGCGGGGGCAGGGACGGGGAAGGGGCGGGGATTGGGCAGGGCTGGGGGCGGGGAAGGGGCGGAGTTGGGGCGGGGCCAGGGCCCCGTGAAGTGTCCTCCTTTTTTAAAATTAAAATATGGTAACCCTAAAATATGGTAAAGGGCGGTCTAAGCCCTTTAGAAATCAGACGACTGTTGTGTATTTGGTTGTCATGGTTTTTGTTCCTATGGCAACTGAGTTAGATTATTAGGGGATAGCCAGCCAGTTCCAACTGGCTGGCCAGGTCAGTGAGTGTCTGTAAATAAATGGTTGCTTTGTAAGCTTGCTGCTCTCTGGTCTCAAGTGATTTCTTCCTAAACCTGCTGCCCCCAAGGATATGACAAAGTGGCGACGAAGGTGGGATTCCTGTGCTGCCCCAGCAACAGAAGGAAGTAGAAGTCAAGGTAAAGAAAAAAAAAAAAACTTACCAAACTCTTTTAGCTGTTGCTTGTTTGCACTGACTGTGAAACTGAAACTAAAACCATGGCTACACTTACAGGGACACTGGAACCTTTTGATGAGAATATAGGGCGGTGGCAAGTGTATACCGAGCGTTTTGAGCTTTTTGTTATTGCAAATGACATTACAGAAGCAAAGAAGGTGCCAATATTCTTAAGTGTTGTAGGGGCTAAAACCTACTCCCTGCTACGCAGCTTACTACACCCTGTTAAGCCTGAGACCAAATCTTACAGTGACATTGTGGAAATCCTGGGGTCCCATTTTCCCCCAAAACCACTGGTAATTGCTGAAAGATATAGGTTCCACAAAAGAGAACAAAAAGAAGATGAAACAGTTGTACAATTTGTAGTAACTTTGAGAAAGCTTGCAGAACACTGTGAATTTAAGGAGATGTTAAATGATGCCCTGCGTGAAAAGGTTAGTGTGTGGCCTGTACAGTGAAGCTGTACGGAAGCGCCTATTGACAGAGGCTCAGCTTACCTTACAGAAGGCGGTTGATATTGCTGTCTCCATGGAACTGGCTACAAAGAAGGTGCAATACATGGGTGCATCCCCTAGGGTGCATAAAGTGTCACAAGAACCTACCCACAAAACTGTGCAGAGTCAGGAATGTTACCGCTGTGGTAAGCCAGGTCACCAGGCATCAGAATGCTGGTGTAAGGCCCTGGTGTGTCGACACTGTGGCAAAAAGGGACACATTGAGTGTGCCTGTAAACAAAAGAAAGAGAGGTCTGTGGTCTGGCCGACCAAAAGGGGAACCCTGCATACCCTAGAGCAGACCCAGGATGACCAAGGTGACACCTCATCGCAAGAAGAAGTGCCACTGCACGTTTTGTCTTTGGCAGTGGGCTCACATGAATACTGGGTAACCCCGTTGTTGGATGGCAAACCTATACGCATGGAACTGGACACCGGTGCAGCTGTCTCGCTGGTCTCCGAGACTGTGTATAAAGAAAAGCTACAGCATCTTCCGCTTAAGGCAACAAAAACTGAAGACGTATACAGGAGAAGCTGTGCCCATGTTGGGCACTATTGATGTTAAGGTGGAGCTCAATGGACAGGCTGCTAAATTGCCACTGTTTGTGGTGAGAGGTAATTACCCAGCCTTAATGGGTAGGTCTTGGCTTGGGAAGATTCAGCTGAACTGAGCAGAAGTGCACCGAATGACTAAAGAAGAAACCGGTCTGACCACTATACTAAGGAAACATGCTGCTGTTTTTGGAGAGGATCTGGGAAGTATGAAGGGAATCACTGTGACATTGAACATTAAACCTGATAGTCCACCAAAATATCTGAAAGCCAGAACTGTGCCATATGCCATCAGGCCAAAAGTTGAAGCAGACCTGGAGTGCCTGGTCACCAATGGAGTTCTAATACCAGTTACCCATAGCCCATGGGCCACTCCTATCATTCCAATAGTGAAGACAGACGGCTCCCTCCGGATTTGCGGTGATTTTAAAGTCACTGTCAACCCGGTGTTGTGTGCAGAGCAATACCCGCTTCCCCGCATCGATGACCTCTTTGCAGGCCTGGCTGGGGGACAAAAGTTCAGTAAGATTGATCTGAGTCAAGTGTATTTACAGATGGACGTCGATGAAAAGTCTCAAGAGCTGTTGACGATTGTGACTCATAAGGGGCTTTATTGATACTGTCGCCTACCCTTCGGAATAACGTCTGTTCCCGCCTTGTTCCAGAGGGCTATGGACCAGATCTTGTGTGGCTTGTCAGGAGTTCAGTGCTATCTGGACACCATCCTGGTCACTGGAAGGAATGAAGAGGATCACTTAAAGAATTTAGAGGCTACCCTACAAAGTCTGGAAAAGTATGGCCTACGAGTCCGCAAAGACAAGTGTGAATTCTTCCAGCCCTCTGTTGAATATTTGGGACACATCATTGATGCTGCGGGTCTTCATAAGGCCCCTGCAAAAGTTAAGGCTATTGTGGAGGCTCCCCCCACCTCGAAATGTTAGCCAGCTGTGCTCGTTTCTAGGACTACTGAACTATTATGGAAAGTTCATCTCACAGTTAGCTACACTGCTAAAACCCCTTCACGAACTCCTTGGGCAGAACAAAACCTGGAAGTGGACTGAAGCCTGTAATGTTGCATTTAACAAAGCTAAGGATGCATTGCTAAATTCTGAAGTTCTAACGCACTTTGATCCATCCTTACCCCTACAATTGGCCTGCGATGCATCCCCTTATGGAGTGGGAGCATTCGTGTCACACATTATGCCTTCGGGAGAAGAGAGACCTATTGCTTTTGCTTCACGCACTCTAAGCAAAGCAGAAACTAACTATGCCCAAATCGAACATGAGGCATTGGGAATCATTTTTGGAATTCGGAAGTTTCATCGGTACCTGTTTGGGCGGAAGTTTACTCTTCTCACAGACCATCGACCTCTGACGTCAATTTTTGGACCCTACACAGGCATTCCCCCATTAGCTGCTAGTCGTATGCAACGTTGGGCATTGTTACTTTCAGCGCACACCTATGAAATTAAATATCGGAAATCCACTCTGCACGGCAATGCAGATGGTCTCTCAAGGTTGCCTTTGCCGGTCAAACATCAAGATAGTGCCCAAAAGGAAATCTTCTACTTTGAACAGGTAGAGAATACACCCATCACTGCTACTCAGATAAAGAAGGCAACTCGCGTTGACCCAGATTTGTCCAAAGTTATGGACCTGGTGATGCATGGAAAATCTCAACACACCTCTCCGGTCTCACCCGACCTTGTTACCTACATGTCCAGGAGGACGGAGTTATCAATCCGATCTGGTTGTTTGTTGTGGGGGAGACGTGTCATTATCCCACCACCATTGAGATCACAGATGTTAGAACAGCTACATTCCGGTCACTGTGGAATAGTGCACATGAAGGAAATTTCACAAAGCTATTTTTGGTGGCCTGGATTGGACAGTGCTATTGAAGAGAAGGCAAAAGCTTGTATGTCATGTCAGGGTGTGAGGAATGCACCCCAGTGGGCACCCCTACACCCATGGGACTGGCCTGAAAACCTGTGGCAACGTATTCACGTTGACTTCGCTGGGCCCCGTGAAGGAAACATGTTCTTGGTGGTGGTAGATGCCCATTCTAAATGGCCAGAAGTCTCTATAATGCAGTCCACTACTGAAGAGAGTACTATCCAAAAACTACGGGGACTCTTTAGTCATTTCGGTCTGCCAGAACAACTTGTGAGCGACAACGGACCGCAGTTCGTCTCTCAGGAGTTTCAAAATTTTATGAAGGCAAATGGAATACACCACTTCACTTCAGCACCATATCATCCATCCACCAATGGATTAGCTGAAAGATTTGTGCAGACAATGAAACAAGCTTTGAAATCGGCATGGGGACAACACTCCATTCCAAAGCATCTGGATACCTTCTTACTTTCCTACAGAAACACACCTCATGCTACGACCAAGGCATCCCCGGCCTTTCTAATGATGTGACGACAGCTGCGCACTTGCTTTGATCTGCTGAAACCTTCTGAACCCCGACAAATTGTGCAATGTCAGCAGCAATATCAAGTCATCAGACGGGCACTCAGAGCAAAAGACCGAACCTTTAGCCCGGGACAGCCGGTTTTGGCTCAGAATTATACTTCTGGAGCTAAATGGGTCCCTGCCACGATCATCACTCAAACAGGACCTGTTTCCTACACAGTCTGGACTGCAGAGAATCTCACCTGGCGGCGACATGTAGGTCAGCTGTTGCCAGGTCATGCCAGTCCTCAGAACACATCTTCAGTTGAGTTGTCTGACTTCATCTCTTCTGGCGAGACCCCGAATCAAGAATCACCTGTTCCTGACTGTTCTCCTCCATTCCTGCCGGCGGCTGAGATACCCCTTTGCCCGGCACGAGCTGATACCACCTCCTCACCCGTTCACGCTGCGAACCCTGAGCCCATTGTCAGGCCTGCGCCCATGGTACTTTCGGGTGCAACAACACCAGAAGTTCGCCGTAATCCACCTAGAGACAGAAGACCTCCTCAATGGCTGGATCTTTAGCTAGGGTGAACCCACGGTTATGGGGCAAAATAATCCCCCGGGTTTAGCCGGGAATGGAGGCAGTCTACCCTCCTTCTCTAGTCTAGTGTTTGTTTTATTTAGGGGATGTTCTTATTTAAGGGGGGAGGAATATGTTGTGTATTTGGTTGTCGTGCTTTTTGTTCCTATGGCAACTGAGTTAGATTATTAGGGGATAGCCAGCCAGTTCCAACTGGCTGGCCAGGTCAGTGAGTGTCTGTAAATAAATGGTTGCTTTGTAAGCTTGCTGCTCTCTGGTCTCAAGTGATTTCTTCCTAAACCTGCTGCCCCCAAGGATATGACAATGACCATCGGATTAGAGAAGACCGAAGAAGCATGTTCTTCTGGATGGAATGCCGAGATAGCTGCCTGGTGCACCCTGACAGAAGATATCACCAGGCCCTGCTGTTTTAGGGATAGGAGATATTCAAGTATAAGTGGGATCGACGCCTGCAAGGGGGGTGTGGCACGTTGCTCGCACCAACAGGAGAATCGCTTCCATTTGGCTAGGTAGGTGGCCCTTGTGGAGGGTTTCCTGCTGCCCAACAGAACCTGCTGCACGGAATGTGAGCAGCGCAGCTCCGCCCGAGTTAGCCATGCAGCATCCACGCTGTAAGGTGGAGCGATTGCAGGTCGGGGTGACAGAGTCGTCCATGGTCCTGGGAGATTAAGTCCGGCCACAGCGGGAGCGTGATCGGAGGCTCTACCGACAACTCCGGGAGTGTGGTGTACCCAGTGCTGCCTTGGCCAAGCTGGAGCGACCAGAATCATGCATGCCTTGTCCCTGCGCAGCTTGAGCAGGACCTTGTGGACCAGCAGGAATAGAGGGAAGGTGTAGAACAGCTGGTCTTTCCAAGGTAGTAGGAAAGCATCCGACAGGGAGCCCTGAGAGCGCCCCTGGAGGGAACAGAACACTTGGCACTTTCAGTTGACGCGTGAGGCGAATAGGTCGATCTGGGGAAACCCCCACCTCCGGAAGATGGAGTGGATGATATCTGGGCGAATCGACCACTCGTAAGTTTGAAATGACCTGCTGAGATGTTCCGCCAGCATGTTCTGGACTCCTGGGAGAAACAACGCCATGAGATGTATTGAGCGGGCTATGCAAAACTCCCACAGGCGAATGGCCTCTTGGCATAGGGGGGACGATCGAGCTCTCCCTTGCTTGTTGATGTAGAACATGGCCGTGGTGTTGTCTGTGAGGACTGCCACACAACAGCCATGTAGGAGACCGCAAAATGCCTGACATGCTAGGCGTACCGCCATCAGTTCTCGAACACTGATGTGCAGGGCTAGTTCGGATGTGGTCCAAAGGCCCTGTGTTTGGTGCTCCCCGAAGTGAGTGCCCCAGCCCAGAGATGATGCGTCTATGACCAGGTATAGGGAAGGTTGTGGGGCGTGAAATGGTACTCCTTCGCACACCGACTTGTGGTTCAGCCACCAGTTGAGGGAGGTCAAGACCAAATTCGGAATCATGACCACCATGTTCAGGCTGTCCCGGCATGGACGGTACACCGATGATATCCAGGCCTGAAGTGGGCGGAGCCGAAGTCTGGCATGCCTGGTTACATAAGTGCACGACGCCATGTGTCCCAAAAGGCCGAGGCACGTCCTTATTGTGGAAGTTGGGAAGCCCTGGAGGCTGCGGATGATGTTTGTGATAGCCTGAAAACGAGTGTCCGGCAGAAGAGCACGGGCGAGTCTGGAGTCTAAGACTGCCCCAATAAACTCTATTCTCTGGGTTGACTCCAGAGTGGACTTTTCTCTGTTGAGTAAGATGTCCAGCTTGTGGAATGTGCGCAGGGTGAGTTGGACATGGGATTGAACTTCTTCCCTGGTGTGGCCGTGAACCAGCCAGTCGTCCAGATACAGGAACACCTGTATCCTTTGCTGACGAAGGTAGGCTGCCACGATGGCCATACATTTGGTAAACACTCTCGGAGCCGTGGACAGCCCGCAGGGAAGGACGGCAAATTGGTAGTATACGTGGTTTACTACAAATCAAAGGAAGCATCTGTGCGGAGGGTAGATTGCTATGTGAAAATATGCGTCCTTCATGTCAAGGGTGGAGTACCAGTCTCCAGGATGCAGGGAAGGGATAATGGTTCCCAATGAGACCATGCGGAACTTCAACTTTACCATGAATTTGTTGAGTCCACGCAGATCTAAAATGGGTCGAAGTCTCCCTTTTGTCTTGGGGATCAGGAAATAGCAGGAGTAAAACCCCCTGCCCCTTAACTCTGATGGAACCTCCTCTATCGCTCCCATGGACAGGAGCGTAAAAACCTCCTGTATAAGGAGTTGCTCGTGAGAGGGGTCCCTGAAGAGGGACGGGGAGGGAGGATGGGAGGGGGGGGGACAAAGAAAATTGGAGAGCGTATCCCCTTTCCACTGTGCGAAGAACCCGTCGATCCGAGGCTATAAGGGACCACGCACGGTGGAAATGGGAGAGGCGATCCCGAAATAAAGGGAATGGATCCTGGGTGGTGGCTAGTACACCGTCCTCGGGTGCACCTTCAAAATTTTTGCCTGGGCCCTGAAGATGGTCTAGGAGGGCTTTGGTTCTAACCAGGTTGGTGGCCGGTGGATCTCCTTCTACCAGCTCGTCCACGTCTTCTGTGAAAGTCTTGTCTTGGACGAGGGGGAGGGTAGAACCTTTGGGGCTGTAGTCTAAAGGGCCTGTGCTGGGGTCCTGGGACATGCATTCCCAGGGAGCGCATGATGGTTCTGGAATCTTTAAGGCTCTATAACCGAGAGTCCGTTTTATCTGAGAACAGGCCCTGACCATCAAATGGCAGATCTTGAAGTGTCTGCTGCAGTTCTGGCGGTAAGCCAGACACTTGCAGCCAGGAAATGTGTCGCATAGCTATGCCCGACGCTAGTGTCCTAGCAGCAGAGTCTGCTATGTCTAGAGAGGCCTGTAAGGAGGTCCTAGCCACCTTTTTACCCTCTTCCACTAAGGCCCCAAACTCATCCCTCGACTCTTGGGGGATCAATTCCTTAAATTTACCCATGGAGTTCCATGAGTTATAATCATAGTGGCTCAAGAGCGCCTGTTGGTTTGCGGCTCTGAGCTGCCGACCCCCCGCTGAGTAAATTTTGCATCCAAACAAATCGAAGCGCTTGGCGTCCTTAGATTTGGGCGCTGCAGCCTGTTGACCATGGCGTTCCCTTGCGTTCACTGAGGACACCACTAGCGAACACAGCTGTGGGTGGGTGTAGAGATAATCATAATCTTTAGAGGGGACAAAGTATTTCTTCTCTACCCCTCTGGCAGTAGGTGGGATAGAGGCAGGGGTCTGCCATATCATGTTGTCGTTAGCCTGAATCGTACAGATGATGGGTAATGCTACCTGGGATGGGGCATCAGCTGAGAGGATGCTCACCACCGGGTCCTCCAATTCCACTATCTCCTCTGCCTGAAGATCCATGTTATGTGCCACCCTACATAACAGGTCTTGGTGGGCACGGAGGTCTATCGGGGGTGGACCCGAGGTTGCTGTCCCTTGCACCACCTCATCTGGAGAAGATGAGGAGGATGTGTCAGGGGGTAATGAATCCTGTGGTGGGTCCAGTTGCGAGGGGTCCTGATGACCAGGATCCATTGTACTGGGGTCTGGGCCTGCGTAGGAGTCGGTGCAGGTAGCTCCATACCCCCGGAGGGAGGATGACTGATGGTGGCCTCCCGTTCTCGGGGCTCTGAACGTGCTGAGCGGGAGGCCACCGGAAGAGCCCCTTGGGCTTGGTGATATGCCCACGGGGTCCAGAAAGACCAGTGTGCAGGATTCTGTCTAGGGTCTTCGGCCCCATCCTGCCAATGGCCCAGGTCGTCAGCTGCCTGACCCGGAGCAGGATAGGCTGAGCGGGAGGCGCCGTCAGACTGAGAAGAGCGTGAGGCAGATTGTGAGGGCCAGGGCGGTGCGGAGTGTGCCTGCGTTGACTCCACTGGGAACGGTGCCGTGCGGTGCCGGCCCACAGGAGAGCGGTCTCTGTGGGGTGCCGGGGAGTGGTACCGGGGTCGAGAATGGTGCCGATGGTCATGCCGGTACCGAGATCCAGACCTGGATTGCGATGAAGACCGTCTGTGGGAGCGGTGCTGGGAGCGGCCTCTCGAGCGGGATCGGCGCTCATACCGGTGCCAGGAACTGTGTCGGGAGTCCGAGCGGTACCGAGGTGCGGGGCGGTGCCGAGAGGTGGAACGGTACTGGGAGGAAGATCTGGGCCGCGAGTATGACCAGTGCCGTGCTAGAGAATGGCACCGGGACTGTGAGCGGCGCCGGGACCTGCTCCTAGACTGGGAGCGGTGCCGCGAGTCCACGCTCAGAGATGGAGGGCGTAGTAGGGCTGGCTTGCCCCTAGACTGCACCGTGCAGATGGGGTGCGGTGCCGCAGTCTGAGACGGTGCCGGTTCTGTGAGGGCAATGAGGTCCCTCACCATCGCAAACGTCTCTGGCATAGATGGAAGACAGGGCTCAACCACGGTACGGGTCGGGGAGCCAGTCCGCACCGGACTCAATGGCCCTACTGTCGGTGCCGGAGTCAACGGTGCTGATGTCGGCACCTGTATCCTCGGTCGCTCCAGTCCCAGACGCGAATCTGAGGTTGGCAAGGGGGGCGCCGGTGCCTGTTGTTGTGAGGCAGTCCCCTCCAGTTTACGAGGTCTCTTCCGACCCGGAGACAGGGATCGGCGCTGAGGAGCTTGCGGCGGACGCGGTGCCGGCGGAGGTCGGTGCCATGGGGTTTTATCCGTGTTTCCTCGCGGTGCAGTACCAGAGGTCGCCACCGGAGCACTGCGTACCGAGGTGCTCGGTGCCGGAGCTTGGCGTGCCAAAGGAGGCTCCGGGCTGAGGGCTGCCTCCATGAGGCGCTGTTTGAGCCTAAAGTCCCGCTCCTTTTTGGTTCTAGGCTGGAAAGCCTTGCAGATCTTACACTTCTCGGTCTGGTGAGACTCCCCGAGACACTTTAAACAAGAGTTGTGGGGGTCTCCCGTTGGCATAGGCTTAGAGCAGGTTGAGCACGGTTTAAAGCCCGGAGCCTTGGGCATGAGCCCGGGCGGCACACCGGGGGGAAGAGGAGGGAGAGACCCCCTTTCCGCCCGCTAACTTCACTTATAAACTACTCTAGAACTACTACTAGACTACTAAACTACACTAAATCTATAACTATACAACTAACAAACTAAATATAACAATATCTAACGGGAAAAGCTAGGGAGAGTGGAGGACAGCTATGCCACGCTCCACAGTTCCAACGACTGTCACGGGCAGTAAGAAGGATCTGAGGGGGTGCTGGGTCGGCTGGGGTATATATCCAGCACCATGAAGGCGCAACTCCAGGGGGCTCCACAGCCGACCCACCGGGTGTTGCTAGGGTACAAATTCTCCGACGGCTGTGCACACGGTGCGCGCACACCTAATTGGAATCGATATGAGCAAGCACTCGAAGAAGAAGGGATAATTGTCCGGGGGGACAGCTGGTAGTCCGTTCTCGGGCGCACCTTCAAAATGGGCGCTTAGGGCCCGGGGGTGGCTTGGACTGTCCTTGACCCTGTCCAGAAGGGGGACGAGACGGTCTGCATCGAGAGTATCTATTTCTTCAATGAGAAAAGTCCAGCCTGGGTCTAGGTGGGAAGGGGCGTTGCTGGGTGGCCTGGGGTTTAAATGGCTTTCTTTGGTTAGCCAGGGTATGCATACCTAAGGATTTAATAGTGTTTCTTGGGTCCTTTAAGGTATGTAAATAGGAATCAGTTTGCTCTGCAAACAGGCCCTGACCATCGAAGGGGAGGTCCTGGATGGTGTGCTGAACCTCAGGTGGGAACCCCGAAGACTGGAGCCAGGCATTCCCCCGCATAGCGATTCCCGACGCCAGGGTACACGCAGCCGCATCCAAAGCATCGAGGGAACCCTGGAGGGAGGTCCGAGCAACCAATTTACCCTCCTCAGCAATGGCCTCTAGTTCTGTACGAGCCTCTGCTGGGAGAAGATCTTGGAATTTGAGGACCACAGACCAAAATTGTACCTACTGAGGATCGCCAGCTGGTTAGCGATCCACAGCGAGAGACCCCCAGTAGAATAAACCTTTCTCCCAAAAAGGTCCAGCTGCTTAGCGTCCTTCGATTTGGGAAGAGGCCCTTGTTGGCCTTGCCTTTCTTTGGTGTTCACCGCGTCCACCACAAGCGAGCATGGGGCAGGGTGGGTGAAAAGGTATTCATAACCCCTGGTGGGGACAAAGTACTTTCTTTCTACCCCTTTAGCTGTGGGAGGGATAGAGGCTGGGGTTTGCCAGAGAGTCCTGGCATATCTTTGAATAGTTTTATTCATGGGAAGGGCCACCCTGGAAGGCCCTTCCAGGCCTAAAATGTCCACCATCGGGTCCTCCTCCTCCACAACCTCCTCAACTTGGAGGTTCATATTAAGAGCCATGCGCCTTAGCAGTTCCTGAAGGACCCTAAAGTCCATCGGAGGTGGACCAGACGTGGACGTGCCAGCCACAGCCTCATCAGGGGAGGACGAAGACGACTCCACCGGAAGAGCCGGTGCAGAGATAGTCTCTTGGTCAGCCATGGGCAGCTCCTCTTGGGGGCCTGGGGTAGCCCCTACCTCAGGCGCTGACTTCGCGGGTTGGTCCGGGTCTGAAGGGGGGTGGCTGAGGGTCGCCTCGGGAGGTCGGGCGTTTGAGTGTGATGATGTCCGGGCAACTGGGGGGGTGCCCTGGGCCTGATGATATGCCCAGGGAGTCCAAAATTGCCACTGGGGCTGCCAGTTGGGTGCTGGGGGGTCTTGACTGAGGCTTCCCGGGCCCGACTGGGGGATGTCCAAAACCCCTGAAGCTCTCCCCGACCTGCCAGAAGGAGATTGAGATCGTGACGGCCAAGGAGGGGGGTGCGCGAATGGAGCAAAGGGGGCACCGAGTCCCTTGGTAGGCGAGGGTCATGCGGGGATCGGCGTCGAGAGGCTGATCGCAACCAGTGCCGCGGTGGAGAGCGGTGCCGCGATGAGGAGTGGTGCCATGCGGTAGAATGGTGCCGCGATAAGGAGCGGTGCCGTGTTGATGAGCGGTGCCGTGATGGAGACCGGTGCCGAGCTCATGATCGGTGCCATGATAAAGAGCGGTGCCGTGACAGAGAGCGGGGCGACGACGGAGAGCGGTGCCGCTCCGGTGACCGGTGCCACGATGGAGAGCGGTGCTGCGATGGAGGGCGGTGCGCCGATGGGGAGCGGTGCTGCGATGGAGGGCGGTGGCAGGCCGTGGGCCGGTGCCGTGGTGACAGTTGACGCGGGGATTGGTGTTCCACACTGCCTCGGTCCGAACGGTGCCGTGAGGTCGCTGAGCGTGACCTGGACCTCAAGTGGGACCATGTTTCAGCAGTCGACAGCGACCTCGAGCGGGAACGGTTCCGAGGGTCGGGACTGCGGGACCAGCGCCACGAGTCTAACCGGTGCCGCGAGTCAGACCGGTACCTGGGGCGGTGCCAGGACTCAGAACGGCACCGGGACTCCGAGCAACATGTCTCATGGAGTCCCCAGGCAATGCTCTAGAACTGCTCCCCACAAAGCCAGTCAGGACTTTGGGGAGCCTCCTCTCCCTTGGAGCAGACTGTCTTCAGGGAAAGAAACTCACACAGCTTCACCTTCCTGAGTCTCTCCTTGGAGCATTCAGCATATGCCCCTCCATGCACTTCCCACAGCGAGTCTGCCCAGGTGTGGTCCTGGGGAAGCCTGAGGGTCCTCACGCACCCCCACTTCGCAGTCAGACGTGACTCTTATCCAGCCAGTAAAACAGAGGTTTATTAGATGACAGGAACACGGTCTAAAACAGAGCTTGTAGGTACAGAGAACAGGACCCCTCAGCTGGGTCCATTCTGGGGCCCAGCGAGCCAGACAACCCCGTCTGCCCTCACTTCCTGTCCCCAGCCAGCTCCAAACTGAAACCCCCTCCAGCCCCTCCTTTCTGGCCTTTTTCTCTTTCCCGGGCCAGGAGGTCACCTGATCTCTTTGTTCACTTTTAGCTATTCCCTTGCAGGGGGGAATGGCCCCAGCCATTTGTTGCCAGGATACAGGGTGTCGGCCATTTATGCACACTGGAGACTTAAGAAATGCATAGGGGAAACTGAGGCACCCACACAGTATTCAGAGGAAACATTAAGAACAGTCCCACTTCTTCACAGCATGGAGATGCTGGTCTGAGGGCTTCCAGTCCGAACATCGCCAGTTTACCCTTGGATGGTACCAGAACTCGGGTCAGAGCTGGTGCTGGGACCGGGGGCACTGGAGCCATCATTTCAATGAGCCCTCTGGCAGCCTCGAAGGTATCCAGGGTGGAAGGTAATGTAATCTCTTCCACTTGCATGGTCCCTTGTGCGGGGCTGGCGTGAGCAGACTGGGGCCTAGCGACCTTGTCCTGCTTAGAGGCCTGGTTCGAGGCTTGCTCGGTTGGGGCCGGAACAACTGCTTCGGCCCTAACAGGGGGTCCTCCCAAGGCTTGCTTCTTCCCAGCTACCGGGAAATGGGAGTGGTGCCGAGGCGGGCGTTTTTTGGGCCCAGGAGATCGTCGGTCCTGAGATGAGCGCAGGAACTTCTGTGGTGATGTAGACGGTACCTCTGGTGGAGCACGGCGCACCGAGGCACTCAGGCCCATGTCTTGAGAGGGCAGCAAAGCAGACTCCATAAGGAGTTGCTTGAGTCGAATTTCCCTTTCTTTTCTTGTCCGGGGCTTGAATGCCTTACAGATTTTACACTTCTCAGCCTGATGGCTCTCCCCCAGACACCTGAGACAGGAGTCGTGGGGGTCGCCCATAGGCATGGACTTGTTGCAAGACTTGCAAGGCTTGAAGCCCTGGGACGGCATGCCCCAGGGCCCCGCAGGGCAGTCATTGAGTGGGGAACTGCCCTCAACTACTAAACTACGCTTAACGCTATAGAGAAAACACTTAACACTAACTATGAACAATTAACTAACAATTAAGATAAGAGAAAGCTAGGGATTAGTGGAGCTAGGGACAAGAGACCACTGTTCCAACAACCATCACGGGCGGTAAGAAGGAACTGAAGGGGGGGTCGGGCCGGCAGTCTTATATACAACGCCATATCGGCGCCACTCCAGGGGGCTCCCCAGCCAGCCCGACGGGTAGCTGCTAGGGAAAAAGTTTCCGACATCCGTGCATGCAGCGTGCGCACACACCTAACTGGAATTGATATAAGCAATCACTCGAAGAAGAATGGAGCAGTTCTTAGAGGGTGTTCCTGAGGAAATAGAAAGGTACATCCTAGCTGGGAAGCCCAAAACTGTAATCGAGGTGGGGGAGATCGGAACCAAATGGGTGGAGGTGGCGGAAAAGAAAAAAGCTAGCAGCAGTTGGAGCAGATATCAGAAGGAGCAACCCGAAACAACACCTTACCACTGGGGGCAGCCCAAGACCCCACCTACGTCCCCCACTGACAGACCTGACCAAAAAGAAACAATGCAGTTCAGTGGACTGAAGAGTGTCAAAAGGCCTTTAACCAGCTTAAAGTGACACTCATGTCTGACCCTGTGCTAAGGGCCTCAGACTTTGACAACCCTTTCCCAGTAACCACAGATGCGTCCGAGCGAGGCGTGGGAGCAGTTTTAGTGCAGGAAGGACCGGATCAAGAATTCCATCCTGTCATGTTTCTCAGCAAAAAACTGTCTGAGAGGGAAAGCCACTGGTCAATCACCGGAAAGGAATGTTATGCCATTGTGTACACTCTGGAAAAGCTACGCCCATACGTTTGGGGACAGCGTTTCCACCTGCAAACTGAAGTGGCTGTGACGGGTTGGATCACAGAAACCCCCTTGGGAGCTGCCACCTGATGTGCAAAGACTACCCCTGCTTCTGTTTTCCCTGCCAGCTCAGGACTCCAGCACCCTGTCTTGCTGAACCAGACACTCCCGTCTGGCTCCAGACACAAACCCAGGATCTGAATCACTTGTCGCAAAGCTGCAAGTTTACCTGAAAACAGCTCATAGAAGTGTGCTTGTCTTTAGCACTCAGATGCCCAACTCCCAATGGGGTCTAAACCCAGATAAATCCATTTTACCCTGCATAAAGCTTATGCAGGGCAAACTCATAAATTGTTCGCCCTCTATAACATTGATAGAGAGATATGCAGTTGTTTGCTCCCCCAGGTATTAATACATACTCTGAGTAAATTACTAAATAAAAAGTGATTTTATTGAATACAGAAAATAGGATTTAAGTGGTTCCAAGTAGTAACAGACAGAACAAAGTAAGTCACAAGCAAAATAAAATAAAATGCGCAAATCTATGCCTAATCAAACTGAATACAGATAATCTCACCCTCAGAGATGCTTCAGTAAGTTTTTTCTCAGACTGGACACCTTCCAGGCCTGGGCACAATTCTTTCCCCTAGTACAGCTCTTGTTCCAGCTCAGGTGGTAGCTAGGGGATTCTTCATGATGGCTCCTCTCCTCCTCTCTTCTGTTCCACCCCTTTATATATCTTTTGCATAAGGCGGGAACCCTTTGTCCCTCTGGGTTTCCACCCCCCCTCACTGGAAAAGCACCAGGTTAAAGATGGATTCCAGTTCAGGTGACATGATCACATGTCACTGCAAGACTTCATTACTCACTTGCCAGCACACACATATACAGGAAGACTCACAGGTAAACACAACCATCTGCAGACAATGGGAGTCATCAAGATTTCAAACCATCATTAATGGCCCACACTTTACATAATTACAATAGGCCCTCAGAGTTACATTTTATATTTCTAGTTTTAGATACAAGAGTGGTACATTTATACAAATCAGATGATCATACTCAGTAGATTATAAGCTTTGTAATGATACCTTACAAGAGACCTTTTGCATGAAGCATATCCCAGTTACGTTACATTCACTTATTACCGTATTTTCTCTAAAACTATCCTGGTTACATTATATTGACTTATTATCAAGTTTTTATAAAACCATATAGACTGCACAACGTCACAGTGGCTTCATACCGTCAAGGAAAATAACAAAAAACTTCTTCGGTGGAGTTTAGCTCTCCAAGATTTAGATTTTGAAATACAACACATTTCAGGAGCTTCTAACAAAGTGGCTGATGCACTCTCCCATGAAAGTTTCCCAGAATCAACTGGTTAAAATTGTCCTTGAAATGTGGAAAATATTCATTCATAGATTCATAGATTCTAGGACTGGAAGGGACCTCGAGAGGTCATCGAGTCCAGTCCCCTGCCCTCATGGCAGGACCAAATACTGTCTAGATCATCCCTGATAGACATTTATCTAACCTACTCTTAAATATCTCCAGAGATGGAGATTCCATAACCTCCCTGGAGATTCCACAACCTCCTCTTGTTAGTTTTTATATACTCAGTAGTATATCTAGAGGCGCATGTGTCTTATTAAAAGACGGTTACTCACCGTTGTAACTGTTGTTCTTCGAGATGTGTTGCTCATATCCATTCCACTCAGGTGTGCGCGCGCCGCGTGCACGATCGTCGGAAAACTTTTACCCTAGCAACACCCGGTGGGTCGGCTGTGGAGCCCCCTGGAGTGGCGCCCTCATGGCGCTAGATATATACCGCAGCCGACCCAGCGCCCCCTCAGTTCCTTCTTGCCGGCTACTCCGACAGTGGGGAAGGGGGGCGGGTTTGGAATGGATATGAGCAACACATCTCGAAGAACAACAGTTACAACGGTGAGTAACCGTCTTTTCTTCTTCGAGTGCTTGCTCATATCCATTCCAGTCAGGTGACTCCCAAGCCCCACCTAGGTGGCGGGGTCGGAGTGAGACATCGCTGTGTGCAGAACCGCTGACCCGAAAGCAGCATCATCTCTGGATTGTTGCACCAGCGCATAGTGCGCCGCGAACGTGTGTACCGAAGACCACACTGCAGCTTTACAAATGTCCTGGATCGGGACTTGAGCCAGGAAGGCAGTCGAGGAGGCCTGGGCCCTCGTGGAGTGAGCGGTGAGGCGTGGTGTCGGGACACCGGCCAGGTCGTAGCAAGCACGAATGCAGGACGTGATCCAAGAGGACAGGCACTGTGAAGAGACCGGTGAGCCTTTCATCCGGTCGGCCACCGCAACGAAGAGTTGCGTCGTCTTCCTAAACGGCTTTGTACGGTCAATGTAGAAAGCCAGGGCCCTGCGTACGTCCAAAGAATGCAAACGCTGGTCTTGACGAGTAGCGTGAGGCTTTGGATTGAAGACCGGGAGAAAGATATCCTGGTTTACGTGGAAAGGTGAAATCACCTTTGGAAGAAAGGCAGGGTGGGGGCGAAGCTGCACCTTGTCCTTGTGGAACACCGTGTATGGGGGCTCGGACGTCAGCGCTCTGAGTTCAGAAACACGCCGTGCTGAGGTGATGGCTACGAGGAAGGCCGTCTTCCAGGATAAGTACAGGAGCGAACAGGTCGCTAATGGTTCAAACGGGGGCCCTTTGAGCCTGGAGAGAACGAGGTTGAGGTCCCACGTTGGAACCGGCTGGCGTATTTGTGGGTACAGCCGGTCCAAGCCCTTGAGGAATCTAACGACCATCGGGTTAGAGAAGACTGATGACGGGAGTTCTCCTGGGTGGAATGCCGAAATGGCGGCGAGGTGAACCCTGATTGAAGATATCGCCAAGCCCTGCTGCCTTAGGGACAGGAGATAGTCCAGTATGAGAGGGATAGGTGCCTGCAAGGGGGACGTAGCTCGTTGCTGACACCAACAGGAGAACCGCTTCCACTTGGCTAAGTAAGTGGACCGTGTAGAGGGCTTTCTACTTCCCAGCAGGATCTGCTGGACGGACTGCGAACATTGTTGCTCCGTCTGATTCAGCCATGGAGCATCCACGCTGTGAGGTGGAGCAATTGCAGGTCGGGGTGACACAGATGGCCGTGGTCCTGGGAGATGAGATCCGGACTCAAGGGGAGCGTGATCGGCGCTTGAACCGACAGCTCCAACAGTGTGGTGTACCAGTGCTGCCTCGGCCAAGCGGGAGCCACTAGAATTACTCGTGCCTGGTCGGTGCGGATCTTGAGCAGTACCCTGTGGACAAGCGGAAATGGGGGAAAGGCGTAGAACAGGTGGCCCTTCCACGTTAGAAGGAAAGCGTCCGACAGAGAGCCTGGAGCTCGGCCGTAAAGGGAGCAGAATGCGTGGCACTTCCTGTTGGCCCGGGATGCGAATAGGTCGACCTGGGGAAATCCCCACCTCCGGAAGACGGAATAGATGATGTCCGGGCGAATCGACCACTCGTGCGTCTGGAAGGACCTGCTGAGATGGTCCGCCAGCGTATTCTGGACTCCAGGCAGGAATGATGCGGTGAGATGGATCGAGTGGGCGATGCAGAAGTCCCACAGGCGAATGGCCTCTTGGCATAGGAGCGATGAGTGGGCTCCGCCTTGCTTGTTGATGTAAAACATGGCCGTGGTGTTGTCGGTGAGGACCAGCACGCAACGGCCCTGTAGGAAGTTGAGGAATGCCTGGCAGGCTAGGCGCACCGCCATCAGTTCCCGGACGTTGATGTGTAGGGCTAGTTCGGATGCGGACCACGGGCCCTGGGTATGACGCTCCCCGAGGTGAGCGCCCCATCCTAGAGATGAAGCGTCCGTGACTAGGTGGAGGGAGGGTTGTGGGGCGTGAAAAGGCACTCCTGCACAGACCGCCGCGCGATCCAACCACCAGGTGAGGGAGGTCAAGACCGAGGGCGGGACCGTGACCAGCATGTTCAGGTCGTCCCGGTGAGGACGGTACACCGATGACACCCAAGCCTGTAGTGGGCGAAGCCGTAGTCTGGCGTGCCTGGTTACGTAGGTGCACGAGGCCATGTGACCCAACAGGGCAAGGCATGTCCTTATGATGGTGAACGGAGATGCCCGCAGTCCGTGAATGACGCGTGCGATGGTCTGAAAGCGGCCTTCTGGCAGAATGGCTCGTGCACTTCTGGAGTCCAGGATCGCTCCAATGAACTCTATTCTCTGTGTTGGCACCAGAGTGGACTTCTCTCTGTTGAGTAGAATGCCCAGCTCGTGGAAAGTCTGTGTCACCATGTGGACGTGAGCTTGAACTTGGTCTCTGGTGCGGCCGCGTACCAGCCAGTCGTCCAAATACGGGAACACCTGTACTCCTTGTCGGCGAAGGTATGCCGCGACGACTGCCAGACACTTTGTGAACACTCTGGGAGCCGAGGACAAGCCGAAGGGAAGAACTGCGAATTGGTAGTGCACCTTGTTTACTACAAATTGCAGGAAGCGCCTGTGAGGCGGGTAAATTGCTATATGGAAATAAGCGTCCTTCATGTCGAGGGCGGCGAACCAGTCTCCAGGATCCAGCGAGGGAATAATGGTCCCCAATGATACCATGCGGAACTTCAACTTTACTATGAATTTGTTGAGTCCGCGCAAGTCTAAGATGGGCCGTAGACCCCCTTTCGACTTGGGGATCAGGAAGTAGCGGGAATAAAACCCCCTGCCCCTTAACTCCTGCGGAACCTCCTCTATGGCTCCCATAGAGAGGAGCCCGAAAACCTCCTGTGTAAGGAGTTGCTCGTGAGAAGGGTCCCTGAAGAGGGACGGGGAGGGGAGTGGGAGGGGGGGCGAGGAAAATTGGAGGGCGTATCCCCTCTCCACCGTGCGAAGGACCCAACGGTCCGATGTTATAAGGGACCAAGCACGGTGGAAACGGGAGAGGCGATCCCGGAAGGGGGGAGTTGAATCCTGGGTGCTGGTTCTGGTGCCGTCCTCGACCGCACCTTCAAAAGGCTTGTCTAGGCCCTGAAGGTGGTCTCGGCTGGCCCTGGGTCTGACCGGGTTGAGGGCCAGTCGACCGTCGCCTACCGCCTCGACCCCGCCTCCTGGCAAAGTCCTGTCTCGGGCGAGGCGGGGGAGGGTAGAACCTCTGAGGCTGGGGCCTGAAGGGTCTGCGCTGTGGACCTGGGACATGCATCCCCAGAGAGCGCATCATCGTTCGAGAGTCCTTAAGGTTTTGGAGCCTCGAGTCTGTCTTTTCCGAAAACAGGCCCTGACCCTCAAAGGGCAAGTCCTGGAGGGTCTGCTGCAGTTCAGGTGGCAGGCCCGACACCTGGAGCCAGGAGGTTCGCCTCATAGCTATACCCGACACCAGGGTCCTAGCGGCCGAGTCGGCTATATCCAGGGAGGTCTGTAGGGAGGTGCGTGCCACCCGCTTACCCTCCTCTACCAAAGTCCCGAACTCCTCCCTAGATTCCTGGGGAACCAGTTCCTTAAACTTCTCCATGGAGGACCAGGTGTTAAAACTATATCGGCTTAAGAGCGCCTGTTGGTTGGCCGCCCTAAGCTGAAGCCCCCCCGCGGAATAGACCTTGCGCCCGAACAAATCGAAGCGCTTAGCGTCCTTCGATTTTGGCGCTGCCGCCTGCTGGCCATGGCGCTCCCGTGCATTTACTGATGAGACCACCAGCGAGCACGGTTGGGGGTGAGTGTACAAGTACTCGTGGTCCTTGGAGGGTACAAAGTACTTCCTCTCCACGCCCCTGGCCGTGGGCGGAATAGAGGCCGGGGTTTGCCAGATGGAGGTGGCATTAGTTTGAATGGAGCGAATCAGCGGTAACGCGACCCTGGATGGGGCGTCCGCTGAAAGGATGTTCACGATCGGGTCGTGAACCTCCACGATCTCCTCCATCTGGAGGTCCATATTGCGCGCCACCCGGCGCAACAGGTCCTGGTGGGCCCGAAGGTCTATGGGGGGCGGGCCCATGGCGGATGTCCCCGCTACCGCCTCATCAGGAGAGGAGGAGGAGGATACTCCCGGTGGCAAGGGGTCCAAAGGCAAGTCTTGCTCCAGGTGCTCCTGGAGCTGGGCCTCGCTCGTCCCAGGGTCTATGGCCTGCGCCGGCGTGGGCACTGGAGCCTCCATGCCCCCTGGCGGGGGGCGGGAGATAGTGGCCTCCGGGGCTCTGGGCTCAGAGCGTGCCGAGCGGGAGGCAGACGGTGGGGCCCCTTGGGCTTGGTGGTAGGCCCATGGGGTCCAAAAGGACCAGTGAGCAGGTCCCTGCGTAGGGTCCTCTGCCATGTCCTGCGAGTGGCCGAAGTCCGCCGAAGCCGCCTGTCCCTGTGGAGGGTAGGCCGATCTAGAGGCCCCTTCAGAGGAGTGGGACGCGGATCTCGACGGCCATGGCGGTGCCGAACGGGATGCATCCGTCCCCGGCTGGTGCGGTGCCGGTCGGTGCCGGTCGTAGGGCGATCTGTCCCAGCGTGCCGGAGATTGGTGCCGGGATCGGGATCGGTGCCGGTAGCCGCGCCGGTGCCGCGATCCGGATCTGGAGCGGGACGACGATCGCGACCACACCCGGTGCCGGGAGCGGTCTCTCGATCGGCGCTCATTCCGGTACCGGGAGGTGCGCCTCGAGTCCGAACGGTGCCGGCGGTCGCGACGGTGCCGAGATGTGGAGCGGCGTCGCGAAGAGGACCTCGACCGCGAGTACGACCGGCGCCGAGGTGATAGTCGGCGCCGGGGCTCCAAGCGGCGTCGGGACCTGCTCCGAGACCTGGAGCGGTGCCGAGAGTCCACGGTTGGAGACGGTGGGCGCACCAGTGCAGGCTTACCTCTCGACTGCACAATGCGCGGAGCCACCGGTGCCGGGAGCTGCGACGGTGCCGGCTCCGTGAGTGCGATCAGGTCCCTCGCGGTGGTAAATGTCTCCGGAGTTGAGGGGAGACAAGGTTCCACCACCAGCCTAGGTGGTGAAACAGTCCGTACCGGACTCAACGGCCTCGGTGCCGGAGTCGACGGTGTGGCCGCCTGCTTTTGGCGGTCCAAAGGCGGACGCGGCTCTACCCCCGGCACCGGGGGAGCCGGCGTCTTCAGGGCAGCAGTGTCCTGTGCCTTGCGGGCCTTTTTATGGCCCGTAGATAGAGATCGGCGCCGAGTCCCCTGAGGTGGGCGCGGTGCCGAAGTCTGCCGGTGCCGAGAGGACTTGTCCACGGCGCCGGTCGGGGCCGCTGGGGCGCTGCGCACCGAGGCGCTCGGTGCCGGGGCTGGGCGCGCCGAGGGAGGGTCCGGGCTGAGCGCCGCCTCCATTAGGAGCTGCCGAAGCCGAAAGTCCCGCTCCTTCCTTGTTCGCGGCTTGAAGGCCTTGCAGATTGGGCACTTATCTGCCTGATGGGCTTCCCCGAGGCACTTCAAGCAGGAGGCGTGCGGGTCGCTTGTTGGCATCGGCTTCGCGCAGGACGCGCACGGCTTAAAGCCAGGAGCCTTGGGCATGAGCCCGGTATGCTCCGGGGGGAAAAGGGGGGAGAACAACTCCCTTAACCCCCGCTAACAATTTGCAACAACTACAAACTATCTAAAGAACTCTAACTACTATACACAACTATCTAAATGAACAACTATCTACAGAAATGAGCTAGAAGCTAGGGAGTGTGGAGACCAGCTATGCTGTGCTCCACAGTTCCAACGACCGTCAGGGGCGGTAAGAAGGAACTGAGGGGGCGCTGGGTCGGCTGGGTATATATCCAGCGCCATGAGGGCGCCACTCCAGGGGGCTCCACAGCCGACCCACCGGGTGTTGCTAGGGTAAAAGTTTTCCGACGAATGGATATGAGCAAGCACTCGAAGAAGAACTCTGTTTTCCCCTAGAGCTCCAGGAAGAAATCACAGACAGTGTGGAACAGGCTGCCCAGCACCATCTGTGATTTGGGGGGCATGTCATAAACATGCAGCTAAGGGTAGCATAAAATCCCTCCTTTACCTGTAAGGAGTTAAGAAGCTCAAATAACCTGCTTGGCACCTGACCAAAAGGACCAATAAGGGAAGAAGATACTTTCAAATCTGTGGGAGGAGGTTTTTGTTTGTGCTCTTTTTGTTGTTCTCTCTCGGACAGAGAGAGACCAGGGCAGGAGAAAACATCTCCTAAAACCCTACCTGAAATAAGCATCTAAGATTACAAAAATTGTAAATAATAGCAAGGAAATGCATTGGATTATCTTTTGTTTTAGCTTGTGAATTTTCCCTGTGCTAAGAGGGAGGTTTATTCCTGTTTTCTCTAACTTTGAAGTTGAGCCTAGAGGGGAATCCTCTGTGTTTTAACTCTTTTTATTACCCTGTAAAATTACCTTCCATCCTGATTTTACAGAGGTGCTTCTTTTACTTTTTTCTTTATAATAAAGTTCTTCTTTTAGTTTTTAGTGTCCTAAAAACCCAAGGGTCTGGTCTGTGCTCACTTGGTTAATCTATTGGTTGGTAGATTATTGTCAAGGCTCCCCAGGAAAGGGGGTGAAGGGGCTTGGGGGGATATTGTGGGGAAAGAGGAACTCCAAGTGTCCTTTTCCTGAATCTTTGTCTAACTCACTTGGTGGTGGCAGCAATACCGTCCAAGGACAAGGAAAGGATTTGTGCCTTGGGGAAGTTTTTAACCTAAGCTGGTAGAAATAAGCTTAGGGGGTCTTTCATGCGGGTCCCCACATCTGTACCCCAGAGTTCAGAGTGGGGAGGGAACCCTGACAGCACCCATCCCCATCCTTACCCCTCTGCACCCATCCCCCCACCCACTCCTTGCCCCCTCTACACATCTCACTCAGGCGGCTTCCTCCTCCTCCAGGCTGCCTGGGACCGGCAGGGGAGCACTGGGAGCACCAGAGGCACTATCTCCGGGAGCTCCGTTCCCACACCCGGTGCCACCGCAGGTCCTACTGGCCGGAGGAGGCATTTCAGGAAAATCCTGCTCTGCCCCTGGGGCCCCAGGCTGGAGCAGGCTCAGTCACTCTGTGGTGAAGGCGTGCACAGGCTGGTCAGCACATAGGAGGGGATGGAGCAGGCGCGGTGCAGAGCAATTCCTCGCAGAATAATGCTGCCAAACTCCAAGCCTCTGCTGGGCATGTGGGTCCTGCCATTCCCAGGAGCTTCCCATGCAGCCAAATGGGGGCTGCATGTCATGGGAAAGGCAAAGGGCACCTCCCTGACCCCAGGGAGACCTCCTGGCCTAGGGTCAAGTCTCTGCTCCCAGGAAGGGAGCTTCTCAATTAAACAGCTTTGTTTTATCATGGGAAAACTGAGTATTTTCCCCACCTCCCCTTCTGAGCAACTGCTGAGGTGTGTTAGCTGAAACGCCTCAGAAAGTTCAGCCTGAAACCGACCCTTGGCTGGGGAAATTTCAGCCCTAAACGTTTCAGTCTGACAACGTTACATGAACTGAAAATTTATAACGGGAAGTGCCAGAGAACCGTAACTGGAGGTGGCGCTGCCAGCCCTGCAGGTAATACCCCTGTGCCCAGGAGTGGGGCGGGATGGGGCGTTCCTGCTCCCTGGATACGCCGGGGATCTGTCCCAGGGCCTGGGCCGTGTCTGAAGGTGGCCGGGGAGGTGTATCCCAGACCTGAGTTTGCTAGGAGCATCCCTGGGGATTCAGTAGCACAGGCTGGACCATTTGGTGGGATTCACCCCTGGATGCCAGCAGCTCTGGGCACATCGGAGCCAGTTTAGTCCTTTCAGGCTACAGAGGAGTGTGAGGCCTGGCCAGGCCCAACCCTACCTTAAACAGGCTGTAGGTGTCAGGCTGAGGGGGAGTCTGGCTGCTAGTCCCTCTGCGACACCTCCACTGGCCACCTAAGCCACGGCAGTGAGGAACTGCAGTCTGGGGCGGATCATCACATGACTCAGGCTCTCGCACTGCATCGGGATAGTCTCCTCGGGGAAAATCGGGGAGCAAGTTATAGACCTAAAGACAAACACAGACAACATCAGCCATGAAACCAAGACACGAGCTACCCCAGAGCCAGCTCCTGCCCCTCCTCCCACTAACACATCACCCCACAAACCTCTGCTCTTGCCCCAGCCTCATCTCTAGCCTGGACACCTCCCCCCGCCCTAACCCAGCACCCATCCCCATCCCCCACGTGGGCGTCTGTCCCTGCACCTCCCCCCACAGCCCTAGTAGAGGGACCCGCGCTCCCAATGCCCTGGGAGAACTTGGGGGGGGGGGAAGGGCAGGTGCCCCTTCTCGCCGTGGGGCAGCGAATGGCTCTTAGCGCCCCTCCCCCACTCTGTCCGGATCACAGAGGGGCTGCGTTGGGGTCTGGCCCTGGGACCATGGCTCACAGGGACACGTGACTCAGCCTCTGGCCCATCGAGTCCCATCTCCTGCTGCCCCACGGGGCTTGGGAGGTTCCACTCGCTGTGTGCAGAGCCCGTGAGCCCCTGGACGGCAGGCGCCAGAGACGGCCCGAGTGCGATTCCATATCATCACCCGGGCAGGGACAACTCCCACAATGCACCTGGCCAGTTGTCGCCTGCTGTACATGGGGGTAGGGAATTCTCCTGCCCCCACCCCTGGGGACCAGCTCTGCCCTGGAGAGCGAGCTCCGGTTACCCCGGCCATTATCTCAGCTCCGAGCTCCATGTTCCCAGCCGGAGCTGGGGTGAGGGGTGCTGGGAGGGGGGCACTGCAAGGGCTGATGGGAGAACAGGCAAGGCAAGCGGGGACCCCCAGAGTTAGGGGCTGTCAAGTGCCATGGGAGCAGCCCTCAGACGGGGAGAGGTGGCCTCGAGGGGTGTCCCCCAGCGGCCGTGCATCGCCCCTCCCTGCATGGGGGAGGACTCGTCGGGGGAAGGTCCGGGTGCACGGCCGAGCTGCTCTGGACTCACAGTGTTGACGCTGAGCTCGGCCTCGGGCTTCATGAGCAGCACGCTCTGATCCACGGCGCGGATGGCGCACAGGGACCCGGGGGCAGCCTGCACCCGCAGCTGGAGCTCTGAGCCCGGCAGGGCCCGGTCCTGCGAGAAGGCCAGCTTCACCTGGCGAGGCACAGCACGTCACAGGGGAGGGGGAGAGAGACCCCCTGTCAAGGCTGAATCCCCACTCTGGCACTCCGAGTGCAGAAGTGGGGGCCCACAAGGATTCAAAAAATTAATTCTTGGCCTCTCCAGGCTTGTATTAAACTCCCAAGGTTACAGCTTCTCTCTGACCTTAGCTTGGTAAATGCTGCCACCACCCAAATGCAAAAAAAACAACAACAACAAAACCCTTTGAACCCAGGAAGGAGCACTTGGGAATTCCTCCCTGTGGGGTACCCTCAAGCCCTCTCCCCCCCTCCCCCCCGGGGAAGAGCTGAGAAAGAAAACAAAGGAAATTAGCTGTTGCTACCAGCTAATCAAACAACATGCACAAACCTCTTAGGACACCAAAAATCCAATCCTGTTCTTAAAAAAGGGAAATTTTATTAAAAACAAAAAGGAAGAAAATACATCTGGAATTTAGGCTTTTGCTAGATTTTAAAAGAGCAATTCCAAAAATCAAGCACCCAAAATAGCTTTCTTGGGGGTTCAGCTTAATGGTTACTGTGACGAAGTGGGGGGTTTTCTTGTTTTCTGTGGGGTTTCAATGGAGGGGGTGGGACTCAGTTTCCCTGGGTGTTACTGTTTTAACGAGGGGAGGGGAGAGGGAGTTTGTTGTTACAGAGGACCGGAGAGGGAACTTGGGACCCCAGCCAATGGCCTGGAGGATGGATACCCCAGCGACCGGTGACCTGAGACCCCAACCCGGAGACCCAGCTCAGGAGTTGCAGCCGGTTCTGGCCAGTGGGAGAACAATGGGCTGCAGAGTGAGGACCTAGTGACCTAACCAGCCGGTTCCAGCCAGAGGACAGAAGGGAGGAGAGGAGGCCCCAGTTTACAACCCTGTTTACCTGGAGAGAAGACAATGGACAGAGGCAGGGCTTGGGGCAGGGGATATCAGATGCCCAGCTGGGCAGCAGGGGGGGTCAGGGCTGGAGAGGGGGAGCAGGCAGAGCCCGCCTGGATGCAGGGAGACTGGGATGTGCTGTGCTGAGGGAGGCCAGGCCTGAGGGTCAGAGAGTTTCCTGTGCTGTGTTCAACGCTGAATAAACCCTCCTATTTTATGCTGGCTGGGATTCACTCCGGTCTAGAGAACAGGGTTGCATCAACCCCTTCGGGGGGTGGAGGCCCCGAGGGTCCAGAGCGAGTGGACTCCCTGAGGGGGCCCACGGTGAGAGACGGAAGTGCTAAGGCTCAGAGAGGTGCGGCTCCAGGAGGTGGAGGGGCCTGACCCCAAGAGAGAGTGGACCCCCGAGAAGGGCTGTCTCACTGAAAGAGGCACCCCCCCACGGACCGCACGGGGCCCAGAGTGGGAATGATCTGTGAGTCCGTGACAGTTACAAGCAAACAAAAGCATCTGGGGTTAGCACAGAGAAGTCCACAAGTCAATAAGAAATAAAAGAAATAACCCTGATCGTTTCTTTTTAGACATTCCCTAATATTACTTATATAGCTGAGGCTTCTGATAAGTAGGTTCGAGGTATGAATTGATCATCTATAATCACACCTGGCTTAAGCTGCTTACAGCATTGCTAGTCCATCCCTGCAGCCCAGAACAACAAACAAAGGGAAAGTTTCTTTCCCAATTTTAAAAAGTTCTACCTTCCCATTGGCTCTTTTGGTCAGGTGCCCACGCCTTGGCTTTTACCTGTGGGCTTGTTAACCCTTTACAGGTCAAGCAAGCAGAGAACAGACCAAGAGGGATTTTACAGCTAACTGGCTGGCTGGGTGTCTATCAAAGAGAGCTACTCCCCCCACCCCCTCCACTTCATGTATCACACCCCCGCAGGGGCAGGAGGAGACAGGCTGGGGTGGACCAGGCACCGAGTGTCACTCTGGCCCCAGGCCCCGCTGGCTGAAGGGCTGGGGCTTTGGGAGTCCGTGCTGGGGGTGAGGGGTCGAGGCAGCCCAGGCTCATTCAGCGCCCCTGTGGGACGGCTCAGGGAGCTGCAGATATTCATAGACACCCGGGGGCGGGGATAGGAGGTGCAGGGGGGGAGGGATACGACAGGATCACCAGACCCACCAGATAAAACTCATGAGTCAGACCCCCAAAAAGTCCTGAGATTCTTGACGAGGACGAAGCCCTGGGCTGCAGTCTGTCCTCTGGCTTCTCCGCTCCCCGCCCCCCACCCCGAGTGTGTCTGTACGTGCACAGCACTGTCCGGGGGGGTCGGCTGAAGGCTGAGCGATTAGGCCAATACCAAGCAGATGCCAGTTGCTGGGGGGGGGGGCAGCCGCCATTGCCAAGGGGGGCATTGAAATGCCCCCGGGTAACAGTGCACTGCCTCCCCGTGCGGGGGGGGGGAGAAGGGTCACACTTACCCCCAGGGCAGTGGGGTGAAGTGTGGGGGGGAGCAGAAGGACTCAGCCAGACCCCACAAGATGGAGGGGAGAGGTAGAGGAGGAATTCTGTATCTTTACCTCCCTACTCCCACAGGGGAGGGGCCTTCCCCCCAACTGACCCCTATGCGCAGTGGGGAGGGGGCTGATGGCTGGTCCCTGGTGAAAGCTTTTTCTCAATGACAGGGATGTCCCCCTGCCGGCTGCCCAGAGAGGGGAGCCCCAGCCTTCATGGGGGGGCATTTCTACTGCTCATCTGGCTAAGAGTGGGAATCGGCTGCCGGCCCAGAGGAGGAGAGGGGCCCCTCCCCTCATGACACTGGTGCCCCAGTCGACTGGAGGGGCAGCAGCCCCCTTAGAAACCCTCTAAAGAAATATGGCCAGCTGGCCACCCCGCAAGCCTCCAGAGGGGAAGGGGGATCAGACCATCATATCCTGCCCCCCGCCCCAGGAATCTCCCAGGGTGAGCAGGGGCAGGCGCAGGTTGGAGGATGGGCAGTGGGTAGGGCTGAGGTGGCAGAAGTTCTGGGGGGTTGGGGGAGCAAGTGGCTGTAGAGACTGGGGAGTGGGGAGGGCTCAGGGCAGCAGGTACCTGCCAGGGAGCCCAGAGTCGGACGGGGAGGGGCCAGGTCCTGGCCAGTGGGATGGGAGGGACAGAAGCAGGAGCTCTGGGGAGCTGGGGACAGGGAGGCGAGGGGTGGGGCAGGCAGGCAGCAGGTACCTGCTGGGCCCGGAGTGAGAGGCTGAGTCCGCGGGGGAAGCAGGGTGGGCTGGGGGAGGCAGGAAGGGTTTGGGGGAGCAGGTACTTGCTGGGGCCAGGGAGAAGGGAATGGGAGGGGGGAGGGCAGGCACCTGCTCCTCCATTGTGTGGGGGCCGGAGCTCTTCCCGTCACCGCGGGAACGCCTGCAGGCGGGGGCGAAATGGCTAGTGATCAATTCACCAGAGCTGGCACTAACGCAACGACCCTGGCGCTGCTGGAAGGCCGGGGAAGGGAGGGGCTGGGGACACTCAGCGATGCCCCTGCTCAGGGCTCCTGTTATGGGGCAGGGAGAGATTCCCCCACCCCAGAGGCTCCTGCGCCCGAGCCCCAGTCTCACCTTGTTCAGGAGGCACTTGGCCACATGCAGCCGGGCGCGGTCGGCAGCCAGCTCTCCATCGGGCAGCACCGTGTAACCCAGCACCGTGGCAGCGGGAGCCAGCTCAGCGCCGACAGGCAGCTCGACAGAGAAGGAGCCCTTCAGCCCTAGGGACGGTGGGAAACACCCAGGGGAAGTCAGGCCCAGCCAGCGGAGCCCCCTCCCCCAGCCCAGCCCCTGCTCAAGGGGCTCAATCCCCAGTCACCCCCTGGGCACCCCCATCTCCACAGACCCCTCCCCCGCCACTTACCAGCCCCCTCCCTGAGGTCCAGCCCCTTGTGGAGGATCCTGGCGATGGCTCCCTTGGCCACGACCTGCAGAGGAGGAGACGGGAGTCACTGAGCTGTGTGATGCTGTGTGGAATCTGGGAGACACTTTATGGTATTGTTGATACCAACATTAGAAAATTGCAGGGAATCTGACCAGATATACCATGGAAGGTGTCTGTGGAAATGGTGCGATTTGCCAAGTATGATGATCTTGTTTATATGTTTGTATCACCTTTGTATTGCGTTCTAGGTCTGTGTGGTACATCTGTATTTCAAAACTCAGGCTGTGGTTCTGGGTGACACCCCCAGACAGATTGGCATCAGCACTGCCGAGCCTGTTCGATGGCCCATCACGGGTCATCAGCCCGACAGTGAACCCATTGAAAGGAACTAGGGGCTACACCTTATGAGTCAGCAAGGCATGTAGGGGCAGGCTGGTGGACAGAGAACTCTAAGGCTTTTCCATGCCATGTGCTGTGCAGCTTGTGTTTGGGACAAAGGAAGTACCAGCCGCATGGCAAAAGGAATATAAAGGGCAGCTGCATCTTCTCCATTTTGTCTCCATTCCTGCTTCTTACCTCTGGAGTAACTGTTCTACAAACGAAGCTCTGAACAAAGGACTGAACGACCCATTCAAGCTGTGGATCTGTTCCAGAGGGACTTTCAAGCCAGCAAACTCACCAATACTGCTCAGAACCTGATATATGGACTTTGAAGTCTCTGTTTGTATGTGATTGTTTTACCATTTAACAACTCTCTTCTTGTTCTTTCTTTTTTCCTTATAATAAACTTTTCGTTTCAGACACTAAAGGACTGGCCCTTGGAATTCAAAGGAACCGTTCGATTCCCCACTGCTCTGCTGTGGGGTCACAGCGCTGACTCCGCACCTCGTGCTCACAGATGTGCGCACACACGCACCTTGTGCTCTCTCTCTCTCTCTCTCTCTCTCTCTCACACACACACACACACACACACACACACACACACACACACACACACACACACACACACACACACACACACACACACACACACACACACACACACATATGCTTTAGTCTCCCAGGATGGGCTCACCAGGAAGATGAAATCCAGGCTCCTGGACCCATTCCCCAGGGCCTCCCTAGCAATGACGTAATCCACCTGGAGCTGCTGGGCCTGGTCGCAGGGCAGCACCCCTCCCAGCGAGCGGATCTTCAGGAAACTCTGGCTCTTGGAGTAGAAGGGCTCCAGGTTACGATGGGCATCCAGATAACTGGGAGAGACTCTTCCATACACAGAGCTGCGAGCCACCTGCTTGAAGTGCCCCTGGGGGATAGAGAGAGCGATGGGGATCGCAGGGGAGCAGAGCACCCAGCACAGGACAGGAATACAGCCGGGGCGGGCCAGGCTCTGACGTTGCCGGCTGAGCTCACCCCCATGGCCCCTCGCCCTGCGTCCCAAAGAGTGACATGGAAAACCCCAGCGGTTCGAATGGGGCAGCCCGACAGCGGCAATGGGGCAGCCCCTGAGCTGCGCTGCCCGAAGGGGGCGACCTTCCTAACTAACTAATCCCCACCCCAAATATTAATGAGAAGACAGGTGGTGGCACTAAGATGCCGTTTGCGCCACCCCATTGATGGTTCTGCTGGTGGGTTCTGTGCCTGTCCCCCGCCACCGTCTGTCCTGGCTATTCAGCGTGCAGGTGCTTCGGGCAGGGCCGTCTGCTATGCTGAGTGTGTGCAGCACCCAGCACCATGGGGCCCCGATCCTGGCGGCTCCTTAGTCACCACCGTAATAAACATCAAAGATCACAGAATCAATAACAGGCTGGAGTGCAGGGGCCCCACTGGGGCTCAGAGACCCGTCACTTACCCTCAGAGTGACCGTCCCGGTCCATCCGGAGGTGTCCAGCTCGAAGGAGGCTCTGCCAGACTCGTCCGTATGAAAGGTTTGCTTCTTATTCTTATCTCCATAGCTAACAAAGAGTTTCAGCTTCTCATTCTTCAGCGCAGAGCCACCTGCCGCCTTCAGGAGCATCTGAGCCGGGAGAGAAAGGGGGAGACGCACAACTCAGGGGAGCAGACTCCTGGGAGAGTGTTACCCACTAGGGGCTAAAGAGCTGGCGGGGAGCAGAAAGGGACAATGCAATCCAGCCCTGAGATGCACTGGGAAAGCCCAGGGCTGGGATGGGGTGTTGTGGTGAGGACTGAGGGGCATTAGCAGATCTCGGAAGAAGTTGCGGCAGGACTGGAATAGCTGGGGGTGCTGGGGTGAGCACTGAGGGGTAACAGGTTGTCTGATCCCTTGACTGAGCCCTCCCTTGGGATGTGGGACTCTACAATCCAGCCACCCCCAGGCCCTGAAACCAGGGCCTCAGATCTCCCAGCCTCCTTGCTTTGCTTACATACATTCCCTCGGAGTCCCATCTGGGCTGTGGCCACACTCAGCTTTAAGATTAACCCCTTAGGGACAATGTGGTAGGCAAGCAAGGAACCCAGGGTTAACAAAGGAATTTCTAAACCAGAGTCACTGAGGCTACATCCTCACTACGGGGGGGGTCGATTTAAGATACGCAAATTCGCAAATTCGACGTATCAGATCCGACTTACCCTGTTGTGAGGACGGCGGCAAAATCGACTGCCGCGGCTTCCCGTCGACGGCTCTTACTCCCACCTCCGCTGGTGGAGTAAGCGCGTCGATTCGGGGATCGATCGTCGCGTCCTGACGAGACGCGATAAGTCGATCCCCAAGAGATCGATTTCTACCCGCCGATTCAGGCGGGTAGTGTAGACCTAGCCTTAGACGGCTCAAGCGTTACAGATTTTTGCCAGAGAACAAATGTCCTGATGAGCACCCTTCTCTAGTCTGATCTCACCCTGCCTCTGACTCTGGGGTTTGTCAACAGTTCAGGCTGGGCAGAATCCCTCCCGCCTTGTCTGTCTCCAGCCAGTTCTTCTGGCATGTGGTGATGGTCGGCACGGCTGCACAGAGCAGCGCCCCTTCTTAAGTAGAGTCTCTCTGGACCCTTCTGCTATGTGCTCAGCTGGAAAACTCCATCTCCCTCCCCCAGACGTGCTCACCCCACCTGCGGGCCCTTGTGTAGAAATAACATTGTTCTGTGGGGGTGGGCCAGTAGTTGAGAGACAATCAAAACTGATGGCGCTAGATTGCCATCTTGAGATCTTCTCCGTGATAGTCCTTCAACAAAGTGTCACGCACCTTTTCTAGGCTGGGCACCTGTCGAGAATACAATACAATAATCTGCCTTGGGTAAATTTAGGCGTGTGCACGGCACATCATACAATGGGAAGGTACTTACCTGTTAGTAACTAGCGTTCTTCGAGATGTGGTGTCTATATGTGCTCCACTTCTGGTGTGCATATGCCCCATGCACCAGAGATCTGAATGCATTAGCCACCAGTGTCCACTGGTTGTGCCTGCACCCTGCATGCCTCCCTTGGAAGCTGGGATCTAAGATATAACTAGTAAGCTGTTGTGCACTGGTCCTTTGGGAGCAGCAGGCCTGGTAATTCTGTGGGTGCCCAGAGGAGAAGGGGCCGGACACTACAGGCGACGCTCAGAGGACCGGGGGCTATTACTCCCAGATCCTTTCCAGCGGCACTATCACCTGGACAGGTGTTCCTCATTTTGTAGCTGTTCATTTGATTTCTCCTTCCTAAGTGTAGTACCTCACACTGGGCTTTAATTAATTTCATCTTGTTGATTTCAGACCAATTCTCTAATTTGTCAAAGTCGTTATGAATTCTAATCCTGACCTCCAAAGTGCTAGGAACCCTCTCTGCATGGTGTCATCCACACATTTTAGAAGCACACTCTCCATTCCATTGTCCAAGTCTTTAATGACAATACTGAGTAGTACTGGACCCAGGACTGACCCCTGTGGGACCCTGTCACGGAGTATGGGGGACTCAGGGCCCTGCACCCCCGGCGTCCTGCGATTCACCATGACTCTCAGCCAGCCAGTAAAGCAGAAGGTTTATTTAGACGACAGGAATACAGTCCAAGACAGGTCTTGCAGGCACAGACAACAGGACCCCCCTCAATTAGGTCTATCTTGGGGTCCCAGAGCACCCTAGCCCCCTTGGGAGGTCAGAGCCCTGTCTCTCTCCCAGCCACCTCACCAGCCAGCTCCCGAAACTCTGCCTTCAGCGACCCCTCCACAGCCTTTGTTCAGTTTCCCGGGCAAAGGTGTCACCTCGCCTCTAACCCCTTCCTGGGTTCTCATGTTACATGCTCAGGTATTCTCCGTAGGTCAGTCTCCCATCCCCCAATGCAGACTATCCTAGCCACACTCCCCTGTCAGCATTCAAAGCCCACAGTAAGAAGAGTCCCAGTTCGTCACAGACCCCACTAGACACGTCTTCCCAGAGTCCAGCAAACTATTGATAACTACCCCTTGAGTATGGGGTTTTCAATCAGTTGTGCACCAACCTTGCAGTAATTTAATTTAGACCAGTGATTTTCAACCAGGGGGCCAGGGCCTCCTGGGGGCCCACGAGCAGGTTTCAGGGGGTCCACCAAGCAGGGCAAGTGTTAGACATGCTGGGACCCAGGGCACAGAGCTGAAGTCCCACCACATGGGGCAATTGCCCTGCTTGCTACTCCCTTAACGCCAGCCCTGGCTTTTATATGCAGAAAACCAGTTGCTGTGGCACAGGTGGGCTGTGGAGTTTTTACAGCATGTTGGCGCAGGGGGGGCTCAGAAAGGAAAAGGTTGAGAACCCCGACGTAGACCACGTTTCCCTAGTTTGCTTATGAGGATGTCAAAAGCCTTACTACAAACAGGATATATCGAGTCTACTGCTTCCCCCCACCCACTAGGCCAGTAACCCTGACTGCTAGACATGGCTTTTCTTACTGGGGACTTTAAAATCTCCCCTATTGCGCCTCAAGGAGCCAACAAAGGGGCGTCTGGGAGTTCAGAAACGGTCCAATTGTCTGGTGCTGTGCCTGTCGGTGCAGGACGCGAAACGAGATCCAGCACTGTCAGCAGCGGCGCGGCAGGACCCGTGCGATGGATGCTGAGTGCAGGAAATGGGACGTCTGTGCCACAGGTGCAGGTAGCAGAGGCACTGAGGAGAGCGGCACCTGGTGCAAGGAAGGCGAGAGCTCCGGGGTGATGCGTCGGTGCGGCAAACAGTGGTGCCGAAAGCACCCGCAGCAGCACCAGCAGCAATGACTGTGCCACAAGCAGTGGTGCTGAGAGGCCACCACCAAGTGAAATCCTCTCTGGGCACCAAGGGATGAGCCAGCACCAGAACCAAGGACTCAGGATGCCTGCTCTCTGGGCGCCAGAGGGACCAGGGATTGGCCTCGAGATGCCCTTCTCAAGTGACACAGAAAGAGGTGACGTAGCAGGCACCTGAGGAGATCTACTCCCGTGCTCCTTGGCAGGATGGCGTCCATCACACTCGAGGTCGCTAACCGGGGCAGGCACAGCCTTAGAGGCGGAAGAGATGGCTGCCAGGGTACTTTTTACCCAACGGTGATCGGTCCTAGGAGGACCCTGCATCTCTTCAGGGACTGAGCCTGGCCTCCTAGACTTCTCCAGGAGAAATCCCTTCAGTCTAGTCTCCCTGGATTTCACAGCCCGTTTGGGGAGGGCTCTGAAGTCCCTGCACTGCTCTCTAATGTGTGTCTGTGAACCCAGACAATACAGACACTTAGAGTGTCTGTCGTTCCGGGCATGGCAGACCCACACGAGGAACATTATTTAAATCCTGGGGGCAAAACCCCATTGTACGTGGAGAAGACAGGAACTGCTCACCTCAGAGCCCCCCCCCCCCAGGATTCATAGAGTCCAAGGGTAGAAGGGACCATTGTCATCATCCAGTCTGACCTCCTGCATAGCACAGTGCAGAGACCTGCCCCAAAATAACGCCCAGAGCCGACCTGTTAGAAGAACATCCCGTCTTCATTTACACATTGTCAGGGATGGAGAATCCACCACGAACCTCAGTAAAGTGTTGGTTAATTACCCTCACTATAAAAAATTTACACCTTATTTCCAATTTCAATTTGTGTAGCTTCAACTTCCAGCCGTTGGATCGTGTTCGACCTTTCTCTGCTAGATTGGATATTTGTTCCCCAATATTTACAAATTGTAATCAAGTCACCCTTTAACCTTCTCTTTCTTAAGCTAAATAGATTGAGCTCTTTGAGTCTATCACTATAAGGCATCTTGTCTAATCCTTTCACCAGTCTTGGGGCTCTTCTCTGAACCCTCTTCAATTTATCAATATCCTTGTAGAATTGTGGGCACCGGAACTGGACACGGGGTTCCAGCATCAGTTGCACCCCTGCCAAATACAGAGTAGCCGACTCGAGAGTCCCCTGTTTATACATCCCAGAATCACATTATTGCTTTTGGCCACAGCGTTGCGCTCGAGCTCATGTTCAGCTGATTATCCACCACGACCTCCAAATCTTTTCCAGAGTCCCTTCTTCCCAAGCTAGACTCCCCCACCCCGTACGTATGGCCGACATTCTTTGCTCCGAGGAGAGGGAGTCTACGACTGAAATCCTCCCTACAACAGGAGAGTTCAGCTAATCTAACTAAACCACTATCTCCAGTAACATTTATTAACTATCAAAATTACTTTTTACAAAACTTAAAGAGAAAATCTTCAGCGGAGCGGGAGACCGGACACTGCTGCTGGCTGTCTCTCAGCCAGAGGCCGTGAGAAGGAACTGAGGGTTGGCTGGTTGCTCAACCCCCATTGTGCCCTTGGTAAGGGGGGGCCTTGAGGACATGGAGAGCGCAGCTAAAGCATTCTGATCTCCAGTGCATGGGGCATGTGTGCACCAGAAGTGCAGCACATCCGGCAAGCAGTCAACACCAATGGAGGTTACAGTTGGTACAGACATATCCCACTCTGTCACACCTGTAATCCCGTTACCTTGCCAGTGTAGGGGATTCCAGCCTTGTAGGTAGCGTCAGCGTCCTCAAAGGTCACCGTAGCGATTTCAGACATGATGTCACAGCTCTTGGTCATGTTGAGCTCCACCCCTAGCAGGAGAGGGAGGCACAGTAGGAGGAATGTGCTGGTGCTGGGAGTGACACCAGAGTTCAGGCTACGTCCCAGATTTCTCTCCATAACAATCCGCGCAGCCATTTCTACCCCCTCTTGCTATGGACTGGAGGGTGTGATTTGGGGGAGAATTTGGGAGGTTTGGCTGGGGTCAGAGAAGGATTTTCCTGGGGAATCTGGAAACTAGAAAATTTAGATTCACCTTCCCCTGGGGCTTAATCCCAAACCAGCCACTTGACATTTGCCAGCAGTCTCCTGACTCTGCGGCCCTTTCCCCAGCAGAGAGTTCCTTACTGAACAGCCCCAGAGCTGACCCCGCACACAGGCCTCTCGGCACAGGGCCTGCCCCCAGAAAGGGCCGTTTTCAGAAGTGCCCAGTGACCCGTTGCCGTTCTGGACCCGCTCTCCTCCAGCCACTTCTCCATCGCTGATGTCAGCATCCGAGGGTAACGTTGTAGCCATCCCACAGTTACAGTTTTCAGCCAAATGGGTGTCGGCCACTCTGGAAATCAGGATTCTTCTGGGCTAAATGTGGAGTTATCTGGGTTTGTTGCTAAGCGATTAGCACTTGCAGTTTTGAACACTAAGCGCTAACGTCACTGAGGCCGTGACTCAGGACCCAGCGACACAGGCTGGGCCTTCACTCCGCTCTGCCAGCTCAGTCCACAGGCAGAGGCCACTCGCGGGAGGGTGTTTAGTCTTTGCGTGAACGTGCCCAGGTCTGAACTCCTCATGAGGGATCGATCCCAGTGATGGGCTGAACCAGAACCCCAGATCCAACCCCCCAACGCTACCTCTGGGCCTGTCTCTAAAGCAGCTGGGCTACGAATGACATGACCACATGAGCAAGTGAGACCCCTCTGCCCCTGGGGGTTCAGTGCTGGGAGCTGCCTGGGGGCGTGCATGTGTGCTTGATTTCAATCCCACCTGTCCCCTCCTCCATGAGAGACGCCTTGGCCTGGAGGCTCAGCTTGTAGTGAGGGTGGGTTAGGTTAACGGGAGCTATAACCACCTCTCTGGAAAAGCAGCCGTTGCTGTCAGTCTGGAGGGAGAGAATCACAGCCCGTTAGCAGCAGCTCTGCACCAGGTCCCGCAGGTGTCAGCTCAGCAGGTCTCTAATCGGGCTTGGCCTGGTTAGTGCTGGGCCGGGAGACACTCAAAGAAAATCTGGGGGCTGAAGTCAGCAGCAGGGGGTGCTCTCACCTTGGATTCAGCCCTGACACCAGTACCCCAGCGCGGCGCTAGGGGGCGCTGTGCAGCTGGAGCTGCTGTGGGTGGGATGAGACGTAAAACAGGCCCTGGCCACTCGTGCCCATCACAGATCCCCTGGTGCTTGTCCCCCATCGTCGTGGTAACGCTGGCTAATTCTAATCGCCCCCCTAGCCCCCCAGGGACTGAGAGCATTCGGGGAGATCTGTATTGTTCCATTGCCCCCGCCTAACGAGAGCTGTTGATGAGGAAGGGCGGCCCCGTAACCTGGGGCACTAGCCTAGGTCTGGAGAGACCTTGGGGCAAGTCCCTGCTCTGCCACAGGTTGCCTGCAAGTCCCTCTGAGTACGGCTCCAGCAGAAACACCCTGCGGCCGCGAGTCTCCGAGCCCAGCCCTGCTGACCCCGCTTGTGCTGCGGGGCTAAAACCAGCAGGTCGACGGTCGGGTCCAGGCGCTAGACCCGGGGAGGGGGGAGGGTCTCGGAGCCCAGGCTCCAGCCGAGTGTCTACACTGTTCCTTTAGCCCTGCGGCAAAAGCCCCAGGCAGTGGAGCTGGGCTCGGAGACGCTGCTGAAGGGTTTTTGCTGCACAGATGGACCCTGAGCATCTCCGTGCCTCAGTTCCCCATCTGTACAATGGGGACAGGAGCCTGCCCTGCCTCCCGGGGGCTAGGAGGATTAGTGAGGCACTGAGATATTGTGGTGAAGGGGGGGCATATAAGTCCCTAAGCCCTGCTACACGGCTGCCAGTCCCCACCCCCAGCCTGCCAAATGGGGACCCGGATGGATCCAGGGCCTGATTCGCCTGCACTTACACCAGTTTTACACCAATGTCACCAACATCATCAAGGCAGATCACAGTGCCCCCTCTGGCCAGTGTAAGAAAAACATGGAGAGGAGCCTCCTCCAGCAGCATGTCATGTACCTCCCCCCCCCCCAGTCACACTCACCTGGCCAGTAAGCTCCGTGCACCGAATTAGCGACAGATAAGAACTGAACCTGAGATAAGGTGGTTGTTTCTTCCAACACAGGCTGGCCTGGACCCTCCCCAGGACGGGCTTCCCGTAGGTGTATCTGTTTAGCAGAGGGGAGGAAGAGGGTAAGTGGGAGGGGAGGGGGCCAACGCCTCTGCCCATGGGGTGGGGCTGGTCATGTGGCTGGGAGTGAGAGCCCCAGGGAGCCCTGCCTGACCATGAGCATGGGGCAGAGCGGGGCGCAGGCAGGGAAGGGGCAGGTCAGATCCTGGCCTGGGGGGCCGGGGAGGGGAGTCAGGCCCAGGGCGGTACCAGCCCCCCCTTTATCGGCCCGGCAGGGCTGCTTTCACACTCACCGGCCGCACACTCGCAGCAGGAGCGTCTCATCCAGCACCGTCACCACGGGGGGCAGCTCCAGGGTCACTTTGAACTTGGGCAGCACTGGGGGACAGAGAGGGACGGGGTGAAACCGACCCGCAGCACCAGCTCGGGGGTTTCATCGCGATCCTCGGCCTTGGAGCTTCTCCCCAGGTCTTGCAGCCCCCCCCACCAACCTGCCGGCCGGGCGGGAAGGGGAAGGGCCCGGAAATGGAGCAGGGCTGGGAAGAGGCTGCAGCAGGAGCCTCAGCCGGCAGGAGTCTTTTCAACCCCACTGACAATAAACTGAAAAAAGCCTCTGTCCCCCACTACCTGGCCCCAATGGGCAGGGGCAGCGCCAGGAATGACATGGACTTGAGAGCTGGTGTTTGGGCTGAGAGTGGCGATGATGCCAGGGACCACGTGGGCTAGGGCTAGGAGCAGTGGTCTCAAGTTGCAGTGGGGGAGGTCCAGGTTGTATATTAGGAAAAGACGGTTACTCACCGTTGTAACTGTTGTTCTTCGAGATGTGTTGCTCATATCCATTCCACTCAGGTGTGCGCGCGCCGCGTGCACGATCGTCGGAAAACTTTTACCCTAGCAACACCCGGTGGGTCGGCTGTGGAGCCCCCTGGAGTGGCGCCCTCATGGCGCTGGATATATACCCCAGCCGACCCAGCGCCCCCTCAGTTCCTTTTTGCCGGCTACTCCGACAGTGGGGAAGGGGGGCGGGTTTGGAATGGATATGAGCAACACATCTAGAAGAACAACAGTTACAACGGTGAGTAACCGTCTTTTCTTCTTCGAGTGCTTGCTCATATCCATTCCAGTTAGGTGACTCCCAAGCCCCACCTAGGTGGCGGGGTCGGAGTGAGACATTGCTGTGTGCAGAACCGCTGACCCGAAAGCAGCATCGTCTCTGGATTGTTGCACCAGCGCATAGTGAGCAGCGAATGTGTGTACCGAAGACCACACTGCAGCTCTACAAATGTCCTGGATCGGGACTTGAGCCAGGAAGGCAGTCAAGGAGGCCTGGGCCCTCGTGGAGTGAGCGGTGAGGCGTGGCGTCGGGACACCGGCCAGGTCGTAGCAAGCATGAATGTAGGACGTGATCCAAGAGGACAGGCACTGTGAAGAGACCGGTGAGCCTTTCATCCGGTCGGCCACCGCAACGAAGAGTTGCGTCGTCTTCCTAAATGGCTTTGTACGGTCGATGTAGAAAGCCAGGGCCCTGCGAACGTCCAAAGAATGCAAACGCTGGTCTTGACGAGTAGCGTGTGGCTTTGGATGGAAGACCGGGAGAAAGATATCCTGGTTTACGTGGAAAGGTGAAACCACCTTCGGAAGAAAGGCAGGGTGGGGGCGAAGCTGCACCTTGTCCTTGTGGAACACCGTGTATGGGGGCTCGGACGTCAGCGCTCTGAGTTCAGAAACACGCCATGCTGAGGTGATGGCTACGAGGAAGGCCGTCTTCCAGGATAAGTACAGGAGTGAACAGGTCGCCAATGGTTCAAACGGAGGCCCTGTGAGCCTGGAGAGAACGAGGTTGAGGTCCCACGTCGGAACCGGCTGGCGTTGTTGTGGGTACAGCCGGTCTAAGCCCTTGAGGAATCTAACGACCAGCGGGTTAGAGAAGACCAAGGACGCGAGTTCTCCTGGGTGGAATGCCGAAATAGCGGCGAGGTGAACCCTGATTGAAGATATCGCCAAGCCCTGCTGTCTTAGGGACAGGAGATATTCCAGTATGAGAGGGATAGGTGCCTGCAAGGGGGACGTAGCTCGTTGCTCACACCAACAGGAGAACCGCTTCCACTTGGCTAAGTAAGTGGACCGTGTAGAGGGCTTTCTACTTCCCAGCAGGATCTGCTGGATGGACTGCGAGCATTGCCGCTCTGTCTGATTCAGCCATGGAGCATCCACGCTGTGAGGTGGAGCGATTGCAGGTCGGGGTGACACAGTCGGCCATGGTCCTGAGAGACGAGATCCGGACTCAAGGGGAGCGTGATCGGCGCTTGAACCGACAGCTCCAACAGTGTGGTGTACCAGTGCTGCCTCGGCCAAGCGGGAGCGACTAGAATTACTCGTGCATGGTCTGTGCGGATCTTGAGCAGTACCCTGTGGACCAGCGGAAATGGAGGAAAGGCGTAGAACAGGTGGCCCTTCCACGATAGAAGGAAGGCGTCCGACAGAGAGCCTGGAGCTCGCCCGTATAGGGAGCAGAACGCCTGGCACTTCCTGTTGGCTCGAGATGCGAACAGGTCGACCTGGGGAAATCCCCACCTCTGGAAGACAGAATAGATGATGTCCGGGCGAATTGACCACTCGTGCGTCTGGAAGGACCTGCTGAGACGGTCCGCCAGCGTATTCTGGACTCCAGGAAGGAACGATGCCGTGAGATGGATCGAGTGGGCGATGCAGAAGCCCCACAGGTGAATGGCTTCTTTGCATAGGAGCGATGAGTGGGCTCCGCCTTGCTTGTTGATGTAAAACATGGCCGTGGTGTTGTCGGTGAGGACCAACACGCAACGGCCCTGTAGGAAATTGAGGAATGCCTGGCAGGCTAGGCGCACCGCCATCAGCTCTCGGACGTTGATGTGCAGGGCTAGTTCGGACGCGGACCACAGGCCCTGGGTATGGTGCTCCCCGAGGTGAGCGCCCCATCCTAGAGATGAAGCGTCCGTGACTAGGTGGAGGGAAGGTTGTGGGGCGTGAAAAGGCACTCCTGCACAGACCGCCGCGCGATCCAACCACCAGGTGAGGGAGGCCAAGACCGAGGACGGAACCGTGACCAGCATGTTCAGGTCGTCCCGGTGAGGACGGTACACCGATGATACCCAAGCCTGTAGTGGGCGAAGCCGTAGTCTGGCATGCCTGGTTACGTAGGTGCACGAGGCCATGTGACCCAACAGGGCAAGGCATGTTCTTATGATGGTAATCGGAAATGCCCGGAGTCCTTGAATGACGCTTGCGATGGTCTGAAATCGGCTGTCTGGCAGAATGGCTCGGGCACGTCTGGAGTCTAGGATTGCTCCAATGAACTCTATCCTCTGGGTTGGCACTAGAGTGGACTTCTCTCTGTTGAGTAGAATGCCCAGCTCGTGGAAAGTGTGTGTCACTATGTGGACGTGAGCCTGAACTTGGTCCCTGGTGCGGCCGCGCACCAGCCAGTCGTCCAAATACGGGAACACCTGTACCCCTTGTCGACGAAGGTATGCCGCGATGACTGCCAGACACTTTGTGAACACTCTGGGAGCCGAGGACAAGCCGAAGGGAAGGACTGCAAATTGGTAGTGCACCTTGTTTACTACAAATCGCAGGAAGCGCCTGTGAGGCGGATAAATTGCTATATGGAAATATGCGTCCTTCATGTCGAGGGCGGCGAACCAGTCTCCAGGATCCAGTGAAGGAATAATGGTCCCCAATGATACCATGCGGAACTTCAACTTTACTATGAATTTGTTGAGTCCGCGCAAGTCTAAGATGGGCCGTAGACCCCCTTTCGTCTTGGGGATCAGGAAGTAGCGGGAATAAAACTCCCTGCCCCTTAATTCTAGCGGAACCTCCTCTATGGCCCCCATAGAGAGGAGCCCAAAAACCTCCTGTGTAAGGAGTTGCTCGTGAGAAGGGTCTCTGAAGAGGGACGGGGAGGGGGAGTGGGAGGGGGGGGCGAGGAAAACTGGAGGGCGTATCCCCTCTCCACTGTGTGAAGGACCCAACGGTCCGAGGTTATAAGGGACCAAGCACGGTGGAAACGGGAGAGGCGATGCCGGAAGGGGGGAGTTGAATCCTGGGTACTGGTTATGGTGCCGTCCTCGACCGCACCTTCAAAAGTTTTGCCTAGGCCCTGAAGGTGGCCTAGGCTGGCCCTGGTTCTGACCGGGTTGAGGGCCGGTCGACCTTCGCCTACCGCCTCGACCCCGCCTTCTGGCAAAATCCTGTCTCGGACGAGGCGGGGGAGGGTAGAACCTCTGAGGCTGGGGCCTGAAGGGTCTGCGCTGTGGCCCTGGGACATGCATCCCCAGGGAGCGCATCATTGTCCGGGAGTCTTTGAGGTTCTGGAGCCTAGAGTCCGTCTTCTCAGAAAACAGGCCCTGGCCTTCAAAGGGTAAGTCCTGCAGGGTCTGCTGCAGTTCTGGCGGCAAGCCTGACACCTGGAGCCAGGAGATTCGCCGCATGGCTATACCCGAAGCCAGGGTTCTAGCGGCCGAGTCAGCTATATCTAGGGAGGCCTGTAGGGAGGTGCGTGCCACCCGCTTACCCTCCTCTACTAAAGTCCCGAACTCTTCCCTTGATTCCTGGGGGACCAGTTCTTTAAACTTCCACATTGAGGACCAGGAGTTAAAGTTATACCGGCTTAAGAGCGCCTGTTGGTTGGCCGCTCTAAGTTGAAGCCCCCCCGCCGAATACACCTTGCGTCCGAACAAATCGAAGCGCTTAGCGTCCTTCGATTTGGGCGCTGCTGCCTGTTGGCCATGGCGCTCCCGTGCATTCACTGATGACACCACCAGTGAGCACGGTTGGGGATGGGTATACAGATACTCGTAGTCTTTGGAGGGGACAAAGTACTTCCTCTCCACGCCTCTGGCAGTGGGTGGAATAGAGGCCGGGGTTTGCCAGATCGAGGTGGCATTAGCCTGTATGGTGCGAATAAGCGGTAACGCCACTCTGGATGGGGCATCCGCTGAGAGGATGTTCACCACCGGGTCGTGAACCTCCACGATCTCCTCCACCTGGAGGTCCATATTGCGCGCCACCCGGCGCAAGAGGTCCTGGTGGGCCCGAAAGTCTATAGGGGGCGGGCCCATGGCGGATGTACCCGGTACCGCCTCATCGGGGGAGGAGGAGGAGGATGCCCCCGGTGGCAAGGGGTCCAATGGCGGATCCTGCTCCAGGTGTTCCTGGAGCTGGGCATCGCCTGCCCCCGGGTCCAGGGCCTCCGCAGGCGTGGGCACTGGAGCCTCCATGCCCCCTGGGGGGGGGCGGGAGATGGTGGCCTCCGGGGCCCTGGGCTCGGAACGTGCCGAGCGGGAGGCAGATGGCGGAGCCCCTTGCGCTTGGTGGTAGGCCCACGGAGTCCAAAAGGACCAGTGCGCAGGTCCCTGTGTAGGGTCCTCGGCCGTCTCCTGCGAATGGCCGAAGTCCGCCGAAGCCGCCTGCCCCTGAGGAGGGTAGCCCGATCTAGAGGCCCCCTCAGAGGAGCGGGATGCAGATCTCGACGGCCACGGCGGTGCCGAGCGCGATGCAACCGGCCCCGGATGGTGAGGTGCCGATCGGTGCCAGTCGTAGGGAGATCTGTCCCTGCGCGGTGCCGGAGAGCGGTGCCGGGATCGGGATTGGTGCCGGTAGCCCTGCCGGTGCCGCGATCCGGATCTGGAGCGGGACGACGACCGCGACGAGACCCGGTACCGGGAGCGGTCCCTCGAGCTCGAGCGGCGCTCATACCGGTGCCGGGAGCTACGCCTCGAGTCCGATCGGTGCCGGTGATCGCGACGGTGCCGAGATGTAGAGCGGCGTCGCGAAGAGGATCTCGGCCGCGAGTACGACCGGTGCCGAGGTGATAGTCGGCGCCGGGACTCCGAGCGGCGTCGGGACCTGCTCCGAGACCTGGAGCGGTGCCGAGAGTCCACGGCTGGAGACGGTGGGCGCACCAGGGCAGGCTTGCTCCTGGACTGCACTATGCGTGGAGCCACCGGTGCCGGAAGTTGCGACGGTGCCGGCTCCGTGAGGGCGATAAGGTCCCTCGCGGTCGCAAATGTCTCCGGGGTTGAAGGGAGACAAGGTTCCACCACCAGCCTAGGTGGTGAAACAGTCCGCACCGGACTCAACGGCCTCGGTGCCGGAGTCGACGGTGTGGCCGCCTGCTTCTGGCGGTCCAAAGGCGGACGCGGCTCTACCCCCGGCACCAGGGGAGCCGGCGTCTTCAGGGCAGCAATGTCCTGCGCCTTGCGGGCCTTCTTATGGCCCGGAGATAGGGATCGGCGCCGAGTCCCCTGAGGCGGGTGCGGTGCCGAAGTCGGCCGGTGCCGAGAGGACTTGTCCGCAGCACCGGTCGGAGCCGCCGGGGCGCTGCGCACCGAGGCGCTCGGTGCCGGGGCTGGGCGCGCCGAGGGAGGATCCGGGCTAAGTGCCGCCTCCATTAGGAGCTGCCGAAGCCTAAAGTCCCGCTCCTTTCTTGTTCGAGGTTTGAAGACCTTGCAGATCTGGCACTTATCTGCTTGATGGGATTCCCCAAGGCACTTCAAGCAGGAGGTGTGCGGGTCGCTCGTTGGCATAGGCTTCGCGCAGGACGCGCACGGCTTAAAGCCAGGAGCCTTGGGCATGAGCCCGGCTATGTGCCGGGGGAAAAAGGGGGGAGAACAACCCCCTTAACCCCCGCTAACAATTTACAACAAATACAAAACTAAATGAATGACTATCTAAAGGACTTTAACTACTATACACAACTATCTACAGAAATGAGAACGATAAGCTAGGGAGTGTGGAGACCAGCTATGCCGTGCTCCACAGTTCCAACGACCGTCAGGGGCGGTAAGAAGGAACTGAGGGGGCGCTGGGTCGGCTGGGGTATATATCCAGCGCCATGAGGGCGCCACTCCAGGGGGCTCCACAGCCGACCCACCGGGTGTTGCTAGGGTAAAAGTTTTCCGACGATCGTGCACGCGGCGCGCGCACACCTAACTGGAATGGATATGAGCAAGCACTCGAAGAAGAAACACTATTTCACTAGGAGGGTGGTGAAGCACTGGAATGGGTTACCTAGGGACAGGCCGTCCTTAGGCATACGCAGCATACGCAGCTGCGTAGGGCACCATGAAATGTGGGGCACCAAATTGCCCCAAATTTCATGGTGCCCTACGCAGCTGCGTGGTGCATACGTGGCAGCACCAGCCCTGGCGACCAGCCCTATCCCTCAGCCGGCCCCCGCTGCAAGGGTCAGGGCGGTCCCTAGGGGTGTGTGGGCCCCCGGACAACTCCCTCCACCCTGCCTCTTACCCTTCCCCCCTGCTCCGCCCCTGGCCCTCCCCCATTCCACCTCTTCCCCCAGCGACTCTACACTCACCGGCAGCAGGAAGCGGAGCGCTGCGGCTGGGAGCTGGCGGAGTGGAGCGGGCTGGGACTGGGCTGCTCCGCTTCCCGCTGTGGGGGGGGGATTTCTCTTCCCGCAACTTCCCTCCCCTGAGCGACACAGCTGGGGCCGGGGCGAGGGAAGCGGAGCGGGCTGCTCCCAGCCCCCCGCTAATTCCCCGGGCCACACTGGGCCTGTAGGGCCCCCAAAAGAGGCTCCCCACAGCTCCTGCCTCCCAGGCACTGGGGGCGGGGGGAGACCAGGGGGGCTGCATAGGGCTCCCAAATGGCTAGGGACAGCCCTGCCTAGGGAGGTGGTGGAATCTCCATCCTCAGAGGTTTTTAAGGCCCGGCTTGACAAAGCCCTGGCTGGGATGATTTAGTTGGGGTTGGTCCTGCTTTGAGCAGGGGATTGGACTAGAACCTCCTGAGGTCCCTTCCAACCCTGATATTCTATGATTCTCTGATTCTAACTGTCTAATCACACAGACCCAAGCACCCTAGCTCTGTCCTCTGCCCCACCCATGCCCCTTCTCCGAGGCCCTGTCCCACTCACTCCATCCCCAACCCCCCGTCGCTCGCTCTCCCATACCCTCACTCACTTTCACCGGTCTGGGGCAGGGGGTTGGGTGTGGGAGGGGGTGAGAGGTGTGGACTCTGGGAGGGAGTTTGGGTGCAGAAGGGGACTCAGGGCTGGGGCAGGGGGTTGGGGTGTGGGGGGGGGTAAGAGTTGTGGACTCTGGGAGGGAGTTTGGGTGTAGGAGGGGACTCAGGGCTGGGGCAGGGGATTGGGGTGCAGGAGGGGGTGAGGGGTTCTGGCTCTGGGAGGGAGTTTGGGTGTAGGAGGGGACTCAGGGCTGGGCAGGGGATTGGGGTGTGGGGGGGGATAAGAGGTGCAGACTCTGGGAGGGAGTTTGGGTGTAGGAGGGGACTCAGGGCTGGGGCAGGGGATTGGGGTGCAGGAGGGGGTGAGGGGTTCTGGCTCTGGGAGGGAGTTTGGGTGTAGGAGGGGACTCAGGGCTTGGGCAGGGGATTGGGGTGTGGGAGGGGGTGAGGGGTTCTGGCTCTGGGAGGGAGTTTGGGTGTAGGAGGGGACTCAGGGCTTGGGCAGGGGATTGGGGTGTGGGAGGGGGTGAGGGGTTCTGGCTCTGGGAGGGAGTTTGGGTGTAGGAGGGGACTCAGGGCTTGGGCAGGGGATTGGGGTGTGGGAGGGGGTGAGGGGTGCTGGCTCTGGGAGGAAGTTTGGGTGCAGAAGGGGGTTCTGGGCTGGGGCAGGGGGTTGGGATGTGGGAGGGGTGCAGGCCCTGGTCGGGCGGCTCCCACTCGGCAGCACAGTGGGGCTAAGGCAGGCTCCCTGCCTGCCCTGGCCCCGCGCCACTCCCAGAACCAGGCAGCACTTCCCTGTAGCCCCTGGGGGGGAACAGGGGGCTCCGCATGCAGCCCCTGCCTGCAGGCACCATCCCCCGCAGCTCCCATTGGCCGCAGTTCCCCAGCAATGGGAGCTGCAGAGTTGGCGCTCAGGGCGGGGGCAGCGTGCGGAGCCCCCTGACCCTCCCCCAGAGGCCACAGGGACTTGCCGGTCGCTTCCAGGAGCTGTGCAGGGCCAGGGCCGGCAGGGAGCCTGCCTTAGCCCTGCTGCGCCACCAGACTTTTAGCAGCCTAAAATCTCCAGGTTTGGCTTCAGTAGCCTCCTGATTCCGGGAGCTCCCAGCGAAAGTGGGAGGGTTGGTAACCCTAACGTGGGCCCAGGGGCCGTGGGCGTTTCTCCCGGCTGATGAGGTCCCGGCTGTTCCCCTCCGGGAGCTGGTGTTCGGCTGGGACCTCGTCCCCAGCAGGCCCCTGCCAGGCAGCCTGGCCAGACAGGGCCAAATTCACCCCTGGGCTCAGCCCAGAGGAGCCGGGGGGGCTGCTCCAGGGCAGTTTGTCCCTCAGAGTCTGGGCCATTGGGGCACTGACAGGAACTGGCTGGGCGGCTCTGAGGTCCAGAAGCCCCAGGAGGGGAGTGTGTATTGTGGCTGGGTGAATGTGCAGCGCTGGGATGGGCCAGTGATGGAGGGGGGTGTTTGGGGGGTGCCTCCTTTTTCCCTTATGCTAGGGGAGGGGGGGTGGGAGGCAGTTGGGGGGGGTCAGGCAGGGTGTTTGGGGCAGGGGGGTGGGAGGCAGTTGGGGGGTCAGGGGCAGGTGTCTGGGGCGAGGGGGGGTAGGTGGCAGCTGTTTCAAGGGAGACATAAGAGCTCTTCTCTCCTCCTCCCCCGCAGGAGACAGAGGAGGTTTTTTGGGGGGGAGGATGGAGAGGGGGCCGCTGACATTTCCCTCCCACTCCCATCAACACCAGCTCTGGGAAGGGTGTGTATGTGTGAAGAGCCCCTTGTGCTCCAGGAGGCGGCACTGGGAGGCACAGGGCAGATGTGGGTGGGGGCTGGGCTGGGCTAGGCTGAGTTGGGGCTGGGGGGACAGAATTAGATGCTGGGGGGTTGGTGAGAAGCTGGAAGCTCCGTCTCATCGTGCAGACAGCGAACTCCTGCAGCGGGAGCCAGGATCAGCGTCTGCGATAACTTTGGGAGAGTTGGCAATAGGGTAACTCCCCCCGCACCCCCCCCCCCGGCGACACACACACACATACGGGGGCAGGGGTGTGTGTGAAAAAATCCAAAGTCAGACCTAAAAGAATGAAACAATCTTTAAAAATAAACCTAACGATTTTGGGGTTTTGACTCATGATTGTGACATGTCTGGGGCTGGCCATACTGAAATCCCCGGCTCTGCCTCCCGACAGTGGCGCTGACCTGAGCCCTCCCCCAGGGATCTAGGGCAGAGTGGGGCAGGGCTGGGGCAGAGCCCTATTGCGGGAGGAGTGGGCATGGGGTGGCTGAGGCCCAGGAGAGCTTGGAGCTGGCTGGGCCAGTCCCAGGGGTCTGAGCTCCCAGGGACCCTCTGACAGGGACCCACGGACACCTCGCCCCAGGGAGACTCAGGAATCCCCCTCCCCCACCACGTGCTGGAGCCACGGCCTGGGTCGCTGCCCTGGGCCCCGCTGCGCACCGTATTCCTCCACGCTGAACGAGTGCCTCGTCCCCTGCGCCTCGATGGCGTACGTCCCCAGGGCCGGCTCTGCAGACAGCGGGAGGGACAGATCCACGATGCCCTGCTGCGGAGTCACATCTCGCCACTGGGCGATGCGGTTCCCGCTGGGATCCTGGCACACGGACACGGCCTGCTCAGCCGCTGCCCCCACACACGGCTCGTCCCCGGCAGCCCCCGAGTGCCTCGTGCTGCCGACGGGGGCTGGATCGACGCCCGGGGGCTCAAATCCTTCTCCTTAGCCTGGAGCAGGCACCGCTGGGCAGCCGCTGGGCAAGGGGGCCCCTGCCAGTGCCCCTCAGCCCTGACCCAAGGGCAGCGCCCATGGGGGGAACAGGCTCCCGAGGGACACCCCATCTCCAGCCTGGACAAAGCCCAGGGAACTTGCCATAGGGACCATTTCCATCTCAGTGCTAGGCCTCTGTGGGTATGTTCCCTGTTCCCCTCCCCCCACGCAGCCTCCCCAAACCTCCACCCCTCCCCTCTGCCCCTGCAGCTCCCAGAGACCCTCCCTCCTCCCCTGCCCTTCCCCCATTCAGGCTCCCAAGGGAGCTCCCTGCTGAGTTCCCCACTGGCCATATCAAGTCACTGCCTGACCCAGAGTTCGGGGCTGGGAACATTCGGGGTGAGCGACTCAGGCAGGGATCCCAGCCAGGCCCAAACCCACCTGCCTCCCGGACAGACAGCCCCAGACGCTGCAAACTCGGGGTGGGGAGGACGTAACCCGATGGGCCAAATGTCCCCTCCCTGCTCCCCATGGGGCCCAGCCCAGAAACACCCTGTGCTCTGGGACCCTTTTCACCCGCATAGCAGGGCAGAAGGGTCTAGGGCTGGATTGCTGGACACTGTGGTCACAGCCCAGACTCCTCTGGGATCCCCACGACTGAACACCCCCGGGGGCCCTCGGATGAACCAGACAGGAAGAGGAGGAGGCTGGAGAGGCACAGACTGACCTGCACGGTCACCAGGGGCAGCTGCAAAGCAAACAGACAGGAGATGGCTGGTTAGAGGGACAGGAAACACCCCCCACTGCCCACGGGTCTGCCTGTGACCTCCCCAGGGCCGGGGTGTCTCTGGGGCCTTGGGGGATCATGCAGACAGCAGCGGGGGTGACCGAGAGAGCAGGGACAAGAAGGGGAGCCCTTGAGGCTGGAGCCCTCGCCCCTCCCATGCCTCCCTCCCTGCAGTGGTGGATACAGGGCAGTGGGTGGCTGGTCTGTGCGTGGAGGAGCAGGGCGAGATGCTGGGGTCTCTGCCAAGGGGCAGTCTAAGGGCCGGGGGTCTGCGTTGCAGCCAGTGCCCGGGCGAGGCGGCTGGGAGGGGAGCTGTCAATCTGTATTTCCACACTGGGCCCGATTCTGCCACCTCACTCAGAGCGCACAGCACGGTTAGGCTGAAAGGTGCTAATGACTGTCACCCTGGGGAGAGGGGGGGGCTGGCATCCACAGCCAATCACAGACTGCACTAACGCCAGTGAGTGCCCAGCGCCCTCATTCCGGCTCTATGCAATGGGAAATCAACCCTCTCTGCGCAGTAAAGGGACTGCAAACAACAGAGGCCACTGCCCAAGGCGCTAGGTCTGTAGCCCAGGGGGCTGCTCCATGCAACTGTTTTCAGCAGGCCAGCACAAGCCCTGCTACTGCAAGTCTGTTAACCTGCCCTGGGAGACTCACCCCCTGCAGCAGTGTAGACCAGCAGTTCTCAAAAGTTAGCGCTCAGGGTGGGAGCAGCCCGCAGAGACCCTCTGCCTCCGCCCCGGGGACGTGCTGGATGCTTCCGGGAGTGGCGCGGAGCCAGGGCAGGTAGGGAGCCTGCCTTAGCCCCGCTGCACCGCTGACTGGACTTTTAGCGCCTAAAATCTCCCGGTTTGGCTTCAGTAGCCTCCGGGAGATAGAGGGAGGGAGGGAGGGGGAGGAATTGATAAGCGGGGCCTGCGGATTCTCTGGAGTTCAATCGGGGACCCCCAGGGGTCCACGGACCCCAATTTGAGAAACGCTGGTGTAGACCAGGGTGGCGGCTGAGGCATTCCCAGAATACCGGAGATCCCGGTACTTCCAGGAATGGTGTGGGCCTGTCCCCGCTGGCGTGACCTCGCACACTCGGTGTGTGTGAGTTCACGCCAGCAGGGGCGGAGCAGTGCGCTCTTCCAAATGGCGCCCCCCATCCAATACCAGACACAAGCATGCACTGGATGGGGGCAAACCACCCATGAAGAGGACTGTCCGATTTCAAACCGGATGAATGGCCTGCCTGGTGCAGACAAACCTAACGTGTTCAGTGCCCCGCGGCCCTGGTACCCTGACCCCCCTCCCCCGCCCCCAGCTCTCACCTTCCGGGTACTGGGAACAAAGTCTTTGTCCAAACTGACAATTCGAAACTTCACTGGAAAGGAGCAGAGGCAGAGGTGGGAATCAGCCCTGGCTTGGTTTGTCTGAGTGAATTCCCAGCTGGGGAAGGTGCCAGCCGGACGCCCTGGGCACTGACGCCTCTGTGAACCTGCAGAATGGGCCCAGCCCGGCAGCGCAGTGCCAGCTTCCCCACGCTTCCCCCCGCGGCCCTGCCCTGGGCGGCTCGAGGGGAGTTCAGCATGGGCGACACGTGAGAGGCTTGTTCCCAGCCAGCCCCGCCCCGCCCCTTCTGCCCGAAGTCCCGCCCCGTCGCCCCCGTCAGAGGCTAGAGCCCTACCTCCCACCCCTCCGCAGATGCCCCCTCCCTCTCCCCAGCCCTAGGCCGCCTGAAAGCCTCCACCCTGGAGCGCTGGACGGGTGGGTGGTGCAGCCCACAGCCCAGAGCGCTATGCAGGTGGTGCAGCCCCCAGAGCCCCAATCCCCGGACCTCCCATTGGCTGGGAAAGGGGAACCGTGGCCAATGGGAGATTTGGGGGTGGTACCCACAGGCGAGGACAGCGCGCGGCAGAGTTGCCTGCTCCACGCAACCCCCAGGAGCCACTGCCAGACATGCTGGCCACTTCCGGGAGCGGCGCGGGGCCAGGGCAGGCAGGGAGCCTGCCTTAGCCCCACTGCCACCCCGGAGTTGCTCGAGGTAAGTGGCGCCAGGCTGTAGCCCGCATCCCTCCTGCACCCCGCACCCAAACCCCCTGCCCTGAGCCCCCTAACCTCCTGCCTTGAAACCCTTGCCAAACACCTCCTTCACCCCAACCCCCTTTCCTGAGCCCCCTCCTGCACCCCGCACCCCTCCTGCACCACAACCCCCTGCCCATAGCCCCCTCCCATACCCTGCACTCCCTCCCACACCCCAAACCCCTGCCACAGCCCTACATTCATGGCTCTGCATACAATATCCCCACCCAGCTGTGGCCCTCGGGCCAAAATGTTTGCTCACCCCTGGGCTAGATGGAGGGGCGGCCAGGCAGCTCTGTGCAGTGTGCGATGCCCGCACCCCAAGGCACCGCCCCCACAGCTCTCATTGGTTGCAGTTTCCATGCAAAGGGAGCTGCGGAGCCGGCGCTGAGGGTGGGGGAGCACGTGGAGCTTCCCTGATCGCCCCTGTGCCCAGGGGACGGACATGCTGACTGCTTCCAGGGAGCTGTGCGGAGCTGGGGCAAGCAGGGAGCCTGCCTTAGCCCTACTGTGCCACCACCTGAACTTTAAACGGCCTGGTCACAGAGCTCACTGGAGGCACCAGGTCCCTTTTTCACTGGGCGTTCCGGTCGAAAACCAGACGCCTGCCAACCCGTCCCCCAGTGCTCGTCGGGCAGTGCAGCCTTCAGCGCCCCCATCCCTGGAGCACCGTGCGGCCGAGCACCAGCTCCAGCCGCCTGGAGTCCCTGACCGCAGGCCCCCTAGCCCCAGCCCAGCCCCTGTCTGGGACCCCGGCCATGAGGGAAGAGCCGCAGAGCGCTGGCAGGAAGCAGGAGGGGTCCTGGGGATGAAGCATGGGCGGGGCCACGCAGGGCTGTTTGGGGAAGGTTAGTGTCCCCCAGCCTGTGATACCTGCTGTCCATGGAGCTCAGCCTCCAGGGCCCAGACAGCCCCCCGCCTCCCTCCTGAGTCCGCCAGAGGAGGCCAATCGGTGCTCCCTGCAGTGTCTGTGCCATCACCGAGGACGGGCTGAGACCCCCACTTGGTTCCATACAGGCCCCCAACACAGGCCTCAGGCTTTGTGCTTCTTGGTGCTGGGTGCAGACAGGGGCCTAGAAGTGAGAGTCCTGAATCCCTTGCTAGGCTCCCAGCCCATCCCCAGAGCCCAGGAGTGCGTCCCAAGGGCCTGGGGTCCCAGGAAACTCCCTCCAGCAGCTCCTGCCCTCTCACCTGTCTGTCCCGGCTTGTAGACGGCCTTGTCCGTCTGCACAAAGGTCCCAGGCTCCAGCACCCGCAGCAGCACTTCCTTCCGCTCAGAGAACTGCAGGGCATCTCCCCGGATCGAGACGTGCAGCTCTGCCACTTCCTGCTGCCCCCCGGACGGGGCTGGAACCTGCACACGGGAAACCCCAGCAAGGCCACAGCGGCCAGTAATGGGCCAGTCGTGGCACAGACCCACTATTGCGTTGGGGGGGGGCAATGGTGTTTGTGAGGAACCCTGTAACAACCCAATGGCCCCCTCCCTCAGGGAGTCCCCTGGGAAGGCAGTTCTGCATTGTATATTGCTAACGCTGCTGCTAGTGTCGCAAAGCATTTTGGGAAGGGTCAAAGGTGTGTGAGTGGGGAGTGGAAGTTTCCTTTGCAGGTACGAGAGGCCGAGGGGGGAGAGAAAGAAGAAAGCAAAGAACGGGTTAACTCAACACTTCAGCTAGCAAGCTCAGTCTGTAGATAAGACGCTAACTCCAGCCAGCTCAAGGCCACAGCACACATCTGACTCTCGGCTGCCAGCCAAGAAAGAGGGGGGCTCAGAATCCACAGACCAACCATGAGAAACAAAGATTTAATTGAACAGACACAGACCTGCAGAGCCAGCCCATAACAAGCGAGGCAAGTGAAGGCCAGCACAGAGGAAAACAAAGAGGACAACAGAGTCTAACTGGTGTGTTTTGGAGAAAGTCAAGACCACAGGAAGTTGGTTTGCACTGGCACAGAGGGCACCAGGAGCAAAGGTCCCCAAACGGAGCACTCCCCCCCTGCCCCCCGATAAGCCAGGAATTAAAACCCTCCTGAGAGCTGGAGCAATTTGGAGAGCACAGCAGATCCTTGGATGACCTGGGCCCTGGACAGCACTCCCGTCCACCTTCCCCCCTCGCTTCTTCTGACGTTACACCCAGACTTGGCCAGTCTGGGTCGTGCGTGTGTGAGTATGAAAGTGGGCTAGGGCTTGGGGCTCTAATGCTTTCTTTCTTCCCCCGAGTGACGTGGGAGCGTTCCCAGCACTCTCTGCTGTATTTTATTAATAAAGCTTTAAAATTTAAACACTTGGTGTGTTACGTCATCTCCTCCCCAAACGATCCTGCGGCGTCAGCCTGATCACCTGACGCTCCAGGCAGATTGGTAACGAAAATTTGTCACAACCCCCCTCCCCAGCCTGGGGGCCCTGAATGGGAGGGAGCATGAACCTGGGGCGTTCGATGGAGTTGGAAGCCAGGGCGCTCTCTGTGCCCCCCACCCCATCCCCGCTCCCTCCTGCCTGTCACTGCTGAGGGATGGGCTCGAGTTCTGTGGCTAAAGCTGCCCATTGAGTGACCAGCTCCGTGCCCATGGCCAGTCCCCTGAGCCCTGCTGTGCCCGGGGCCTGAGGCTGGGCTGGGGCTGCAGACCCGGGGCTGACGGGCTCCGTGCCCATGGCCAGTGCCTGGGGCTGTGCCAATGGCTGCGGGCGGGGGCTCACCTGGAAGCGCACGTTCTCGTGCAGATGGGGCTCCTGGACCTCTCTCTCCAGCAGGATGATAGCGCTGGGCCCATCCCCCCTCTCCAGCCGGACGCTCACCCGGACGGTCTCATTGAGGTCGCTGAGATGAACTGACACCGTCCCCGTGTGCGGGTGGTAGAACACGGCTGGGCTCACCACCACATAGTGCCTGAGGAGGGGAAAGCACTGTGGGCAGTGGGGGAGGGGGAGGGGAGGGGACAACCTAGACCCTCCACCAGGACCGGGGGTGACTCCTGATTTCTGAGTGTCCCTCCTGCTGGGACAGAGCTGGGTCCACGGCGCTGGAGGCTCATTAATTTCTCTAACCACAGGGCAGGGGCAGGGCAAGCCCCCCCCGCTACATCCCCCACTCCAGCCTGCCTCCCGCAGGGCCGCCCAGAGGATTCAGGGGGCCTGGGACAAAGCAATTTCGGGGGCCCCTTCCATTAAAAAAAGTTGCAATGCTATAGAATACTATATTCTTATGGGGGCCCCTGCAGGGCCTTTGGCCTGGAGCAAATTGCCCCACTTGGCCCACCCTCTGGGCAGCCCTGGCCTCCCGCAGAGCTGGAGGGGCCCCAGGGTTGCAGAGAGGGGCTGAGTCCCTCTCCATTCCTGGCTTCTTGGCTGCTCGGTCTGCCCAGAAGGGGGCAGCTAGTTGCGCAGAGAGTGAGCAGAGACCCCTGTGCACGGCGGGGGGGGGGGGGGAGGCTGGTCAGTCTGGGGCTGTACTGAGCACCTGAGTCCTTTGCAGCCAGTAACTGGCTTAGATACAGCCCCACCCCCACCCCAGTCTGCACCCCGGGGCCTCCGCCCGCTCTCGCAGGAACCCTTCGGCGTTTGCACCTTCGGGGCACTGTCCTGTTCTGGCTGAGACGTTCGTTTAACGCACTGGGTTCATTGGTAATTACTGTTCTATTTCACTGGTGCCTAGAGGCCCAGCCCAGCCTGGCCCCCGTGTGCTGGGGCTGGACAGACCCGCAGGCAGAGACAGGCCGCGGCCCGAGGAAGTGACAGGCCGACGGGAGCAGGCGGCCGCAGAGGATCATCACCCCATGGTACAGAGGGGAGCTGAGACTCAGAGGGTCGGTGTCTGGCCGGGGGCGCACAGGGCGTCTGTAGCAGAGCCAGGCACTGAACCCAGCTCTCCACACCCCAAGCCGCTGCCTTAACCAGAGCCAACCTCCCCTCTGGGAGGGGCAGGACCAGGGGGGCCCAGGAGGGACCCAGCGTCAGGGACTGAGATCCCAGGGGAGAATGGACCTGTCCCCTGTCCCCTCAGTTTCGGATCGAGCAGCCCCCTCATCGGTGCCCTTGGCTGCTTCCAACCCCCGCGCACCGCCCACCACGCGGACAGACAGACAGACACGGACAGGGCTTACGGCTCTGCAGACGTCCCAGCTGTGAGGTGCAGGAGGAGCAGCAGGCAGGCCGGGGTTACTGGGGCCCCCATTCCTGGGGTGCAGGCAGATGGGCAGGCACAAGGGGACACACACACGTCACCCCCCTCTGGGTCCTTCTTCCTCCCTCTCCCCCACACTCTGTGCTGGAGACCAGCCTGCTCTGCCCTGATACAGACTCTGGAGCTGGAGCTTCGCTTTGATCCAGGGTAAACAAGGGACGTGTCAGGTCTCTGGCTGGGGCTGGAGACGCAGCCAGGACAATATTTACCCTCCACCCCCAGCTGCTGGAATCGAGGCTCTGACAGGTTCTTGCGGCTTGAGTCAGAGGATGCTGCCTGGCAAAGGCTCAGGTGGGCCAGAAGGCCCCTTGCATTGGTTACACGGCAGGGGGTGGGACCCCTTTGGGGGTCAGTGGTGGTGCAGTAGCCGGGATGCTGGGAAAGCCCTGGCAGGAGCACGGGGGAGGAGCTTGCCGAGAAATGAGTTTGTTAAAGTGGGTTCTGGCAGCGACCCCACAACTGCAATGCAAATGAGAAGAACGTTGGGGTTGCTGAACATGTCTCATGAAAACCCCATTCATGATCGCTTCTAACGTTCCCACACTGGGACGGCCGGGGATGAACTTTCCATGCTCAGGCTCTGCCTTGGGTTGAATTTTTTTTGTAACTTTCAGCAAAAACGAGTTGAGGCATTTCTGAGAACACGGTTAGCATTAACACAGGTAGCGTTTTCCAGGGCAATCCATTTTTCTGAGCATTTTGTTGAGGAGTTCTAGCACCTCCATGCTTTAGAGCCTGGAATTGAAATTTTTGCAGGGGGATTCTGCTAGGGGAATAGAAGGGTTTTTCCTGTTGCCATGAAAATCCACGTCGATGTGGCTAGGTTATAAAGTACAGAACATTGCCATTTGCACCTGGTCAATAGAGTGTCTCAGACTTGTTTCCGAGTCTCTGACAACTTGGGAGAAAATTATCTTGAATGGTTATGGATCCCTGTCCTAACCGATACAGCACAAGATGCGGGGTTAGCTGGTGTCTGGGGCAGATCACCAAATCACACTAACGAACAGGATGAGTGGCTCCTTATGCAGCTATTTATAGAATGTAGGAAAAGAAGCTGTGTGCTCCTGGGGGATTTCAATGTGAGTGACACATGCTGGCGGTCAGGTGCTGCCAGTACTAAAATGTCTTTGGAATTTCTTATATATTTTCCTAACTCAAAAAGTGTTCCATCTTCCAGGGGAGTGTTCTATATGAGCCCTCACCTTAAGAGATAAAGAGGAGCTGATCACAGAACTAAACTTGAACGGTAGCCTAGGTACAGGTGATCTTGACTCGATCACATTTACAATGTGCCAACACATTAAAGTGCAGACCAGTAATATTTCCACTTGGTGGTTTGAAAGGGCCTGTTTCACAAAGCTGAAAACAATTATGAGGCATTTAATCAGAAAAATGTGAATGAAAATTGGGAATTATTTAAGAACACTTTACTAGATGTCCCAAAAGCCACAATCACTCAAACTGGTTAAAAAAACTGACCTGGCTCATAGGGCAAATGAAAGCAACTATAAAATATTTTTTTAAATGATGTATATCAAAGGGAAGAAAGGAGAAGTTGACAGAAATGAATATAAATCAGGACTGTAGAAACTTGATAAGGGAAGCAAAATGACACATGAAGAAATCTATGGCCAGCTGAGTTAAGGACAATAAGAAGGAGCTTTTAAAGTATATTAGGAACAAAATGAATCCTAACAATGGTACTGGTCCATTATCAAATCAAATGGCAGAATTATCAACAATAACGCAGATGGGATGCCGGAACGGGAGGGGGGGGGATGGGGAGGGGGCCATGGCTCCATTACATTTAGAAGACTAAGGGGAAGAGGTGGCATTGGGGGCAGGTCCTTGGGGGTGGTGCCTCGGATGGAATGGGTGGTGTGAGGGTGGGGGCTTGGGGAGATGGGGCAGTGTGGGGTGGGACCTCAGGGGGAAGGGCAGTGTGGGGGCAGAGCCTCAGGGAGAAGGTGTGCTGTGTGTGTGGGGCAATGGTTCGGTGCCGTTGGGCCCCCCAATTTTAGGGAGCGTCCGTCAGTCCTGAATGCTGAAAAGGCAGAAAGGTTCAATAAATATTTGTGTTCTGCATTTGGGAAAAACCAGTTGAAGTTGTCATGTCATATGAAGGGGAGAACACTCGTTCCATTCCACTAGTATCTGGGGAGAATGTTAAACAGCAGCTACCAAAGTGAGACATTTTAAAATCAGCAGCTCCAGATAACTTATATCCAAGAGTTTTAAAGGGGCTGGCTGAGGAGCTCGCTGGACCTTTAATGTTGATTCCCAGCAAGTCTTGAACACTGGGGAAATTCCAGAAGACTGGGAGAAAGCTAATGTTGTGCCAATACTTTAAAAAGGTAAATGGGATGAACTGGGTAATTAGAGGCCTGCCAGTCTGACATGGATCCCTGGCACAATAATGGAGTGGCTGATACGGGACTTGGTTAATAAAGAATTAGAAGAGACTCTCATGATTAATGCCAATTCGCAATGGTTTAAGGAAATCAGATCCTGTCAAACTAATTTGATATCTTTTTTTGATGAGATTATAAATTTAGTAGATAAAGTCAATAAAGTTAATAGTGTCAATGTAATTTACTGAGATTTCTGTGAGGTGTTTGATTTGATACCACATGACATTTTGATTAGAAAACTAGAATAATATAAAACAACACGGCACACATTACATGGATTAAAAACTGGCTAACTGATAGGTCTCAAAATGTAACTGTAAATGGGGAGCCATCATTGATCGAGAGGATTGCATAGGGATCAGTTCTTGGTTCTGTGCTATTTAACATTGTTATCAATGACCTGGAAGAAAACTTAAAATCATCAGTGATAAAGTCTGCAGACAACACAAACATTGGAGGAGTGGTAAATAACGAAGATGACCGGTCACTGATACAGAGTTCTATGGATCACTTCGTAAGCTGGGCACAGGCAAACAATATGTGTTTCAGTGTAGCTCAGTGTAGATGTACACATCTAGACACAAAGCACATAGGCCATACTTACAGGATGGGGGACTCTATTCTGGGAAGCGATGACTTCAGGGGTGTGTGTGGATCAGCTGAACATGGCCTCCCAATGTGATGCTGTGGCCCAAAGGGTTGATGTGATCCTTGGATGCATAAACAGGGGAATCTGCAGTAGGAGCAGAGAGGTGATTTTATCTCTGTACAGTATTTGGCACTGGTGCGACCACTGCTGGAATCCTGTGTCCAGTTCCGGTGTCCATCGTTCAAGAAGGATTTGATAAATTGGAGAGGGTTCAGAGAAGAGCCACGAGAATGACTGAAGGATTAGAAACGTGCGTTATAGTGATATCCTCAAGAGCTGAATTTATTAGCTTACCACAGAGATGGCTAAGGGGTGATATGGTTACAGCCTATACGTACCTACATGGGGGACAAATATCAGACAGGCTATTTAATTTAGCAGAGGAAGGTCTAACACAATCCAATGGCTGGAAGTTGAAGCTAGACAAACCGAGACTGGAAATATGGTGTACTTTTTTAACAGTGAGGGTAATTTTTAAAACAAGATTAGATGTTTTTTTCTAAAAGATCTGCTCTAGGAATTATATTTGGGAAATTCCCTGGCCTGGGTTATACAGAAGGTCAGACTAGATGATCACAATGTTCTCTTCTTGCCTTGGAATCTATCAAGCTAGGAATATTTGTCTTTGTACATTGCATCTGCGCTGAGCACGCTCCAGCCCTGGTCTCTTCCATCCACATTGAATATAGAATCATTGGGACTGGCTGAGTCCTGCAGGGAGACGCACAAGGGAGCTCTGGGTTTGAGAAGAGGGGGAGGGGAGAGGGCTGGTCTGTCACACACACACCCACACCCACACCCACACACTGACATTGCAGACACCTACACAGTGAGGCTGCAGCCTGCTTGCCCTGGCTCGGTGTCAGCTCCAGGGATGCAGAGATCTGGCCCCAGGTCACTGTCCCTTGCTGGTTTACCCTCTGTGATGAAGTTGGACTGTTCTTAATGTTTCCTCTGAATACTGTGTGGGTGCCTCAGTTTCCCCTATGCATTTCTTAAGTCTCCAGTGTGCATAAATGGCCAACACTCTGTATCCTGGCAACAAATGGCTGGGGCCCTTCCCCCCTGCAAGGGAATAGCTAAAAGTGAACAAAGAGATCAGGTGACCTCCTGGCCTGGGAAAGAGACAAAGGCCAGAAAGGAGGGGCTGGAGGGGGTTTTCCAGTTTGGAGCTGGCTGGGGATGGGAAGTGAGGGCAGATGGGGTTGTCTGGCTCGCTGGGCCCCAGAATGGACCACGCTGAGGGGTCCCGTTCTCTGGACCTACAAGCTCTGTTTTAGACCGTGTTCCCATCATCAAATAAACCTCTGCTTTACTGGCTGGCTAAGAGTCACGTCTGACTGCGAAGTGGGGGTGTATGCAGGACCCTCTGGCTTCCCCAGGACCCCATCTGGGCGGACTCACTGTGGGAAGCGCACAGAGGGGCATATGCTGAATGCTCAAAGGTCAGACCCAGGAAGGTGAAGCCGTGTGAGCTTCTTGCCCTGAAGATAGTCTGCTCCAAGGGAGAGGAGGCTCCCCAAAGTCCTGACTGGCTTTGTGGGGAGCAGTTGCAGAGCATCTCCCGGGGACTCTGTGACACCCTCAAATATTTACCTGTCCCTTAGGATGCTTCAAAGGTAACAGGAATTTCAGTCCCACCAGGCAAACAGGGCCCTTTAGGGGTGGTGAACCTGGGGGTGGGGTGGGAGGCCCCTGACCAGGGGAGAGCGATTCTGGAAGGGGGTGAGCGTCAGGCATCAGGCCTGGGGTCCATATCCCTTAGATCGGCGTCCATGGAAGGGCTCAGGTCTCTGTCACGGCCAGTCCTGGCATCACAGAGCCCAATTCTGCCCTCGGTCACAGCTGGGCATCCCGAGACAGCCCCAGCCAACGACCCAAACAGGCTTCACAGCCCCACTGTGGTCTGGGCACAGCTGCGGGAGCGTCTCCCAGAGCAGCATTCGCCCCCCGGAAATCAGAGCTGGGACCGAGCGACTGGGGACAGCGCGTCCTGCCCCTCCCGACCCGGCCCTGTTCCCGGTCAGTGCAGGGCTTTCCCAGGGCTGGATTGAAATGACTCAGGGGATGGGTCTGCAGCGCCCCCTGCTGACCAGGCTAATGGCTCTCAGGATGAGGAGACGCCTGGCGGTGCCCAGCGTGAGCCCATCACTGCTGGGTAGATGACAGGGAGCCACGCTCTATGATGTCCGGTGAGGGCCCAAGCGAGTGGCAGGGGGGAGTGCGGCACTCGGTGAGTGTGGGTCACAGAGACACAGCTCTGGCCTGAGAGACAGAGAGCACCATGGACTCTCCAGAGCAGCCCCACTGCTGCTCCCCGAGGGTTGGCAGGTTTAGCTCCTTCTCCTTCCTGCTTCGTAGGGGTCCCTCTCCCAGAGGCTGTTCGCTTCCAGCCTTTCTGGCCAGAGCAAAGAGAGAGAAGATCCCCAAGGTGGAAGTGTGGGGCAGGAGGCTGCTAACGGAGCTGACACAGAACCCCTGGGTGGCTGTTAGTTAGGGCGGTGGGAGGGGGCTCGTCTGCACCCCAGGGACGGGGTCGGGCCCCATCGTATGGACCAGTCTCCTCAGGGCGTGTTAGCAAAACACAGCAATGACGCCAGCTCAGGAGGAGCTGCAAAGAGCAGGGGGGACAAGAAATTATCCGACAGGACCTGGCCCGAGTCGGGGATGGGCAGGAAATGAGAGAAACACGATTCAGCTCAGAAACTGACGCTAATACGCCAGGGCCAAGAGAACCCGACCCAGCCGGGTCCAGCCAGGTTTGAACGCTGCCCCCTCCCAAGACATCTCCCGTCCGCCAGGGCTTTCTCGCCACAGGCCCCACGTGCCTAGCTGTATCTGAGGCTTCACCACATCTGCTGTGGGCCTCTCCCACCTCGCCCCCTGGCCCTGGGAGCCTCCTGTCTACCAAGGGACCCCACAGGGCCTAGAGAACACGGCTCCATCCCCACGTGCCTCCCCCTCCACACACAGACTGAACAGACTCCAGGAACCTGGGGGGATCCACAATCGAAGCAGAGGGTCCCCATAAAGGGAAAACAGAGCTGGTGGGACACGAGCCCACGGGGGCTGCGCAGGGACCCACTGCTCTCTTGCGCTGTCTCCGTTTGATCTGCTCTGCGGTTTTCAGCTGCGTCTCCAAGGCTCAGGTCGTGCTGAGCCAGCCCTGGGACTGACACATTCACAACTGAATTCCGTCTCCAGGCTTCACACCGCAGCGTCCAGTATGTGCTGAGCGTGCAACGTCCCTCTGTGTGTTTGAACCTTCAGCACAGGCTGCTACTCCTTGCGCCACGGCATTATGTTCAGTGGCAGCAGGAGCAGGTTGTTGTCCTGGGTGGGTGATGGGCTATTTGGCTCAGTGGGCTGGGTGGGACGGAGGTCCTGCTCCATGTGATCGCCCAGAGGTGCCACGGGCCGCTGGAGCCATGTTCTGTGCCCAGTGAGGGAAGCCCACACCTCTTGCTAGAGCCGCTCCCACTTGTTCCCAGGACAGGAGCTGGAGCTGCTGCTTTGGGGGTGGCAGCAGGAGGCGGCACTGTGGGAGGTTCGAGCTCAGTGATATTCAGGCAGGAACACAAGTGCCGGAGGGGAAATGGGGATTGTTCTGAACAGTTTATGTCAGTGGTTCTCCCTCCACCTGTGGCCCAAGGACAAACGGGGGCTGGAAAACTATGTCTAGTATCAGGGGGTAGTCGTGTTAGTCTGTATCTACAAAAACAACATGGAGTCTGGTGGCACCTTAAAGTCTAACAGATTTATTTGGGCATAAGCTTTCGTGGGTAAAAACCTCACTTCTTCAGATGCATAGAGTGAAAGTTACAGATGCAGGCATTCTATATGTAAGGGGACTGTTGCCCCCTTACTAACATTCAGTGGGGGTGTTTTGATTGGCTTGCTCCCAGCACTAAAAGGGGAAGGGTCGATGGCAAATCAGGAGCCTGAGACTGACAGTCCCCAGGAACAATGGGGAGAGGCCAATGCTCCAGATCAGCCTGATTGACAGGGCGGGCAGGCTAATCAGAGGGTCAGGAGGCCAGGGAGGTCCCGTCCTCCGTGTGAGCTGGAATTGCCTGGGTCAGACTGAGTGGGGCCGAGCTAAGGAGAAAGCAGGGGCCCACGCTGAGCTGGAGAGCAGAACCGTGCCAGATCCAGAGGGGCCAGAGGCGCAGCCACAGAGCCAGAGACAAAGCCCAGGGAGAGCAGATCCTGAGCTGGGAGCAGAGCTGCAGCCCCAAAGCCAGAGCACAGCCAGGACAGAGAGGGGCCTGAGCTAAGTTGCTGGGAGCAGAGCTGCAGCCCCAAAGCCAGAGCACAGCCAGGAGAGAGCAGGGGCCTGAGCTAAGTTGCTGGGAGCAGAGCTGCAGCCCCAAAGCAGAGTTACAGAAGCAGCCTGCAGAGCAGACCTGCCCTGGGGGCAGAGCTGCAGCAACCAGAGCCAGAGAGGCCAGAGAAGCAGCCCAGGGAGCTGGAGGCAGAGCAGCAGCAGCAGCCGTGCTGAGGCAGAGTGGAGCTGGAGCTGGGGCTGGAGCAGTCCGGAGCTGGGTGCGGTGAGCAGCTGGGGAGAGTGAGGGGGACCCTGGCAGTGGGCCCAGCACAGGGAGATACCTTAGCCAAGAGGCCTTGCAGGCCAGACTTGGAGGGGGATCGTAACCCTGACAGGGCGGGGGCGATGCTGGGAAGAAGGGTCCTGCCACCCAGAGCCTGAGAGCGTGTGGCCACCGCCAGAGCAAGTGTCCAACCCACAGCGTCCCTGCAGCACAGCCAGGGCCTGAGAAGGAGGCCCGGGACCTACAAGGAACAGACTGTGAACTGCCCTGACGTTCCAGAGACACTGCTTGTGATATTCCCTGCCTCAGAGCAGGGTGATGTGTTTCCTTTAACCTTTCCCATTTTTCCTTATTCTTTTTTAAAAGTAATTGTTAATTAAATAACTTGTATTTGCTTTAAATTGTATAAAATGATCAGTGGGTCAGGGAGGTGCCCAGTGCAAAGAGAGTACCCCGGAGTGGGGACACCCTAGCCCCTGTCCTAGGTGACCACAGCAGGGTTGGGGGTCGAGACCTCCAGGAATCCTGGGCCCAGCCTTGTCGGGGTTTACGAGGACTCTGCCAGACAGGAGAGTGGAAGGGGAGTCCTCAAGGGCAGGGAGGCCTCTGGGTAAAGGAAGTGGGAGTGAGGACTCGGATCCTTTCGTTAGCCCACTTCACCGGGGTAGTGCAGAAGCCAGGAAAGTTCCCCACAATAGCGGGACCATTCCCCCGCTTACATATACTGACACATGGAGAGCAGGGAGTTACTTCGCAAGTGGAGAACCAGTGTTGACAGGGCCAATTCAATCAGGGTGGATGTAGTCCACTCCCAATAATAGATGAGGAGGTGTCAATTCCAGGAGAGGCAAAGCTGCTTCTGTAATGAGCCAGCCACTCCCAGTCCCTATTCAAGCCCAGATTAATGGTGTTCAATTTGCAAATGAATTTTAGTTCTGCTGTTTCTCTTTGAAGTCTGTTTCTGAAGTTTTTTTGTTCAATGATAGTGACTTTTAAATCTGTACTAGAATGACCAGGGAGATTGAAGTGTTCACTCACTGGCTTTTGTATGTTACCATTCCTGATGTCCGATTTGTGTCCATTTATTCTTTTGCGGAGGGACTGTCCGGTTTGGCCAATGTACATGGCAGAGGGGCATTGCTGGCACATGATGGCATATATAACATTAGTAGATGTGCAGGTGAATGAGCCCTTGATGGTGTGGCTGATGTGGTTGGGTCCTCTGATGGTGTCGCCAGAGTAGATATGGGGACAGAGTAGGCAACGAGGTTTGCTACAGGGATTGGTTCCTGGGTTGGTGTTTCTGTGGTGTGGTGTGTAGCTGCTGGTGAGTATTTGCTTCAGGTTGGGGGGTTGTCTGTAAGCGAGGACTGGCCTGCCTCCCAAGGTCTGTGAGAGTGAGGGATCATTTTCCAGGACAGGTTGTAGATCGTGGATAATGCGCTGGAGAGGTTTTAGCTGGGGGCTGTATGTGATGGCCAGAGGTGTTCTGTTATTGTATGAGAGTCTCCAGTTTTGAGAGCTCATTCTTGATCTTCTCCTGTCTGCTGTACAGGATGCTGATCGGGTGGTTCCTCGGTTTCTTTGAGAGTGTATGGCACAGTCTCTCACCATAGTCAGTGTAGTATGTCTAAGGAGTTTGCGAAAGGCGGTCGTTTTCAAGCTGTGGTCTGCAGCCCCCTGGGAGTCCACAAACTATGTCCAAGGGTACGTCTACACTTACCGGAGGGTCCGGCGGCAGGCAATCGATGTTCTGGGATCGATTTATCGCGTCTGGTTTAGACGCGATAAATCGATCCCGGAAGTGCTCGCCGTCGACGCCGGTACTCCAGCTCGGCGGGAGGAGTACGTGGCATCGACGGGGGAGCCTGCCTGCCGCGCCTGGACCCGCGGTAAGTTCGGACGAAGGTACTTCGAATTCAGCTACGTTATTAACGTAGCTGAATTTGCGTACCTTAGTCCGAAGTGGGGGCTTAGTGGGGACCAGGCCTAAGATTTCCAAGGGGGTCCGCACCTCCATTTGAAATGTTTTAGGGGTCCCTAAATGAAAAAAGGTAGAAACCCCGGGGTTCCTATCTAAGCAATATCTGAATGGAATCTGATGGAACAAAGAAAAGCCAATTCTCCAGGCTGAGGGCTGAATATCAAAGACCCACCGCAAACAATGGCGGGGTGAGAGCATCTCAAAGAAAAGACTGCAAGACTATTTTATCATGGAAAGGGTCAGGCAGCCTAAATAGAGGGGCTGCTATTAGCTCCCCCTATAAACATCACTGGGAACAGGAATTAAATACCACAAGCTCTGTTAGTGTGACGTTATCGTTACAGAAGCCAGGCCTAGGCAAAGAGAAGGAGAAATGCCTTTTTGTGACTGCCCCCTGGCTGTACAGAGGACAATACCATCTTTCAATATGGGAGCACTTCCTATTCCGCAAATATTAAAGTCCAGTTCTCCTGCCCCCTTAGACAGGCACGTGCAGCCCTCTGGGACGTATTTGTGCCATCCTTTCCAACTGAGACTGAGCTTGTGGTCATGACTCTTTGGTGAATCTTTCACACTCTGGCCCTGGGGAAAGCCCCTGCACCTACAAACTGCATCAGGTGCCTTTAACATCTGCACACGGGAAAATGAGCTTCCTGCTTTTAAAGGGGACCTGCAAAGAGTTCTTGCTTCTTTACGATGGACAGGGAGGGTCTGAATGGTCTATGGATTTATTTTTCTTGCTTCCTATTTACCCTGTAAGTATCAGGAATGTCGAGTCTGATCTGCTCTGGGGTCTCTGGAGGACTGGCTGGGTATCCCACAGCATGTACATTCGGCTCTCACACCGTGGTTGACTGGGGATAGACCTTTCACAGAGATCACCTTTCCCCACAATGGTCATTGATCCGTTGAATTAAACAGATAGTAATAAAACATGCCAAAAAAACCAAAAACAAGCAAGACTTGTAAGGAGTCGGACAAGCTATTCCTCCTTCTCTCAGGCCTTCGCTTTTAAAATCAATTTAGTTCAACCCATGCAAGCCGGTGGAGGAGCTCCTGTCGGTCTGAGAAAAGAGTTGATTCTGGTTTAGCTTCAATTCCTAATTGATTGAACCTAAACTAAAATAACTCTCCGTCACACCACAATAAGTGCATCCACACTGGGGTTTTCACTGGTGTAAGTAAACTGGTTTAAAAACTAACTTCCGTTGAATTGGTTCATTTTCATGTAGACGTGTGTAACGAGGGCAGCTCTGCCAGGCGGGGCTGGAACCCGGGAGGCTGTCGCTGACGCTGCCTGACCCAGGGTTAAAGCCAAACCCCACAGCAATGACCGAAGGGCTGGGGAAGGGGACAGAGCCACGGACCCAGGATCTGGCTGCTCTAAGGATGCACAGGAGCCGTGTGAGGAGCAGCAGCAGGGCAGGCATAAAGCGACAAAACAGCCTCACAAAGAGGTGAGTTTTTGTATTTTGTTTTACACTGAAACTGCTGCTCCAGGCAGGACGGGCAGCAAACCGCAGGGGTCCCCACTGCAGCCACTGGTCCCCGTGTGTGACAGACAGCTGGGATCACGCGGGCCGGTCTGGAGGCTGAGAGTTGGGAGAGCAGGTGGGATGTTTGCAGAGCGAATGGGGAGGAGTTGGCTGAAGAAGGTGCTAAGGGGGATAGTGCAGCTGGTTCGGGGAAGAGCAGCAGCTGAGACGAGGCCTGTCCGTGCCCCCCCGATCCTGGGGTGTCGGCTGCCGGCGCGGGGCTCTTGGGACAGGAGGGGAGGGGGCTGCCCAGCAGGGGAGGGGGCTTCAGCGGGAATTTTCCATCATGTCGGCATCAGGGGCTTTAAACAAACACAAACATCCCCTAAGACGGGATCAAAATCGCCCCCACACACCCGGCAGACACCTGTGGACATGGCCCCCCAGAACTCTCCCAACCCCTGATAAGACTGTCCCCTCAGAGTCACCCCCTGCCCTCAAGACAGATTCCCTTGTGCCCCACATAGACCCTTCCCCCCTGAGGTCTCTCCCCCCACACACATGGTCCTGGTGGGTTCCATGCTCCCATCTCCCTCTCCTTTGCCGTCTACAACACACACAGAACTCTCCGGCCCATGGACTCCCCCCACCCATAAAGTTGTAGGGACTGGAGTTATGTGTGGGTGCATCAAACCTACCTGAGCCGCAGGGGGCGCTGTACTCAGCCTCTGTGTGTTCACCTGCAACAGCAAGGGATGTAAGGAATGGAGGAGAGACCCAGTGGGGGGATGACAACCCCTCCTTCTAATCCCACACAGGCAGAGTCTGTTACCCCAGCCCCAGGGGATCCCTGCTGTAGGTCTGAACCCTAGAAGGGAGTGGGACGTCGTCCCCAGCTGTCTGAGTGGGGCTCTGCGCTGTCTCCCATCCCATCTCCAAGTAAGTCAGACGGACCCAGAAATCACCACTGAGTCGCCCCTGAAAACACTCATGGAAACCGTCCTGCCACCTCCTGGCCCAGAACAAAGGGTTCTGGGGGTGTCCGAGGAGCTGGATGGCAGGGAAAATGTGGGGGGCCCTGAAGGGGTGGGACTCGCCTGCTCCTGCTGGGATGGCCCCAATTACACTAGCCCGACGAGCACACGGCTCCCATGTCCCTCGCGGTTAGCCGACCCCACAGATTGAACCCAGGAAGTCTCTGACCTGAGTGGGATTTATGGAAATGGGGCACTTGGCACCTGGGGAGATTTCAGTGACCCCACGCCCTGAGTGTGACACAGAGCCCACGAGAACAGCTGTAATGGGGGTGGAGCCAGGGCAGGACATGCCCACCCAGCCACTGACTGTGCCACAGAGCCTAGAAGTAGCTGTAATGGGGGCGGGTCCCGGGCGGGACTCACCTGTCTCATAGTAATCGTACAGTCTCACTGGGGCTGCTCTGAGATTCTTCACAGGGAAATCCTGCTCCAGGGAGAAGGTGAAACTCGACGCCTCCTTCGTCAGCTGCCGAGAGAGCGACAGAGTGAGCACCTGGGCTGAATGTCTGCATTGGCAGCTTGAACCCCCTCCTCCCCGAGGCTCGGCCTGGCCCTGAAAATGCTCCCCCTGAATCCCTGTTCCACCGTCCTGCAAAATGTGACCCCTTTCATCACAGTCAGGGCCCAGCTCCAGCCCCCCAACCCTGAGCTCCCCGTCGCTCCGTTCACGGCCCTCCCTGGGGTTTGGCTGAGTCTGGTCCCATCTCCCCGTCCTTTATGGATACGGGTCACTTGGAACCAGGGGAGATATCAGTGACCCCATGCCGTGCGTGTTCCACAGAGCCCACGAGAGCAACTGTAATGGGGGTGGAGCCAGGGCAGGACACGCCCTCCCCATTCACACCAGGCCCCTGGAGCCCTGAGCCGCCCGCACTCACCTCGTCTAGATAGAGCGTCACCTGGTCGTTCTGCACCTCCAGCCTCTTCACCAAACGCTGCTTCTCCAGCTAGGAGCAGAGGGAGGAAATGGCTGAGCCAGGAATGGAGGCAGGGTGACCAGATGTCCCGATTTTATAGGGATGGTCCCGATTTGTGGGTCTTTTTCTTATATAGGCTCCTATTACCCCCCACCCCCTGTCCCGATTTTTCACATTTGCTGTCTGGTCACCTTAAACGGAGGGGCTGGGGCCGGAGTCACTACTCTGCTGGGGCTGGAACATGGGGCACCAAACGCCCCCGTGGCCGAGGGGCCTGGCTGCCACCCCCAATGTCAGTCACAGCTGAGCACTGGGTGTCTGCTGGGGGAGGGGCGGGAGTCTAGACATGGGCGTTGTGTTGTAAGGGGAGCTAAGCAGGGTCAGGACCTGCTCAGTGACTGGATGGGAGACCCAGGACTGCACAGTGCCCCACGGCAGGGGGCAGGGCTCTGCAGGGGGAGCTCCCCCTGGGGGTCAGAGCTGCAATCTGTGCTCTCCTGGGGGTCTGGGCTCTCCCCCATGGATCAGCCCCTGGTTTCATGCTGTGTGACTGGCCCGGCCTGTTCTCCTCCCTGGGAAGCTCACCTGCCGCAGGGAGCTCTTGACGGGGATGTAGCCGGACGGCAGCTTGACCTCGATGATGGCCATGTTGGTGGCTGGGCGCTCCCCGCTGTACCTGCAACAGGAGCCGTGCGCTGAGGTCAGGGTTTGCCCTGGATACAGACCCCAGGGGGATGGAGGGGGAGGGGAGGCCTCCCGTCTTCTCGGCCCTGCAGGCGTCTCTAATGCCCTCTGCCTGCTCTGGGCTGGGAGCCACGCTAGCCCCCGGCCAGCCCTGAGCTCCCCAGGCAAGGGGCCTTGGCCCCAGGAGCTCCTTGGGAGACGACTGTCCATTAGATCAGCCCTGGGACCAGCCCTTTAGTCCCTGGCACATTGCAAGGGCCCCTGCCTCGGCCCCGAGCCCTGTGGGGGGATGGCTCCCCCGACGATCGATTCCCGGCCCTGCAGTGGGGCGGCTCTGCCCCAGCCATTTCCCCGCTGCCTGGGGCCTGTCCCTGCCCCCGGGCGCTCTGACCCTGCGGGGGTGAGGGGCTGGGGCTCGTACCGGGCGTGCAGCACGAGGCTGAAGCGGGATCTGGCGCTCTCGGTGCACTCCTTCGGCTCTGTCTCCACCCGCAGGTCAAAGGTCGCGGCGCTCTTTGGGGGCGGCACGTTGTAGCGCAGAGTCAGCTGGGAGACAAGCAAGAGGGTTGGGGCAGAGCCTGCTGCCTCCGTCACAGCAGATCAGAGCCTGGGCCCAGAGCCAGGTGCCGTGGGGCAGGGCAAGGGCACAGCCAGTCACCGCTGGGCCAGCTGGTCCCCGGGGCTCCTGCACTCACCTGCACAAAGACACAGCCCTTGCCGCTGGCCTGCACCGTGTACTGCCCGGGGATCTCCTGCAGGGCCGCTCGCTGCAGCACCAGCCGGTTGGCGTTCTCCACGTGGAATTGCTGCCGGGCCCCGGCCTGGGAGCTCACCGTCACTGACACAGCCCCGCTCGTGCTGTATGTCAGGGCTGCGTATTTGGCCAGGGCCTGCAGGGCCACCACCGTGTCCTGGGGAGGAGAGTCACCGAGCTGCTGTCACGCTCTGGGGAGAGGAGCCCGGCTCAGACTCACTGCAGCAGGATCGGGACCCGCCGGGGCGCTGACACTGGCACCCCGGCTCCCAGCCCCTGAGGGCAGGGGACTCTGCACCCAGGACTCCCTCTCCCAGGAAGGCCCCAGGTCAGCTGCGGAGATGCTGCCCCCGGGGGGACCCTTGCTCCACCAGGCCCCCAGTGCTGGTTTGCCCAGAGGGCAGGGGTGTTACCTGCGTCGAGGCGAAGCCCCCGTAGGGGTTCTGCTGCTTGCTGAGCCAGCGGACGATCTGGGTGGCGGTCGCCATGTCGGCAGCAGACACGTTGGGAAGGGAGAGATAGGCCAGGAGCACGTAAGCCGTCATCTCCACCTCCGCTGATGGGGCCTGGTTCCCATAGGGGCTGGGCAGGGCCTTCACCTTCCTCTGCCAGTGCAGCTGTCCCCCTAGGAGAGGGGCCAAGGGAAGGGCAGCCCCACGGCTGCAGTTACAACACAGTGGGTCACCTGTTTAGTTTCCAAAGGGGCCCCAGGGGCTTCCCAGGCTGGGATCCTGCGGCATCTCCCCAGGGCTCGGTTACGACCCGTTCCCCTTGGGAGCTGCCTATGCAAGGCCCTGCCCCACGGGCTCTGAGCCCACTGGACCCCGTCACGCTCCTGGCCGCGGGTGCTTGAGAGGGCTGTGTTGGGACATGGGGCTTTGCCCCTCTAGGTTCCCAGCTCCGATCCCCCCAGGCTGGCAGCGACCCAGTCTCGTCCCCCTTCGCTCCGTGCGCTGGGCCCTGGGAAGTGGCGGGACGATCTCACTCCAGCTCTGAGGGGAGAAGTGTCCCCACGACGGAGCCCAGCGCGTCGGCCCCTCGCTGGCAGCCTCAGCAGAGACCACGGACTGACTGGGCCACGGAGACCCAGCTCCCCTGCCAGGCTGAGAAGGTCCCGGGGCAGGGGGCACCTAGGTGGGCAGGGCCGTGGGGGGCAGCTGGCCCTGCCCTGTGTCTAGAGGCCGGCAGAGAGGAGAGCACTAGAGCGAGGTGCTGCCGGTACCGGCGCTGACGCTGTGCTGGGCCAGGCTCTGCAGAAGGGTGCCCCGGAGCTCAGTGCTCCCCGCCAGCCCGAAGGCGTAGGCCAGCAGTGCCTGCGTGTAGAGGTCGCTGGTGCTCGACTCCCGGAGGCACTGGAGGGCCCTGGTCACCATGGGGTCCTGGGACGGGGGAGACACCAAACAGGCTCCCCGTCAGGCTGAGACGGCCAGAGGAGACGCCCCGCGCCTGGGTGTGTCCCCCGGCAACCACCCCATGGGGCCCTAATACCCCCTCCCGCCAGCCTGTCGTCACCTCCCCCGACCCATGCCCCCACCGCCACCCGCACCCTGCACCCCACAAGCCTCGCCAGACCCCCTTCCCCGAGCCCTAGACACCGAACAGACTCTCCACCAGACTGAGCTGGCCAGAAGAGACCCCCTGCGCCTGGGTGTGTCCCCCGGCACCCACCCCATGGGGCCTTAACAATGCTCCACCAAGCAGGCAGCTGTCACCTCCCCCAACCCATCCACCCTCCCCACCGCCACCTGTGTCCTGGGCCCATATATAAACAGCTCGCCCAAGCCTCGCCCAGATCCCCCCCAGAGCCAGAGCCAGACCCAGAAACTGGCCGAGCCGCTGAATCTTTCTGATTCCCTGACACACTGTCCCCATCCCTATCTCTCCCTGACCCGCCTCCAGTACTAACCTCTTTCCCCACTGCCCCCATCTTACCCCAAATCCCTCCCTGGTACCAACCCCCCACGGCTCCCCCGTCTCACCCCAAATCCCTCCCTGGTACCAACCCCCCCCGACTCCCCTGTCTCACCCCAAACCCTTCCCTTGCACTAACTCCCCCCTCACTGTCACCAACAATCTCCAATCCCCCCCGACTGCCGGCCCCTCCCCTGGGACAGCCGGGCTTGGCCTCACCGTGAGCGGCTGCCCCAGCTCCAGCAGCGCTGCCGTGATGTAAGCCGAGAGAGAGAGCTCGTCCACCACGCCGCCCTGAGGGGGATGGAGACACCGGGAGCTGGCTCAGACCGAGCTGCGGGTCACGTTGCCAGGAGCAGGTGAGCCGCTGCCCAGGACAGGCCCATTGGGCCTCAGAAGACCTGGCTCCAGCGCTCCGATTGGCTGGGTTTGGGTCCTGCCTCCTGCTGGGACCTGTCAGGCCCATCTGGGTCCCAAACAGCTGCCCCAAGTCATAGCAGCCAGGGAGGCCACAGGGTGGCAGTGAGTTCCACAGCTTTGTTATAGGGAGAGGCGGTAGCTGCTCCATTGTCAAGGCTGTATAAAATTTCAGTATAAAATCCTATCTGAGCCCCCCTGGAACCAGAGACTGGGAAGTTGGTTTGAACTGACATTTTCCAGATTTCCTGTGAAGACCAGGGGCCGTTTCTGCAGAGGCTGAGGGATTCGCCCCCACGGAGCGAGTTTCTGCTCATTAAATAGTCCTCCCGTGCGGGAATCTGGACTTTGCCTAAGATTTGTCTCCTTCTAGCTCCTGAACGGCCAGGTACAGCCCTGGCCCCTCCCGTAGAGTACCGGCTCCCTGCAAACTCTGGGGCAGTGGCAGGAATTGGGCTGTGAATCGAGTTGGGTGGGAATTTCCTGCTGAAATGCTTTCTCTACAGACGATGCAGTTTCCACAAAACCAAAACTTTGAGGGAAAACGTTACTTTTGCTGAAACGTTTCGATTTCCGTTGGGAAAATAGAAACGCAACATTCTGCTGTGGGGCGGCGGGGCCCAAATCGCAGCCTCTCGGGTTGGCGACCTGAATCTAAACCTTCCACTGCGAACCGGTTCAACATTCAGCTGCACCGGCCTCGTGCCCCCGTTCCCCCATGGACTTGGTTCTGTCGGACTACATCTCCCATGATGCACCGCGACAGCCCTTCTGACTGAGCCGCATGGGGAGTTGTGGGAGTCACCCTCAGGCTCTCCGTACCAGGCAATGAGTGTGGGGTCTGCTCAGTGCCTGCGGGGAGACCGGGCTGTGCAGGAGCCAGGGGGGCTGGGCCAGGGCTGCTCCCTCGTTCGGTGCAATAACCCGCTGCCCCGGCCGTTCCAGCCATTCAGCCATTCCAAAAACCCAGGGAAATCCCCAAAACCGACACGGGTCACAACAACCAGCTGCCATGAGGGGCCCCCAACCCACTTCCCCAGCTTATCCCCTCCTCCCCCATCCCATCAGCCCATCCCCCCAGCCTCCCACCTGCAGGGCGTTGTTCAACAGCTTCCCCACACTGCGGAAGCAGCCGCTCTCCAGTTGGTGACGCTGCAGCCACCTTAGGGCATCCTCTAGGTGCTTCTCGTCGATGGAGATGTAGGGTCTGGCCTGGCCAAAGGACTTGAGAACGAAGGCCGTCAGCCTGGGCGGGGAGAGACCCCGTGAGAGGGACACTCTGCAGGAGATGCTGCGGGCCAGGAGGGAGGTGCGTGGGGGACCGGGCTGGGGGTGAGCATTGTGGGGGTGAGCAGAGCTGTCAGGGGAGCCCAGAACGGGAATGGGGTGGGGGTTTGGAGTGAGTAAGTGGGGCAGAGCTGTGTGGGGAGCAGGAATGGAATAGCAGTAGGGCTGGGGGTCAGGCTGCAGCCCAGTAGGCCCTGCCCACCCAGAGCCCTGACTCGCCCGTGCTGTGCAGCCCCTCACCAGGTGTTGCCCGTGGCGTCGCTCTCCCCAAAGGCGCTGTAAGAGCCATCATTGTGTTTGTAGAGCAGCTCGCGCTGGTAGCCTGCGGGGACGGGAGAGAGACAGCGAGTCCTGGATCCGCTCACTCCCAGGGGCTAGAATCCACGCCCAGTCTGCGCCCCGTGGGGCCCGCTAGCCCTCCCCTCCCCCACGACGCTGAGACTCAGAGATTCCACGGGTCGGTTTGAATAGGGTGATGGAGTTAAGGCTGAATAGGGCCCTGATCCCCTCAAACGCTTCAGCGCCCCGACCTGGAGCTGGATCCCAACCAGTGCCCCCTAGAGGGGAAAGGGCTCCTCTCCCATTCCCTGAACCCTGAGTCTGGGCCTCGGAACTGGTGCCCCAGAGAAGAAAGGCCAAGGATCTAATTCCCTGACCCCCAGAGCCAGCCAGGGTCCTGATCTGGGTCCGGATTGGAACCTGGGACCCAGAGGTGGCATGGACAGGGCCCTTGCATGGCCCCGCCATGCCCTGGGGGCGCAGGGGCGGGAGGACACTCACCACTCTGGAGGAAACCCTTGGCCTTGTCTCTGATCTCCGGGCTCAGCTGCCCGCTCTTCTCCAGGTACTGCTGGATGTAGATGTTGGGAGCAAACCGGACCATGTTCTGCTCTCCGCAGCCATAGGGCATGGCCAGCAGGCGGTCTATGTTCTGCAGAGCCGTGCCCATTATGTCTCCTGGCACCAAGGGAGTCAGGGAAGCAGAGAATTGCCAGGCTGCACAACAGCTACCCCGTCCCTAACACCACATCAGTGGAGCCCTGGCACGCGGGGGCCAGAGCCCCCAGTTCAATTCAGGCCTGGTGGGGTTACGTGGATACGTGGTGATGAATGGCCAAGACGCCAATGCCCTGGCACAGCTTCATGGCATCACCGCAGGAGTCTATTGCCCTCACTGGGGACGAGGCCCTGGAGCACATACTGCAGGGACCAGTCCTGCCCTGGCCCCAGACACCCACAAGACCTCATTGGTCTTTTCCATCCGTGATGCCCCGGCCTCTCTGATCAGAGCACTGGGCCACAGACCGGCTGGCTGGCGAAGGGCACCGGGCCCTGGCAGGAATGGGGCAGGGGAATTCCTTACCCAGGACAGTCACGTGGGCCCGCTCGGACCCCGCCAGGATGTTCGCAGGCAGCTGCAAGGAGATTTCTTCGGACGCTGAGTAACACGAAGGCAAAGACACACCGTCAACGGCCTGTTGGGAACCTGCATCTGCCTCCAGCCAATCAGATCCCTCCATTCCTCACTGTTCGGGGCTCTCGGCCAGTCACAGCCCCTCTCTCAACCCCAAGCTCCCCCCACCATGGCACATACGTGCCCTTGAGGGCGAGGGCTGGGGGTTCTCAGCGGAAGGTCCTGCCTGTGGGAGCTGGTCCCTCTCCTGGCCCCAGAGAGCCGGTGTGACGAGCTCTGCAGGGACCATCGTACACACGGGGGCCAGGCTGCAGGGGAGAGGAGCTGGTACAAGAGGGGCTAGTGAGACTCGGGAGCAGGAGCCGGACGTGCTCGAGCCTTCGGCCCATGGCAGACAGTTCCATAACTGCCCACTAGGGGGTGCATCTTCCCCAGGCAGCTGGGCCTGGACCCTGTCCCAGGCAGGACATTGGCCTGGATGCCCCCTGGTCCGGTCCGGCCTGGCGGCTCCTGTGCCCCTAGCTGGGCCATCCAGCGGCTCAGCCATCACTGACGTGCCACAGCCAAGAGACGCCCTGCGTTAGTGACACCCACTGAGCCCCGCACAGGCGCTGGGATCCTACCTTCCTGGCAGAGCAGGGAGCTGTGCGCCTTCTCCTCCAGGATCCCCCCCGGCTGTGGGGAAGGAGCATCAGACAGAAGGTCAGGAGAAGGGACCGTGCACGTCACAGCCTGACAGGGCCTGCTGGGTCAGCCAGTGCCCCTAGCCAGGGCAGGATCATCCCCTACAGCCCGTGCTGTGGGGCTCGGGCAAATCCAGCTCTCAGCGCCCCAGCGATGGGGCTCTCGTTCCTTCCCCAGGGAGACTGTTCCCAGCCCAGCAGATCTCGCGGCTTCCTCCTCTTCAGCGCGGAGCTTCCCTCTGCTAGTTCCCTCCGCCCCCTCGAGCTCTCCCGTGTGTCACACTCAGCCACCCCCCTTGGGGCTAACCCCCATCTCTGTCTGTCCCAGGACTCTCCCGCCAGCTCCCTGATCTCGCTGGGATGGGGCCGCGTGATGGGGCAGTGCAGGTCAGGGTCCGGGACGCGGACGGCGCGATGCTGGGGTATTATTTTCTGTGGCAGGACAAAGAACAATCACAAGTGCAGACTCGGCCCACGGCCACCAGGGGGTGAGACCCAGGCACTGAATCTCCCTCCGCTCTGCCCAGAGGCCCCGACCAGACACTGACCTGGACCAGCAGGGGCTTTATCACGGTGTCCACTCGGCCTTGGGCCGGCACCACAGCCAGCTCGTTGCCGCACAGCTCCTCGGTGCGCAGAGCCTCGGTGCTGACGGTGAAGTTCACCTCCCCTGCCGAGCAAGGCGGGAGACGCCCCATTAGACAGACCAACGCCCCTGCCCGAGGCCGAGAGGAGTCCGTGTCCGAGGGTGGGAGGATACTTGAAGGGGAAGAGTGGTGAAGAAGGGAGAGAATAGTAGAAAAAGAAAGAAAATCAAGAGAGAGAGAGAGAATGGGGGAGAAAAGAGAGAGAAGGCCAGAGGGGAAGGAAAGGACGGAGGGAAGTGGTGACTGTGGGAAATGGCGATTAGGCCGTAAGGGGTTTCACTGCTGTGGCGTCCTCTCAGCCCCCTCCCCCGCAGCTCTTCTCATCCCCTCCGCTTGGCACCAAGCCCTCAGCGACCCCATCCTGCGCCCTCCTTCTCACTCCCAGCACAGAGCCTCCAATGCCCCTTACCCATCTGTCCCCTCACGCAGAGCCTCCAAAGGCCCCTACCTGCCTCCCTAGTGTGAAGGCTCCAGCACCCCTCTGCCCCCCCCATTGTGCAGAGCCCCCCACCACTTCCCTGACCCTCCCCTCCGGCACAGAGCCCCCAGCGCCCCTTACCCAGGCTGCTCGCCGTCACCTCCCACTGGAAGGTTTTCCCTTCATCTGCACAGAGGCAGCTGGTGTAGGCGCCGTCCTCGCCCGCCTGCACCTGGAACTGCGCAGACTCCGCCAGCGTCAGCTGCACCTGTGGGGCCCAACACGAGATCCCCCTTAGGGCTGTGGGGGACGCACCAGCTCCAGGCCAAGACGTTACCCCTCTGGGGATTAGGCCAGGCCCCCTCACCGTGATGTGCTGACCCCAGTGGTCACAGGGTCACAGCCAGTGACTGCCGGTGCCACTCGCCGGCCTGCGCCGCTGCCCAGCTCCCCACCCCAGGTCACCGGCCCCAGCAGCTCCAGCAGCTCAGCCCCGGGCGGCGCTCACCTTGATGCACTGCCGCAGGTAGTTGAAGACGGTGGCCTTTAGGGCAAAGGCCTCTCCCCGGATCACGGAGTACGGCAAGGCCAGCTCCACAAAGAAGGGTTTGAAGGCCGTGAAGGTGGCCGTGGGCGAGAGCCCAAAGCCCACCTCGGCCGTGCAGAACATCCCAGCTTTCCACTCCGTGATGGTGTCGGGCACCGAGACTGGGACGTCCTTGGAGCCCCCCTCACTGGGCCGGGATAGACACAAAGCAATTTTAGACAAACATGTAACTCAGGTTTTCTCTGTCTGTCATCCCACCTCAACCTCTGGATGGCAGCTGTATGTTGCACAGTAGTATAGAATCCCAGGGAATGTCCCTTGTGGACAATGGTGTCTCCACATTAAAAGAATTTACGCACAGGCGTCCTCCAAATTCATGTCCCCGTCCCAGAGAATTGTGACCTGGATGTGGTGGAGTGGCATGAGTGTTCCCATGATCCCGAGAGTGATGCTGTCGGGAGTCTCATCCTCCTGGCGGAGTCACCCAAGTCAGCAAGGTTGAAGGTGAGGTTCCAGACAAACATCAATCTAATCCCCGTCCCCCCAAGTCCTTAACAGGAAAGCAGGCGGATGAGGGAGAAAAACTGAACATTGGGAGGAGGGCTGGGGATCACTTATTGGACCAACTGACCTGCTGGGACTCATAGGGAACTCCCCGCTAGCAGGGGATAGAGGTTGCAACCAAGCCGAAGAGAAAGCAGGGAGGTCGGAAGCAGCCCAGATGTAACTGATAGAAGACTGGTCAGGTATGCTAGGAAGAGACAAGCGAGGCACTCCATGCCTCTTTTCCTTGGGCGCTGGGCCAGGACCTGGTGAAAAGGGAGGGCCCAGTCCCCCTACCTTCCCCTCTGCCTATTCATTTGGGGAACAATGTACTGCTTGGCACCATCAGAGAAGCCCATCCCAGGACTTTCAGGGTAGGAAAAACTGTTGAGGCATGACCTGTCCACTAGGCCTGCTGGCCTCCGAGTGAAAGCCACTACCAATGTCTATTGTCATTAAATAATTACTGTCTGGCCTGCCCTGTTGTCTGACCTACCATCATTTTCTCCAGACATGCTTAAAAATAAACATCGATATTCTCTGTCAACATTATAATTATAAAAAATTAAAATTGAATTCTGCCAAGCCTAGACACGGGACTCAGTTCTGCCCTTGATAAGGCCCCTTCAGGCTACTACGGGAGCACAAAGGGGGCTTAAAGCAGCCGTAAGCCAGCATGAAGTGTGCTTGCTGGCTAGCACAAAGGTATCTCTCCTCTAAGTTGGGGGCTGACTCTACCTTCAGCTGCTCTAGGAATGTGGAGGCCAGAAAGGTGATGCAATGCCATTGCTGTCCCCCTTCCTGGGGTGTGCCAAATTCAGTCTTTGTAGTCCCACTGCTCCTTCTCTGTCCCTGTTGTCTGGAGCCTTTATCTGGGGTTAACTCAGGATATTTGGATTCAGCACAGAAGCAACAAGGGAAGTCTTTAGAGCAGAGGTCCCAAAACTGTGGGGCCCACCCCCCAAGGGGGCATGGAGGAATGTTCGGGGGGGCACAGCTGGCTCGGGCCAGCCCCCATGGGGGGGAGGGAGCGCCACCAGCCCTGCCCCACACCCAGCTCTGTTCCAGCCCCGCCCCAGCCGTGGCCCCGCCCCCAGCCTCGGCACGGCTCCACACCTGGCTGGGGGCCTGGCTGCCAGCTCCCAGTGTGGCACGGCTGCGGCTCCACTCCTGACCCCAGCCCCGCCCACACCCTTGGCCCCTGGCCACGGCTCCGTTCCCAGCCCGGGGCAGACGGTGGGTGCAGGGGTGAGGCCAGGGGCAGAGTCGCACCCGGCTGCAGGCCTGGCTTCCGGCCCCCACTGCAGTCTGGCTGCGGCTCTGCTCCTGCCCCCGCCCCCAGACTCAACCCCTGGTCACGGCTCTGTCCCCGGCCCTGTTCCTGGCCCCAGCCCCACCCTCAGCTGCAGCCTCAGCTCCCTAACCCCTGTTTGCTGCCCCCACCCCCTGGAGCCACGGCCCCACTTCTGACCCCAGCTCCAGAGCAGGGGCAGGGGCAAGGGGAAGAGGGGGCACAACCTTCAAAAGTTTGGGGACCACTGTTTTAGAGGGTCTGGCCTGGAGGCTGCTCCATAGGGAAGGTCTGCAGTAGCTCCTCACTCACCCCACAGGGACCAGGTCCCACAACCACGTCTCTGGGAAGTAGGCACGTGGCGCTGGCTCCGCCTCGGTGCTGGGCTCTGGCTCCGGCAGGGCATTGCCTAATCCACTATGCCCCACTTGTACGTTCTGCGTCGCAACCTCGGGTCTATAGAAAGAGTCTAGAAAAGTGCGAAAGGGAGTAGCCAGGCTTGTCACCCGCACACAGGCAGCTTCAGCCACATCCAGGCCCTTCCCCACCCCACACGCATCTCTAGGGGCACAGAGGCCTTTCCCTCACACCAACCCTCCCACCTGCAACAACACCCCTCCCCTCCGCAAAAACACCACTAGGCACACTACCTCCCTCCACATTCACCCACACCAAGAGCCCTCCTCCACACAGCGTTAGACAGAGCAACACCCTCCCCTCACACACACCAACACCCTTCCCCCCCAGCGTTAGACACAGCAACGCCCTCCCCTCACACACACCAACACCCCTCCCCCCACAGCGTTAGACACAGCAACACCCTCCCCTCACACACAGCAACACCCCTCCCCCCACAGTGTTAGACACAACGCCCTCCCCTCACACACACCAACACCCCTCCCCCCACAGCGTTAGACACAGCAACGCCCTCCCCTCACACACACCAACACCCTTCCCCCCCAGCGTTAGACACAGCAACGCCCTCCCCTCACAGCGTTAGACACAGCAACGCCCTCCCCTCACACACATCAACACCCCTCCCCCCACAGCGTTAGACACAGCAACGCCCTCCCCTCACACACACTAACACCCTTCCCCCCCAGCGTTAGACACAGCAACGCCCTCCCCTCACAGCGTTAGACACAGCAATGCCCTCCCCTCACACACATCAACACCCTTCCCCCCCAGCGTTAGACACAGCAACGCCCTCCCCTCACACATACCAACACCCCTCCCCCCACAGCGTTAGACACAGCAACGCCCTCCCCTCACACACACCAACACCCTTCCCCCCCAGCGTTAGACACAGCAACGCCCTCCCCTCACAGCGTTAGACACAGCAATGCCCTCCCCTCACACACATCAACACCCTTCCCCCCCAGCGTTAGACACAGCAACGCCCTCCCCTCACACATACCAACACCCCTCCCCCCACAGCGTTAGACACAGCAACGCCCTCCCCTCACACACACCAACACCCTTCCCCCCCAGCGTTAGACACAGCAACGCCCTCCCCTCACAGCATTAGACACAGCAACGCCCTCCCCTCACACACACTAACACCCTTCCCCCCCAGCGTTAGACACAGCAACGCCTTCCCCTCACACACACCAACACCCCTCCCCCCACAGCGTTAGACACAACGCCACAGCTCCAGCTCTCCGAGTATATTTCTACGCTGCTGTTAAATACCCGTGGCTGGCTTGTGTCAGCTGACTCAGGCTTGCAGGGCTCGGGCTCCAGGCAGGGCCGGCTCCAGGCACCAGCGTAGGAAGCAGGTGTTTGGGCGGCCAATTCAAAGGGGTGGCACTCCGTCCGGTATCGGGGCGGCACGTCCGGGTCTTCGGCGGGAATTCGGCGGCGGGTCCCTCATTCCCTCTCTTCCTCTTTGAGCTGCCGCCGAATTGCTGCCGAAGAGGAAGAGAGGGAGGACCCACCGCCAAATTGCCACCAAAGAAGCGGTGCGATTGAGCTGCCGCCGAAGTGCCGCCACTCGTCTTTTTTTTTTTTTTTTTGCTGCTTGGGGCGGCAGAAAAGCTGGAGCCGCCCCTGGCTCCAGGGCTGTTTAACTGAGGTGTAGACATTCAGGCGTGGGCTGGAGCCCGGACTCTGATACCCTGCGTGGGGAGAGGGTCCTGGAGCCCAGACTCCAGCCTGAGCCCGAATGTCTACACTGCAATTAAACAACCCCATAGTTCGAGCCCCGTGAGTCAGCTGACATAAGCCAGCCACAGGTGTTTACTAGCAGTGGAGACAGACCCTCTGTGGCCACAGCATCTGACTCCATAACTCCTGAAGCTTCAATGAATCCCCCAGAATTTATTTCTATTTGTTCTAAATCTCTCAGCTGTCTGTTCATTCAAGCAAATGTCCCCTGGGTCTCATATTGTGGGGCAGGATCCAAAGCAGGGACTGATCTCTTTCCTCTAAATCCATCAGAATCTGAAACATCTCAGTAAAGTCCCCTCCTTCTCTTCTTTTTTTCTAGACTAAACAACTTTTGTTCTGCCACGAAATCCCCCATCGGCATTGCCCTTCTCTAGGCCTTCCCCAGCTCAGGAGCAACAACCAAAACTGAGTGCAAGGCTCCACATGAAGGTGGTCAGTGCTCTCTCTAACACCATTGAAACACGTTCTCTGTAACCCACCACCAACACGGGTTGGCTTTTCTGAGTGCTGCTTCACTCTGGGCAGATGGTTTCATAGAGCTCTCTCCCCAGCGACTCTGAGGGCTTTCCCCACCCTGACCAATCCCATTTCTGGCCTTCAGGGAATGGAGAATCCATAGGGAATTTCAGAAACAAGAAGGATGGGAACTCACCCATTGGACTTCCTGGAGGGCCGAGTTTAAGGCTGGGTTGACTGCTGAATCTGAAGATCGGAATATCAGGGCAGATGAAAGGTTTCTTGGTGTTCGCGTTGGTGAGAATTTTCAAAGCCGCATCCTGGGAAAAAGAAAAGAAGGGAAAACAATACAACCAGCAACAAACTGTACAAGAGGCTGTTTTTCGCTGCCCTTTTAAAGGGAAAGTAACTATGAAGCAATAAAGCTGAAATACTAGCAGACCCAAGACTGTGGTACTATATCTGTGAGTTTGCTTGGATGAGAGGAGGCAAGTCTCCTAAACTCCAGATGCTCACATAACAGCAACTCATCACACAAATAACCCTCCCAGCCCCACGGCTCAACCTGGACAATGCAACGAACAACCAGTCTAGCAATTCAATTCGACAAAATACCCCACTCACTGCCATGTCACTCTGCCCTCCCCAAACTCACCCCCAGGTGCCGGAGAAACAGATGGGCCTTGCAGCATCTATTGACCTCCAAGGTCAACATGTTCTGGTGGCTCAGGTTTCTGGTGCATTAGTAGGAGCGTTGCCAGCCAATTGAGGGAAGTGATTATTCCCCTCTTTCGGCACTGGGGAGGCCACATCTGGAGTATTGAGTCCAGTTTTGGTCCCCCCACTACAGAAAGGATGTGGACAAATTGGAGAAAGTCCAGCAGATGGCAACGAAAATGATCAGGGGGCTGGGGCACATGACTTACGAGGAGACACTGAGGGAACTGGGCTTATTTAGTCTGCAGAAGAGAAGAGTGAGGGGGGATTTGATAGCAGCCTTCAGCTACCTGAAGGGGGGTTCCAAAGAGGATGGAGCTCGGATGTTCTCAGTGGTGGCAGGTGACAGAACAAGGCACAATGGTCTCAAGTTGCAGTGGGGAGGTCTAGGTTGGATATTAGGAAACACTATTTCACTAGGAGGATGGTGAAGCACCGGAATGGGTTACCTAGGGAGGTGGTGGAATCTCCATCCTTAGAGGTTTTTAAGGCCCAGCTCGACGAAGCCCTGGCTGGGATGATTTAGTTGGGGATTGGTTCTGCTTTGAGCAGGGGGCTGGACTAGATGACCTCCTGAGGTCTCGTCCAACCCTAATCTTCCATGATTCTATGACTCCCCAACTAGACTGAGGGTCTCCTGCAGAGAACACCCCACAGCCAGTTTCCCCCTCCTTTTTTAACAACTCCAGCAGCTCTGCTGATCACCACTGTGGCACTCTCCCTGTGTCCCTGCAGCCCAGAGAGGGAGGAAGCAGGAGAGTGTCTGGCTGATGGCTGAGCTCCTCTCCTGCCACTTGGGGCTGCTGCACCTTCCCTGCTTCTGGAGTCACATGTGTTGCCTCTGCCTCCACTCCCTGACTCACCTGGGCGGATGGTCTGCAAAGCAGGCAGCAGCACTGGGGCTCCAGCAGCAGAGAAGGCACAGCAGCCCCATGTGGTGGGGGAAGAGCTCAATCAGTAGCCAGCCACCTGGCTGCTTCCTCCCTCCCCTTGGCTGCAGGGACACAGGGAGAGTGCCACTGCCAGGCGCAGTGCTGCCTCCTCGCTACTGGGCATCCCCACCAGAGGCATAGGGTGACCAGGTGTCCAATTTTTGACTGGAACATCCGGTCGAAAAGGGATTTTGGTGGGTCCGGGGCCGTTGAGTGTCCAGTTGGCGATGCTGCGCAGCAGGGCTGGCAGGCTCCCTGCTAGCCTCCATGCTGCGCGGCTCCTGGGAAGCAGCTGGTATGTCCACCTCTGGCTCCTACGCGTAGGGGCAGCCAGGGGGCTCCGCCTCCTGCCTCCACCCCAAATGCTGCCTCCGCAGCTCCCATTGGCCGGGAACTGTGGCCAATGGGAGCTGCGGGGGGCAGCGCCTGCGGACGGGGCAGCGTGCAGAGCCACCTGGCTGCGCCTCCACGTAGGAGCCGGAGGGGGGACATGCCGCTGCTTCCAGGAGCTGCTTGAGGTGAGTGCTGCCCAGAGACTGCACCCCTGACCCTCTCCCAGGCCACAACCCCCTGCCCCAGCCCTGATCCCCCTCCCATCCTTCAAACCCCTCAATCCCAGCCCGGAGCAGCCTCCTGCATCTCAAACCCCTCATCCCCAGTCCCACCCCAGAGCCCGCACCCCTGATCCCCCTCCAGTCCTCTGAACCACTCAGTCCCAGCCTGGAGGCCCCTCCCATACCCTGAACCCCTAATTTCTGGCCCCACCCCAGAACCTGCACCCCCAGCCCAAAGCCTGTACCTCCTTCCACACCCCCACACCCTGCCTCAGCCCAGAGCCCCCTCCCATATTCCAAACTCCTTGGCTCTACCCTCCAGCCTGGAGCCCTCTTCTGCACCCCAAATCCCTCATCCCTGGCCCCACCCCAGAGCCTGCACCCCAAGCCAGAGTCCTCACCCCCTCTTGCATCCCAACCCACTGCCTCAGCCTGGAGCCCCCTCCTGCACTCTGAACTCCTTCTGGCCCCACTCCAGAGCCCACACCCCCAGCTGGAGTCCTCACCGCCTCCTGCACCCCAGCCCCCTGAGCTAGCCCAGTGAAAATGAGCAAGTGAGTGAGGGTGGGGAGAGTGAGCGGGGGGTATGGGGTGAGTGGGGGCAGAGCCTCAGACAAGGGGCGGGGCATGGGCAGGGCCTCAGACAAGGGGTGGGGCAAGGGTGTTTGGTTTTGTGTGAGTAGAAAGTTGGCAACTCTACAGAGGCATCCTGAGAAATCGGGGGTGGAGGGACATGACCTTGCATGCCCCCCGCATGTGTCACCTCTGCTGGGGAGGCATATGTCCCCTGATCTACATTAAAAGCTGCTCACTTGAACTTCAAGTTTACTTGGTTTTGCTTCTCAGATATTGTAGAACTTTTTAGGGGCAAGAGTAACATCTTTGATATATTATACAGCACTAAGTAACACTCAGGAATAACACACAAGAATAACCTTAAAGCTTATTTTCAACAAACGCAGAGAGTGTTTCAGCAGGTCTGAATGAATTGCCCGTGGCTTCCTCACTCCGCGTGCTGCACGGACGCACCGAGAGTGCCGCTGTGTCCCCACCACAGGCATCCCGAGGAGTCTGGGGGGCATGTGACCCCCCAGAATCTTTCATTTGTGCCCCCCCACTAGCCACAGCTACAGAGTTTGCGCCAGCCCAAGTCTCTGAACGGACTGATGGTGCTTTCCCTGTGGAGCACAACGCAGTAACCCAAGTCTTGAGGTGACAAAGGCCTGGATAATGGTAGCAAAGTCCACGCCAGACTGAAAAGGTTGCAACACTTTGATCAGACTTATGTGGAGAAATACCGTCTTGGCTACAGCTGCTATCTGATCAACTCAAAGCAGCTACAGAGTCATTGTGTCCTGCACATTGCAAACTTGTGGGCGACCTCCCCGTGGGAGGAGCTGATACAATCTCTGCCATCTCTTCTGGTTGTTTTCCCCAACCTAATCTCAGCCTTACCTGAACAGCTGGATAGCTCTGCTATGCCCCAGCCTCAACTGGACCCTGGGTAAAGCACTCGACTGAACCTTTGTGGCTTAGTGTGATGGACACAAAGAGCTGCACGTCGGCAGCAGACGGAAGGCATTGCAAGCTACGCCTCCTCACTCACACTCCTGGCACTGCACAGACCCACTGGATAGGAGCGGGAGACAAGGCAGGACCTTGAAACACGCACTAAGGCACTCAGGAGCGAAGAGCGAGAGCCCAGCACCAACCTCTGGGATCTCTACTGAAGGGACAAGACTACTTGAGGGCGAGTTTCTCAGCTCTCTCTAGGGTCCACAGGTGAGTCAACAACCCCTCATGATCAGCGGTATCTCAGGCAAGCTAGCGCTACCATGTCACTTTCTCCATGGGCCAGACCCTCAGCATAATCAGCGTTATTTCATTGACTCCAATGGTGCTGTGCCAATTTACACCAGCTGGGGATCCAGCCCTTTTGACTCCAATGGTGTTGGGACCATTTACACCAGCTGGGGATTTGGCTCCAATACCTATGTATATTTCTCTCTCTGATTTTGAGGCTTCAGGTCAGCAACTGTGGCCTCATCAGGTTCTGGCCTCCGCATTTACTTTACCTTAAATAAACGGTAGGAGTCACTGTTGGAAAACTGGACAGACTGGGGCCTTCTGTGAGGCCGCCACCAGGGACTCATGTATTCGGAGTACTCAGAGAAATATGGACAACCGCCTGACTCATGCTCTCGAGCTGCAGTGGGATAGTCTCCTTGGGGAAAATGGGGGAGCAAGTTATAGACCTAAAAATAAACAGACAACATGAGGCGTGGGAGCTAAGCCAGAGCCCAATTCCAGCCCCTTCTCTCACAGACGCATCACCCCATAAACCTCCCCAATCGCCCTGGCTAATCTCCAGCACAGATGCCTCCCTCCACCCAACCCCATCTCCCGCATGGACGTCTGTCGCTGCAGCTCCCCCACATCCATTCCTTTCTATCACCCGGGCAGGGACAACTCCCACAATGCACCTTGCCAGTTGTCCCCTGTTGTACATGGGGGCAGGGAATTCTCCTGCCCCCACCCCTGGGGACCAGCTCTGCCCTGGAGAGCGAGCTCCGGTTACCCTGGCCATTATCTCAGCTCCGAGCTCCATGTTCCCAGCCAGAGCCGGGGTGAGGGGGTGCCGGGAGGGGGGCATTGCAAGGGCTGATGGGAAAACAGGCAAGGCAAGCGGGGACCCCCCAGAGTTAGGGGCTGTCAAGTGCCATGGGAACAGCCCCCAGACTGGGGAGAGGTGGCCTCGAGGGGTGTCCCCCAGCGGCCGTGCATCGCCCCTCCCTGCGAGGGGGGAGGACTCGTCGGGGGAGGGGCCGGGCGAGCGGCCGAGCTGCTCTGGACTCACCGTGTCGACGCTGAGCTCGGCCTCGGGCTTCATGAGCAGCACGCTCTGATCCACGGCGCGGACGGCGCACAGGGACCCGGGGGCAGCCTGCACCCGCAGCTGGAGCTCTGAGCCCGGCAGGGCCCGGTCCTGCGAGAAGGCCAGCTTCACCTGGCGAGGCACAGCGCGTCACAGGGGAGGGGGAGAGAGACCCCCAGGGGCAGGAGGAGACAGGCCTGGGCAGGGGCAGGGGCAGGCACCGAGTGTCACTCTGGCCCCAGGCCCCGCTGGCTGAAGGGCTGGAGCTTTGGGGATCGGTGCTGGGGGTGGGGGGGTTGAGGCAGCCCAGGCTCATTCAGTGCCCCCGTGGGACGGCTCAGGGAGCTGCAGTTATTCATAGACACCCCAGAGCGAGTGAGGTGGATGAGGGTGCAACGACCCTGGCGCTGCTGTAAGGCCAGGAAGGGAGGGGCTGGGGGCACCCAGCAATGCCCCTGCTCAGGGCTCCTGTTATGGGGCAGGGAGCGATTCCCCCACCCCAGAGGCTTCTCCGCCCGAGCCCCAGGCTCACCTTGTTCGGGAGGCACTTTGCCATGTGCAGCCGGGCGCGGTCGGCAGCCATCTCGCCATCGGGCAGCACCGTGTAACCCAGCACCTTGGCAGCAGGCGCCAGGTCAGCGCCGACGGGCAGCTCCACGGAGAAGGAGCCCTTCAGCCCTAGGGATGGTGGGAAACACCCAGGGGAAGTCAGGCCCAGCCAGCAGAGCCCCCTCCCCCAGCCCGGCCCCTGCTCAAGGGGCTCAATCCCCAGTTGCCCACTGGGCGCCCCCTATCTGCACAGACCCCTCCCCCGCCACTTACCAGTCCCTTCCATGAGGTCCAGCCCCTTGTGGAGGATCCTGGCGATGGCTCCCTTGGCCACGACCTGCGGAGGAGGAGACGGGAGTCACTGAGCTGATGCTATACGGGGGGCTGACAAACGCCCCAACATGGGGATAGCTACGCAGGCTGGAGTCAGGGCAGGGTGTGACCTCTGCTCCCCACGGACTGAGCCAGCAGACGTGGGGGTGCAAGGAAGAACATTCAGGTAGGTATCCCATTCCCCAGCCCCCCAGGTCAGCCAGCCCCCGCTTTGGGGCCAGATTGGAACCAGAGCCCCTAGTGGGGAAAGGGGAAAAGCCCCGTCCTGATCTAGCCCCGCCCTTTTCATTCAAAGGAACTGTCCTATTGCCCACTGGTCTGTCTTGGGGTCACAGCGCTGATTCCATACCTCATGCTCATACACATGCACGCACACATGCACCTTGTGCTCACACACACACACACACACACACACACATGCACACACACATACACACACACTTTAGTCTCCCAGGACGGGCTCACCAGGAAGATGAAATCCAGGCTCCTGGACCCGTTCCCCAGGGCCTCCCTAGCAATGATGTAATCCACCTGGAGCTGCTGGGCCTGGTCGCAGGGCAGCACCCCTCCCAGCGAGCGGATCTTCAGGAAACTCTGGCTCTTGGAGTAGAAGGGCTCCAGGTTACGATGGGCATCTGGATAACTGGGAGAGACTCTTCCATACACAGAGCTGCGATCCACCTGCTTGAAGTGCCCCTGGGGGATAGAGAGAGCGATGGGGATCATCAGGGATACAGAGTGCCCAACATAGGACAGGAATGCCGCCGGGGCAAGGCAGGCTTTGCCAACTGATTTCTTCATCAAGACCCCTCACCCTGTGTCCGTAAGAGTTGTAGTAGAGAGAGAGAATCTGGAGCACTGGGCCTGGTGTAAGACCTGAGGCCTGAACCACAATCAACATAGCCAGGCCATGCTATGAGCAAAACTCAGGCCCTGTCATAAAGCAGATGCTTGCTTACAAGTCCACTGTCTGGTACATGAACTTGGCAAAGATATGACTAGTGTTGCTAAAACACAGGCTTTCCTAAGAAGTACTAGGTGTTCATGTAAACACATTCCAGAAGGCTAGCACAGGTACACCCTAACCTAGAGTTCTCACGTAACGGCATAAACACAATCCTTGGAGATGGTACAGGAACACACTGACCCAAAGTAAGATAAGAATGGGATGACAGAATAGTGAATGGGGATGTTTTGTTTGAACCAGCAGGTACAAAGTATAGGGTTGGTAACTAACCATATCAGGAGTGTCATACGTAACTTGTTTGCATCAATGTATAAAAGGGTAAGTCATAAGGAGGGCACCTTTGTCCAGCGGAGGGAGCAGCAGACAGTCCCGCTGCTGACTGAGCTGGTTCACTGTCATGAGCATACATATGTTAGTGTACCTGTAACCACAGAACCAGGGCGCTAGGACCGTGCTTCGTGGACAATAAACCTAGCCAAGTGCCTTCGTCACTGAACTGTGCCCTGTGGTCTTTCTTTATGAGTAACATCGAGGTCTGCTGAATTAGCAGGCTGCACTCTCTGCTAGTGCTGATAACACCGGAGCTCCATGAACAGAAGCACTGAGCAGCTGCAACAGCTTAGCAGCCTAGACAGCGTAACCGCAGCAAAAACAACATTTCTCAGCACTTAACAAAAGTGACATGGAAAACCCCAGTGGTTCGAATGGGGCAGCCTGACAGAGGCAATGCAGCAACCCCTGAGCTGCTGAGCCCAGTGCTGGGTGCCCTCGTACATCAAGTGCGGGTGTCCAGTCCCGCTCAAAGGAGATGATCAGAGGCTGGAGTGCAGGATCCCCACAGGTGTTGGGATGCCCGTCACTTACCCTCAGAGTGACCCTCTCAGTCCAGCCGGAGGTGTCCAGCTCGAAGGAGGCTCTGCCAGACTCGTCCGTCAGGAAAGTCTGGTCCTGCCTCACGTCTCCGTAGCTAACAAAGAGCTGTAGCTTCTCATTCTTCAGTGCAGAGCCATCTGCCGCCTTCAGGAGCATCTGAGTCAGGAGAGAAAGGGGGAGACGCACAACTCAAGGGAGCAGACTCCTGGGAGAGTGTTGCCCACTAGGGGCTAAAGAGCTGGCCAGGAGCAGAAAGGGGTAATGCAATCCAGCCCTGAGATGCACTGGGGAAGCCCAGGGCTGGGATAGGGTGTTGGGGGTGAGGACTGAGGGGCATTAGCAGATCTGGGAAGAAGTTGGGGCAGGACGGGAATAGCTGGGGATTCTGGGGTGAGCACTGAGGGGTAACAGGTTGTCCGACCCCTTGACTGAGCCCTCCCTTGGGATGTGGGACTCTGCAGTCCAACCGCCCTCAGACCCTGAAACCAGGGCCTCAGATCTCCCAGCCCCGTTGCTTTGCTTACACACATTCCCTCTGAGTCCCATCTGGGCTGTGGCGGCGAACAGCAGAGGCTAACAGAGGGAGTTTGCCTGGGAGCTGTCCGAGAGGAGGTACGCTAAGTGCTGCATTAGGGGGGCTGTGTTGGTGAGTATCTGAGTGTCTGCTGCTGGGACAGTTGGTCAGTTTGACCGTGTGCTTGATTGCTTGCTTGTTTGTTTGAAAAGTGTGAATTGGGAGTGCTTTGTTCCAGGTGGGCCTTGAGTGGGCCTGACTGGTATATAAGGGCAGTCAGCAGCGAACCAGCTGAGCGGCGAACAGCAGAGGCTAACAGAGGGAGTTCGCCTGGAGAGAGCTCACTGAGGCTTTCATCTGCAGGTTTCTCTGAGTAGTTCCTGCAACAGCTGAGGAAGCTCTTAAGAGGACAGGGATATGGAAGGTGAGCGATCAGCTGTTGTAACCTGCACAGGTTGTGCCATGTTTGTCTTTCTTCCACAGGACAGAAGCGACTTTGTCTGTACAAAGTGCAAGCTGGTCTCCATATTGGAAGAGAAGGTTCGAGGGCTGGAGAAACGAGTATCAACACTGCGTTGCATAAGGGAAAATGAAGATTTCCTGGACAGACGTCAGGAGATGCTTCTACGGCCACAATGTTCTGAAGATTCAGAGCAGGCACAGCAGGGACAGAAGGATTGTGAAGAGGTTTGGCAGCATGTGACTTCCAGAAGGAGAAAGAGGAGCGTCCATGCACCAGCAATGGAGATACAGGTGAGCAATCGTTTCCATGTTTTCTCCACAGGTACTAATGCGGAGAGTGGACTAGATGACCCATCTGAGGGAAGGGAGCAGAAGGAGACTCCACCGATTGGAAGGCAAAAGATGCACTGTCCTAGGGATGGGGGTTCCACGACCACCACTCCCAAGAGGAGGAGGAGGGTGGTGGTGGTCGGGGACTCCCTCCTCAGGGGGACTGAGTCATCTATCTGCCGCCCCGACCGGGAAAACCGAGAGGTCTGCTGCTTGCCAGGAGCTAGGATACACGATGTGACAGAGAGACTGCCGAGACTCATCAAGCCCTCGGATCGCTACCCCTTCCTGCTTCTCCATGTGGGCACCAATGATACTGCCAAGAATGACCTTGAGCGGATCACTGCAGACTACGTGGCTCTGGGAAGAAGGATAAAGGAGTTTGAGGCGCAAGTGGTGTTCTCGTCCATCCTCCCTGTGCAAGGAAAAGGCCTGGGTAGAGACCGTCGAATCGTGGAAGTCAATGAATGGCTACGCAGGTGGTGTTGGAGAGAAGGCTTTGGATTCTTCGACCATGGGATGGTGTTCCAAGAAGGAGGAGTGCTGGGCAGAGACGGGCTCCACCTAACGAAGAGAGGGAAGAGCATCTTCGCCAGCAGGCTGGCTAACCTAGTGAGGAGGGCTTTAAACTAGGTTCACCGGGGGAAGGAGACCAAAGTGGGGAAATGGGATCCTGGGAGGAAGCACAAGCAGGAGAGCGCAAGAGGGGAGGACTCCTGTCTCATGCTGAGAAAGAGGGACGATCGATGAGTTATCTTAAGTGCCTATACACAAATGCAAGAAGCCTGGGAAACAAGCAGGGAGAACTGGAAGTCCTGGCACAATCAGGGAACTATGATGCGATTGGAATAACAGAGACTTGGTGGGATAACTCACATGACTGGAGTACTGTCATGGATGGATATAAACTGTTCAGGAAGGACAGGCAGGGCAGAAAAGGTGGGGGAGTTGCGTTGTATGTAAGAGAGGAGTATGACTGCTCAGAGCTCCGATATGAAACTGCAGAAAAACCTGAGAGTCTCTGGATAAAGTTGAGAAGTGTGAGCAACAAGGGTGATGTCGTGGTTGGAGTCTGCTATAGACCACCAGACCAGGGGGATGAGGTGGATGAGGCTTTCTTCTGGCAACTAGCAGAAGTTGCTAGATCGCAGGCCCTGGTTCTCATGGGAGACTTTAATCACCCTGATATCTGCTGGGAGAGCAATACAGCGGTGCACAGACAATCCAGGAAGTTTTTGGAAAGTGTAGGGGACAATTTCCTGGTGCAAGTGCTGGAGGAACCAACTAGGGGCAGAGCTTTTCTTGACCTGCTGCTCACAAACAGGGAAGAATTAGTAGGGGAAGCAAAAGTGGATGGGAACCTGGGAGGCAGTGACCATGAGATGGTCGAGTTCAGGATCCTGACACAAGGAAGAAAGGAGAGCAGCAGAATACGGACCCTGGACTTCAGAAAAGCAGACTTTGACTCCCTCAGGGAACAGATGGGCAGGATCCCCTGGGAGAATAACATGAAGGGCAAAGGGGTCCAGGAGAGCTGGCTGTATTTTAAAGAATCCTTATTGCGGTTGCAGGAAAAAAACATCCCGATGTGTAGAAAGAATAGTAAATATGGCAGGCGACCAGCTTGGCTAAACAGTGAAATCCTTGCTGAACTTAAACGCAAAAAAGAAGCTTACAAGAAGTGGAAGATTGGACAAATGACCAGGGAGGAGTATAAAACTATTGCTCAGGCATGCAGGAATGAAATCAGGAAGGCCAAATCACACTTGGAGTTGCAGCTAGCAAGAAATGTTAAGAGTAACAAGAAAGGTTTCTTCAGGTATGTTAGCAACAAGAAGAAAGTCAAGGAAAGTGTGGGCCCCTTACTGAATGTGGGAGGCAACCTAGTGACCGAGGATGTGGAAAAAGCTAATGTACTCAATGATTTTTTTGCCTCTGTCTTCACAAACAAGGTCAGCTCCCAGACTGCTGCACTGGGCAGCACAATATGGGGAGAAGGTGACCAGCCCTATGTGGAGAAAGAAGTGGTTCGGGACTATTTAGAAAAACTGGATGTGCACAAGTCCATGGGGCCGGATGCGCTGCATCCGAGGGTGCTAAAGGAGTTGGCGGATGAGATTGCAGAGCCATTAGCCATTATTTTTGAAAACTCATGGCGATCGGGGGAGGTCCCGGATGACTGGAAAAAGGCTAATGTAGTGCCCATCTTTAAAAAAGGGAAGAAGGAGGATCCGGGGAACTACAGGCCAGTCAGCCTCACCTCAGTCCCTGGAAAAATCATGGAACAGGTCCTCAAGGAATCAATTATGAAACACTTAGAGGAGAGGAAAGTGATCAGGAACAGTCAGCATGGATTCACCAAAGGGAAGTCGTGCCTGACTAACCTAATTGCCTTCTATGATGAGATAACTGGCTCTGTGGATGAGGGGAAAGCAGTGGATGTGTTATTCCTTGACTTTAGCAAAGCTTTTGATACAGTCTCCCACAGTATTCTTGCCGCCAAGTTAAAGAAATATGGGCTGGATGAATGGACTGTAAGGTGGATAGAAAGCTGGCTAGATCGTCGGGCTCAACGGGTAGTGATCAATGGCTCCATGTCTAGTTGGCAGCCAGTTTCAAGCGGAGTGCCCCAAGGGTCGGTCCTGGGGCCGGTTTTGTTTAATATCTTTATTAATGATCTGGAGGATGGTGTGGACTGCACTCTCAGCAAGTTTGCAGATGACACTAAACTAGGAGGCGTGGTAGATACACTAGAGGGTAGGGATCGGATACAGAGGGACCTAGACAAATTAGAGGATTGGGCCAAAAAAAACCTGATGAGGTTCAACAAGGATAAGTGCAGAGTCCTGCACTTAGGACGGAAGAATCCCATGCACTGCTACAGACTAGGGACCGAATGGCTAGGTAGCAGTTCTGCAGAAAAGGACCTAGGGGTCACAGTGGACGAGAAGCTGGATATGAGTCAACAGTGTGCTCTTGTTGCCAAGAAGGCTAACGGCATTTTGGGCTGTATAAGTAGGGGCATTGCCAGCAGATCGAGGAACGTGATCGTTCCCCTTTATTCGACATTGGTGAGGCCTCATCTGGAATACTGTGTCCAATTTTGGGCCCCACACTACAAGAAGGATGTGGAAAAATTGGAAAGAGTCCAGCGGACGGCAACAAAAATGATTAGGGGTCTGGAGCACATGACTTATGAGGAGAGGCTGAGGGAACTGGGATTGTTTAGTCTCCAGAAGAGAAGAATGAGGGGGGATTTGATAGCAGCCTTCAACTACCTGAAGGGAGGTTCCAAAGAGGATGGAGCTCGGCTGTTCTCAGTGGTGGCAGATGACAGAACAAGGAGCAATGGTCTCAAGTTGCAGTGGGGGAGGTCCAGGTTGGATATTAGGAAACACTATTTCACTAGGAGGGTGGTGAAGCACTGGAATGCGTTACCTAGGGAGGTGGTGGAGTCTCCTTCCTTGGAGGTTTTTAAGGCCCAGCTTGACAAAGCCCTGGCTGGGATGATTTAGTTGGGAATTGGTCCTGCTTTGAGCAGGGGGTTGGACTAGATGACCTCTTGAGGTCCCTTCCAACCCTGATATTCTATGATTCTATGATTCACACTGGGCTTTAAGATTAACCTCTTAGGGACAATGTGGTAGGCAAGCAAGTAACCCGGGGTTAACAAAGGAACTTATAAACCACAGTCACTTAGATGGCTCAAGAGTTACAGATCTTTGTCAAAGAACAAATGTCCTGATGAGCACCCTTCTCTAGTCCAATCTCACCCTGCCTCTGACTCTGGAGTTTGTCAACAGTTCAGGCTGGGCAGAATCCCTCCCGCCTTGTCTGTCTCCAGCCAGTTCTTCTGGCATGTGGTGATGGTCGGCACGGCTGCACAGAGCAGCGCCCCTTCTTAAGTAGAGTCTCTCTAGACCCTTCTGCTATGTGCTCAGCTGGAAAACTCCTTCCCCCTCCCCCAGACATGCTCACACCGCCTATAGGCCCTTTGGTAGAAAAAACATTGTTCTGTGGGGGTGGGCCAGTAGTTGAGAAACAATCAAAATTGATGGCGCTAGATTGCCATCTTGAGATCTTCTCCATAATAGTCCTTAACAAAGTGTCAAGCATCTTTTCTAGGCTGGGCACCTGTCAAGAATGCAATTCGATAATCTGCCTTGGGTAAATTTATGTGTGTGCACAGCACATAATACATAGGGAAGGTACTTACCTGTTAGTAACTGGAGTTCTTTGAGATGTGGTGCCTATATGTGCTCCACTTCTGGTACGTATGTGCCCCATGCGATGCAGATCTGAATGATTTAGCCACAGTGGCCATTGGTTGTGCCTGCACCCTGCATACCTCCCTTGGGCACCCCCTTACCCAGGGCATAAAGGGGGAGGAGCTACCAAACAACCCTTGACTCCATCCCAACAGTCAAGACCATAACAATAGACTTGTCAGTAGAGGGGAAAGGGAGGTGGATTGTGCAGCACATTTAAACAACACATCTCAAAAAACTCCAGTTATTAGCAGGTACGTAACTTCCGTTTCTCCATCAAGTGATTGTCTATATTCGCTCCATTTCTCGTGACTCACAATGTATCATAAAGGTGGAGAGGACTGTGAGTCTACTGAAACTTTCTATCATGTAGCTCTGTCGAACCAAGCATCAGAAGGAGATGCTTTCACAACCGAGTAGTGTCTGGTAAAAGTATGTACACTCCCCCCTGTAGCAGCTACACACATCGGTTAAAGAAACATCATACAAGGAAGCAGTGGAAGCTGCCTGAGCCCTGATAGAATGTAATCTAACCTGCCCAGATTGTTCTAAATTCTCTCTCATAAGCTATTTTAATGCAACTGGACACCCCCTTGGAAATCCTCTGCATCGAAATTCCTCGACCCTTTGACATCTCAGCTATAGAAATAAATAGCCTAGGAGATACTCTGAAAGGCTTTGTCCTACTCATAAGAATGGCCATACTGGGTCAGACCATTGGTCCATCTAGCCCAGTATCCTGTCTTCCGACAGTGGCCAATGCCAGGAGCTTCAGAGGGAATGAACAGAACAGGTTATCATTATGTGACCTGTTGTCTACTCCCAGCTTCTGGTGAACAGAGGTTAGGAACACTCGGAGCATGGTTTTGCATCCCTGCTGTCACGGAGTCCCCAGGCGATGCTCTGGAACTGCTCTCCACAAAGCCAGTCAGGACTTTGGGGAGCCTCCTCTCCCTTGGAGCAGACTGTCTTCAGGGCAAGAAGCTCACACGGCTTCACTTTCCTGGGTCTCTTCTTGGAGCATTCGGCGTCTGCCCCTCTGTGCGCTTCCCACAGTGAGTCCGCCCAGGCGGGGTCCTGGGGAAGCCAGAGGGTCCTGCACACACCCCCACTTCACAGTCAGACGTGACTCATAGCCAGCCAGTAAAACAGAGGTTTATTAGATGACAGGAACCCGGTCTAAAACAGAGCTTGTAGATACAGAGAACCGGACCCCTCAGCCGGGTCCATTCTGGGGCCCAGCGAGGCAGACAACCCCATCTGCCCTCACTCCCCGTCGCCAGCCAGCTCCAAACTGAAACCCCCTCCAGCCCCTCCTCCTCTGGCCTTTGTCTCTTTCCCGGGCCAGGAGGTCACCTGATCTCTTTGTTCACCTTTAGCTATTCCCTTGCAAGGGGGGAAGGGCCCTGGCCATTTGTTGCCAGGAGACAGATTGTCGGCCAGTTATGCACACTGGAGACTTAAGAAATCCATAGGGGAAACTGAGGCACCCACATAGTATTCAGAGGAAACATTAAGAACAGTCCCACTTCGTCACACCTGTCCATCCTGGCTAATAGCCATCACTGGACCTATCTTCCATGAAGTTATGTAGTTCTTTTTTGAACCCTGTTACGGTTTTGACCTTCACACCTATCCCTTGGCAAAGAGTTAAACAGGATGACTGTGCAATGTGTGAAGAAGAACTTCCTTTTGTTTGTGTTAAACCTGCTGCCTATTAATTTCATTGGGTGACCCCTAGTTCTTGTGTTATGTGACAGAGTAAAAAATTCTTTATTCACTTTCTCCGCACCAGTCAAGATTGTATAGACCTCTATCTTATCCCTCCTGAGGTGTCTCTTCCAAACTGGAAAGTCCCAGGTTTTGTAATTTCTGCTCATATGGAAGCTGTTCCATACCCCTAATCATTTTAGTTACCTTTTCCTGTACCTTTTCCAATTCCAATATATCTTTTTTGAGATGGGGCGACCAGACTTGTACACAGTATTCAAGATGGGGAAGTTCTATGGATTTACATAGAGGCATTTGGATAATTTCTGTCTTGTTATCTATCCTATCCCTTCAAGCTCTGTCTTCCAGATAGAAGGACAGGGCTTGAAGGACATCTAACGTGTAAAGCCACTTCACCCCTCAAGGAATGGGGCTTAGGAAAGAATACAGGTAAAGATATGAAATGGTTTAAATGATAGTCTGAAAACACTTATGAGAGAAATTTAGGACGTGGTTTAAATGCCACATTATCTTTATGAAAGACAGTCTATGATGACTTTGTAATCTGCCAACCCTTTGAGCTGACGTAAAGGTTATAATTAATTTTTAATTAATGGAGATATCCTATCTCCTAGAACTGGAAGGGACCTTGAAAGGTCATCAAGTCCAGCCCCCTGCCTTTACTAGCAGGATCAAGTACTCCTGTACTGATTTTTACCCCCAATCCCTAAGTGGCCCCCTCAAGGATTGAACTCACAACCCTGGGTTTAGCAGGCCAATGCTCAAACCACTGAGCTATCCCTCCCCCAGGAATGAAGTCTTCATAGACCAGTGTAGACCAGCTCAAACAGATGGTCCATCAGACAGATAAGCACCATATTAAGGTCCCATAATGGAGGAAGCTGTTGCTCTGGGAGAAAGACTCTGATAAGTCCCCTTAAAATCATGTTTACTATAGGGTGAGAGAAAACTTTATAATGTTGGGTTGGTGGATGATGCGCCAAGTTCACCACCAGATGAACCCGTACTGAGCTTACAGATGGTCCAGAGGTTTTCAAGGACAGCAAATATTGAAGTATATCAGGAATTGATGGCCCTGTTGGGGGCAGATTGTGTTGAGATGACCATGCAGAGAGGTGTGTCCATATCGCAGCCTAGGTACACCCTACTGGACTGTTTCTACTCTGAACTAGGATGTTTTGTACATCTGCAAAACAAGTTTTTTCTAAGTCCAGTAACCAGGCAGTTTCCATGTCGTCAGATGCAGTGATATCAGGTCTGCGTGAAGAACAGATCCATTGTTCTGGCTGACCAAGTCTGGACACAGAGGTAGTGCAACTGGAGGGGTCAGTGACAGAGATTTGAGTTCTGGATGCCAGTATTGTCTGCCCAAGCTGGAGCTGCCAGTATGACCAAAGCTTTCTCCTGTCTGATTTTCTGTAAGACGCGTGTATCAAAAGAACGAGAGTATAAGCATAATGTAGTCCCTGAGTCCAGTGCACTAGAAAAGCATCTGCTTGAGAAGCCAGACTCTGCCCCCTGTGGAACATAAGGTGTTGCATTTTCTGTCATGCTTAGTCGCAAACAGATCTGTGTGAAGAGCTCCCCATCAATGTAAAATGGACCTCATAACTGAGTCCATTATGGACCATTCATGATTCTGCAACCAGTGTCTGCTCAGATGATCCAACAGCATGTTCTGTAGACCTGGCAGATAAATTACAGAAATCCTAATGTTGTGACATACATACCAGTTCCACAGAAGGATGGCCTCTCTTCATAAAGGGGTGGACCTGGTCCTTCCTTGTTTGTTTACATAGAGCATCACAGTGATATGGTCCAGCATTATCTGGATGTTCTGGCCATTGATATGGGGTAGAAAAACCATGCAAGCAAGTCAGATGGCCCCGAGTTCCAGGATGTTGATATGGAGTTGAACCTTCCACTGGGACCAACAACCTTGAACTGTTAGGCTCTCGAAATGAGCTGCTCATCCCAGTGCAGAAGCCTGGGTCAGGATGGACTTTGTGAGCAATAACGGTGAGAGAGGCGCACCCTTGCAAACTTGCTCCGGGTCATTCCACCAGTTAAAGGAGTTCAGGAATCTGCACTTTCACACCTTTGCTGTGTATACTGGAGACAACCTAAATGGTGAGTCTGGTGGATGGAGTCACCAATGTGCATGAAGCCATATGACTAGGGCCCTACCAAATTCGCGGTCCATTTTGGTCAATTTCACGGTCACAGGATTTTAAAAATAGTATATTTCATTATTTCAGCTATTTAAATCTGAAATTTCACGGTGTTGTAATTGTAGGGGTCCTAACCCCAAAAGGGGTTGTGGGGGGTCACAAGGTTATTGTAAGGTAGGTTGCGGTACTGCTACCCTTACTTCTGCGCTGCTGCTGGTGGCAGCGCTGCCTTCAGAGCTGGGCAGCTGGAGAGCGGCGGCTGCTGGCCAGTTCTGAAGGCAGAGCCGCTGCCAGTAGCAGCACATAAATAAAGAGGGTATGGTATGGCATTGCCACCCTTACTTCTGCACTGCTGCAGGTGGGGCGCTGTCTTCAGAGCTGGGCGCCCAGCCAAGGACTGATGTTCTCTGAAGGCAGTGCAGAAGTAAGGGTAGCAATACTGCGACCCCCCTAAAATAATCCTGTGACCCCCACCCCCACGACCCCATTTTGGGTCAGGACCCCTAATTTGAGAAATGCTGGTCTCCCCTGTGAAATCTGTATAGTGTAGGGTAAAAGCACACAAAAGACCAGATTTCATGGGGGGAGACTGGATTTCACAGTCTGTGATGTGTTTTTCATGGCCGTGAATTTGGTAGGGCCCTAATATGACCCAGCAATTGGAGACTGTAGTGAGTTAGCTGTGGATACTCCCCCTCTGGGTCAGTGTGAGGCGCCACCCACAGTCAAGGAATTAGCAGAGTAATAAGCAGTCTAAGGTCTGGCCCTTAGGCAGGGCAGAGCACCAAACAGTCTAGAAGCTTCTGGTCCTCAGTCAGGGCAGGACAGCGAGCAATGAGTGGGTTCTGGCCCTCAGGCAGGGCAGGACAACGAGCAATGAGTGGGTTCTGACCCTCAGGCAGGGCAGAGTAAGCCAGCAGTCTGTAACCTCTGGCCCTTAGGCAGGGGTAGAGCTGCAATGAGTCTAGGAGCCCAGACCCTCAAGCAGGGCAGAGCATCAAACAGTCTAGGGGCTCAGGCCTCAGGCCAGGCGGAGCACCAAGGGGTCTGTGGGCTCAGGAGAGGGGTTCTCTGACTCTGAGGCGGGGTGGAGCAGTAGACAGTCTATTGCCTGACATCTTGGATCAGGAAGACGGCAGACAAACGCAGGCCTCGTGGTCTAAGATGGGGAGGCTGCCACCCTGAGGGGGGGAGGCAGAGGGTAGGGGGACCCAGGCCCACCCAACTCCACTGGGTCCCAGCCCAGGGCCCTAACAGTGGTGGAGTGTTCCGCCATTGGGTCAGCGAGGAATCCAGCTGCAATACATTGACTGGGTGTCCGGCAGCAGTGCAGGCAGACTGGGGTCAGCTGTCTCTGGGCCACTTCCAACCATCCCCTCGCGATGTACCTGAATCTGCGGGGGTCCTTCGTCTCCTCAGGGTACAAAGCCAGCAGCAGTCCCATTGGCTCTTCAGTGCCTCGGACGGCTGATGGCTCCGGCAGGTCTGACTGCTCCTCAGCTCGGCGGGGTGCCTCTTCAGTCTCCAGCCTCTGGAGCAGACGGGAGATGTCTGCCTCCTCCGGCGGTGCCCAATGGAGCTCCAGGACCCGCCCTTTATACTTCCTGTCCCACCCCTTAACTTCCAATGGGAGGGGAAATCCCAGCCTGGCTGCATCCACTAGGGACTACTGAGTGACTCCTCCCACTCAGATTAAGTGGGAGGCCACTCCGCCTCACTACCGAGGCGTGTCCTCATTGTGGTTTGCAACTTGGTCTGCATTGGAATGATCAGAGCCAATGTATTGCTGAAGCTGGCTGTGGCAGGTAGGCCTTTGCTGCAGCAGAGTTTATGAAGGCTCTAATGAATCCCGTTTTCAGAGTGGAAATTAGATCAGACGTGTCCTTGATTATTGTTAGTCCCAGAATGGAGAACAGTGTCAAGAAGTATCGAATGCTTTCTGTGACCTGTTGGGGAGAAGAACCGTGCACCAACCAGTTGTTGAGGTACGGTACACTAAGATCCTGTTCTTTCTAAGATGGGCTGCTACCATAGCCAGACATTTCATGAAAGTCCTTGGAGCTGTTGATAGCCAGAATGGCAGCACTCTGTCCTGATAGTGTGTGTTGCCCACACAAAAATACAGATGTTTCCTGTGTGCTGAACGGATGGAAATATAGAAATATGCACGATGCAGACAGAGAGCTGCAGAATAGTCCAGAGGAGCCAGGGAAGGAAGCATGGAGGAGATACTTACCATGTGAAGCTTGAATTGGCTGTGACAAAGTGAGAATTTTCTGTAATATTTTCAGGAAGCCTATCTGTACCTCAGTTTCCCTTTGTGCTCTGTATTGCTACCCAGTCAACCTAGAGGCATGCAGGAAGCATGAGGTATGTGTGTCACCTAGCTGTCTGGTTGGAATGAATAGGGTCATTAAAGAACGGTCTGGAACCAACCCAAATCACCAGAAGGTCCAGCGAAACAAAGAGATGCCCCACAACTGAATAATGCGCACCTAACAGCAGGAAACTCCAGCGGGTGGGACATGTGAACTGAGCTGGAGAACAAGATGTCAGGTGATCAGGAGAAGGGCGGCCCTTCTGAGGGACTCAGCTGCTTTCACTGGGGTGGACAAAGGACAGAGGGAGAGAGAGACCAAATCAGGGATGGAGTCCATCACAGCTTGGCTGGCTCATCATGGCACATTGGCATACAAAAGGGTTCAGATCCTTGAAGTATAATACCAGACACCGACCTTCTGACTTCTTGGGGACCAGAAAGTAGTGGGAGTAAAACCACTGTCCCTGAAACTGGTGAGAAACCTTCTCTGTTGCTCCAAGAGATATAGAGATATAAGTGACTGAACGTCTTGCTGTAATAACCATGCATGGGAGGAGTCCCTGGTGGGGCGGGGAAGATGGATGAGAGTTCAGGAGGACTTGGAATTAGATCGAGTACACTTGTTGAATTACCTCAAGTAGGTACTCACTGATCAGTGGTAATATGGGTCCAGACTTCCTGGAAATAATGTGAATGGTCTGCAAATGGGGTGGGAAAGGGTAAAGTCATCAGAGTCTGGTTGGCAGCTCTTGATGGAAATGTCAAACTCACTGCTTGAGGGAAGAGAGGGGAGGGCTAAGAGCTGTAGTTATTGTAGAAGTCAGCTTTCATTTGTGAGGATTTTGCTTCTTTCTGGACTGCTCTGAAGACCTCTGGTAGGTGTGGTAGAATGGAGCAGTAACAGGATGTCTCTGAAATGGACGAGATTGCTGGCGGGAAATCTTTTAGCATGTGTAACACTGGGACCCAAGGCAACCAGTAGAGAGCACGGGGGAAGAAGGGTCTAGGGAGCCCCTGAGTCTGGGATGTCTGTGTGACAGTCTGTACCCTTATGTTCATCCTGTTTACAAGACTATGATACATTTTGTACAAAGTATGCCTTGTGATGTATTGTTGGATAACTCATACTTTGTTGGTCATTATTGTCCTGGTGAAATGTGTGGCAACATTGTATGTAAAGTTATAAGATTCTACTGCATGGTATTAATAAGACATGTTCCATGTCTGGAGGGCAGTCACAAACCAGTTCCCCAGAGACAAAAGTATAGCTGATGCCTAAGCCAGGTGTCAATGAAATCAAATGGACCGTCACTTGGTTAAGTGGCCACTCTTTGGCAGGAGAGAGGATGTGGGCAAAAAAATCTACATCTTGAGAAAGAAACAGCTTGAGGTTCCCATCCAAACAGACTTTCTGTCTCCTGACCTTCAGCTGGAGATAATTCTCAAAGAAGAGGAAAAACTATAAGAAAGGAGAGCAGATGCCCCAAATGATGTCTCCCTTTCTCTCTACCCACAGTATTGACAACACCTGAAGAACAAAGGAAGCAGCATTGGACTGGGGAGGGATCCACACTGAAAGAGATTCAGCCAGTAAGACTGTGGCAACATGTAGTGAGAGAGACCTTTGCTTTGAATATACTTAGCTTGTTAAGTTAGGTATTAGTTGCTTTTTACTTTTATTTTCTTGTAACCAATTCTGAAGTTTAGGCCTCATTACTTGTAATCACTTCAAATCTATCTTTTGTAGTTAATAAATTTATTTTACTCTTTGATTTAAAACTGGGTGTTTGGACTGAAGTTTTTGGGAAACTTCATTTGGGATAACAGGATTTGTACATATCATTTCCTGTTAATAAAATTAGGGACTTTATATGAGCTTGTATTGTCCAAGAAGGCACTGGGCAATACAAGACGCACATTTTTGGGGGAAAGTGTGGGACTGGGAATTTGCTGGGGTTGCTCTACAGTGTAATTCAAGAGTGGCTGGCCATAGCACTCATACAATATAACTGGGAGTAACTTACATGCTAGAGACTTGGTGTGAGCAGACCAGGAGTGGTAGCTCTCACAGCGAAGCAGTGTAAAAGGCACCCTAGGTTGGACAACTGAGGGAACAGAGCTGTTCATTGGTCTAGATTGTACCGTGGCTAATGTCACACTATGTACTAGTTTGCCAAAGAGTGTCATGTAAGGTCTTTAATGAAAGCCCATGTCACACTGGTCATCCTAACAACTGGGAGAGGTGTGTATGGAAAACATAGGAGTTATGTGTATGTATTAAAAATATGTTCTCTAGGTCTGTGAGATCACCAAAAGGTGATCCACATACTCCTGTCAGGCAGGGGGGAAGAGATGCTTCTCTCTCTCTGGCCACTCATGTGTAAACTGAGTTTTGAGTGGCTCACAGTGGGGTACCAGTTACAGTCTGAGCAAAATGCTAATCAACAGATTGTGAGAGCTGCAGGAAAAAAGAAAAGCAGCAGGGGATATCCTGTTGAGGAGTAAATGCAATGAACATTTGGAACCATATCTGGGGTGCAGATGAACCCCCAGTTATCCTTTACCGGGGAGGCAAGCTGCCAGGGGCTTCACCGCATGAGAGAAGAGTCTCAGCCACCCTGATTGAAAAATGCCGTGAGAAGAGTTCTTGGGGTAAGCAGTGCCTTATTAGACAAAAGGTCATCTTGTTAACTGAGTTCAGGCTCTGGAATGTGTTTATGATTTTATTGTATATTTAACCCCTTGTTTCCAATACTTTGGTTTACTGGCATAGGGATCTCTGTGCTTTGTTAAATAAACACCCACTTGCTTGCTCTGTAAACAAATCTAAGTTCTGTGTGTTAGTTGGAGCTGGGATCTAAGGTATAACTAGTAAGCTGTGGTGCACTGGTCTTCTGGGAGCAGTGGGCCTGGTAATTCTGTGAGTGCCCAGTGGAGAAGGGGCCGGACACTACAGGGGACGCTCAGATGACTGGGGGCTGGAGCGTGCCTATTGCTAACCTATGAAGAAAGAGTGAGGCGTGCGGAGGCCTGGAGAGCAATGCTTGTGTTGCTAGTCAGGGAACTGAGTCCAGGCAGGCTCAGTCTAGGCCTTCTCACGCTAAGAGCAGGTGGTAGCGAGGTTGCCTCACAAGCCCGGGGAACCTTGGGAAGAGTCACAAACACTTCAGCCGGTTTTGCATTTTAAAGTTCACTCCCCTCAAAGGGAAGAACATCCAATATATTTCCAACTTCCCTTGGCAGCCCAGAGCACTGTAGCCATGACGGGCGATGCTCGGTGATTGCTGTCACCATAGATCTTGAAGTGGGGTCCACCGCCTCTATTGGTGCTGAATGAGGCCCTAACTATTAACTGACCCTGAAATTTGTCCTTGGCTTCAGAAGGATGTTTCTCCAGGACCTCAATGGCCTTGTTCCAGTTCAAATGGTCAGAACAGGAAAGGAAATTTTGATAATTTGCCACACAAACTTGTAACTCGCAGACGAGTAGCTCTTCCTTCCCATGAGATCCAGTCTTTTCAGTTTCTTATCTTAAGGGGTGGTCTTAGAAGATTGTTTAGTCATTGCCTGTGCTGCAGTCACCACTAAAGAACCAGGAGGAGGCTGAGAACAGAATTATTCAAATCCTACAGGAAGGACTTGATGTTGCTTTTATGTCTTCTTTGACACTAATGGTAAAGATGGTGGAGTCTGCCACAATAAATGGACAGGTACAAAAATGCCCTTTTATAGGAAGTGCAAGTCCCTCAGGCAAAGGAGTGTGTAAAATGTCAAGCAATTAGTCCCTTTTCCTGGACAGTCTGCATTGGGATCCCCAGTGCCTCCACCATGCACTGCAGAAGCTCTTGGTACATTTTATAGTTCGCCAATAGAGATGTAGGAGGTGGTACTGTGACTTCATCTGACGATGAGGATGTTCCCGAATTGCACCAGCAAGTAGCTGTTGGGGCATAACTTCCTGCATCATCTGGGGCTGTATGTCAGAAGCTTGAGAAGTCTACGGCACAACCAGTTGGTCCTTCAAAGAATACCTCACCCTCAAGTGGATCTGGCTATATGTTTAGAAAGTCATGAGACCATGGGGGCCAGTAAGGCCAGGAACCTTGGCCATACTGGTAAAGGGAATGAAGCCATGTAGGTGGATACAAGCAGAGGGTCTAGTGCTATCATGCCTATATCTACCCTTACTCCTAAAGGGTTTCTCTAATACATAAGGGCCATAAAAGGGTATCCTAGCGGAACAGAATATTGAGCCCCCTTCACTACCCCCACAAGAAGAAGTGGAGGCTGAAAAATCTTCTAATGGATGGGCTGATCTTAAGGGTGTCTGAGGAACATCACAGAATCACAGAAATGTAGGGCTGGAAGGAACATTGAGAGGTCATCTAGTCCAGCCCCCTGCACTGAGGCAGGACCAAGAAAACCTAGATGAGACCATCCCTGACAGGTGTTTGCCCAACCTGTTCTTAAACACCTCCGGTGATGGGGTTTCCACAACCACGCTTGGAAGTGTGTTCCAGCCAGAGCTTAAATGCACTTGTAGTTAGGAAGTTTTTCCTCATACACCTCTACCCCGATATAACGCAACCCGATATAACATGAATTCAGATATAACGCGGTAAAGCAGCGTTCTGGGGGGGCGGGGCTGCGCACTCCGGCGGATCAAAGCAAGTTCGATATAACGCGGTTTCACCTATAACGCGGTAAGATTTTTTGGCTCCCGAGGACAGCGTTATATCGACGTAGAAGTGTATTTAACCTAAATCTCCCTTGCAGCAGATTAAGCCCATTACTCCTTGTCTGACCTTCAGTGGCGATGGAAACAATTGATCTCCATCCTCTTTATAACAGCCCTTAACATATTTGAAGACTGTCCTCAGGTCCCCCTTCAGCCTTCTTTTCTTCAGACTACACATATGTCCAGTTTTTTAACCTTTCCTCATACGGCAGGTCATTTGCCTTTGATCATTTTTGTTGCTCTCCTCTGGACTGTCCCCAATTTATCCACATCTTTCTTAAAGTGTGGCACCCAGAACTGGACACAGTATTGCAGCTGAGGTCTCACCAGTGCCGACTGGAGTGGGACAATTACCTTCTGTGCTATACATTCAGCACTCCTGTTAATACACCTCAGAATGAGATTAGCCTTTTTTGTAACTGCATCACACTGTTGACTAGTATTCAATTTGTGACTGACTGTAACCCACACATCCTTTCCAGCAGTATTATCATCTAGCCAGGTATTCCACATTTTCATTTGATTTCGACTCCCTAAGTGTTGTACTTTGCACTTGTCTTTAATTAATTACGTCTTATTGATTTCAGACCCATTCTCTAATTTGTCAAAGTTGTTTAGAATTTGAATCCTGTCCTCCAAAGTGCTTGCAACACCTCCCAGCTCGGTGTCATCAGCAAATTTTACAAGCACACTCTCCATTCCATTATCCAAGTCATTAAATGACAATACTGAGTAGTACTGGACCCAGGTCTGACCCTTGTGAGACCCCATTAGTCACGAAATCCTCTCTGGGCACCAAGGGATGAGCCAGCAGTGGAACCAAGGACTCAGGACTCCTTCTCTCTGGGAGCCAGAGGGACCAGGGATTGGCCTCGAGCTGCCCTTCTTAAGTGACAAAGAAAGAGGTGATGTAGCAGGCACCTGAGGAGGAGATGTACTCCCATGTTCCGTGGCAGATGGTGTCCATCACACTCGAGGTCGCTAACCGGGGCAGGCACAGCCTTAGAGGCGGAAGAGATGGCTACCAGGGTAACATAACCTGTCTACTCCTACTCTAGAGTCCCCTGTTAATACATCCTAGGATCGCATTAGCTCTTTTGGCCCCGTTGACACACTGGGAGTTTGTCTTCAGCTGATTATCCATCACGATCCCCAAGTGTTTTTCAGAGTCCCTGCTTCCCAGGCTAGACTCCCCCACCCTATACGTATGGCCGACATTCTTTGCTCCGAGGAGAGGGAGTCTATGACTGAAATCCTCCCTAAAACAGGAGAGTTCAGCTAAACTAACTAAACCCCTATCTCCAGTAAAAATTGTTAACTATCAAAAATTACTATTTACAAAATATAAAGAGAAAAACTTCAGTGGAGCAGGAGACCGAACACTGCTGTTGGCTCTGTCTCTTAGCCAGGGGCTGTGAGAAGGAACTGAGGGTTGCCTGGTTTTCTCAACCCTCATTGTGCCCTCGGTAAGGGGGGGCTTGAGGACATGGAGAGCGCAGCTAAAGCATTCTGATCTCCAGTGCATGGGGCACGTGTGCACCGGAAGTGCAGCACATCCAGCAAGCAGTCAACACCAATGGAGGTTACAGTGCAGTACAAACATATCCCACTCTGTCACACCGGTAATCCCGTTACCTTGCCAGTGTAGGGGATTCCAGCCTTGTAGGTCTCATCAGCATCCTCAAAGGTCACCGTAGCGATTTCAGACACGATCTTGCAGCCCTTGGTCGCGTTGAGCTCCACCCCTAGCAGGAGAGGGAGGGACAATAGGAGGAAAGTGCCAGGAGAGCCACCAGAGTTCAGGCTACGACCCAGATTTCTCTCCATAACAATCCGTGCAGCCATTTCTACCCCCTCTCGCTATGGACTGGAGGGTGTGATTTGGGGGAGAATTTGGGAGGTTCGGCTGGGGTCAGAGGAGGATTTTCCTGGGGAATCTGGAAACTAGAAAATTTAGATCCACCTTCCCCTGGGGCTTAATCCCAAACCAGCCACTTGACATTTGCCAGCAGTCTCCTGGCTCTGCGGCTCTTTCCCCAGCAGAGAGCTCCTTACTGAACGGCCCCAGAGCTGACCCCGCACACAGGCCTCTCGGCACAGGGCCTGCCCCCAGAAAGGGCCGTTTTCAGAAGTGCCCAGTGACCCGTTGCCATTCTGGACCCGCTCTCCTCCAGCCACTTCACCATCGCTGATGTCAGCATCCGAGGGTAACGTTGTATCCACCCCACAGTTACAGTTTTCAGCCAAACGGGTGTCGGACGCTCTGGAAATCAGGATTCTTCTGGGTTAAATGTGGAGTTATCTGGGTTTGTTACTAAGCGATTAGCACTTGCAGGTTTGAACGCTAAGCGCTAACGTCACTGAGGCCGTGACTCAGGGCCCAGCGACACAGGCTGGGCCTTCACTCCGCTCTGCCAGCTCAGTCCACAGCCAGAGGCCACTCGCGGGAGGGTGTTTAGTCTTTGCATGAATGTGCCCAGGTCTGAACTCCTCATGAGGAATCGATCCCAGTGATGGGCTGAACCAGAACCCCAGATCCAACCCCCAGCGCTACCTCTGGGCCTGTCTCTAAAGCAGCTGGGCTACAAATGACATGACCACATGGGCAAGTGAGACCCCTCTGCCCCTGGGGGTTCAGTGCTGGGGGCTGCCTGGGGGCGTGCATGTGTGCTTGATTTCAGTCCCACCTGTCCCTAGGCTTGCCAATTTTGGTTGGATGTATTCCTGGAGGTTTCTTCGCATGACATAATCTTTAATTCCTGGAGACTCCAGGCCAATCCTGGAGGGTTGTCAACCTTACCTGTCCCCTCCTCCACAAGAGACGCCTTGGCCTGGAGGCTCCTCTTGTAGCCAGAGTGGGTCAGGTTGAAGGGAGCCATCCCCACCTCTGTCGAAAAGCAGCCGTTGCTCTCAGTCTGGAGGGAGAGAATCACAGCCCGTTAGCAGCAGCTCTGCACCAGGCCCCGCAGGTGTCAGCTCAGCAGGTCTCTAATCGGGCTTGGCCTGGTTAGTGCTGGGCCGGGAGACACTCAAAGAAATCCTGGGGGCTGAAGTCAGCAGCAGGGGGCGCTCTCACCTTGGATTCAGCCCTGACACCGGTACCCCAGAGCGGCGCTAGGGGGCGCTGTGCAGCTGGAGCTGCTGTGGGTGGGATGAGACGTAAAACAGGCCCTGGCCACCCGTGCCCATCACAGATCCCCTGGTGCTTGTCCTCCATCGTCGTGGTAACGCTGGCTAATTCCAATCGGCCCCCTAACCCCCCAGGGACTGAGAGCATTCGGGGAGATCTGTATTGTTCCATTGCCCCCGCCTAACGAGAGCTGCTGATGAGGAAGGGCGGCCCCGTAACCTAGGGCACTAGCCTAGGTCTGGAGAGACCTTGGGGCAAGTCCCTGCTCTGCCACAGGCTGCCTGCAAGTCCCTCTGAGTACGGCTCCAGCAGAAACCCCCTGCAGCCGCGAGTCTCCGAGCCCAGCCCTGCTGACCCCGCTTGTGCTGCGGGGCTAAAACCAGCAGGTCGATGGTCAGGTCCAGGCGCTAGACCCAGGGAGGGGGGAGGGTCTCGGAGCCCAGGCTCCAGCCGAGCATCTACACTGTTCCTTTAGCCCCGCGGCGCAAGCCCCAGGCAGCAGAGCTGGGCTCGGAGACACTGCCGCAGGGTTTTTGCTGTGCAGACAGACCCTGAGCATCTCCGTGCCTCAGTTCCCCATCTGTACAATGGGGACAGGAATCTGCCTCACCTCCCAACAGCTAGGAGGATCAGTGAGGCATTGAGATATTGTGGTGAAGGGGGGGGCCATATAAGTCCCTAAGCCCTGCTACACAGCTGCCAGTTGTCTGTAGTGTGTGTGTTTGTGGTGTGCTTGCTGCTTGATTGAAATATACCGTATGGTCTGTTTGTTTGTGCTGACCGTATGTGTGCTGAGCCTAGCGGCCTGCTAGGCAAGGCTGAGAGCTGCTTAAGGAGGCTGTGATCCCTAAGCCCTTTAGCCCCCATCAACCCTTAACCAGGGGGCAGGGCTACTCAGGAAGACCAGGGCTTTAAAAAGCCTGCTCCTAAGCAACCAGAGGAGCTAGCGAACAGGAGCGGCTAACAGGGGAGTTTTGCGAGGGAGTTTAGAGCAGGGAGTGTGAGCTGGGGGGCTAGATACTCTTAACATTCTTTAAATGTAAAGCCCCCCCAAACCACCCCCTTATAAAACCAAAATAACAACAAAGGACCAAGCTTCAGGAGTAAAAAGAGAATGCAGGCAGAAGTCCAGCAACAGAGTGGGAGCTATCAAGTTTATTGCACCCAATGCAGCATGTATGATTACCTGCCCTACGGCAGGTGGCGTATGTGTGCATTCGGTGCAAGGAGCTCCTGGCCCTCAGATACTGTGTATGGGCTTGGGAGGCCAGGGTGGCTGAACTGGAGGAGCTGAGGGAGACAGAGAGATACATAGATGAGACTTTCTGGGACACAGTAGAACAGTCCCACCCCCCGTCTGACAGCCTCTGTGCTGTTGAGGACGATGAAGGAGAACATCCAACTGGAGCAGAGGGAAATGATCCCATAGTTGGGACCCTCCTTTCAGATGATGTCGTGGTATCCTCTCGCCCTGAGGATACCTCTCTGGGGGAGGGAACTCCAGTTATTAGGAAGAGACAACTAATAGTTATGGAGGATTCGATCATTAGAAACATAGATAGCTCGGTTTGCGATGACCGGGAGAACTGTATGGTGACTTGCCGGCCTGGTGTGAAAGTTGCAGATCTCTTGAGACATCTAGATAGACTTCTGTGTAGTGCTGGGGAGGAGCTGGTGGTTGTGGTATATGTAGATACCAATGACATAGGGAAGGATAGGAGAGAGGTCCTGGAGGTCAAATTTAGGCTAGGTAAGAGATTGAAGTCCAGGACCTCCATGGTGACATTATGCTTCTAGTTCCACACGCAGGGCCAGTTAGACAGGCAGAACTGCAGGGTCTCAATGTGTGGATGAGACAATGGTGTAGGGAGGAGGGGTTTAAGTTTATTAGGAACTGGGGAAACTTTTGGGAAAGGGGGAGCCTATACAGGAAGGATGGGCTCCACCTAAACCAAAATGGAACCAGATTGCTGGCACTTAAAATTAAAAAGGTCATAGAGCAGTTTTTAAACTAAGGCCTGGGGGAAAGCCAACTGATGCGGAGGAGCACGTGGTTCAGACAGCGACATCCCTTAGGGGAGGATCTATTAATGGAGATTTTCTATGTCCTAGTAAGGAGGAGAGGATGGAAGATGATAAAATACAGGTAGGATCTGATGAGAAACAGTCAAATGAAAAAAAAAGTCCCATTCAATTACATCACGTAATGGCAGACAGCTAAAAAGTGACAAGTTTTTAAAGTGCTTATATACCAATGCTAGAAGTCTAAATAATAAGATAGGTGAACTAGAGTGCCCCATTTTAAATGAGGATATTGATATAATAGACATCACAGAAACTTGGTGGAATGAGGATAATCAATGGGACACAGTAATACCAGGGTACAAAATATATCAGAAGGACAGAACAGGTCGTGCTGGTAGGGGAGTGGTACTATATGTGAAAGAAAGAGTAGAATCAAATGAAGTAAAAATCTTAAATGAACCAAACAGTACCACAGAATCTCTATGGATAGTAATCCCATGCTTTAATAATAAGATTATAGCAGTAGGAATATATTACCAACCACCTGACCACGATGGTGATAGTGACTGTGAAATGCTCAGGGAGGTTAGAGAGGCTATAAAAATAAAAAAACTCAATAATAATGGGGGATTTCAACTATCCCCATATTGACTGGGTTCATATCACCTCAGGAAGGGATGAAGAGAGAAAGTTTTTTGACACCTTAAATGACAAGAGGAGAGGCAATTCTTGATTTTGTCCTAAGTGCAGCACAGGATCTGGTCCAAGCGGTGAATATAGCTGGACCGCTTGGTAATAGTAACCGCAATATAATTAAATTTAACATCCATGTGGTGGGGAAAACACCACAGCAGCCCAACATGGTAGCATTTAATTTCAGAAAGGGGAACTACACAAAAATGAGGAAGTTAGTTAAACAGAAATTAAAAGGTACAGTGTCATAAGTGAGAACCCTGCAAGCTGCATGGAAACTTTTTAAAGACACCATATTAGAGTCTCAATTTAAATGTATCCCCCAAATTAAAAAACATAGTAAGAGAACCAAAAAAGTACCACTGTGGCTATACAACAAAGTAAAAGAAGCAAAAAAAGAGAGGCAAAAAGGCATCCTTTATTAAATGGAAGTTAAATCCTAGTGAGGAAACTAGAAAGGAGCATAAACTCTGGCAAATGAAGTGTGAAAATATAATTAGAAAGGCCAAAAAAGAATTTGAAGAACAGCTAGCCAAAGACTCAAAAAGTAATAGCAAACATTTTTTTAAGTACATCAGAAGCAGGAAGCCTGTTAAACAACCAGTGGGGCCCCTGGACAGTCGAGATGCTGAAGGAGCTCTCAAGGACGATAAGGCCATTGCGGAGAAACTAAATGAATTCTTTGCATCGGTCTTCACAGCTGAGGATGTGAGGGAGATTCCCAAACCTGAGCTGTCCTTTGTAGGTGACAAATCTGAGGAATTGTCACAGATTGAAGTGTCACTAGAGGAGGTTTTGGAATTAATTGATAAACTTAACAGTAACAAGTCACCGGGACCAGATGGCATTCACCCAAGAGTTCTGAAAGAACTCAAATGTGGAATTGCGGAACTATTAACTATGGTTTGTAACCTGTCCTTTAAATCAGCTTCTGTACCAAATAATTGGAGGATGGCTAATGTCACGCCAATTTTTAAAAAGGGCTCCAGAGGTGATCCCGGCAATTACAGGCTGGTAAGCCTGACTTCAGTACTGGGCAAACTGGTTGAAACTATAGGAAAGAACAAAATTGTCAGACACATAGATAAATATAATTTGTTGGGGAAGAGTCAACATGGTTTTTGTAAAGGGAAATCATGCCTCATCAATCTACCAGAATTCCTTGAGGGGGGCAACAAGCATGTGGACAAGGGGGATCCAGTGGATGTAGTGTATTTATATTTTCAGAAAGCCTTTGAGAAGGTCCCTCACCAAAGGCTCTTAAGCAAAGTAAGCTGTCATGGGATAAGAGGGAAGGTCCTCTCATGGATTGGTAACTGGTTAAAAGATAGGAAACAAAGGGTAGGAATAAATAATAGGTTTTCAGAATGAAGAGAGGTAAATAATGGTGTCCCCTAGGGGTCTGTACTGGGACCAGTATTATTCAACATATTCATAAATGATCTGGAAAAAGGGGTAAACAGTGAAGTGGCAAAATTTGCAGATGATACAAAACTACTCAAGATAGTTAAATCCCAGGCAGACTGGGAAGAGCTACAAAAGGATCTCTCAAAACTGGGTGACTGGGCAACAAAATGGCAGATGAAATTCAATGTTGATAAATGCAAAGTAATGCACATTGGAAAACATAATCCCAACCAATGTTCCCTCTAATTTTTTCCATCCATGGGCGGAATAAAATTTTGTTATGTGTACCGAGGTATGTACCTATGTGCACTACCAGTAGAAAAAAATAACCTAGATCTAATATATTTTTAAAAAGTTACCATAGGAATAATTACTCCAGCCAGGACAGGTTAGGCATTTTAGAACTCAATACTCACATAATTAAATTTAAGTGTAAGAGAAATAAAAATTATGAAATGCATAGACCAGTCAAAACACTAAAATAACAGACTTTCAAAGAATAAAATTACAGAGAATATATGTGCATTACAGGAAGTACCAAGAGGTAGCAACAATAATACAAGTATGTGTTGGGAGGTGAATGTGACAGAGACAGAGTGTGTGTGTGACAGACTCTGTGTGTGACACAGAGACTGTGTGTCTGTGACACAGAGACAGTGTGTGTGCTGGCTGCTGGGGAAAGCCGTGCACTGTCTCTTTAAGACACTCACGGAAAGCTTTCCTGCTCTGTCCTGAGCCCTGTTGTCTCCCCTCCCCAGCTCTGCGGAGATGGGGTACCTGGGCATGGGGAGGGGAAGAGAGACAGAGACTCTGTGAGTGGCTGCTGGGGAAAATTGAGAAACAGTGCCCTCACTGTCTCTTTAAGAAAGACACTCAGCCACTCACCATTCAGAGGGCAGCGGCTAACCAACCTGATAGCCATCTATGATGAGATAACTGGCTCTGTGGATATGGGGAAAGCAGTGGACCTGATATATCTTGACTTCAGCAAAGCTTTTGATATGGTTTCCCACAGTATTCTTGCCAGCAAGTTAAAGAAGTATGGATTGGATGAATGGAGTATAAGGTGGATAGAAAGCTGGCTAGATTGTCGGGCTCAATGGGTAGTGATCAATGGCTCGATGTCTAGTTGGCAGCCGGTACCAAGCGGTCGGTCCTGGGACCGGTTTTGTTCAACATCTTTATTAATGATGTGGATGATGGGATGGATTGCACCCTCAGCAAGTTTGCAGATGACAGTAAGCTGGGGGGAGAGGTAGATACGCTGGAGGGTAGGGATAGGGTCCAGAGTGACCTAGACAAATTAGAGGATTGGGCCAAAAGAAATCTGATGAGGTTCAACAAGGACAAGTGCAGAGTCCTGCACTTAGGAAGGAAGAATCCCATGCACTGCTACAGGCTGGGGACTGACTGGCTAAGCAGAAGTTCTGCAGAAAAGGACCAGGAATTACAGTGGACGAGAAGAAGGATATGAGTCAGCAGTGTGCCCTTGTTGGCAAAAAGGCCAACAGCATATTGGGCTGTTTTAGTAGGAGCATGGTCAGCAGATCGAGGGAAGGGATTATTCCCCTCTAGTCGGCACTGGTGAGGCCACACCTGGAGTATTGCATCCAGTTTTGGTCCCCCTACTACTGAAGGGATGTGGACAAATTGGAGAGAGTCCAGCGGAGGCCAACAAAAATGATTAGGGGGCTGGGGCACATGAGTTATGAGGAGAGGCTGAGGAAACTGGGCTTATTTAGTCTGCAGAAGAGAAGAGTGAGGGGGGATTTGATAGCAGCCTTCAACTACCAGAAGGGGGGTTCCAAAGAGGATGGAACTCAGCTGTTCTCAGTGGTGGCAGATGACAGAACAAGGAGTAATAGTTTCATCGTCAACTATTTCACTAGGAGGGTGGCGAAGCACTGGAATGGGTTACCTAGAGAGGTGGTGGAATCTCCATCCTTGGAGGTTTTTAAGGCCCGGCTTGACAAAGCCCTGGCTGGGATGATTTAGTTGGGGTTGATCCTGCTTTGAGCAGGGGGTTGGACTAGATGACCTCCTGAGGTCCCTCCCAACCCTGATATTCTGTTTCTATGATCCCAGTCCTACTGAGCCAGGCTGTCCCCTCTGCCCTGTTTTGTGGAGATGGGGTACAGGGGCAAGGGAAGAGGGACACCATGACATCAGCACCCACCCCGCTGCTCTGCACAGCGAGCAGGAGGGTCCCGACTCCCAGGAGCAGCTGCAGGATGGAGCAACATGGGGGGAGGGGCACCTGAACACATGCTGCTGGCTGCTCTGCTAATTAGCTGGGTGGCACTTAATTCTCATCTCTCGCAGTTTACAGGGAACACAGATCCCAACTATACATAGACAATGATGGGGTCTAAATTAGCTGTTACCACTCAAGAAAGAGATCTAGGAGTCATTATGGATAGTTCTCTGAAAACATCCACTCCATGTGCAGCGGCAGTCAAAAAAGCAAACAGAACGTTGGGAATCATTAAGAAAGGGATCGATAATAAGACAGAAAATATCATGTTGCCTCTATTTAAATCCAAGGTATGGCCACATCTTGAATACTGTGTGCAGATGTGGTCGCCCCATCTCAGAAAAGATATATTGGAATTGGAAAAGGTTCAGAAAAGGGAAACAACAATGATTAGGGGTATGGAACGGCTGCCATATGAGGAGAGATTAATAAGACTGGGACTTTTCAGCTTGGAAAAGAGATGACTAAAGGGGGATATGACAGAGGTCTATAAACTCATGACTGGTGTGGAGAAAGTAAATAAGGAAGTGTTATTTATTCCTTCTCATAACACAAGAACTAGGGGTCACCAAATGCAATTAACAGGCAGCAGGTTTAAAACAAACAAAAGGAAGTATTTCTTCACACAACACACAGTCAACCTGTGGAACTCTTTGCCAGAGGATGTTGTGAAGGCCAAGACTCTAACAGGGTTCAGAAAAGAACTAGATAAGTTCATGGAGGATAGGTCCATCAATGGCTATTAGCCAGGATGGGCAGGGATGGTGTCCCTAGCCTCTGTTTGCCAGAAGCTAGGAATGGGCGATGGGGGATGGATCACTTGGTGATACCTGTTCTGTTCATTGCCCCTGGGGCACCTGGCATTGGCCATTATTGGCAGAAAGGACACTGGGCTAGATGGACCTTTGGTCTGACCCAGTCTGGCCGCTCTTATGTCTCCACCCCGCAATGTCACCAACATCACCAAGGCAGATCACAGTGCCCCCTCTGGCCAGTGTAAGAAAAACATGGAGAGGAGCCTCCTCCAGCAGCATGTCATGTATCTCCCCCCTCCCCGGTTGCACTCACCTGGCCAGTAAGCTCGGTGCACAGAGCCCCGGTTAGCGCGCCATGAAGATGGTACCAGTGATATGCTGGTTGTTCCTCCTGACAAAGGCTGGCCTGGACCCTCCCCTGGACGGGCTTCCCATAGGTGTATCTGTTTAGCAGAGGGGAGGGAGAGGGTAAGTGGGAGGGGGCCAACGCCCCTGCCCATGGGGGGCGGGTCCCTGCTGGGGTGGGGCTCGTCGTGTGGGTGGGAGTGAGAGCCCCAGGGAGCCCTGCCTGGCCATGAGCATGGGGCAGAGGGGCGCAGGCAGGGAAGGGGCAGGTCAGATTCTGGCCTGGGGGGCGGGGGAGGAAGGTCCAGGGCAGTTCCAGCCCCCCCTTATCAGCCCGGCAGGGCTGGTTTCACACTCACCGGCCGCACACCCGCAGCAGGAGCGTCTCATCCAGCACCGTCACCACGGGGGGCAGCTCCAGGGTCACTTCGAACTTGGGCAGCACTGGGGGGCAGAGAGGGATGGGGTGAAACCGACCCGCAGCCCCAGCTCGGGGGTTTCATCACGATCCTCGGCCTTGGAGCTTCTCCCTGGGTCTTGCAGCCCCCTACCAACCTGTCGGCTGGGTGGGAAGGGGAAGGGCCCGGAAATGGAGCAGGGCTGGGAAGAGGCTGCAGATTGCAGCAGTAGGGTTGCCAGGTATCCAGTTTTCGACTGGAACGCCCGGTCGAAAAGGGACCCTGGAGGCTCCAGTTGGCACCACAGACCGGGCTGTTAAAAGTCCGGTCGGCGGGGCAGTGGGGCTAAGGCAGGCTCCCTGTGTGCCGTGGCTATGTGTGGCTCCCAGAAGCAGCGGCATGTCCCCCCTCCGGCTCCTACCCATAGGGGCAGCCAGGGGGCTCCGAACGCTACCCCCGTCCCAAGCGCCACCCCCCACAGCTCCCATTGGCTGGGAACCATGGCTGGGAGCTGGAGGGGGGACATGCCACTGCTTCCAGGAGCTGCTTGAGATAAGCAACGCCCGCAGCCAGCACCCCCGAGCCACCCCCTGAGCCCCAACCCCCTACCCCAACCGCAGCCCTGATCCCCCTTCCGCCCTCCGAACTCCTCGATCCCAGCCCAGATCCCCCTTCTGCACCCCAAACCCCTCATTCCCGGCCCCACCCCAGACCTCACACCCCCCGTCGGAGCCAAAAAAGTCGGGTCAGTGGGACAGGGCTTAAAAAAAAGGACTGTCCTGGCCAGGGATGTATGGTCACCCTAGCTTGAGACCAGGGACAACGTGGGCCTGAAAGCAGGGACACGTCAGGGACCATGGGGGCCCATTGACATGGGCGTTTCTCCTGGCTGATGAGGTCCCGGCTGTTTCCCTCTGGGAGCTGGTGTTCGGCTGGGACCTCGTCCCCAGCAGGGCCCCGCCAGGCAGCCTGGACAGACAGGGCCAAATTCACCCCTGGGCTCAGCCCAGAGGAGCCGGGGGACTGCTCCATGGCAGTTTGTCCCTCAGGGTCTGGGCCGTCCTGGGCACTGACAGGAGCTGGCTGGGCGGCTCCGAGGCCCAGAAGCCCCAGGAGGGGAGCGTGTGTTGGGGCTGGGTGAATGTGCAGCACTGGGATGGGGCACCAGGTGGGGCGGGAAGTCGGGGGTGCCTGCTTTTTCCCTCCTGCTTGCGGTATGGGGGGTTGGCTAGCAGTGGAAAGGCGGGGAGCATTGGGAGGGGTGGGGCTCAAGGGCAGGGTGTGTGGGGAACCGGGGTGGGAGGAAGTTGGCGGGGTCAGTGGCACGTGTCTGGGGTGAGGGTGGGGGTAGGAGGCAGTTGGGGGCTCAGGCAGGGTGTCTGGGGCAGGGGGGTGGGAGGCAGTTGGGAGGGTCAGGGCAGGGTGTCTGGGGGAGGGTGGGGGTAGGTGGCAGCTGTTTCAAGGGAGACATCAGAGCTCTTCTCTCCCCCACCCCCGCAGGAGCCAGAGGAGGTTATTTTTGGGGTGGAAGATGGAGAAGGAGCCACTGACATTTCCCTCCCTCTCCCAGCAACACCAGCTCTGGGAAGGGTGTGTATGTGTGAAGAGCCCCTTGTGCTCCAGGAGGAGCAGAGGTGGGGCTGGGGGGCACAGGGCAGATGTGGGTGCTACCCTGGGCCCCGCTGCGCACCATATTCCTCCACGCTGAACAAGTGCCTCGTCCCCTGCACCTCGATGGCGTACGTCCCCATGGCCGGCTCTGCAGACAGCGGGAGGGACAGATCCACGATGCCCTGCTGCGGAGTCACATCTCGCCACTGGGCGATGCGGTTCCCGCTGGGATCCTGGCAAACGGACACGCCCTGCTCAGCCGCTGTCCCCACACACGGCTCGTCCCCAGCAGCCCCCGAGTGCCTCGTGCTGCCGACGGGGGCTGGATCGACGGCCGGGGGCTCAAATCCTCCTCCTTAGCCTGGAGCAGGCACCGCCGGGCAGCCGCTGGGTAAGGGGGCCCTTGCCAGTGCCCCTCAGCCCTGACCCGAGGGCACCGCCCCTGGGGGGAACAGGCTCCCAAGGGACACCCCATCTCCAGCCTGGACAAAGCCCAGGGAACTCGCCGTAGGGACCGTTTCCATCTCAGTGCTAGGCCTCTGTGGGTATGTTTCCTGTCCCCCTCCCCCCACACAGCCTCCCCAAACCTCCACCCCTCCCCTCTGCCCCTGCAGCTCCCAGAGACCCTCCCTCCTCCCCTTCCCTTCCCCTATTCAGGCTCCCAAGGGAGCTCCCTGCTGAGTTCCCCACTGGCCTGATCAAGTCACTGCCTGACCCAGAGTTCAGGGGCTGGGAACTTTCAGGGTGAGCGACTCAGGCAGGGATCCCAGCCAGGCCCAAACCCACCTGCCTCCCGGACAGACAGCCCCAGACGCTGCAAACTCGGGGTGGGGAGGACGTAACCCGATGGCACAAATGTCCCCTCCCTGCCCCCCATGTGGCCCAGCCAGAAATGCCCTGTGCTCTGGGACCCTTTGCACCCCCACAGCAGGGCAGAGGGGTCTAGGGCTGGATTGCTGGACACTGTGGTCACAGCCCAGACTCCTCTGGGCTCCCCACGACTGAACACCCCTGGGTGCCCTTGGATGAACCAGACAGGAAGAGGAGGAGGCTGGAGAGGCACAGACTGACCTGCACGGTCACCAGGGGCAGCTGCAAAGCAAACAGACAGGAGATGGCTGGTTAGAGGGACAGGAAACACCCCGCACTGCCCACGGGTCTGCCTGTGACCTCCCCAGGGCCGGGGTGTCTCTGGGGCCTTGGGGGATCATGCGGACAGCAGCGGGGGTGACCGAGAGAGCAGGGACAGGAAGGGGAGCCCTTGAGGCTGGAGCCCTCGCACTTCCCATGCCCCCCTCCCGCGTTGGCGGAGACAGGGAAGTGGGTGGCTGGTCTGTGCGTGGAAGAGTAGGGCGAGATGCTGGGGTCTCTGCCAAGGGACAGTCTAAGGGCCGGGGGTCTGCGTTGCAGTCAGTGCCTGGGCGAGATGGCTGGGAGGGGAGCTGTCAATTTGTATTTCCACACTGGGCCCGATTCTGCCACCTCACTCAGAGCGCACAGCACGGTTAGGCTGAAAGGTGCTAATGACTGTCATCCCCGGGGTGGGGGGCTGGCATCCACAGCCAATCACAGACTGCACTAACGCCAGTGGGTGCCCAGCACCCTCATTCCGGCTCTATGCAATGTGTAATCAACCCTCTGCGTAGTAAAGAGACTGCAAACAACAGAGGCCACTGCCCAAGGCACTAGGCTCTGTAGCCCAGGGGGCTGCTCCACACGGCTGTTTTCAGCAGGCCAGCACAAGCCCTGCTACTGCAAGTCTGTTAACCTGCCCTGGGAGACTCGCCCCCAGCAGCAGTGAAGACCAGGGTGGCGGCTGAGGCATTCCCAGAATACCAGAGATCCCGGGATTTCCAGGAATGGCGTGGACCTGTCCCCGCTGGCGTGACCTCGCACACTCGGTGTGTGTGAGTTCACGCCAGCAGGGGCGGAGCAGTGCGCTCTTCCAAATGGTGCCCCCCATCCAATACCAGACACAAGCATGTACTGGATGGGGGCAAACCACCCAAGGAGAGGACTGTCCGATTTCAAACCAGATGAATGGCCTGCCTGGTGTAAACAAACCTAACGTGTTCAGTGCACCAGGTCCCTGGTACCCTGCCACCCACCCCCCACCCCCAGCTCTCACCTTCCGGGTACTGGGAACGAAGTCTTTGTCCAAACTGACGATTCGAAACTTCACTGGAAAGGAGCAGAGGCAGAGGCGGGAATCAGCCCTGGCTTGGTTTGTGTGAGTGAATTCCCAGCTGGGGAAGGTCCCAGCCGGACGCCCCGGGCAGTGACGGCCTCTGTGAACCCGCAGAATGGGCCCAGCCCGGGCAGCACAGCGCCAGCTTCCCCACGCTGCCCTCTGCCAATGAGCCAAGGCCCTGCCCTGCGTGGCTGGAGGCTGCCAGGGGAGGCCGATGGGTGCTGAACACAAGTTCATGAACTGCCTCAGGAACAACTCTGACATCATAATCAAAAAGGCTGACAAAGGAGGTGCTGTCATCATCATGAATAAGTTGGAATATGAACAAGAGGCCTCCAGGCACCTCTCTAACACCACAGTCTACAGGCCATGATCCTCTGATCCCACTGAGGGTTACCTAGCTATCTTTGAGACACCACTGACTTCCTGAGGAAACTACAATCCATTGGTGATCTTCTAGAAAACACCATCCTGGCCACTATGGATGTAGAAGCTCTCTACACCAACATTCCACACAAAGATGGACTACAAGCCATCAGGAACAGTATCCCCGATAATGTCACGGCAAACCTGGTGGCTGAATTTTGTGACTTTGTCCTCACCCACAACTATTTCACATTTGGGGACAATGTATATCTTCAAGTCAGCGGCACTGCTATGGGTACCCGCATGGCCCCACAGTATGCCAACATTTTTATGGCTGACTTAGAACAACGCTTCCTCAGCTCTCGTCCCCTAACACCCCTACTCTACTTGCGCTACATTGATGACATCTTCATCATCTGGACCCATGGAAAGAAGCCCTCGAGGAATTCCACCATGATTTCAATAATTTCCATCCCACCATCAATCTCAGCCTAGACCAATCCACACAAATGGTCCATTTCCTTGACACTACTGTGCTAATAACCGATGGTCACATAAACACCACCCTATACCAGAAACCTACTGACCGCTATACTTACCTACATGACTCCAGCTTTCATCCAGGACACACCACACGATCCATTGTCTACAGACAAGCTCTAAGATACAACCACATTTGCTCCAATCCCTCAGACAGGAGACAAACACCTACAAGATCTCTATCAAGTGTTCTTAAAACTACACTACCCACCTGCTGAAGTGAAAAAACAGATTGACAGAGCCAGAAGAGTACCCAGAAGTCACCTACTACAGAACAGCCCCAACAAAGAAAGTAACAGAACGCCACTAGCCGTCACCTTCAGCCCCCAACTAAAACCTCTCCAACACATCATCAAAGATCTACAACCTATCCTGAAAGATGATCCCTCACTCCCAGAGATCTTGGGAGACAGACCTGTCCTTGCTTACAGACAGCCCCCCAACCTGAAGCAAATACTCACCAGCAACCACACACCACACCACAAAAACACTAACCCAGGAACCAAACCCTGCAACAAACCCCGTTGCCAACTTTGTCCACATATCTATTCAAGTAACACCATCATAGGACTTAATCACATCAGCCACGCCATCAGGGGCTCGTTCACCTGCACATCTACCAATGTGATATATGCGATCATGTGCCAGCAATGCCCCTCTGCCACGTACATTGGCCAAACCGGACTGTCCCTACACAAAAGAATAAATGGACACAAATCTGACATCAGGAATCATAACATTCAAAAACCAGTAGGAGAACACTTCAACCTCTCTGGTCACTCAATAACAGACTTAAAGGTGGCAATTTTGCAACAGAAAAGCTTCAAAAACAGACTCCAAGGAGAGAATGATGAACTTGAATTAATATACAAACTACATACCAACAATTTAGGCTTAAACAGAGACTGGGAATGGCTGAGCCATTACACACATTGAATCTATTTCCCCATGTTAAGTATCCTCACACCTTCTTGTCAAACTGTCTGAAATGGGCTATCTGGATTATCACTACAAAAGTTTTTTTTCTCCTGCTGCTAACAGCTCATCTTAATTAATTAGCCTCGTAGAGTTGGTAGGGCAACTCCCACCTGTTCATGTTCTCTGTATGTATATATATCTCCTCACTATATGTTCCATTCTATGCAACCGATGAAGTGGGCTGTAGCCCACAAAAGCTTATGCTCAAATTAATTTGTTAGTCTCTAAGGTGCCACAAGTACTCCTGTTCTTTTTTCATAGAATCATAGAATATCAGGGTTGGAAGGGACCTCAGTTGGTCATCAAGTCCAACCCCCTGCACAAAGCAGGACCAATTCCCAACCAAATCATCCCAGCCAGGGCTTTGTCAATCACCAAGGACAGGCTGAGACCCTCACTTGGTTCCATACAGGCCCCCAACACAGGCCTCAGGCTTTGGGCCTCTCGCCCCCTGCAGCTGGGTGCAGACAGGGGCCTAGAAGTGAGAGTCCCGAATCCCTCGCTAGGCCCCCAGCCTGTCCCCATATCCCGGGAGTCCGTCCCAAGGGCCTGGGGCCCCAGGAAACTCCCTCCAGCAGCTCCTGGCCCTCTCACCTGTCTGTCCCGGCTTGTAGACGGCCTTGTCCGTCTGCACAAAGGTCCCGGGCTGAAGCGCCTGCAGCAGCACTTTCTTCCGCTCAGAGAACTGCAGGCCATCTCCCCGGATCGAGACGTGCAGCTCTGCCACTTCCTGCTGCCCCTTGGACGGGGCTGGAACCTGCACATGGGAAACCCCAGCAAGGCCACAGCAGCCGGTAACGGGCCGGTCGTGGCGCAGACCCGCTATCGTATGGGGGGGGCAGTGGTGTTTGTGAGTCCCTGTTCCCACCCCCCAAAACACAGGAAACCCCGCTCCCCAGCCTGGGGGCCCTGAATGGGAGGAAGCATGAACCTGGGGCGCTCGATGGAGTTGGAAGCCAGGGCGCTCTCTGTACCCCCCACCCCATCCCCGCTCCCTCCTGCCTGTCGCTGCTGAGGGATGGGCTCACGTTCTGTGGCTACAGCTGCCCATTGAGTGACCAGCTCCGTGCCCATGGCCAGTCCCCTGAGCCCTGCTGTGCCCGGGGCCTGAGGCTGGGCTGGGGCTGCAGACCTGAGGCTGACGGGCTCCGTGCCCATGGCCAGTGCCCGGGGCCGTGCCGATGGCTGCGGGCGGGGGCTCACCTGGAAGCGCACGTTCTCGTGCAGACGGGGCTCCTGGACCTCTCTCTCCAGCAGGGTGATAGCGCTGAGCCCATCCCCCCTCTCCAGCCGCACGCTCACCCGGACGGTCTCGTTGAGGTCGCTGAGATGAACTGACACCGTCCCCGTGTGCGGGTGGTAGAGTACGGCTGGGCTCACCACCACATAGTGCCTGGGGAGAGGAAAGCACCAGGGCAGTGGGGGAGGGGGGTGGGAGGGGACAGCCCAGAGCCTCCCCCAGGACCGGGGGTGACTCCCGCTTTCTGAGTGTCCCTCCTGCTGGGACAGAGCTGGGTCGACGGTGCTGGAGGCTGATTCGTTTCTCTAACCACAGGGCAGGGGCAGGGCAAGCCCCCCCCCCCCCCCGCTCCATCCCCCACCCCAGTCTGCCTCCTGCGGAGCTGGAAGTGCCCCAGGGGCGCAGAGAGGGGCTCAGTCCCCCTCCATCCCCGGCCTCTCGGCTGCTCGGTCTGCCCAGAAGGGGGCAGCTAGTGGCGCTGAGAGTGAGCAGAGACCCCTGTGCACGGCGGGGGGAGGCTGGTTAGTCTGGGGCTGTACTGAGCACCTGAGCCCTTTGCAGCCAGTTACTGGCTTAGATACAACCCCACCCCCACCCCCAGACCAGTCGGCACCCTGGGGCCTCCACGGGCTCTCGCAGGAACCCTTCAGCTCTTGCACCTTCGGAGCACTGTCCTGTTCTGGCTAAGACGTTCGTTTAACGCACTGGGTTCGTCAGTAATTACTGTTCTATTTCACTGGTGCCTAGAGGCCCGGCCCAGCCTGGTCCCCCTGCACTGAGGCTGGACAGACCCGCAGGCAGAGACAGGCTGCGGCCCGAGGAGGTGACAGGCTGATGGGAGCAGGCGGCCACAGAGGATCATCACCCCATGGTACAGAGGGGAGCTGAGGCTCAGAGGGTCGGTGTCTGGCCGGGGGCGCACAGGGCGTCTGTAACAGAGCTGGGCACTGAACCGAGACCTCATGCCCCCCAAGCCACTGCCTTAACCAGAGAAAACCTCCACCACTGCTTGGAGGGGCCGGACCAGGGGGGCCCAGGAGGGACCCAGCATCAGGGACTGAGCTCCCAGGGGAGAACGGACCTGTCTCATCAGTTTCGGATCGAGCATCCCCCTCATCGGTGCCCTCGGCTGCTTCCAACCCCCTCCCCCCCGCACTGCCCACCACGCGGACAGACAAACAGACACGGACAGGGCTTACGGCTCTGCAGACGTCCCAGCTGTGAGGTGCAGGAGGAGCAGCAGGCAGGCCGGGGTTACCGGGGCCCCCATTCCTGGGGTGCAGGCAGACGGGCAGGCACAAGGGGACACACACACGTCACCCCCCTCTGGGTCCTTCTTCCTCCCTCTCCCCCACGCTCTGTGCTGGAGACCAGCCTGCTCTGCCCTGATACAGACTCTGGAGCTGGAGCTTCGCCTTTGATCCGGGGTAAACAAGGGTCGTGTCAGGTCTCTGGCTGGAGCTGGGGACGCAGCCAGGACAATATTTACCCTCCCCCCCCAGCTGCTGGATTCGAGGCTCTGACAGGTTGTTGCAGCTTGAGTCAGAGGATGCTGCCTGGCAAAGGCTCAGGGGAGCCAGGAGGCCCCTCGCATTGGTTACACGGCAGGGGGTGGGACCCCTCTGGGGGTCGGTGGTGGTGCAGTAGCCGGGATGTTGGGAAAGCCCTGGCAGGAGCAGGGGGAGGAGCTTGCTGAGAAATGAGTTTGTTAAAGTGGGTTCTGGCAGCGACCCCACTACTGCAATACAAATGAGAAGAACGTTGGGGTTGCTGAGCATGTCTCATGAAAACCCCATTCACGATCGCTTCTAACGTTCCCACACTGGCATGGCCGGGGATGAACTTTCCATGCTCAGGCTCTGCCTTGGGTTGAATGTTTTTGTAAACTTTCAGCAAAAACAAGTCGAGCCATTTCTGAGAACACGATTAGCATTAACACAGGTAGTTTTTTCCAGGGCAATCCATTTTTTCTGAGCATTTCTTGGAGGAGTTCTAGCGCCTCCATGCCTCGGAGCCTGGAATTGAAATTTGGCAGGAGGATTGTGCTAGGGGAAGAGAAGTTTTTTTCCTGTTGCCATGAAAATCCACGTCGATGTGGCTAGATTATAAAGTACAGAACATTGCCATTTGCAGATGATCAGTAGAGTGTCTCAGACTTGTTTCCGAGTCACTAACAACTTGGTAGAAAATGATCTTCAGTGGTTATGGATCCCTGTCCTAACCAATACAGCACAAGATGAGGGGTTAGCAGTTAGCGGTGTCTGGGGCAGATCGCCAAATCCCACTAAGGAACAGGATGAGAAGCTCCTTATGCAGCTCTTTATAGAATGTAGGAAAAAAGCTGTGTGATCCTGGGGGATTTCAATGTGAGTGACACATGCTGGCGGTGTGATGCTGCGAATACTAAAATGTCCTTGGAATTTCTTCATATTAAAGATGACAATTTCCTAACTCAGAAAGTGTTGCATCCAGCATGGGAGTATTCTACATTAGCCCTCGTCTTGGATGATAAAGAGGAACTGATCACAGCACTAAAAATGAACGGTAGCCTACGTATAAGTGATCCTGACAATCACATTTATAATGTGCAAACAGAATAAAGTCCAGACCAGAAATATTTATACTTGGTGCTGTGAAAGGGCCAATTTCACAACGCGGATAACAATTATGAGCCAAAGTAGCTGGGAGGAAGAATTTAATCAGAAAAATGTGACTGATAATTGGAAATTGTTTAAAAACACTTCAGTAGATGCCCCAAAAGCCAAAATCAAGGAAGGGGACCATAGTGATTAAAAAAAACTGACCTGGCTTAGAAGGCACATGAAAGCAACTATAAAATATTTTTTTAAATGATGTATATCAAAGGGGAGAAGGGAGAAGCTGACAGTAATAAATATAAATCAGAAACTAGGAACTGTAGAAAATTGATAAGGAAAGCAAGGGGATACAAGAAGAAATATATGGCCAGCAGAGTTAAGGACAATAATATACTTTAAAAACTGGTTCTTAAGAACAATTTGAATGCTGTTGCCTCAAAGGGGGAAAAAGGTAACTCAGAATAAATCGGGGGTGGTAGAGGGAGAGAAAATGGATACCCCTTTTTCTCAGAAGTGCAGATACGACCCACTCTGGTATCTAATCACCCAGTGGACCAATACCCCAGGTATGGTGCGGTGTATGATGAAGAGGAGATGGGCAAGTCAGGTGAAAGCAAAGAGATGTGTATTAGGGATAAGAATACAATTGATAGGGAAGGGGGAAAACCACAAATGCAGACCAATATTACAACCAATAACAATAGCGACAGTGACTTCCAATGGGGCATAAAGCCCCGGCCCAGGTAAATTCCTCCCTTGGCCAAGTGCCCTATAACAGAGATTGATTTCTTCCTACCGCACCTAGTGCTGAATTGTGTGCGGTGCTGGTGCTCAGGACCTCAACTCTCGGGCCAGTGGAAAGCCGTCAAGGAGGAACTCTGAGGAGCCCAGCGGAGGGATGGTGATCTCCGTGGAAGAGACGCCCTCCGGAGATGGAACAGCAGGATAAGGTAGGTGTTGAAGGTCGTCTCCGGTGTCTTTGGGTAGGTGTCACTCTCATCGACATGGTCGGAACCACGATGAAACCCGTACCGCACCGCGCACTGGCTGCCGCTCAGATGGACAGCCCCGCACCCGCGCTGGGGTCCGTCTTTTATAGATGTTAAGGTGGGAAAAACTGGACTGTTCCAAATAGCAACGCCAAGCAAGTCTGAGGTGATAGAACCTTCAGGGATTTGGGCGGGAAAACAGATGGAATGTCCGGAGCCCAGAGGCGGGAAAATCCAGTCCTGACCAGTTGGGGCTACCTTAGAATCACTGCCCCTGAGGTAAACAAGGATGAAGTTCCAAAGTCACGTTACAGACTCCATTTTGTATTTCTTATTTCAATTATCCCAACAGAATCCCCTCCTTAGTAATTGTGCACAGTGTTAACAGCACAGTTACCATACATAATGTATTATACTTTGAACAAGCAAAGTGCAAACAGGTTACAACTAAAATAAGAACCATAATAGCAGCCACATATTAACAGGTCATACTATAGCATTTAAATCAGATAACATAAACATTGTATTACTTGATCTCCTTTTTGATTTCTTGAGCCTAAATACACACACAGATAAGATAACCACATATATAATAATTACAAGTTGGATAATCAAAACCACCACAATGGGATGAAGCATTATAACCCAGGCAGCTCGCATATCCCCTGTACTGGAGCTAAATATATCTTCCCACCAGTGCATAAGAGTTGTTTCATCCTTGATTTTCTTTAACACCCGCTTTATACTAGCAACTGCATGATGAACTGTGATTAGAGTTTTTAAATCCTCTGTTTGTAAATTGTTAATATAATAGGCTAGCTGCTTATGGTGAAGAAGCCTTTTAATAGCCTCCAACTCTGCTCCAATATGTATTGGCTCAAGGTAATCATATATTTTATAGTTTGTATGTCTTCTGTTTGTATGTCATGTAGGGTGATTTGGATATCAAATCCTACTATGCTGTAAATTTGACACAGACATATGTTGGCCGTAAAATTGTTTTTAATTTTATAAAACTTATTAACTATGAACATTGGTCAGAGGCTTCTAATGCAAAGACAATGTGTGTCCACTTCTAGCACTGCAGAATGATTGTCTAGGGAATGATGGTGTAGTTCATAATTGCAGATGCCTGGTTTAGTGTTTAAACATACATGTGATTCTTCTAACACACCTGTAGTACACGTGTACCCCAATCCTTTCTGTTCTTCACACACCTGGAGATTAATCACTTTGTACTCCTTACCCCTAAGATGAACCCATTTACTTGTTTCCAAGGGTACCAATAAGGACTTAATTGCAAAGAGACTCATCTATAATTGGATAGATGTCTTCCTGGGTGGCTGCCTTTAGGGTCAGGACAAGGGCAATGATGGTATGGTTATGGGGGAAATAGGTGAAGTTACCTAGCTTCCACCATTGATGATGTGTACTTTCAAAGTCTGTTGAGTTGGTCCATAGAATTCTTTTAAGTTCTAAAGGCAGATTGCCACTGAAACCATCTCTTATGATTGATTTGGCAATATCCAGGAGCCACTGCTGGGCCTCAGCGCATGCAAAGGCCTCTGACAGATTTGACTGTAGAATTCCTAAGGCTCCTAATACTCTGATATGGTCCAGCTCTTGTACTTCAAGACAGTATGGTAATATATTTACAATGTCAAATTCTGTTTTGCCGAGCTCTAGTAGGGCTGAAGACAGTGGTTCAGATAGTGTCAAAACATCATGGCCCAATTCCCCAATTCTTTTGGCCGATAGATTTTGGTCTATTGTATTTAAAACTCCAAGTCCAGCTCCTACGTCATCCAGGACTTTTGCCACTAAATCATGTTTACGCCTTTGATACGTAGAGGTGGTCAAGATACCTTTAAGCCAGGCATTCCATCCTGTGAGAAGGGGAATGACGTATGGAGCACAAGTATTATGCATTGGGATGACGGAAATTTGCACAGGCATGATTATACATTTAAGGACAAACTGGGGATCAATCATGATGATTCTTGTGACATCCTTCTTGATTACAAATGGTCCCACATAACTTATTCTTGGTGGTGGAGAGACAGTAATCTTAAAGTGGTCAACCAGTTCAAAAGGACCTTTCACTGTCCATTTCCCAGAGTCCGAGATGTTGATTCCTATAGTTAATTGCCCGGTACAAGTGACGTGTATAAGAACGGAATTATCCAAAAGACAAAATTTAGACGAAACATAATGGCTCAACGAAGTGGAACACTGATTATAGCAAGGATGACATGATAAATTCATAATGTGGTACTGATTATCCGGAGTGTATACATACAGTTTGACAATGGAGGTGCGAGGATTGTGATGGTGAAGAATGGCTGACATACTGAAATTCCCAGGTGACAGATATGGTGGTACAGAAATCTTCATCTTAACACATTCAGAAGAATCCCAGTCTTTGAGATCCTGTGAACATCCAAGAAATGGCGAGGGGTCTAACATCCAGCTGCATCCAGTAGATAATTTCTTTATGTACTTTAGTTGCCCAGTGGGGTTCAAACTTGGATCATGTTCCCGATTGTCATGTAGCGTGAAGGATATTAGGGTATTATTGCCTTTTTGTTCCTTAATAACCATATAACAATATCCTTCAAGTACATAGGCGTATACCATAACCAATTCCAACATGACGTCTTCAGGGATAATCCAATATGCTGGAGTTAGAGGTATTTTAGTAGAAAATTCCGAGAGATCTCTACCTCTTCTGGAGATTGGTACTAGCCCTCCAAATGACCGTACTTTAGGTGGAACCTTCCTAGTACTCTGCACTCACATGGCCATGTTCTTTAGTTTTCCTCACCTGTAAGAAGATGACATGACATTATTAGTTCAGTTATTTATGTGGCTTTCCATCATTCTTTGGCATACTAGCAGTAGGATGACCCTTCCATGGCTTCAATTGGGAGCTGTGGAACCACTTTTGGATCTTTTTCTTTCCAGATCTTAATTCCAAAATATAGGTTGATGGACTGGCCTTGTTGATTATAGTCACTGGTCCCACCCATCTGGGACTCAGTGTATGATTTTTGTCCAAATAATATTTGAACAGGACTTGGTTTCCCACATCCTATTCAATATGTCTTAAATTGTTGTTCAATCTTTGGTCCACTTTCCTGATGTTACTTTTGAGATTGCTAGCTACAGTTTTTTGAACTTCTGTGGTGGTATTGAGCATAATCTTTATGTGCCGGTGAGTGACAACTCTTGGTTGGTATTTGTTGGGTGGCACCGCTCCTGGAATCCACCATTGTTCGGGTGTCAGCATAGGTCGTCCAAATAGTGCTTCAAAGGGGGTGAACCCATGAGTACTAATGGTGGACCTAACGGCCATTAATATCAGTGGCAATCGTTGGTCCTAATTTTTGCCCATGGAATCGATCACCTTTCTGAGGGCTGTTTTTAGGGTACGGTTCGAGCATTCCACTAGCCCGGAGGCTTGGGGGTGACCTGCAATGTGGAACCTCTGGCGTATTCCCAAAGCGATACATAATTGTCTTGTAACCTCACCAGTAAAATGGGTACCCTGGTCCGAATCTGTAATTCTGGGCAGCCCAAATCAACTAAAAGCATTCTCTAGGAGCACCTTTGCCATAGTGGTTGCTGTGCAATTTCTCGTGGGATATCCTTCGATCCATTTTGAGAAACAATCTATCAGTACAAGACAATATACATTCCCATGTCCAGTCCAGGGCAGGGGACCAATGTAGTCTATTTGAACCCTAACCCAGGGTCCATCCACAGGTTGGTGCAACAATGGTCCTTTTCGGTTTTGGGTATCAGGGTTGTTATAAGCGCAGCGCAGACAATTATTGATAAAGTGCTCGGTATCCGAAGAAATGGAAGGCCACCATCCCACTGTAGCCAATCCCTGTAGTGTCTTTTGATAACCCAAGTATCCTTGTCCATGGGCTAGTTGTACTAGCTCCTTTCTTAAAATAGTAGGAACCACTAGTATTGGTATCAGGTCCTCCTTGGTGTTATCAGGTTGATCAGATTTCTCCTTTGTAGACATTACCAACCTTGATGCATGCTTGAATATTCGGTGTGTTTTGCATTTGCCTTCCTTCAGTAACTTTGCAATTGCAGCATTCTGCCCTAGAAGATAGACTATGTCATGGTGATCTGTACAATCAACTGGTCTGACTGCACTGATGGTGTGATTCACTTTATTCCAAGTTGTTTCTGGCCCAAGAAGAGCAGCTTGTTTAGGTAGCTGATCCACTCTACTATTTAACAGTGAAATTTCAGCTTGATTCCGACGATGGGCCCCCCTTGCTTCCACTAAGGACCATGCATGGAGAAGGCATCCCGCGTAAGCTACAGGGTGTTTATCTCCTGATAACGTATTTCTCCACTTCCATACTGTCATCCAGTCAAGCAGTGCTCGCATTATCCAGTCTGAATCGGTGCAGACCGTGATGTTTGTATTGGTGTTGGCATTTTCTAGTGCAACAATGACAGCTATTACTTCTGCTGCTTGGGCTGAGTGATGTGGAAATGTGCCCTGGTAGACTTTATCAGAAATTACATGAAGTGCCACATATCCAAAGAACAATTTGAATGCTAACAATGGTACTGGTCCATTACTAGATGAAATGGTAGAATTATCAATAATAATGCAGACAAGGGCACTGGAACGGGGGTGCCAGGGGGCCATGGCCCCATCATTTTAAAAAGCGGCAGGGCTATTTCCTCTCACTTTTTACTGTAAGGTCAAGCAATGGGTGCAAGGGGGCAGACAGGAGGGAATGGGGGCGGGGTCTTGGGGGGAAGAGGTGACGTGGGGATGGGGGCTTGTGTGGAATGGATGATGAAAAGGGGGAGCCATGGCTCGGGCACCAGTGGCCCCCCACCTTTTGGTATGGTATGAAATAATTACCTGGGGTGCAAAAATCTACCAGCTGGCTGAGCGCTCTCACTCACACATGGGCACACGCGCCAGCGGAGCCCCAGCTGGGCTGGAAGGAGAATTCAGTTTCCATGTTTGCCCTCACTCGAGGTGGGGAGGAGAACTGGGTTTCCTTGTTTAATGGGCAAATCGGCTGGGTAACAGAAATACTCACTGCCCCGAGTCCCCTACACCCAGCCCATTCTGAATCCCTGCAGTGGGGGTGGGATGCATTGTGTCTCATTAATGTCCCGTCCAGTGCAGGGGGCAGACAGGGCTGGGAGAGGGATGTATGATCCATTGGGACTGGGACTCTCCTACAGAGAGAGACTCAGAAGAAAACACAAGGGAGTGAGTTGGGATTGGGAAGAGGGGGAGGGGAAAGGGCTGGTCTGTCACACATACCCCCCCCCCCCACTTCAGACACCTACACAGTGAGGCTGCAGCCTGCTTGCTCTGGCTTGGTGTCAGCTCCAGGGATGCAGAGAGATGGCCCCAGGTCACTGCCCCTTGCTGGTTTACCCTCAAATATTTACCTGTCCCTTGTGACGGTTCAAAGGTAACAGGGATTTCAGCACCACCAGGCAGTCAGGGCCCTTTGGGGCGGGTGAAGCCGGGGGTGGGGTGGGAGGCCCCTGCCCGGGGGAGAGCGATTCTGGAAGGGGGTGAGCATCAGGCATCAGGCCTAGGGCCCGTATCCCTTAGATTGGCGTCCATGGAACAGCTCAGGTCTCTGTCACGGCCAGTCCTGGCATCACAGAGCCCAATTCTGCCCTGGGTCACAGCTGGGCATCCCGAGACAGCCCCAGCCAATGACCCAAACAGGCTGCGCAGCCCCACTGTGGTCTGGGCACAGCTGCGGGAGCGTCTCCCAGAGCAGCATTCGCCCCCCGGAAATCAGAGCTGGGACCGAGCGACTGGGGACAGCGCGTCCTGCCCCTCCCGACCCGGCCCTGTCCCCGGTCAGTGCAGGGCTTTCCCAGGGCTGGATTGAAATGACTCAGGGGGTGGGTCTGCAGCGCCCCCTGCTGACCAGGCTAATGGCTCTCACGGTGAGGAAAGGCCTGGAGGTGCTCAGCGTGACCCCATCGCTGCTTTGGTGGTGGCAGCAGGAGGCGGCACTGTGGGAGGTTCGAGCTCAGTGATATTCCCCCCCCCCCAGGTCCCGCCCCCACTCCACCCCTTCTCCCAAACCCTGACCCCTCTTCTTCCTGACCCCCCCCACTCCACCCCTTCCCGCAACCCCCCACCCCTCCTCACTTCTTAATGCCCCCACTCCGCCCCCACCCCTCCCTCTGCCTCTTCCTGTCCCCACTCCTCCCCCCCCGCCAGTGCCTCCTGCACGCCTCTGAACAGCTGATCTTTGGCGGGCGGGAGACGTGGGAAGTAAGGGGGAGGAGCTGTTGGGCAGGGCCCTCCAGCGGGTTGGAGGCGCTGGGTGGGGGAGGGAGAAGAGCAAATCCACAGGGCTGATCCAGCCTCAGAGCACCCACGCACTCAGCACCTATGGAACAGTGGTTTTCAACCTGTGGTCTGCGGCCCACTGGGAGTCCATAGACATGTCTAACATTTCCAAAGGTGTCTGGCACCTCCACTTGAAAATTGTTAGAGGTCTGCAAATGAAAAAAGGTTTCTATCTAAGCAATATCTGAATGGAATCTGATGGAACAAAGAAAAGCAAATTCTCCAGCCTGAGGGCTGAATATCAGAGACTCGCTGCAAACAATGGAGGTGTGAGAGCTTAAGAACATAAGAACGGCAAGACTGGGTAAGACCAAAGGTACATCTAGCCCAGTATCTTGTCTGCTGACAGTGGCCAGTGCCAGGTGCCCCAGAGGGAATGAACAGAACAGGTAATCATCAAGTGATCCATCCGCTGTCGCCCATTCCCAGCTTCTGGCAAACAGAGGCTAAGGACACCATCCCTGCCCATCCTGGCTAATAGCCATTGATGGACCTATCCTCCATGAACTTATCTAGTTCTTTTTTGAACCCTGGCATAGTCTTGGCCTTCACCATATCCTCTAGCAAAGAGTTCCACAGGTTGACTGCATTGTGTGAAGAAATACTTCCTTTTGTTTATTTTAAACCTGCTGCCTATTAATTTCATTTGGTGACCCCTAGTTCTTGTGTTATCTGATGGAATAAATAACAATTCCTTTTTCGCTTTCTCCACACCAGTCAAGATTTTATAAACCTCTATTATATCCCCCCTTAGGTTTCTCTTTTCCAAGCTGAAACGTTCCAGTCTTATTAATCTCTCCTCATACGGAAGCTGTTCCATACCCATAATCATTTTTGTTGCCCTTTCCTGAATCTTTTCCAATTCCAGTCTATCTTTTTTGAGATGGGGCGACCACATCTGCATGCAGTATTCAAGATGTGGGCATACCATGGATTTATATAGACGCAATATGATACTTTCTGTCTTATTATCTATCCCTTTCTTAATGATTCCCAATGTTCTGTTCGATTTTTTGACTGCCGCTGCACATTGAGTGGATATTTTCAGAGAACTATCCACAATGACTCCAAGTTCTCCTTCTTGAGTGGTAGCATCTAATTTAGACCCCATCATTGTATATGTATAGTTGGGATTATGTTTTCCAATGTGCATTACTTTGCATTTATCAACATTGAATTTCATCTGCCATTTTGTTGCCCAGTAACCCAGTTTTGTGAGATCCTTTTGTAGCTCTTCACAGTCTCCTTTGGATTTAACTATCTTGAGTAGTTTTGTATCATCTGCAAATTTTGCCACCTCACTGTTTACTAGTTTTTACAGATCATTTATGAATATGTGGAATAGGACTGTGCCCAGTACAGACCCTTGGGGGACACCACTATTTACCTCTCTCCATTCTGAAAACTGACCATTTATTCCTACTCTTAATTTCCTATCTTTTAACCAGTTACCAATCCATGAGAGGACCTTCTCTCTTATCCCATGACAACTTACTTGTTTACGAGCCTTTGGTGAGGTACCTTGTCAAAGGCTTTCTGAAAATCTAAGTACACTATATCCACTGGATCCCCCTTGTCCACATGCTTGTTGACCCCCTCAAAGAATTCTAGTAGATTGGTGAGGCATGATTTCCCTTTACAAAAACCATGTTGACTATTCCCCAACAAATTATGTTTATCTATGTGTCTGACAATTTTGTTCTTTACTATACTTTCAACCAGTTTGCCCCTTACTGAAGTCAGGCTTACCGATCTGTAATTGCCAGGATGACCTCTAGAGCCCTTTTTACAAATTGGTATCACATTAGCTATTCTTCAGTCATTTCGGAACAGAAGCTGATTAAATGATAGGTTATAGATTACAGTTAGTAGTTCTGTAATTTCACATTTGAATTCCTTCAGAACTCTTGGGTGAATACCATCTGGTCCTGGTGACTTATTACTGTTTAGTTTATCAATTTGTTCCAAAACTTCCTCTAATGACACCTCAAACTGGGACGATTCCTCAGATTTGTTGCAAAGAAAAGATTGCAAGACTATTTTATTATGGAAAGGGTCAGGCAGCCTAAATATAGGGGTTGCTACTAGCTCCCCCATAAACATCACCAGCAACAGCAATTAAATACTAGCAGGTGTCTTTGTGTAACATTATGGTTACAGAACCCAGGCCCGGGCAAAGAGAAAGAGAAATTTTTGTGTGTGACTGCCCCCTTGCTGTACAGAGGACAATACCGTCTTTCAATATGGGAGCACATCCTATTCCCCAAATATTAAAGTCCAGTTCTCCTGCTCCCTTAGACAGGTACATGCAGCCCTCTGGGATGTATTTGTGCCATCCTTTCCAACTGAGACTGAGCTTGTGATCTTGACTCTTTGGTGAATCTTTCACACTCTGGCCCTGGGGAAAGCCCCTGCACCTACAAACTGCATCAGGTGCCTTTAACATCTGCACACGGGAAAATGAGCTTCCCACTTTTAAAAGGGACCTACAAAAAGTTCTTGCTTCTTTACGATGGATAGGGAGGGTCTGAACAGTCCATGTATTTATTTTTCTTGCTTCCTATTCACCCTGTAAGTATCAGGAATGTCAAGTCTGCTCTGCCCTGGGGTTTCTGGAGGACTGGCTGGGTATCCCACAGCATGTACATTAGGCTCTCACACCATGGTTGACTGGGGATAGACCTTTCACAGAGATCGCTGTTGTAGGAGCACCAGTGATCTGTATGCTATGTATAACCTGTATGCTCAAAAGGTCTGTTACACTTTCCCCCCCCCCCCCGTCTCCTCTCCCTCTTTGAATACCTGTGAAGTGGCTTTCCCCCACCCCTCCCTCCTGGAATGCTTGTGGGATGAATGGGCTGCTTAAACATCTGGAAGATCAGAAGAGCTCCTAAATAGACAAGATGTCTGGGACTCTAATTAGGCAGCACTCACACACGCACTGCATGGACGCTGCATGGACACTGGCCGAGGTGGAGTGTGACCAACCAGACGCAGCCAAGTCATCTCTAGTCACAGGCCATGAGGAGCAGGTCCTTAAAAGAGGGAAGGGGCCACGTGCTCAGGAGTGCACTCAGAAGCTTGTACCTCCCGTGAAGGCCCTTTGCCTGGACCGCCTGGCCAGTGGTTCGCTGCGTTGCATTCCGTCTTGCCTCGGGAAGACTTACCTTCATCGCACCGTCCATCGCTGTGCTGTGGGACACTTACCTTGAAGGATCCTGACATCTCCAGTGCCGGGCATGTCCTGGGAGTGTGAGTATGCGAGTGTGAATGTGATCTCCCCGTCCCCCTTCTTTTGAGCTTAGCTATCAATATAATAAACGTGCTGCTTTCTGCCAAACTCTGTTGGGTCATTAGTCCTCCCTAAGCTTACTAGCTGACCCAATTTCGGGTAACATTAATGGTGGACAATGCGGGTAGCTTAGTGGAGGATTTGACCCAAGAGTAGGGGTCCCCTGGTGCCCCCCAGTGCTCTCTTGGGTGGGTCCGGCTCGAACCTGCATGAAAAGGTGGTAGGCTAGCAACCCACTGCAGGGAGAAAAGGACGCCACTATGGAGGGCCGGTATAGGGCAAGGGAGAGAATTAGGTGTAAATCCCCTGGTGCCCCTAATAGCTTCTTGAGTGTGACCGGCTCGAGCCTGTGTAAAAAGTGGTAGGCTAGCAACCCATCGCAGGAAGAAAAGGACATCGCTTCTAAGTATGCCACTGTGGGGCAAGGGAAAGAAAAAGGCAAAGCAGCCCGAGCGAGAATACACCGGATGGCCGGACCCGAGACACCGTGTTGCAGCAGTCTGGAGGGTGGTCCGAAACTATGAGCCTGCGCCCGCAGGTGGCGGGGTAGCCCCAAGTACCGGGCATACTGTGGCAGAGATCGAGTTGACACCCCCGCAAGCAATAGAGTTAGCAAAAACCCTGGGTGGCCCCTCGCGCTCCGGGTTCAGCGGGTGGGCCCGGAACATGGTGACCCTGTGTTTGGATCAGGGACTGAACCTATCTCAGACCCGACGGGTGTTAAAAGCCACCTCCGGTTGGGAGGAGATTTAGCAGGGGTGGCTCGGCAGCAAGCTGGTCATGCTACACACAATAGTATCTTTGATATGTTTGGGGGGATGGCGCCTGCGCGCGTTGTTGGCAGAGTTTGTCTCGGTGGCTGCTGAACCTGGGGAAGACCCCGTCCGGTTCATAGAGAGAATGGTTCTCCTGGCATGTTTGTATGGCCGGAGTGTGGCTGCTACAGCGGGAGGGCAGGTACCCCCGACCATAACTCAAATGGCCCTGCCTCCGGAGGAATTGAGGCTGATCGCCCAGGGTCTCCCAGTCCACGTACAGCAGGCAATCGGGAGGTGGAGGCCTGGGGAACCCGCGGAAGTGGAATCCCTACTGGACGCAGTCCGGCAGGCTGCTCTCATCGCCCCACCTGTGCCACAACCACCAGTGGGCAAGGCTTCTAAGGTGGCGGCAGTAGACCGCAGAAACCTCGGGAGACCAGACCCTCTGTCTGGAAACCGCAGAGGGCAGTCCTGCCTGCGGAATAACCTCTGGCAGGTTTTGCTGGAACAAGGGAAGGATATGAACAATTGGCATGGGAAACCCATCAGGGAGCTGATGCTCCGGTGTGTGCAGTTGGGGATACCCCTTCCTGCAGGGGAGCAAAGGGGCATCCCAGCCCCATCAGGAACTGTGCCAGCTGGCTTGGATCGGCCAGTGTAAGTCCCCTAGGGGAGCCCACAGGAGGACGGATGCCCGGAGGACAGGTGGCGATGGGTAGCCACCCTGTCCCCCGATCAGGGGGGCGTCTAGTAGTCCAAACGAGGGCAGGACTGATACATACCCCCTGTGTGGCACTGGTGGATACTGGTGCAGCAGTTTCGCTTTTCCCTTTCCCCCCCCTTGAATGTGTGCAAGTTCGGTCAGTTGTGCTGGCTGCTTATGGGGGCCAGGAGGAGAGAGGAACCTTGTTGTCAGCAACTAGGTGGGAATTGGCAGATTTGGTGGCTAACCTCCCCTGGATTCATTTGCAGATGGCAGGCGAAGTTATTCTGGAGATTGATCAGCTCAGAGAGCTCTGTTTGGTGGTAGATTGTGCCAATCGCTGCATGTGGCAGGTCCCCACAGTGGATTGGGGAGAAGATCTACAAGGAGGGGTCTCCAGAGTGCTAACCCGCTCTATGTTGGGGGTGGCAGCTGTGGAGGTTCCAGAGACAGATGAATGGAAAAAGCAGATTCCCGGGGTCTGGGCTAAGGATAAATATGATTGTGGTCTCTGGAAGGGAGAGCCCATTGTCATTCAGAGTCCCCCGGTACCACCCCAGAAACGGTACAAGTATCCTCCTGAGGCAGAGCAAGCTTGGGTGAGATATTGGATGCCCTGATAGACCAGGGAGTGGTTTGCTTAACTACCTCTCCTTTCAACTCCCCCATCTGGCCGGTCCACAAGGCAGACGGGAAGACCTGGAGACTAACTATAAATTACTGCTGGATCAGTGTTTGCACACCACAGCGGGCTCCAGTGGTGGCAGACATGACCATAATTGTTGGAAAGTATTCCGCCCGAGGCAAAGTGGTTTTCAGTGATTGATCTAGCAAACTGCTTCTTTGCCCTGCCCCTGGCTCCGGAGAGCCAAGACCGATTTGCCTTTACCTTTTGCAATACCCAGTATACATTCACCCGGGTTCCCCAGGGATTCCACAGTTCCCCCATGCTAGCCCACCAGGCCGTGACTAGCACCCTAGATACCCTGACCCTCTCTGACCAGCCATGGGACCCTGGAGGGAAAATGGGTACACCGCAGACAACTCAAATGAGCAGGGTTTGCCGTGGTGGGAGCACTGTGCTAATTTGTTTTGAAGCTTCTATCTTTCAGCCTCTAAACCAAAACATCAGGAGAGCTGGTACCAGCTGAAGAGTTTTAAAAATACCATGGTTATAGTGTTGCGACAAAGTCTGTGTTCAGTGTTCTGCATTCAGTGTTGTATGTTCTGTGTCTGTCTCTGGTGGGTGTCCTGTGCTAGCCTTGGGTCTGGAGAGAGAGGGGATACTACACCAGACAGGGTAAATGTCTTTCCCTCTCTCTACTTCCCCCATCTCCAACCAAATTATCAATCATAGAATCATAGAATATCAGGGTTGGAAGGGACCTCAAGAGGTCATCTAGTCCAACCCCCTGCTCAAAGCAGGACCAATTCCCAACTAAATCATCCCAGCCAGGGCTTTGTCAAGCCGGGCCTTAAAAACCTCCAAGGAAGGAGACTCCACCACCTCCCTAGGTAACGCATTCCAGTGCTTCACCACCCTCCTAGTGAAATAGTGTTTCCTAATATCCAACCTGGACCTCCCCCACTGCAACTTGAGACCATTGCTCCTTGTTCTGTCATCTGCCACCACTGAGAACAGCCAAGCTCCATCCTCTTTGGAACCCCCCTTCAGGTAGTTGAAGGCTGCTATCAAATCCCCCCTCATTCTTCTCTTCTGCAGACTAAACAATCCCAGTTCCCTCAGCCTCTCCTCATAAGTCATGTGCTCCAGACCCCTAATCATTTTTGTTGCCCTCCGCTGGACTCTTTCCAATTTTTCCACATCCTTCTTGTAGTGTGGGGCCCAAAACTGGACATAGTATTCTAGATGAGGCCTCACCAATGTCGAATAAAGGGGAACAATCACGTTCCTCGATCTGCTGGCAATGCCCCTACTTATACAGCCCAAAATGCAGTTAGCCTTCTTGGCAACAAGAGCACACTGTTGACTCATATCCAGCTTCTCGTCCACTGTGACCCCTAGGTCCTTTTCTGCAGAACTGCTACCTAGCCATTCGGTCCCTAGTCTGTAGCAGTGCATGGGATTCTTCCGTCCTAAGTGCAGGACTCTGCACTTGTCCTTGTTGAACCTCATCAGGTTTTTTTTGGCCCAATCCTCTAATTTGTCTAGGTCCCTCTGTATCCGAACCCTACCCTCTAGTGTATCTACCACGCCTCCTAGATTAGTGTCATCTGCAAACTTGCTGAGAGTGCAGTCCACACCATCCTCCAGATCATTAATAAAGATATTAAACAAAACCGGCCCCAGGACCGACCCTTGGGGCACTCCGCTTGAAACCGGCTGCCAACTAGACATGGAGCCATTGATCACTACCCGTTGAGCCCAACGATCCAGCCAGCTTTCTATCCACCTTACAGTCCATTCATGCAGCCCATACTTCTTTAATTTGGCGGCAAGTATACTGTGGGAGACCGTATCAAAAGCTTTGCTAAAGTCAAGGAATAACACATCCACTGCTTTCCCCTCATCCACAGAGCCAGTTATCTCATCATAGAAGGCAATTAGGTTAGTCAGGCACGACTTCCCCTTGGTGAATCCATGCTGACTGTTCCTGATCACTTTCCTCTCCTCTAAGTGTTTCATAATTGATTCCTTGAGGACCTGCTCCATGATTTTTCCAGGGACTGAGGTGAGGCTGACTGGCCTGTAGTTCCCCGGATCCTCCTTCTTCCCTTTTTAAAAGATGGGCACTACATTAGCCTTTTTCCAGTCATCCGGGACTTCCCCCGATCGCCATGAGTTTTCAAAAATAATGGCTAATGGCTCTGCAATCTCATCCGCCAACTCCTTTAGCACCCTTGGATGCAGCGCATCCGGCCCCATGGACTTGTGCACGTCCAGTTTTTCTAAATAGTCCCGAACCACTTCTTTCTCCACAGAGGGCTGGTCACCTTCTCCCCATATTGTGCTGCCCAGTGCAGCAGTCTGGGAGCTGACCTTGTTCGTGAAGACAGAGGCAAAAAAAGCATTGAGTACATTAGCTTTTTCCACATCCTCGGTCACTAGGTTGCCTCCCTCATTCAGTAAGGGGCCCACACTTTCCTTGACTTTCTTCTTGTTGCTAACATACCTGAAGAAACCCTTCTTGTTACTCTTAACATCTCTTGCTAGCTGCAACTCCAAGTGTGATTTGGCCTTCCTGATTTCACTCCTGCATGCCTGAGCAATAGTTTTATACTTCTCCCTGGTCATTTGTCCAATCTTCCACTTCTTGTAAGCTTCTTTTTTGCGTTTAAGAACAGCAAGGATTTCACTGTTTAGCCAAGCTGGTCGCCTGCCATATTTACTATTCTTTCTACACATCGGGATGGTTTGTTCCTGCAACCGCAATAAGGATTCTTTAAAATACAGCCAGCTCTCCTGGACCCCTTTGCCCTTCATGTTATTCTCCCAGGGGATCCTGCCCATCTGTTCCCTGAGGGAGTCAAAGTCTGCTTTTCTGAAGTCCAGGGTCCGTATTCTGCTGCTCTCCTTTCTTCCTTGTGTCAGGATCCTGAACTCGACCATCTCATGGTCACTGCCTCCCAGGTTCCCATCCACTTTTGCTTCCCCTACTAATTCTTCCCTGTTTGTGAGCAGCAGGTCAAGAAAAGCTCTGCCCCTAGTTGGTTCCTCCAGCACTTGCACCAGGAAATTGTCCCCTACACTTTCCAAAAACTTCCTGGATTGTCTGTGCACCGCTGTATTGCTCTCCCAGCAGATATCAGGGTGATTAAAGTCTCCCATGAGAACCAGGGCCTGCGATCTAGCAACTTCTGCTAGTTGCCAGAAGAAAACCTCGTCCACCTCATCCCCCTGGTCTGGTGGTCTATAGCAGACTCCAACCACGACATCACCCTTGTTGCTCACACTTCTCAACTTTATCCAGAGACTCTCAGGTTTTTCTGCAGTTTCATACCGGAGCTCTGAGCAGTCATACTCCTCTCTTACATACAATGCAACTCCCCCACCTTTTCTGCCCTGCCTGTCCTTCCTGAACAGTTTATATCCATCCATGACAGTACTCCAGTCATGTGAATTATCCCACCAAGTCTCTGTTATTCCAATCACATCATAGTTCCCTGACTGTGCTAGGACTTCCAGTTCTTCCTGCTTGTTTCCCAGGCTTCTTGCATTTGTGTATAGGCACTTAAGATAACTCATCGATCGTCCCTCTTTCTCAGTATGAAGGAGTCCTCCCCTCTTGTGCTCTCCTGCTTGTGCTTCCTCCCAGGATCCCATTTCCCCACTTACCTCAGGGCTTTGGTCTCCAATGCATCAGGTTTATTTCTGTTAGGTTCTCTAATAACCTAATCATTTTGTTGTTAAGTTTTCTTAATACATTTGTATTGTTAGTTACATTTTCTTGTATTATTAATTCTACTTTCCTCTATGCATGCTGGTTCTACTTCCCCAAGAATCACATCTACCGCTGTCCAAAAGACTTTGGTCCCCAATGCATCAGGTTTATTTCTGTTAGGTTCTCTAATAATCATTTTGTTGTTAAGTTTTCTTAATACATTTGTATTGTTAGTTACATTTTCTTGTATTATTAATTCCACTTTCCTCTATGCATGCTGGTTCTACTTCCCCAAGACCCCTTAAAAACAACTGCAAAGAGTCCTGTGGCACCTTATAGACTAACAGACATATTGGAGCATGAGCTTTCGTGGGTGAATACCCACTTCGTCGGATGCATGTAGTGGAAATTTCCAGAGGCAGGTATAAATATGCAAGCAAGAGTGAGTCAGGCTATCTCAGGATTAAACAAAGACTGTGAATGGCTAGCCAACTACAAAAGCAGTTTCTCCTCCCTTGGTGTTTACACTTCAACTGCTAGAAGAGGGCCTCATCCCTCCAGATTGAACTAACCTTGTTATCTCTAGCCTGACTCACTCTTGCTTGCATATTTATACCTGCCTCTGGAAATTTCCACTACATGCATCTGACGAAATGGGTATTCACCCACGAAAGCTCATGCTCCAATACGTCTGTTAGTCTATAAGGTGCCACAGGACTCTTTGCTGCTTTTGAGATCCAGACTAACATGGCTACCCTCTGATACTTAAAAACAACTGTTAGTAATAGGGAATTCTGCAACATTTTAGCAACTACATGTTAGTTTAAGTCCAAATCAGTTTAACCTTGCATAACAACTGTGGTACTCCTACAAATGTTATTTGTTGTGTGTACTTAAGGAGGTCCTGATCTCAGTAACTTTTATTGTTTAATGGCTATTGCAGCATCAAACTTGGGCCTCATTTTGTTTGTCAATGTACCCAATTATTGTAATGGTGATGGTTTTACTGTATTCCCAATTATTATTATTGTAATTGTTTGCATTTGTGTTATGCTATATCTGGTGTTAGTCAATTGTAATGGTTTTATTATATTCACCTGGTTATAATTGTTTGGTTTGTTTAAAACAAATCACCTGTGCCCTACAACGACAACAAATACTGTACTGTAATGATCATAGATCAAGGGGTGGAGTGTTGTAGGAGCACCAGTGATCTGTATGCTATGTATAACCTGTATGCTCAAAAGGTCTGTTACACTCCCCCCCCCCCGTCTCCTCTCCCTCTTTGAATACCTGTGAAGTGCCTTTCCCCCTCCCACTCCCTCCTGGAATGCTTGTGGGATGAATGGGCTGGTTGAACAGCTGGAAGATCAGAAGAGCTTCTAGGTAGACAAGGTGTCTGGGACTCTAAGTAGGCAGCACTCACACACCTGCTGCATGGACACTGCCCGAGGTGGAGTGTGACCAACCAGATGATGTGGCCAAGTCATCTCTAGTCGCAGGCCATGAGGAGCAGGTCCTTAAAAGAGGGAAGGAGCCATGTGCTCGGCAGTGCACTCACAAGCTTGTACCTCCCATGAAGGCCCTTTGCCCGGACTGCCTGGCCAGTGGTTCGCTGCGTTGCATTCCATCGTGCCTCGGGAAGACGTACCTTCATCACACCGTCCATCGCTGCGCTGTGGGACACTTACCTTGAAGGATCCTGACATCTCCAGTGCCATGCCTGTCCTGGGAGTGTGAGTATGCGAGTGTGAATGTGATCCTCCCTCCCCCTTCTTTTGAGCTTAGCTATCAATATAATAAACATGCTTCTTTCTGCCAAACTCTGGTGGGTCATTAGTCCTCCCTAAGCTTACTAGCTGACCCAATTTCGGTTAACAATCGCCTTTCCCCACAGTGTTCATTGGTCCGTGGAATTAAACAGATGGTAACAAAACACAAACAGAACAAGCAAGAGCTGTAAGGAGTTGGACAAGCTATTCCTCCCTCTCTTAGACCTTGGCTTTTAAAATCAGTTTAGTTCAACCCATGCAAGCGGGTAGAGAAGAGTTGATTCTTGTTTAGCTTCAATTCCTAATTGATTGAACCTAAACTGAAATAACCCTCCATCACACCACAACAAGTGCATCCACACTGGGGTTTTCACTGGTGTAAGTAAACTGGTTTAAAAACTAACTTCAATTCAACTGGTTCCATTTTCATGTAGACGTGTGTAACGAGGGCAGCTCTGCCAGGCGGGGCTGGAACCTGGGGGGCTGTCGCTGACAGTGCCCTCCCCAGGGTTAAAGCCAAACCCCACAGCAATGACCGAAGGGCTGGGGAAGGGGACAGAGCCACGGTCCCAGGATCTGGCTGCTCTAAGGATGCACAGGAGCCGTGTGAGGAGCAGCAGCAGGGCAGGAACAAAGCGACAAAACAGCCTCACAAAGAGGTGGGTTTTTATATTTTGTTTTACACTGAAACTGCTGCTCCAGGCAGGATGGGCAGCAAACCCCAGGGGTCCCCACTGCACCCAATGGTCCCCACGTGTGACAGACAGCTGGGATCATGCGGGCCGGTCTGGAGGCTGAGAGATGGGAGAGCAGGTGGGATGTTTGCAGAGCTAACTGGGAGGCGTTGGCTGAAGAAGGTGCTAAGGGGGATAGTGCAGTTGGTTCGGGGAAGAGCAGCAGCTGAGACGAGGCCTGTCCGTGCCCCCCGATCCTGGGGTGTCTGGCTGCCGGCGCGGGGCTCTCAGGATGGGAAGGGAGGGGTCTGCCCAGCAGGGGCGGGGGCTTCAGTGGGAATTTCCCATCGTGTCGGCATCAGGGGCTTTAAACAAACACAAACATCCCCTGAGACAGGATCAAAATCACCCCCACACACCCAGCACACACCTGTAGACATGGCCCCCCAGAACTCTCCCAACCTCAGAGTCACCCCCCACCCTCAAGACAGATTCCATTGTACCCCACATAGGCCCTTCCCCCAAGATGTCTCTCCCCCCACACAAATGGTCCTGGTGGGTTCCATGCTCCCATCTCCCCGTCCTTTGCCGTCTACAACACACACAGATCTCTCCGGCCCATGGACTCCCTCGCCCATAAAGTTGTAGGGACTGAAGTTGTGTGTGGGTGCATCACACCTACCTGAATCACAGGGTGCGCTGTACTCAGCCTCTGTGTGTTCACCTGCAACAGCAAGGGATGTAAGGAATGGAGGAGAGACTCAGTGGGGGGATGAGAACCCCTCCCCCTAATCCCACACAGGCAGAGTCTGTTACCCCAGCCCCAGGGGATCCCTGCTTTAGGTCTGAGCCCTAGAAGGGAGTGGGACGTCGCCCCCAGCTGTCTGAGTGGGGCTGTGCGCTCTCTCCCATCCCCCATCTCCAAGTAAGTCAGACGGGCCCAGCAATTACCACTCAGTCACCCCTCAAAATGCTCATGGAAACCGTCCTGCCACCTCCTGCACCCAGGACAAAGGATTCTGGGGGCGTCTGAGGAGCTGGATGGCAGGGGAAATGTGGGGGGCCCTGAAGGGGCGGGACTCGCATGCTTCTGCTGGGACAGTGCCAGTTACACCAGCAGCACCCTCCCCACTAGCCCGACGAGCACACAGCTCCCGTGTCCCTCGCGGTTAGCCGACCCCACAGATTTAACCCAGGAAGTCTCTGACCTGAGTGGGATTTATGGAAATGGGGCACTTGGCACCGGGGGAGATTTCAGTGACCCCACGCCCTGAGTGTGACACAGAGCCCACGAGAAAAACTGTAATGGGGGTGGAGCCAGCGCAGGATACGCCCACCCAGTCACTGACTGTGCCACAGAGCCTAGAGAGTTGCTGTAATGTGGGCAGAGCCAGGGCGGGACTCACCCGTCTCGTAGTAATCGTACAGTCTCACTGGGGCTGCTCTGAGATTCTTCACCGGGAAATCCTGCTCCAGGGAGAAGGTGAAACTCGCCGCCTCCTTCGTCAGCTACCGAGAGAGCGACAGAGCGAGCGCCTGGGCTGAACGTCTGCACTGGCAGCTTGAACCCCCTCCTCCCCGAGGCTCGGCCTGACCCAGCCGCTTCCCCCTGCCCCTGCGGCCTGGAGCAGTGAGAAAATGCTCCCCCCGAATCCCTGTTCCACCCCCCTGCAAAACGTGACCCCCTTTCATCACACTCAGGGCCCAGCTCCAGCCTCCCCAACCCTGAGCTCCCCGTCACTCCGTTCATGGCCCTCCCTGGGGGTTGGCGGAGTCTGGTCCCATCTCCCCGTCCTTTCTGGAAACGGGTCACTTGGAACCAGGGGATATTTCAGTCACTCCACGCCATGCGTGTGACACAGAGCCCACGAGAGCAACTGTAATTGGGTGGAGCCAGAGTAGGACACGCCCTCCCCATTCACACCAGGCCTCCAAAGCCCGGAGCCGCCTGCACTCACCTGGTCCAGATAGAGCGTCACCTGGTCGTTCTGCACCTCCAGCCTCTTCACCAAACGCTGCTTCTCCAGCTAGGAGCAGAGGGAGGAAATGGCTGAGTCAGGAACGGAGGGGCTGGGGCCGGAGTCACTGCTCTGCTGGGGGCTGGGACATGGGGCACCAAACGCCCCCGTGGCCGAGGGGCCTGGCTGCCACCCCCCATGTCAGACACAGCTGAGTACTGGGTGTCTGCTGGAGGGGGGGGCGGGAGTCTAGACATGGGCATTGTGTTGTAGGGGGAGCTAAGCAGGGTCAGGACCTGCTCAGTGACTGGATGGGAGACCCAGGGCTGCACAGTGCCCCACGGCAGGGGGCAGTGCTCTGCAGGGGGAGCTCCCCCTGGGGGTCAGAGCTGCAATCTGTGCTCTCCTGGGGGTCTGGCTCTCCCCCATGGATCAGCCCCTGGTTTCATGCTGTGTGACTGGCCTGGCCTGTTCTCCTCCCTGGGAAGCTCACCTGCCACAGGGAGCTCTTGACAGGGATGTAGCCGGACGGCAGCTTGGCCTCGATGATGGCCATGTTGGAGGCTGGGCGCTCCCCGCTGTACCTGCAACAGGAGCCGTGCGCTGAGGTCAGGGTTTGCCCTGGATACAGACCCCAGGGGATGGAGGGGGAGGGGAGGCCTCCTGTCTTCTCGGCCCTGCAGGCGTCTCTAATGCCCTCTGCCTGCTCTGGGCTGGGAGCCCCACTAGCCCCCGGCCAGCCCTGAGCTCCCCAGGCAAGGGGCCCCGGCCCCAGGAGCTCCTTGGGAGCCGACTGTCCATTAGATCAGCCCTGAGACCAGCCCTTTAGTCCCTGGCACTTTCCAAGGGCCTCCTGCCTCTGCCCCGAGCCCTGTGGGGGGATGGCTCCCCCGACGATCGATTCCCTTCCCTGCAGTGGGGCGGCTCTGCCCTGGCCATTTCCCCGCTGCCTGGGGCCTGTCCCTGCCCCCGGGCGCTCGGACCCAGCGGGGGTGGGGGGCAGAGGCTCATACCGGGCGTGCAGCACGAGGCTGAAGCGGGATCTGGCGCTCTGGGTGCACTCCTTCGGCTCCGTCTCCACCCGCAGGTCAAAGGTCGCGGCGCTCTTTGGGGGCGGCACGTTGTAGCGCAGAGTCAGCTGGGAGACAAGCAAGAGGGTTGGGGCAGAGCCTGCTGCCTCTGCCACAGCAGATCAGAGCCTGGGCCCAGAGCCAGGCGCCGTGGGGCAGGGCAAGGGCACAGCCAGTCACCGCTGGGCCGGCTGGTCCCCAGGGGCTCCTGCACTCACCTGCACAAAGACACAGCCCTTGCCGCTGGCCCGCACCGTGTACTGCCCGGGGATCTCCTGCAGGGCCGCTCGCTGCAGCACCAGCCGGTTGGCGTTCTCCACGTGGAATTGCTGCCGGGCCCCGGCCTGGGAGCTCACTGTCACCGACACAGCTCCGCTCGCGCTGTACGTCAGGGCCGCGTATTTGGCCAGGGCCTGCAGGGCCACCACCGTGTCCTGGGGAGGAGAGTCACCGAGCTGCTGTCACGCTCTGGGGAGAGGAGCCCGGCTCAGACTCACTGCAGCAGGATCAGGACCCACCGGGGCGCTGACACCGGGACTCCGGTTCCCAGCCCCTGAGGGCAGGGGGCTCTGCACCCAGGACTCCCTCTCCCAGGAAGGGCCCCGGATCAGCTGTGGAGATGCAGCCCCCGGGGGGCTCCTGGCCCCTTCCTCCACCAGGCCCCCAGCGCTAGTTTGCCCCGAGGGCAGGGGTGTTACCTGCGTGGAGGCGAAGTGCCCGTAGGGGTTCTGCTGCTTGCTGAGCCAGCGGATGATCTGGGCAGCGGTCCCCATGTCGGCAGCAGACACGTTGGGCAGTGAGAGATAGGCCAGGAGCACGTAAGCCGTCATCTCCACCTCCGCCGACGGGGCCTGGTTCCAATAGGGGCTGGGCAGGGCCTTCACCTTCCTCTGCCAGTGCAGCTGTTCCCCTAGGAGAGGGGCCGAGGGAGGGACAGCCCCACGGCTGCAGTTACAGCACAGTGGGTCACCTGTTTGCTTTCCAAAGGGGCCCCAGGGGTTTCCCAGGCCAGAGGGACCCCTGCTCCCCACTGAATGCAGCCAACTGTGGGGAAGGACACAGCAGCTGATTCACAGCGCACAGGAGGGCTACACAAGTGTAACACGACACCTCTGGGTGGGTCGTCAGCAGGGACTGAACCCAGGATGTCTGTCTCGAAACCCCTGAACCTCTGCTGCCTGAGCTAGAAGCCGAGCCGAGGTGGGTCACTGGCTGCAGGCAACCCCTAAGCCTCTGGGGCGCGGCCGCTTGGGGACATTGCTGGTGCTAGCTGAATGGGGCGCTAACCAGGAATATTCCCCCCGCCCCCAACAAGCCCATTACAAATATTAACTGCATTAGATTCACAAACCAAAAAATATCCCAACTCCCCCACACTGACACCCTGGTAAGCAGGGCACATTACATTCGGTGAATGGGTTTTGGGGGCAATACCAAACTGGAGGCCACATGAGCTGCTTGGGGCCCTAAACCATTGTTTAATCTGTTTGTGCCTAGTGCTGCCACTGCTAGAGGGGGGCAGAGAGGCCCTGAGGGAGTGCAGGGCCCCCCGGGGCTGGGGGCAGGAGGGGAGCATCTGGGTGCATGTATCATTTTTGTATTTAAAGTTATAAGTATCGGCTCTATACTGTCTGTATTTCAAACTTTTGCTCTGCTTCTGGGTGACACCCCAGACAATTTGGTGTCAGTACTGCCTAGCCTGCTTCATGGCCCATTAAGGACCATCAGCTATACAATTGACCCATTGAGAGAAGGCAGACACACCTTGTGACTTAGCAAGGGATGCAGGGACATGCTTATGGACAGAACTCTGAGGTTTTTCCATGCCATGTGATGGACAGCTTGTCTTTGGGACAAAGAAAGCAGTGACCACATGGCAAGAGACTATATAAAGCTGCTCAGCTCCTCCATCTTGTCTTCAATCCTGCTTCATATTTCTGGAGGGACTTTGCTACAAACGGAAACTCTACACAAAGGACTGATGACCCATCCCAGCTGGGGATGTACTCCAGAGACTTGATTTGAACCTGCAGTTTATTCTATCGCTGCTACAAGCCTGAACCAAGAACTTGGCCATTACTGTATGCAGGGGCGGCTCTATGTTTTTTGCCGCCCCAAGCACGGCAGTCAGGCAGTCTTCGGCAGCATGCCTGTGGGCGGTCTGCGGTCATGCGGATTCGGCGGCATTTCTGCAGGTGATCTGCTGGTCCCGCGGCTTCGGCGTGCCCGCCGCCGAATTGCTGCTGAACCCGCGGGACCGGCGGACCTCCCGCAGGCACACCACCAAAGGCCGCCTGACTGCCGCTCTCACAGCGACCGGCAGGCCGCCCCCCGCGGCTTGTCGCCCCACACGCTTACTGCACTGGTGTCTGGAGCTGCCCCTGACTATATGTAATTGATTCCATTTAACCAATTCTAGCTCTCATCTGTATCTTTTTCCTTCTATGAATAAACCTTTAGATTTTAGATTCTAAAGGATTGGCAACAGCATGATTTGTGGGGAAGATCTAATTTGTATATTGACCTGGGTCTGGGGCTTGGTCCTTTGGGATCGAGAGAACCTCTTTTCTTTTACTGGGGTATTGGTTTTCATAACCATTTGTGCCCATAATGAGTGGCACTGGTAGTGATACTGGGAAACTGGAGTGTCTAAGGAAATTGCTTGTGTAACTTATAGTAGCCAGTGGGGTGAGACCGAAGGCCTCTCTGTTTGGCTGGTTTGGTTTGCCTTGGTGTGCATAGAAACCCCAGCCTTGGGCTGTAACTGCCCTGATTTAAGCAATTTGTCCTAAATTAATACTCTCAGTTGGGTCCCACCAGAACCAGCATCGTTACAAAATCCAAGGGCATCTGTGCAGGGAAAGGCTAGGGAAACTGGAGCTGGGGGACGGGCAGTCTCCCATGGGTCCATGGGGGGCACATGCTGCAGACAAAGGGGCACCCAGAGACCTCCTTCCGTGTATGGCCCCGTCTCCCAGAGAAGGCAGGACCTAGCCAGCCACCAGCCCAGTGCAGCCTGTTCCCCTCCCAGTATTAGCCAGGCCAACAGAGAAGCCTCGGGCAGGGACTCCCCAGCTGGGATGTCCCCAACACAGGATGGGGGCTGGGATCCTGTGGCATCTCCCCAGGGCTCGGTTACGGCCCATTCCCCTTGGGAGCTGCCTACGCAAGGCCCTGCCCCACGGGCTCTGAGCCCACTGGACCCCGTCACGCTCCTGGCCACGGGTGCTTGAGAGGGCTGGGTTGGGACATGGGGCTTTGCCCCTCTAGGTTCCCAGCTCCAATCCCCCCAGCCTGGCAGTGACCCAGCCTCGTCCCCCTTCGCTCCATGCGCTGGGCCCTGGGAAATGGTGGGACGATCTCACTCCAGCTCTGAGGGGAGAAGTGTCCCCATGACAGAGCCCAGCACGTCGGCCCCTTGCTGGCAGCCTCAGCAGAGACCACGGACTGACTGGGCCACGGAGACACAGCTCCCCTGCCAGGCTGAGAAGGCCCCAGGGCAAAGGGGCACCTGGGTGGGCAGGGCCGTGGGGGGCAGCTGGCCCTGCCCTGTGTCTAGAGGCCGGCAGAGAGGAGAGCACTAGAGCGAGGTGCTGCCGGTACCGGCGCTGACACTGTGCTGGGCCAGGCGCTGCAGAATGGCGTCCCGGAGCTCAGTGCTCCCCGCCAGCCCGAAGGCGTAGGCCAGCAGCGCCTGCGTGTAGAGGTCGCTGGTGCTCGACTCCCGGAGGCACTGGAGGGCCCTGGTCACCATGGGGTCCTGGGATGGGGGAGACACCGAACAGACTCCCCGTCAGGCTGAACCGGCCAGAGGAGACGCCCTGCGCCTGGGGCCTGGGCACATCCCCTGGTAACCACCCCATGGGGCCTTAACAATGCTCCAGCAGGCAGGCAGCTGTCACCTCCCCCGACCCATCCCTCCCCACCACCACCAGTGCCCTGGGCCCATCTATAAACAGCCCGCCCAAGCCACGGCCAGATCCCCCCAGAGCCAGACCCAGAAACTGGCTGAGCCGCTGAATCTTTCTGAATCCCTGACCCACTGTCCCCATCCCTATCTCTCCCTGACCCACCTCCCAGTACCAGCCCTTCTCCCCACTGCCCCCAACAGCACCCCAAATCCCTCCCTGGTACCAACCCCCCACAGCTCCCCCATCTCACCCCAAATCCCTCCCTGGTACCAACCCCCCCCGACTCCCCTGTCTCACCCCAAACACTTCCCTGGCACTAACTCCCCCCTCACTGTCACCAACAATCTCCAATTCCCCCCCGACTTCCAGCCCCTCCCCTGGGACAGCTGGGCTTGGCCTCACCGTGAGCGGCTGCCCCAGCTCCAGCAGCGCCGCCGTGATGTAAGCCGAGAGAGAGAGCTCGTCCACCACGCCGCCCTGAGGGGGATGGAGACACCGGGAGCCGGCTCAGACCGAGCTGCGGGGCACGTTGCCCGGAGCAGGTGAGTCGCTGCCCAGGATAAGCCCATTGGGACAGAGAAGAACCGGCTCCAGCGCTCCAGGTGGCTGGGTTTGGGTCCTGCCTCCTGCTGGGTCTGTCAGGCCATCTGGGTCCCAAGCAGCTGCCCCCAGTCGTAGCAGCCAGGGAGTCCACATGGTGGCAGTGAGTTCCACAGGCTAGTTCAGGAGCTGCATAGCCTGGCTGCACTGGACTCCCAGCATAAAACCCTACCTGAGCCCCACTGGAACCAGAGGCTGGGAAGTTGATTTGAACTGACATTTTCCAGATTTCCTGTGAAGACCAGGGGCCGTTTCTGCAGAGGCTGAGGGATTCGCCCCTCACTGGGTGAGGTCCTGCTCATTAAATAGTCCCCCCGGGCGGGAATCTGGACTTTGCCTAAAATTTGTCTCCTTCTAGCTCCCAAACGGCCGGGTACAGCCCCAGCCTCTCCCGTAGAGTCCCGGCTCCCTGTAAACTCCGGGGCAGTGGCAGGAATTGGGCTGTGACTCGAGCTGGGTGGGAATTTCCTACTGAAATGATTTCTCGACAGACGATGCAGTTTCCACAAAACCAAAACTTTGCGGGAAAACGTTACATTTGCTGAAACGTTTCGATTTCCGTTGGGAAAATGGAAACACAACATTCTGCTGTGGGTCGGCGGGGCCCAAATCGCAGCCTCTCGGGTTGGTGACCTGAACCGAAACCTTCCACTGCAAACAGGTTCAACATTCAGCTGCACTGGCCTCGTTCCCCCATTCCCCCATGGACTCGGGCTCCTTCGGACTACATCTCCCATGATGCACCGCAACTGCCCTTCTGACTGAGCCGCATGGGGAGTTGTGCGAGTCACAAGACTACAGAGCTGGGCTGGGCCCTGCCCCTCAGGCTCTCCGTGCCAGGCAATGGGTGTGGGGTCTGCTCAGTGCCTGCGGGGAGACCGGGCTGTGCAGGAGCCAGGGGGGCTGGGCCAGGGCTGCTCCCTCGTTCGGTGCAATAACCCGCTGACCCGGACGTTTCAGCCATTCAGCCATTGCTAAAAACCCAGGGAAATCCCTCAAACTGAAATGGGTCACGACAACCAGCTGCCATGAGGGGCCCCCACCCCCTTCCCCAGCTTGTCCCCTCCTCCCCCATCCCGTCTGCCCATCCCCCCAGCCTCCCACCTGCAGGGCGTTGTTCAACAGCTTCCCCACACTGCGGAAGCAGCCGTTCTCCAGCTGGTGACGCTGCAGCCACCCTAGGGCGTCCTCTAGGTGCTTCTCATCGATGGAGATGTAGGGCCTGGCCTGGCCGAAAGACTTGAGAACGAAGGCCGTCAGCCTGGGTGGGGAGAGACCCCGTGAGAGGGACACTCTGCAGGAGATGCTGCGGGCCAGGAGGGAGGTGCATGGAGGACAGGTCTGGGGGTTAGCATTGTGGGGGTAAACAGAGTTGTCAGGGGAGCCCAGGATGGGAATGGGGGGGATTTGGAGTGAGTATGTGGGGCAGAGCTGTGTGGGGAGCAGGACTGGAATAGCAGTAGGGCTGGGGGTCAGGCTGCAGCCCGGTAGGCCCTGCCCACCCAGAGCCCTGACTCGCCCGTGCCGTGCGGCCCCTCACCAGGTGTTGCCCGTGACATCGCTCTTCCCAGAGGCGCTGTAAGAGCCGTCGTTGTGTTTATAGAGCAGCTCGCGCTGGTAGCCTGCGGGGACGGTAGAGAGACAGCGAGTCCGGGATCAGTTCAACCCCAGGGGCTAGAATCCACCCCCAGCCTGTGCCCCATGGGGCCTGCTAGCCCTCCCCTCCCCCACAACACTGAGACTCAGAGATTCCAGGGGTTGGTTTGTATAGGAGAACAGAGTTAAGGCTGAATAGGGCTGTCAGGGTTTCCCCCCCACCACTCTGAACTCTGGAGTACAGATGTGGGGACCCGCATTAAAGATCCCCTAAACTTATATTCTACCAGCTTATGTTAAAAACTTCCCCAAGGCACAAATTCTTTTCCTTGTCCTTGGACGGTATTGCTGCCACCACCAAGTGATTTACACAAAAATTCAGGAAAGTGTCACTTCTAGTCCCTATCCCCCACAAAATATCCCCCAAAGCCCCTTCACCCCCTTTCCTGGGGAGGCTTGAGAATAATATACCAACCAATTGGTTAGCAATGTGAGCACAGACCAAACCCTTTGTCTTTAGGACACTGAAAATCAATCAGGTTCTTAAAGGAAGAACTTTATTTATAAAGAAAAAGTAAAAGAATCACACCTGCAAAATCAGGATGGAAGGTAACTTTACAGGGTAAATAAAAAGATTTAAAAAAGGGAATTCCCCTCTGGCTCAGCTTCACAGTTACAAAACAGGAATGAAACTACCTCTTTAGTATAGGTAAATTTCACAAGCCAAAACAAAAGATAACCGAACGCATTTCCTTGCCTTACATACAATTTTAGTAATTTTAGATGCAACATTTCAGGTATGTTTTCAGGAGATGTTGTACCTGTCTGGTCTCTCTCTCCATCCGGAGAGGGAACAAAACAAAGAGAGCCACAAACAAAACCTCCCCTCCCCCAGATTTGAAAGTATCTTCTTTCCTCACTGGTCCTTCTGGTCAGGTACCAACTAGGTTATTTAAGCTTCTTAACCCCTTACAGGTAAAGCGATTCAGTACAGCTGCCCAGGAGGGATTTTATGCTACCTTTACCTTTATGTTTATGACAAGGGCCCTGATCCCCCAAACCCACCACTGCCCCGACCTGGGGCTGGATCCCAACCGGCGTCCCCTAAAGGGGAAAGGGCTCCTCTCCCATTCCCTGAACCCTGAGTCAAACAGTCCTTATGTCCCGGGCCTCGGAACTGGTGCCCCAAAGAAGAAAGGCCAAAGATCTCATTCCCTGACCCCCAGAGTCAGCCAGGGCCCTGATCTGGGTCTGGATTGGAGCCCGGGCCCCAGAGGTGGCATGGACAGGGCCCTCACATAGCCCCGCCATGCCCTGGGGGTGCAGGGGCGGGTGGACACTCACCGCTCTGGAGGAATCCCTGGGCCTTGTCTCTGATCTCCGGGCTCAGCTGCTCGCTCTTCTCCAGATACTGCTGGGTGTAGATGTTGTAAGCGAACCAGACCATGTTCTCCTCTCCAGAGCCATAGGGCATGGCCAGCAGGCGTTCTATGTTCTGAAGAGACGTGCCCATTATGTCTCCTGGCACCAAGGGAGTCAGTGAAGCGGAGAATCACCAGGCTGCACAACAGCTGCCCCTCCCTAACACCACGTCCCTGGAGCCCTGGCACATGGGGGCCCAGAGACCCCAGTTCGATTCAGGCCACATGGGGTTATGCGGATAGAATCACAGACTCATAGACTATCAGGGTTGGAAGAGACCTCAGGAGGTATCTAGTCCAACCCCCAGCTCAAAGCAGGACCAATCCCCAACTAAATCATCCCAGCCAGGGCTTTGTCAAGCCGGGCCTTAAGAACCTCTAAGGATGGAGATTCCACCACCTCCCTAGGTAACCCATTCCAGTGCTTCACCACCCTCTTAGTGAAATAGTGTTTCCTAATATCCAACCTAAACCTCCCCAACTGCAACTTGAGACCATTACTCCTTGTTCCGTCATCTGCCACCAGGGAGAATAGCTGAGCTCCATCCTCTTTGGAACCCCCCTTCAGGTAGTTGAAGGCTGCTATCAAATCCCCCCTCACTATTCTCTTCTGCAGACTAAACAAGCACAGTTCCCTCAGCCTCTCCTCATAAGTCATGTGCCCCAGCTCCCTGATCATTTTTTGTTGCCCTCTGCTGGACTCTCCAATTTATCCACATCCTTTCTGTAGTGGGGGGCCCAAAACTGGACGTAATACTCCAGATGTGTCTTCACCAGTGCTGAAGAGAGGGTAATAATCACTTCCCTTGATCTGCTGGCAATGCTCCTACTAATGCAGCCCAATGTGCCATTAGCCTTCTTGGCAACAAGGGCACACTGCGGACTCATATCCAGCTTCTAAACCACTGTAATCCCCAGGTCCTTTTCTGCAGAACTGCTGCTTAGCCAGTCGGTCCCCAGCCTGTAGCTGTGCATGAGATTCTTCCATCCTAAATGCAGGACTCTGCACTTGTCCTTGTTGAACCTCATCAGATTTCTTTTGGCCCAATCCTCTAATTTGTCTAGGTCACTCTGGACCCTATCCCTACCCTCCAGCGTATCTACCTCTCCCCCAAGCTTAGTGTCATCTGTGAACTTGCTAAGGGTGTAATCCATCCCATCATCCAGATCATTAATAAAGATGTTGAACAAAACTGGCCCCAGGACCAACCCCTGGGGCACGCCGCTTGATACTGGCTGCCAACTAGACATCAAGCCGTTGATCACTACCCGTTGAGCCCGACAATCTAGCCAGCTTTCTATCCACCTTATAGTCCATTCATCCAATATGTGGTGATGAATAGCCAAGACGCTAATACCCTGGCACAGCTTCATGGCATCACCGCGTGAGTCCTAGTGAGGTAAATAGAAAGGAGCGTAAACACTGCCAAATTAAGTGTAAAAATGTAATAAGAAAAGCCAAAAAGGAGTTTGAAGAACAGCTAGACAAAAACTCAAAAGGTAATAACAAAATGTTTTTTCAGTACATCAGAATCAGGAAGCCTGCTAAACAACCAGTGGGGCCCCTAGATGATCAAGATACAAAAGGAGCACTTAAAGATGATAAAGTCATTGCAGAGAAACTAAATGAATTCTTTGCTTCAGTCTACACGGCTGAGGATGTTAGGGAGATTCCCAAACCTGAGCCGTCCTTTGTAGGTGACAAATCTGAGGAATTGTCACAGATTGAAGCGTCACTAGAGGAGGTTTTGGAATTAATTGATAAACTTCACAGAAACAAGTCACCAGGACCAGATGGCATTCACCCAAGAGTTCTGAAAGAACTCAAATGTGAAATTGCGGAACTATTAACTATGGTTTGTAACCTGTCCTTTAAATCAGCTTCCGTACCCAATGACCGGAGGATAGCTAATGTAACGCCAATATTTAAAAAGGGCTCTAGAGGTGATCCCGGCAATTACAGACCTGTAAATCTAACATCAGTACCGGGCAAGTTAGTTGAAACAATAGTAAAGAATAAAATTGTCAGACACATAGAAGAACATACAGGCGAGTCTCATCTTATGCTACGGTTACATTCCGCTGTCAGTGCGTAAAGCGAAAATTGCGTATAGTCAAAATTACATTGAGTGTAATGGCGGGCGGAATCGCCCGCACTACAGGTACAGTATTTAAATTGTTATTTTTCTCTTTTTTGGGTTTTTTTTGGGGGGGGGGGTTTGCCGAGCGCGCAAAGCTGAATTCGTGTATGTTAAATGCGCGTAAGATGAGACTCGCCTGTAAATTGTTGGACAAAAGTCAACATGGTTTCTGTAAAGGGAAATCATGTCTTACTAATCTATTAGAGTTCTTTGAAGGGGTCAACAAACATGTGAACAAGGGGGATCCAGTGGACAGCATAGACAGCTGCAGCGGCACAGGAGCCAGCAAACAGAGCTGTAAACAGGGGCGTTTCAGTGGGAGTTTGCAAGGAGAGTTTGCAGGGGACGCTAAGAGCTAGGCAGAGGAATAGACAGGCTAGTGAAGGGAGGGGGTGGTGTTCTGCCGGTGTTTTGGTGCCTGTTGGGGTGTTTGTGGTGTGTGAGTTTGTTTGTTTTTTCTCTCTCTCTCTCTCTGTGGGTGGTGGTGGTTTGGTTTGTGTTTCCTGGACTAACAGGTTTTAGGTGAGAAGGCTATGACCGATAGAGAGGCAGCAGTGGAAGACACAATGAGGATGACTGGATGTGGAAGCTGCGGCATGTACATAATCCTGGAGGGGGTATCTGAAAAGAGTTTTGTCTGCATGAAGTGCCGCCTGATAGCGCTGATGGAAGAAAAGATCCGAGGATTGGAGATGCAGGTGGAAACTCTGGTTGAGTTTAGAAGGGGGTTCGAGCAGATGATGGAGCAAAGACATGAGGAGGCTAAAGGTAAAAGCTCAGACTTGCAGATGGAAACAGGACCACAGAATTCGGAGGGGAGACTGCTGGGTGAGGAAAGTGGACAGTGGAGCATGTGACTAAGAGAACCAGGCAGAGGAAAAGACAAGCTAGTGAAGGAGAAATAGAGCTCAGGAACAGGTTTGCGGAGTTGGAAAATGAAGAAGGGGCACAGCAGGTGGTCGCTGAAGGTGAGAGGGCAAGGAAGAAGAGAAGAGCAGCTAGTCCTATAGGAAGAGGGGAAGAGTCAATGGAGATAACACTGAATATGAGCCCCAGGAGGATATGGAATGGGTTGCGGAGGATTCCAAGGGGCAATAGAAATCGAGAGGACTTGCATCCAGAGGGAGCAGGGGATAGACCGGAGAATCGCACTGTTACCAGGAAAAGGCAGGTCTACGTGATTGGGGACTCCTTACTGAGAAGAATAGACAGGCCTGTAACTAGAGCTGATCCGGAGAACAGAAGGGTGTGCTGTCTGCCAGGTGCTATGATACGGGATGTGGACCTGAGGCTGAAAAGGATCCTAACGGGAGCGGGAAAGAATCCGCTGATTGTCCTTCATGTGGGAACAAATGATACGGCTAGATTCTCGCTGAAACGTATCAAGGGAGACTATGCCAGGCTGCGGAAGACGCTTAAGGAAATCGAGGCTCAGGTGATCTTCAGTGGGATTCTGCCTGTTCCTAGAGAAGGGCAACCAAGATGTGAGAAGATTATGGCGATCAACAGATGGCTCAGGCAGTGGTGCTATAAGGAGGGCTTTGGGATGTATGGCCACTCGGAAGCATTCATGGACAGAGGACTGTTCTCTTGGGATGGACTTCATCTGAGCAAGGAGGGAAATAGCCTTCTAGGATGGAGACTGGCACAACTGATAAAGAGAACTTTAAACTAGGAATCTGGGGGAGATGGTTGGGAGATGTCCAGGTAATCTCCACGCCAGAATTTAACATTGAGAAGGAAGAAAACAAAGTAAGAAAGGATACAGCCGTGGGTATGAGAATGGACGTAAGGAGGAAGGGTTGTGTAGATACCAGTCTAATAGGTGACACTGGCGCTAGAATGTCTGTGCCTAATCGGGTAAAGAATGTCAGTGAAGCCAAACGGCAAAAATTAAGATGTTTGTACACCAATGCAAGGAGCCTAGGTAACAAAATGGAGGAACTAGAGCTACTGGTGCAGGAAGTGAAACCACATATTATAGGGATAACAGAAATATGGTGGAATAGTAGTCATGACTGGAGTACAGGTATTGAAGGCTATGTGCTGTTTAGGAAAGACAGAAATAAAGCAAAGGTGGTGGAGTAGCATTGTATATCAATGATGAGATAGACTGTAAAGAAATAAGAAGTGATGGAATGGATAAGACAGAGTCTGTCTGGGCAAAAATCACATTGGGAAAGAAAGCTACTAGAGCCTCCCCTGAGATACTGCTTGGGGTGTGCTACAGACCGCCGGGATCCGATTTGGAAATGGATGGAGACCTCTTTAATCTTTTTAATGAAGTAAACACTAATGGGAATTGTGTGATCATGGGAGACTTTAACTTCCCAGATATAGACTGGAGGACAAGTGCTAGTAATAATAGGGCTCAGATTTTCCTGGATAGCTGATGGATTCCTTCACCAAGTAGTTGAAGAACCAACAAGAGGGGATGCCATTGTAGATTTGGTTTTGGTGAGTAGTGAGGACCTCATAGAAGAAATGGTTGTAGGGGACAACCTTGGTTCGAGTGATCATGAACTAATTCAGTTCAAACTAGATGGAAGTATAAACAAAAATAGATCTGGGACTAGGGTTTTTGATTTTAAAAGGGCCAACTTTAAAGAATTAAGGAAATTAGTTAGGGAAGTGGATTGGACTGAAGCACTTGTGGATCTAAAGGTGGAGGAGGCCTGGAATTACTTCAAGTCAAAGTTGCAGAAACTATCAGAAGCCTGCATCCCAAGAAAGGGGAAAAAATTCATAGGCAGGAGTTGTAGATCAAGCTGGATGAGCAAGCATCTCAGAGAGGTGATTAAGAAAAAGCAGAAGGCCTACAAGGAGTGGAAGATGGGAGGGATTAGCAAGGAAAGCTACCTTATTGAGGTCAGAACATGTAGGGATAAAGTGAGAAAGGCCAAAAGCCATGTAGAGTTGGACCTTGCAAAGGGAATTAAAACCAATAGTAAAAGGTTCTATAGCCATATAAATAAGAAGAAAACAAAGAAAGAAGAAGTGGGGCCACTAAACACTGAGGATGGAGTGGAGATTAAGGATAATCTAGGCATGGCCCAATATCTAAACAAATACTTTGCCTCAGTCTTTAATGAGGCTAATGAGGAGCTTAGGGATAATGGTAGGATGACGAATGAGGATATGGAGGTAGATATTACCACATCCGAGGTAGAAGCCAAACTCGAAAAGTTTAATGGGACTAAATCGGGAGGCCCAGATAATCTTCATCCAAGAATATTAAAGGAACTGGCACATGAAATTGCAAGCCCATTAGCAAGAATTTTTAATGAATCAGTAAACTCAGGGGATGTACCGTACGACTGGAGAATTGCTAACATAGTTCCTATTTTTAAGAAAGAGAAAAAAAAGTGATCCGAGTAACTATAGGCCTGTTAGTTTGACATCTGTAGTATGTAAGGTCTTGGAAAAAAATTTGAAGGAGAAAGTAGTTAAGGACATTGAGGTCAATGGTAATTGGGACAAAATACAATATGGTTTTACAAAAGGTAGATCATGCCAAACCAACCTGATCTCCTTCTTTGAGAAGGTAACAGATTTTTTAGACAAAGGAAATGCAGTGGATCTAATTTACCTCGATTTCAGTAAGGCATTTGATACGGTTCCACATGGGGAATTATTAGCTAAATTGGAAAAGATGGGGATCAATATGAAAATTGAAAGGTGGATAAGGAACTGGTTAAAGAGGAGACTACAAAGGGTCATACTGAAAGGTGAATTGTCAGGCTGGAAGGAGGTTACTAGTGGAGTTCCTCAGGGAAGGGCTTTGGGACCAATTTTATTTAATCTTTTTATTACTGACCTTGGCACAAAAAGTGGGAATGTGCTAATAAAGTTTGCGGATGACACAAAGCTGGGAGGTATTGCTAATACAGACAAGGACCGGGATATCATACAGGAAGATCTGGATGACCTTGTAAACTGGAGTAATAGTAAGAGGATGAAATTTAATAGTGAAAAGTGCAAGGTCATGCATTTAGGGATTAATAACAAGAATTTTGGTTATAAATTGGGGACACATCAGTTGGAAGTAACAGAGGAGGAGAAGGACCTCGGAGTATTGGTTGATCACAGGATGACTATGAGCCGTCAATGTGATATGGCCGTTAAAAAAGCTAATGCGGTCTTGGGATGCATCAGGCGAGGTATTTCCAGTAAAGATAATGAGGTGTTAGTACCATTATACAAGGCACTGGTGAGACCTCATCTGGAATATTGTGTGCAGTTCTGGTCTCCCATGTTTAAGAAGGATGAATTCAAACTGGAACAGGTATAGAGAAGGGCTACTAGGATGATCCGAGGAATGGAAAACCTGTCTTATGAAAGGAGACTCAAAGAGCTTGGCTTGTTTAGCCTAACCAAAAGAAGGCTGAGGGGAGATATGATTGCTCTCTATAAATAGATCAGCGGGATAAATACCAGGGAGGGAGAGGAATTATTCAAGCTTAGTACCAATGTGGACACAAGAACAAATGGATATAAACTGGACATTAGGAAGTTTAGACTTGAAATTAGATGAAGGTTTCTAACCATTAGAGGAGTGAAGTTCTGGAACAGCCTTCCAAGGGGAGTAGTGGGGCAAAAGACATATCTGGCTTCCAGACTAAGCTTGATAAGTTTATGGAGGGGATGGTATGATGGGATAGCCTAATTTGGGCAATTAATTGATCTTTGATTATTAGCAGATAAATATGCCCAATGGTCTGTGATGGGATGTTAGATGGGGTGGGATCTGAGTTTCTACAGAGAATTCTTTCCTGGGTGCTGGCTGGTGAGTCTTGCCCACATGCTCAGGGTTTAACTGATAGCCATATTTGGGGTTGGGAAGGAATTTTCCTCCAGGGCAGATTGGCAGAGGCCCTGGAGGTTTTTCACTTTCCTCTGCAGCGTGGGGCACAGGTCACTTGCTGGAGGATTCTCTGCAACTTGAGGTCTTTAAACCACGATTTGAGGACTTCAATAACTCAGGCATAGGTTAGGGATTTGGGTGGGTGAGATTCTGTGGCCTGCGTTGTGCAGGAGGTCAGACTAGATGATCATAATGGTCCCTTCTGACCTTAAAGTCTATGAGTCTATGAGACATAGTGTACTTAGATTTCCAGAATGCCTTTGACAAGGTCCCTCACCAAAGGCTCTTACATAAATTAAGTTGTCATGGGATAAGAGGGAAGATCCTTTCATTGATTGAGAACCGGTTAAAAGACAGGGAACAAAGGGTAGAAATTAATGGTAAATTCTCAGAATGGAGAAGGGTAACTAGTGGTGTTCCACAAGGGTCAGTCCTAGGACCAATCCTATTCAACTTATTCATAAATAATCTGGAGAAAGGGGTAAACAGTGAGGTGGCAAAGTTTGCAGATGATACTAAACTGCTCAAGATAGTTAAGACCAAAGCAGACTGTGAAGAACTTAAAAAGATCTCACAAAACTAAGTGATTGGGCAACAAAATGGCAAATGAAATTTAATGTGGATAAATGTAAAGTAATGCACATTGGAAAAAATAACCCCAATTATACATACAATATGATGGGGGCTAATTTAGCTACAACTAATAAGGAAAGAGATCTTGGAGTTATCATGGATAGTTCTCTGAAGACGTCCACGCAGTGTGCAGCGGCAGTCAAAAAAGCAAACAGGATGTTAGGAATCATTAAAAAAGGGATAGAGAATAAGACGGAGAATATCTTATTGCCCTTATATAAATTCATGATACGCCCACATCTTGAATATTGCGTACAGATGTGCCCTCCTCATCTCAAAAAAGATATACTGGCATTAGAAAAGGTTCAGTGAAGGGCAACTAAAATGATTAGGAGTTTGGAACGGGTCACATATGAGGAGAGATTAAAGAAGCTAGGACTTTTCAGCTTGGAAAAGAGGAGACTAAGGGGGGATATGATAGAGGTATATAAAATCATGAGTGATGTGGAGAAAGTGAATAAGGAAAAGTTATTTACTTGTTCCCATAATATAAGAACTAGGGGCCACCAAATGAAATTAATGGGCAGAGGGTTTAAAACAAAGAAAAGAAAGTTCTTCTTCACACAGCGCACAGTCAACCTGTGGAATTCCTTGCCTGAGAAGATGGTGAAGGCTAGGACTATAACAGGGTTTAAAAGAGAAGTAAATACATTCATGGAGGTTAAGTCCATTAATGGCTATTAGCCAGGATGGGTAAGGAATGGTGTCCCTAGCCTCTGTTTGTCAGAGGGTGGTGATGGACGGCAGGAGAGAGATCACTTGATCATTACCTGTTAGGTTCACTCCCTCTGAGGCACATGGCATTGGCTACTGTCAGTAGACAGGATACTGGGCTGGATGGATGTTTGGTCTGACCCAGTATGGTCATTCTTATGTTCTTATGATGTATAGATTCAAGGGATGAGAACCAGATGATCCTGAAGAAGAAGCTAGAAATTTCTACAGGGAGAGTTAGGGAATAACGCACCCATTGGTTCCTAGCTATCTTTCACATTGCCATCTCCCCAGAAAACAATCCCTCCTGTGTTTTGATGCGGCCATAGATACAGTTCTATTTATGTGCAGTTGCCCAGCCTTTCTCGTCATTTATCTAGTCACCAATGAGGACAATTGCCTTCCTGCATCAATGCTTTTGCAGCAGTTATTTCTGTGATGTGTATGCCCTGGAGCTGGTCAGGAAATGTTTTTGTTTTTCCTGTGGAAAATTTTGACTGGTCATCGACAGCCTGTCACAGGGTGGTTCTTCAGCTACCTGGGATGTCTCACAGCCTGGTCTCCTGTGGTCTCTCAGGCTAACACATGGTCAGATTGTTTCCCTTTCATCGGATGTACCTTTGGGTATGTCTGCACTTAAAACATACAGCAGCGCAGCTCCAGCGCTTCAGAGTAGACACTACCTACAACGATGGGATGGGTCCTCCTATGAGCATAGGGAATCCACCTCCCCAGAGACAGTAGCTAGGCGGATGGAAGAATTCTAAACACTCCGAATGGGGGGTGGTAGCTTTTCCACTGCTAAAGCGCTGTCTAGACTGGCGCTTTTCAGCACTAAAACTTTTATCGCTCAGGGGGTGTTCACTCCCTCTGGGGCACCTGGCATTGGGCACTGTCAGTAGACAGCACACTGGGCTGGATGGACCTTTGGTCTGACCCAGTATGGGCATTCTTATGTTCTTATGAGTCTATTGCCCCTCACTGGGATGAGGCTCCAGACACCCACTAGATCTCATTGGTCTTTTCCATCCGTGATGCCCCGGCCTCTCTGATCAGAGCGCTGGGCCACAGACGGGCTGGCTGGCGAAGGGCACCGTGCCCTGGCAGGGATGGGGCAGGGGAATTCCTTACCCACGACAGTCACGTGAGCCCGTTCGGACCCCGTCAGAACGTTCGCTGGCAGCTGCAAGTAGATTTCTTCGGACGCTGCGTAACACGAAGGCAAAGACACACTGTTAAAGGCCTGTTGGGAACCTGTCTGTCTCTAGCCAATCAGATCCCTCCATTCCTCACTGTCCGGGACTCTCGCCCAGTCACAGCCCCTCTCTCAATCCCAAGCTCCCTCCGCCGTGGCACATACGTGCCCTTGAGGGCGAGGGCTGGGGGTTCTCAGCGGAGAGTCCTGCCTGTGGGAATCAGTCCCTCTCCTGGCCCCAGAGAGCCGGTGTGACAAGCTCTGCAGGGAGCATCGTACACACGGGACCAGGCTGCAGGGGAGAGGAGCTGGTGCAACAGGGGCCCAGTGAGACTCGGGATCAGGAGCTGGATATGCTCGAGCCTTCGGCCCATGGCAGACGGTTCCATAACTGCCCACTAGGGGGTGCATCTTCCCCGGGCAGTTAGGACATTGGCCTGGATGCCCCTTGGTCCGGTCCGGCCTGGCGGCTCCTGTGCCCCTAGCTGGGCCATCCAGCGGCTCAGCCATCACTGACGTGCCGCAGCCAAGAGACGCCCCGTGTTAGTGACACCCACTGAGCCCTGCACAGGCGCTGGGATCCTACCTTCCTGGCAGAGCAGGGAGCTGTGCGCCTTCTCCTCCAGGATCCCCCCCGGCTGTGGGGAAGGAGCATCAGACAGAAGGTCAGGAGAAGGGACCGTGCACGTCACAGCCTGACAGGGCCTGCTGGGTCAGCCAGTGCCCCTAGCCAGGGCAGGATCATCCCCTACAGCCCGTGCTGTGGGGCTCGGGCAAATCCAGCTCTCAGCGCCCCAGCGATGGGGCTCTCGTCCCTTCCCCGGGGAGACTGTTCCCAGCCCAGCAGATCTCGCGGCTTCCTCCTCTTCAGCGCGGAGCTTCCCTCTGCTAGTTCCCTCCGCCCCCTCGAGCTCTGCCATGTGTCACACTCAGCCACCCCCCTTGGGGCTAACCCCCATCTCTGTCTGCCCCAGGACTCTCCCACCAGCTCCCTGATCTCGCTGGGACGGGGCCGCGTGACGGGGCAGTGCAGGTCGGGGTCCGGGATGCGGACGGCATGGTGCTTTGGTATTATTTTCTGTGGCAGGACAAAGAACAATCACAAGCGCAGACTCGGACCACGGCCACCAGGGGGTGAGACCCAGGCCCTGGATCTCCCTCTGCTCTGTCCAGAGGCCCTGAACAGACACTGACCTGGACCAGCAGGGGCTTTATCACGGTGTCCACTCGCCCCTGAGCTGGCACCACGGCCAGCTCTGTGCCGCACAGCTCTTCGGTGTGCAAAGCCTCGGTGCTGACGGTGAAGTTCACCTCCCCTGCCGAGCAAGGCGGGAGATGCCCCCGTTAGACAGACCAATGCCCCTTCCCGAGGGAGACAGGACCCCGGGTATGAGTGGGGGGAGGATAGTGGAAGTGGGAGGGGAGAGGGTGGTGAAGAAGGGAGAGAAAAGCAGAAAAAGAGAGAAAATGGAGAGAGAGAGTGGGGGTGTGATAACTGAAGGGGGAGGTAGCTCCCTTTTATGGACACCCAGCCAGCCAGTTAGCTGTAAAATCCCTCTTGGTGGCTGTTCTCTGGTTGCTTTACCTGTTAGGGTTAATAAAGTCCCCCAGGTAAAGAAAAGGTCACCTGCCCAAAAGAGCCAATGGGAAGGCTAGAACTGTTTAAAATTGGGAAGGAAGCTTCCCTGTGTGTCTGTGGTTGTTCTCCGGAGAGGGGGGAACAGAGCAAAGGCAGGACCATGAGTACGCTATAATAGGGTTACCAGCCCTCCGGGTTTCCCCGGACATGTCTGGCTTTTTCAGCTTTAAATGGCCTTCCGGGGCGGATTTCTAATAAAGTAGAAATGTCCGGGATTTCCCCCTTCCCCTCATGCAGAGTGCGGCGCAGCTGATTGGACAGCTGGGCCTGATTGAAAGCCGCTCGCAGCCACTGGGGCCTCTAGCAGCCAGAGTCCCTCCCCCTCCCCCGCTCCCTCCTCCCCTGCAGAGCAGCGCAGAACAGTGTTTGGCTCCACATGGATCCCGCAGCTCTCCCTCGGCCTGGTGGGGGGGGCAGGCAAGGGACAGGGAACGGGGGTTAGATTGGTCGGGGGTTCTGGGGGGGCTGTCGGGAGAAGCGGGTGTAGAGAGCAGTTGGGGCAGGCAAGGGACAGGGAACAGGGGGGGTTAGATTGGTCGGGGGTTCTGGGGGGGCTGTCAGGAGAAGCGGGTGTAGAGAGCAGTTGGGGCAGGCAAGGGACAGGGAACAGGGGGGGTTAGATTGGTCGGGGGTTCTGGGGGGGCTGTCAGGAGAAGCGGGTGTAGAGAGCAGTTGGGGCAGGCAAGGGACAGGGAACAGGGGGGGTTAGATTGGTCGGGGGTTGGGGGGCTGTCGGGAGAAGCGGGTGTAGAGAGCGGTTGGGGCAGGCAAGGGACAGGGAACAGGGGGGTTAGATTGGTCGGGGGTTCTGGGGGGGCTGTTAGGAGAAGGGGATGTAGAGAGCGGTTGGGGCAGGCAAGCGACAGGGAACGGGGGGGTTAGATTGGTCGGGGGTTCTGGGGGGGCTGTTAGGAGAAGGGGATGTAGAGAGCGGTTGGGGCAGGCAAGCGACAGGGAACGGGGGGTTAGATTGGTCGGGGGTTCTGGGGGGGCTGTCAGGAGAAGGGGGTGTAGAGAGTGGTTGGGGCAGGCAAGGGACAGGGAACAGGGGGGGTTAGATTGGTCGGGGGTTCTGGGGGGGGCTGTCAGGAGAAGGGGGTGTAGAGAGTGGTTGGGGCAGGCAAGGGACAGGGAACGGGGGGGTTAGATTGGTCGGGGGTTCTGGGGGGGCTGTCGGGAGAAGCGGGTGTAGAGAGCAGTTGGGGCAGGCAAGGGACAGGGAACAGGGGGGGTTAGATTGGTCGGGGGTTGGGGGGCTGTCGGGAGAAGCGGGTGTAGAGAGTGGTTGGGGCAGACAAGGGACAGGGAACGGGGGGGTTAGATTGTTCGGGGGTTCTGGGGGGGGCTGTCGGGAGAAAGGGGTGTAGAGAGTGGTTGGTGCAGTCAGGGGACAGGGAGGCTTAGATAAGGGGTGGGGTCCTGGGGGCAGTTAGGGTGGGGGTGTCTCAGGAGGGGGCAATCAGGGGACAGGTAGGGGGTAGGGAAGTTCTGAGGGGGGCGGGACTGGGGCAGGGCTAGGGCGGCACCCCGTGTCCTCTTTTTTGATTGTTGAAATATGGTAACCCTATGTAAGTAAATTAGGAATATTTAGAAAGACGCGATTAGGTTTTTTTCTGTTTATTTGTTAAGGCTTGTGGACTCCTCTGTGCTAACCCCAGATGCTTTTGTTTGCTTGTAACCTTTAAGATGAACCCTCAAGAAAGCTATTTTGGATGCTTAATTTTTGGAATTGCTCTTTTAAAAACTAGCAAAAGCCGAAGTTCCAGATGTATTTTCTTCTTTTTGTTTATAATAAAATTTCCCTTTTTTAAGAACAGGATTGGATTTTTGGTGTCCTAAGTGGTTTGTGCATGTGGTTTGATCAGCTGGCAGCAACAGCTAATTTCCTTTGTTTTCTTTCTCAGCTCTTCCCTGGAGGGGGCGTGAAAGGGCTTGAGGCACAGGGAGGAATTCCCAAGTGCTCCTTCCTGGGTCCAAGGGGTCTTTTTGCATTTGGGTGGTGGCAGCTTTTACCAAGCCAAGGTCAGAGAGAAGCTGTAACCTTGGGAGTTTAATACAAGCCTGGAGTGGCCAGTATTAATGTTTAGAATCCTTGTGGGCCCCTTTTCTGCACTCGGCGTGCCAGAGTGGGGATTCAGCCTTGAGAGGGGGAGAAAAGAGAGAGAAGGCCAGAGGGGAAGGAAAGGACGGAGGGATGTGGTGACTGTGGGAAATGGTGAGTAGGCCGTAAGGGGTTTCTCTGCTGGGGTGTCTTCTCCCCCACCCCCTGCAGCTCTTCCCATCCCCTCCCCTTCCCCTTGGCACCAAGCTCTGAGTGACCCTGTCCTGTGCCCTCCTCCTCACTCCCAGCACAGAACTTCCAATGCCCCTTACCCGTCTGTCCCCTCACACAGAGCCTCCAAAGGCCCCTACCTGCCACTCTAGTGTGAAGGCTCCAGCACCCCTTCTCTGCCGCCCCCATTGTGCAGAGTCCCCCCACCCCTTCCTTGCCCCTCCCCTCCGGCACAGAGCCCCCAGCACCCCTTACCCAGGCTGCTCGCCGTCACCTCCCACTGGAAGGTTTTCCCTTCGTCTGCACAGAGGCAGCTGGTGTAGGCGCCGTCCTCGCCTGCCTGCAGTTGGAACTGCGCAGACTCCGCCAGCGTCACTCGCACCTGTGGGGCCAACACGAGAGCCCCCTTAGGGCTGTGGTGGACGTGCTCACACGTGCAGCTCCAGCCGAGACGTGACCCCTCTGGGGCTCAGGCCTCCTCACCGCGATGTGCTGACCCCAGTGGTCACAGGATCACAGTCAGTGACTGCCGGTGTCACTTGCCACCCTGTGCCGCTGCCCAGCTCACCAGCCCCAGGTCACTGGCCCCAGCAGCTCCAGCAGCTCAGCCCCGGGCGGCACTCACCTTGATGCACTGCCGCAGGTAGTTGAAGACGGTGGCCTTTAGGGCAAAGGCCTCTCCCCGGATCACGGAGTACGGCAAGGCCAGCTCCACAAAGAAGGGTTTGAAGGCCGTGAAGGTGGCCATGGGCGAGAGGCCAAAGCCCACCTCCGCCGTGCAGAACATCCCAGCTTTCCACTCCGTGACGGTGTCGGGCACTGAGAGTGGGACGTCTTTGGAGCCCCCCTCGCTGGGCCGGGATGGACACGAACAGAGCGTCAGACACGTGGCCGCCCCCTGGGAAGTGCTCACAAGAACGGCCACCAGAGATGTCCCTGCCCGACCCTCCGCTGGGCTGGGGCCATGGGCCGGTGGCACAGAAACAGGCCAATCCCAGAGAGCAGAGAGGGGAAGAGCTGTCAGTGCCCCCCTCTCGTCCCCTCCTCCGCCCCATGCCAGCTAGCGCAGGATCCTTCCCTGCCCCGGGGCTCTCTGGGCTGGGCTCAATATCCCACGGGATGGGGATCCCCCCTTCCGCAGCCAGACATGTCTCCCTGTCAGGAGGCTATTCCTGGGGCCAGCCTCAATTCGCCCTGCTCGGGATCCCCTGCCCCTCCCACTTCTACCCCATGTGCCACCCTCCATGCCCTCCTCCCGGGGGTTCAAACCCCTCCCATGTTCTCAGTGTCAGAGCTCCCGGCACCGCATGGGAATGAAAACACCATGAAGGGCAATGGGGTCGGGATGATAAACCCCCCTGCCGACCCGACGGGATCCAGGGAATGGCTGGGGAGGGGCTGGTGCAAACCCCGCTTTGCTGGCGAGACGCAGGGTCATGGTGCTGCCCGGGCTCCCAGCCCTCTCCCCCGCTCTGCGGGTTCGTTACATCTGTAAAGAGACGAATCCCATGGCCCTGGGGGCTTGTTATTCCCCGTTGCTGTGCTGGGTTCCTCTCCGCTGGCAACAGGGCGCAGGAACCAGCCCCACGCGGGCAGCAAGCCGTCCCCCACCACTGCGCTGCCTCTGGGAGCTGATGTTTTCAAGGGTCTGGCCTGGAGGCCGCTCCGCAGAGATGGTCTGTGACAGCTCCTCACTCACCCCACAGTCACCAGGTGCCACAGCCACGTGTCTGGGAAATACGCACGTGGCCCTGGCTCCTCCTGGGTGCTGGGTTCTGGCACGGGCCGGGCATTGCTCACTGGGGTCGCTGCTGCACTATCCACACCTGCCTCCACGTTCTTAGGTGCCATGACTAGAAAAGATGCAAAGGGGGTTGAGGGAACCCCACACTGTATTGGGGGCAAATCCAGGTGATGACTGACGTGTGTTTGCACCTGTAAAGTCTTGATATTTGGGGACATTTCAGGGATTGGATGTGGCACTGACCCCTACCCAGATGTGACCTGAACTGGGAGCAGCCAGTGGCAGGACTGGGGCTGGAGGGGGATAAGGCTGTGGGTGCCCTAGATGCAGGACACACTAGTAGGGGGAAAAACAATAACAGAAAATGTGGAAATGGCAGAGGTGCTTAATGACGTCTTTGTTTCAGTTTTCACCAAGAAGGTTGGTGGTGATTGGACATCTAACATAGTGAATGCCAGTAAAAATGAGGTAGGTTCAGAGGCTAAAATAGGAAAAGAACAAGCTAAAAATTACTTAGACAAGTTAGATGTCTTCAAGTCACCAGGGCCTGATGAAATGCATCCCAGAATATTCAAGGAGCTGACTAAGGAGATAGCTGAGCCATTAGCGATTATCTTTGATAATCTGCGGGAAGCGGTGCAGGCCGAGGGATGTGCTGGCCGCCCTTCCTGCTGTCCCCATTGGCCTGGAGCGGCGAACCGCGGCCAGTGGGAGCCGCGATTGGCCGAACCTGTGGACGCGGCAGGTAAACAAACCAGCCCGGCCCACCAGGGGCTTTCCCTGAATAAGCAGCGGGCCTAGTTTGAGAACCACTGTTGTAAGCAAGACACAAGAAAAAGACGGTTACTCACCGTTGTAACTGTTGTTCTTCGAGATGTGTTGCTCATATCCATTCCAGTTAGGTGTGCGCGCGCCGCGTGCACGATCGTCGGAGAAATTTCTACCCTAGCAACACCCGGTGGGTCGGCTGTGGAGCCCCCTGGAGTGGCGCCTTCATGGCGCTGGATATATACCCCAGCTGACCCAGCGCCCCCTCAGTTCCTTCTTGCCGGCTACTCCGACAGTGGGGAAGGGGGGCGGGTGTGGAATGGATATGAGCAACACATCTCGAAGAACAACAGTTACAATGGTGAGTAACCGTCTTTTCTTCTTCGAGTGCTTGCTCATATCCATTCCAGTTAGGTGACTCCCAAGCCCCACCTAGGTGGCGGGGTCGGAGTGAGACATTGCTGTGCGCAGAACCGCTGACCCGAAAGCAGCATCGTCTCTGGATTGTTGCACCAGCGCATAGTGAGCAGCGAATGTGTGTACGGAAGACCAAACTGCAGCTCTACAAATGTCCTGGATCGGGACCTGAGCCAGGAAGGCAGTCGAGGAGGCCTGGGCCCTCGTGGAGTGAGCGGTGAGGCGCGGAGTCGGGACACCGGCTAGGTCGTAACAAGCACGAATACAGGACGTGATCCAAGAGGACAGGCACTGCGAGGAGACCGGTGAGCCTTTCATCCGGTTGGCTACCGCAACAAAGAGTTGTGTCGTCTTCCGAAATGGCTTTGTACGGTCAATATAGAAAGCCAGGGCCCTGCGTACGTCCAAAGAATGCAAACGCTGGTCTTGACGAGTAGCGTGTGGCTTTGGATGGAAGACCGGGAGAAATATATCCTGGTTCACATGGAAAGGAGAGACCACCTTTGGAAGAAAGGCAGGGTGGGGGCGAAGCTGCACCTTGTCCTTGTGGAACACCGTGTATGGGGGTTCGGACGTGAGCGCTCTGAGTTCAGAAACGCGCCGTGCTGAGGTGATGGCTACGAGGAAGGCTGTCTTCCAGGATAAGTACAGGAGCGAACAGGTCGCCAATGGTTCAAATGGAGGCCCTGTGAGCCTGGAGAGAACGAGGTTGAGGTCCCACGTCGGAACCGGCTGGCGTTGCTGTGGGTACAGTCGGTCCAAGCCCTTGAGGAATCTAACGACCATCGGGTTAGAGAAGACCGAGGACGCGAGTTCTCCTGGGTGGAACGCCGAAATAGCGGCGAGGTGAACCTTGATTGAAGATATCGCCAAGTCCTGCTGTCTTAGGGACAGGAGATATTCCAGTATGAGAGGAATAGGCGCCTGCAAGGGGGGCGTAGCTCGTTGCTCACACCAACAAGAGAAACGCTTCCACTTGGCTAAGTAAGTGGACCGTGTAGAGGGCTTTCTACTTCTCAGCAGAATCTGCTGGACAGATTGCGAGCATTGCCGCTCTGTCCGATTCAGCCATGGAGCATCCACGCTGTGAGGTGGAGCGATTGCAGGTCTGGGTGACACAGCCGGCCGTGGTCCTGAGAGATGAGATCGGGACATAACGGAAGCGTGATCGGTGTTTGAACCAAGAGTTCCAACAGTGTCGTGTACCAGTGCTGTCTCGGCCAAGCTGGAGCGACGAGAATTACCCGTGCCTGGTCTCTGCGGATCTTGAGCAGTACTCTGTGGACCAGTGGAAATGGAGGGAAAGCATAGCACAGGTGGCCTTTCCAGGTTAATAGGAACGCGTCCGATAGAGAGCCCAGCGCTCGCCCTTGTAGGGAGCAGAATGCGTGGCACTTCCTGTTGGCTCGAGATGCAAACAGGTCGACCTGGGGAAATCCCCACCTCTGGAAGATGGAATAGATGACGTCTGGACGAATTGACCACTCGTGCGTCTGGAAGGACCTGCTGAGACGGTCCGCCAGCGTATTCTGGACTCCAGGAAGGAACGATGCCGTGAGATGTATCGAGTGGGCGATGCAGAAGTCCCACAGGCGAATGGCCTCTTGGCATAGGAGAGATGAGTGGGCTCCGCCTTGCTTGTTGATGTAAAACATGGCCGTTGGCATGCCTGGTTACGTAAGTGCAGGAGGCCATGTGACCTAACAGTGCGAGGCATGACCGTATTGTGGTAATCGGAAAGGTCCTGAGCCCTTGAATGACGCTTGTGATGGTCTGAAAGCGGTTGTCTGGTAGAATGGCTCGGGCACATCTGGAGTCTAGGATTGCTCCAATAAATTCTATCCTCTGGGTTGGCACTAGCGTGGACTTCTCTCTGTTGAGTAGAATGCCCAGCTCGTGGAAAGTTTGTGTCACTATGTGGACATGAGCTTGCACTTGGTCTCTGGTGCGGCCGCGTACCAGCCAGTCGTCTAAATACGGGAACACCTGTATCCCTTGCCGACGAAGGTATGCCGCGACGACCGCCACACACTTTGTGAACACCCTGGGAGCCGAGGACAAGCCGAAGGGAAGGACTGCGAATTGATAGTGCACCATGTTTACCACAAAACGCAGAAAACGCCTGTGAGGCGGATAGATTGCTATATGGAAATATGCGTCCTTCATGTCGAGGGCGGCGAACCAGTCTCCAGGATCCAGAGAAGGGATAATGGTCCCCAATGATACCATGCGGAACTTCAACTTTACTATGAATTTGTTGAGTCCGCGCAAGTCTAAGATGGGCCGTAGACCCCCCTTTGACTTGGGGATCAGGAAGTAGCGGGAATAAAACCCCCTGCCCCTTAACTCTGGTGGAACCTCCTCTATGGCCCACATAGAGAGGAGCCCAAAAACCTCCTGTGTAAGGAGTTGCTCGTGAGAAGGGTCCCTGAAGAGGGACGGGGAGGGGGAGTGGGAGCGGGGGGGGTGAGGAAAATTGGATAGCGTAACCCCTCCCCACCGTGTGAAGGACCCAACGGTCCGAGGTTATAAGGGACCAAGCACGGTGGAAACGGGAGAGGCGATCCCGGAAGGGGGGAGTTGAATCCTGGGTACTGGTTGTGGTGCCGTCCTCGACCGCACCTTCAAAAGTTCTGCCTAGGGCCTGAAGGTGGCCGAGGCGGTCCCTGGTTTTGGGCCGGTTGGGGGCCAGTCGACCTACGCCTACCACCCCGACCCCGCCTTCTGGCAAAGTCCTGTCTCAGACGAGGCGGGGGAGGGTAGAACCTCTGAGGCTGGGGCCTGAAGGGTCTGCGCTGGGGCCCTGGGACATGCATCCCCAGGGAGCGCATAATCGTTCTAGAGTCCTTAAGGCTCTGGAGCCGAGAGTCAGTCTTTTCTGAAAACAGGCCCTGGCCCTCAAAGGGTAAGTCCTGCAGGGTTTGCTGCAGTTCTGGCGGCAAGCCTGACACCTGGAGCCAGGAGGTTCGCCGCATGGCTATGCCCGAGGCCAAAGTTCTAGCGGCCGAGTCCGCGATATCCAAGGAGGCCTGTAAGGAGGTACGTGCCACCTTCTTACCCTCCTCTACCAGGGCCCCGAACTCTTCCCTGGAATCTTGGGGAACCAGTTCTTTAAACTTCCCCATTGATACCCATGAGTTATAATTATATCGGCTTAAGAGCGCCTGTTGGTTGGCCGCTCTAAGTTGTAACCCCCCAGCCGAATAAACCTTGCGTCCAAACAAATCGAAGCGCTTAGCGTCCTTCGATTTGGGCGCTGCAGCCTGCTGGCCGTGGCGCTCCCGTGCGTTCACTGACGACACGACCAGTGAGCATGGCTGGGGATGGGTATACAGGTACTCATGGTCCTTAGAAGGAACAAAGTACTTTCTTTCCACCCCTCTGGCTGTGGGTGGAATGGAGGCCGGAGTTTGCCAGATCGTATTGGCATTGGTTTGGATAGTCCGTATGAGTGGTAACGCCACTCTGGATGGGGTATCCGCAGAGAGAATGTTTACTATCGGGTCGTGCACCTCCACAATCTCCTCCACCTGGAGGTCCATATTGCGAGCCAGCCGGCGCAACAAGTCCTGGTGGGCCCGAAGATCTATAGGATGCGGGCCCATGGCGGATGTACCCGCCACCGCCTCATCGGGGGAGGAGGAGGAGGATGCCTCTGGTGGCAAGGGGTCCAAAGGCGGATCCTGCTCCAGGCGTTCATGGAGCTGGGCATCGCCTGTCCCCGGGTCCAGGGCCTCCGCCGGTGCGGGCATTGGAGCCTCCATGCCCCCAGGGGGGGCGGGAGACGGTGGCCTCCGGGGCCCTGGGCTCGGAAAGTGCCGAGCGGGAGGCAGATGGTGGAGCCCCCTGTGCTTGATGGTAGGCCCAGGGAGTCCAAAAGGACCAGTGTGCAGGGCCCTGTGCAGGGTCCTCGGCCGTCTCCTGCCAATGGCCGAAATCCGCCGAAGCCGCCTGCCCCTGAGGAGGGTAGGCCGATCTAGAGGCCCCCTCAGAGGAGCGAGATGCTGATCTCGACGGCCAAGGCGGTGCTGAGCGCGATGCAACCGGCTCCTGATGGGACGGTGCCGATCGGTGCCGGTCATAAGGGGATCGGTCCCTGCGCGGTGCCGGTGAGCGGTACCGGGATCGAGATCGGTGCCGGTAGTCGCGTCGGTGCCGAGACCCGGATCGTGAGCGGGACGATGACCGCGACGAAATCTGGTACCGGGAGCGGCCCCTGGAGGTCGAGCGGCGCTCATACCGGTGCCGAGAACTCTGCCGGGATCCCGATCGGTACCGGTGGCCGCGCCGGTGCCGAGAGGTAGACCGGTGCCGCGACGAAGATCTTGGCCGCGAGTACGACCGGTGCCGAGGTGATAGTCGGCGCCGGGACTGCGAGCGGCGTCGGGAGCCACTCCGAGACCTGGAGCGGTGCCGAGAGTCCACGGCCGGAGACGGTGGGCGCACCAGGACAGGCTTGCCCCTGGATTGCACTGGGCGGGGTGCCGGCGGTGCCGGAAGTAGAGGCGGTGCCGACTCCGTGAGGGCAATAAGGTCCCTCGCCATTGCGAACGTCTCCGGGGTGGAAGGCAGACAAGGCTCCACCACCGACCGAGGTGGGGATTCAGTCCGCACCGGACTCAACGGCCTCGGTGCCGAAGTCGACGGTGCTGTTGGCCCTTGCTTTGGGCGTTCCAAAGGCGGACGCGGCTCTACCCCCGGCACCGGGGGAGCCGGCGTCTTCAGGGCAGCAGTGTCCTGAGCCTTACAGGCTTTCTTGTGGCCCGGAGAAAGAGACCGGCGCCGAGTCCCTTGAGACGGCCGCGGTGCCGAAGTCGGCCGGTGCCGTGCGGACTTGTCTGTAGTGCCGGTAGGTGCCGCCGGGGCGCTGCGTACCGAGGCGCTCGGCGGCGGGGCTGGGCGCGCCGAGGGAGGTACCGGGCTAAGTGCCGCCTCCATCAGGAGCTGCCGAAGCCTGAAGTCCCGCTCCTTTCGAGTTCTAGGTTTAAAGGCCTTGCAGATCTGGCACTTATCCGCCTGGTGGGATTCTCCGAGGCACTTTAAACAGGAGTTGTGCGGGTCACTGGTCGGCATAGGCTTCGCGCAGGACGCGCACTGCTTAAAGCCAGGAGCCTTGGGCATGAGCCCGGCTATGCGCCGGGGGGGAAAAGGGGGGAACAACCCCCTTCACCCCCGCTAACTACTTACAACTACAACAAAGTAAAATAAATCACTATCTACAGAATCTAACACTATAATACAACTATCTACACGTAACTTCAGAAGAGTAACTAGGGAGAGTGGAGAACAGCTATGCCGCGCTCCACAGTTCCAACGACCGTCAGGGGCGGTAAGAAGGAACTGAGGGGGCGCTGGGTCGGCTGGGGTATATATCCAGCGCCATGAAGGCGCCACTCCAGGGGGCTCCACAGCCGACCCACCGGGTGTTGCTAGGGTAGAAATTTCTCCGACGATCGTGCACGCGGCGCGCGCACACCTAACTGGAATGGATATGAGCAAGCACTCGAAGAAGAATAATTCTTCTGCTCCACTCCACGCTGATTAGGCCTCAACTGGAGTATTTTGTCTATTTCTGGGTGCCACATTTCAGGAAAGATATGGAGAAATTGGAAAAAATCGAGAGAAGAGCAACAAAAATGATTACAGTTCTAGAAACAATGAAATATGAGGGAAGATTGAAAAAATTGGGTTTGTTTAGTCTGGAGAAGAGAAGACTGAGTGGGGACATGATAACAGTTTTCAAGGACATAAAAGGTTGTTACAAGGAGGAGGGAGAAAAATTGTTCTTAACCTCTGAGGATAGGAAAAGAAGAAATGGGCTTTAATTGCAGTAAGGGAGGTTTAGGTTGGACATTAGGAAAAAATTCCACTCAGGGTGGTTAAACATTGGAATAAATTGCCTAGGGAGGTTGTGGAATCTCTATCTTTGGAGATTTTTAATAGCAGGTTGGACAAACACCCATCAGGGATGGTCTAGATAATCCTTAGTCCTGCCATGAGTGCAGGGGACTGGCCTAGAGACGTCTCGAGGTCCCTTCCAGTCCTATGATTCAGCACATGGGTGGGAGCCAGAGAATCCTGAGCTCAGTCCCAGCTCTGCCCCGAGCAGCGTTAAGAGTACGTTGCACTCCCAGAGCCCTTCACAAAGAGCTGCTAGCCAGGCAGGTCAAATCATTAGCCACACTGAGCAGCTGGGACATGGAGGCCTAGGGAGGCTCAGTGCATTTCTACCGCAACTACTGAGCACGAGTGGGCATTGCAGGACCCCATGTGGTCGCCTCCATAACACCCAGCTTGATTCTCAGATCCCAGGGCAGCACGTGGGGCTGGTGCTAGAAAAGCCATCGGTCTCCATGTGAAGTGAATGTATCTGGGCTGGAGTCACTGAGAGACAGGCAAGGAGCCGGCCGATGCCGTGGTCACCACCACTTGGCACAGTGTGATTAGCATGTGTATTGGGGTGGTGCCCGCAGGAGGTCGGGTACCGTCCCTCCACAGGCAGCTGCAGGCCCTGCCTCAAAGAGCCTCCAGCCGAAGGGGGAGGAGCAGAGCTGAATTGGAAGGGTCAGATGATCACATGTGCCCAACTCCCACTGAGAACACTGGAGAACCCTCCCACCCTGGCCCCATTGAGAACAATGGAGAATCCCCACCCCCACCCCATTGAGAACAATAAAGAATCCCCACCCCTGGCCTTTTTGAGAACAATGGAATTGCCAAGGGCAATATCAGAACCAGGATCAGAACCCAGGTCCCAGGCCCGATCTAGGAGCCCACAGGGCGTCTCCCCTCAGAGGGCAGAAAGGGCATTTGGAATTGCTGATGAAGAGGGATGGAAGTGCCCAGTCCACTGACCTGGTGAGGACAATGCAGGGCAAGGCCAGCCACCCTGGCCTATCAAATCTAAAGGTAAAGAAAAATCTCCATGTTCACAGGGCTTCTTGGTGTTGGTGAGAATTTCCAAAGCCACATCCTGGTGAGAAGGAAGACAGAGGAAAAAGCATCAGGAGCTGCTAAAAGAGGGGACTGTGACATCATACTTTGGCCTTTTTCCTCCCCCACCTATGCTGGAAGCAACAAGAATGCTGGGAGGACAAAGACTTCAACTGAGGAGACTGGTCCCAGGCTTAAAAGGGGAAGCCTGTGTGTTAAGAACTGTAACCTCTAGTCGGGTGAGAAAACGGCTTGATCCAAATACTGCCTGGAGTAATAAGGTTTAAGATTTAGACTGTGCACTTACCTTTTATTTTCTTTAGTAACTATCTCTAACCTTTTCTGCCCACCACTTATAATCACTTAAATTGATCTTTCTGTAGTTAATAAATCTATGTTATATTTTACAGAAAACAGGGTGTTTTGGTTGAAGTTTTGGGAAATCTCAGCTGAGGTTACAAAGGCTATTCTATTCAAGGGACACCATAATAGGACCTAATCACAACAGCTACACCATGAGAGGCTCATTCACCTGCACATCCACCAATGTGATATATGCCATCATGTGCCAGCAATGCCCCTCTGCCACATACATTGGCCAAACCGGACAGTCTCTATGCAAAAGAAAAAATGGACCCAAATCAGACATCAAGAATTATAACATTCAAAAACTAGTCGGAGAACACTTCAACTTCCCTGGTCACTCAATTACAGACCTAAAAGTCGCAATTCTTCAACAAAAGAACTTCAAAAACAGACTCCAATGAGAAACTGCATAACTGGAATTAATTTGCAAACGGGACATCATTAAATTAGGCTTGAATAAAGACTGGGAGTGGATGGGTCATTACACAAAGTAAAAACTATTTCCCCATGCTAATTTTCCCCATACTGTTACTCATACCTTCTTGTCAACTGTTTGAAATGGGCCATCTGGATTATCACTACAAAAGTTTTTTTACTCCTGCTGATAATAGCCCACCTTAATTGTTTAGTCTTGTTAGAGTTGGTATGGCAATACCCATTTTTTCATGCTCTCTGTGTATATATATAGATATCTATATCTATATCTATATCTATATCTTCCTACTGTATTTTCCACTGCATGCATCTCATGAAGTGGGTTTTAGCCCATGAAAGCTTATGCCCAAATAAATTTGTTAGTCTCTAAGGTGCCACAAGTACTCCTTGTTCTTTTTCCTGATACAGACTAACACGGTTACCACTCTGAAAGGCTAGTGTGTGTCCTCTCCACATCGAGGGAGGGGCAGACTGGGTAATAAACTTACACTGGCCAGGCTTCTGACCAGGGCAACATGGTACAGTTCCGGGGTGCAAGGCGGGGGACTTGGGAGATTGGCTGGTGCCTTTCTCTGTGTGATTCGTATGCGGCTCTGGGAGCATTCACGCAATCTAGCTGGGTGGGGGGCTCCACATGTGGTTGTGCTGAGTGATCACAGTGCTTGGAGGGGTTTGCTGCTTGTCACTAGCAAAGCACTGTGAGAGACAGCCCAGGCTGGAGAGTGAAGGGGGCACAGCAGTATCCCAGGTCCAGGGTGTACCCGGGGATCCCATCACACAGAGCTGTGCCTGCGAAAGGACGAGAGGGGCACATGAGCCTCGAAGGGTCCAGTCTGCCTCAGTCCAGCTCTGAGGAGCCTGCTTGGATTCTCCTAACCGGGTGCTGGAGGCTTTGCCCTTCCCTCTGCTCAATGCTCATTCCCTTGGCAACCCTCTGCAGGAACAGCAGCTTCTGCACATGGCTCTTACAGCCCTTGAAAACGTCGCCTCCAACCCCAGATTTCAGTCTTGGACAAAACTGCCAAACGGAGCCGCTGCAGAGCGGAGGCAATGGGCGCAACTTGCAGCCTCTGAAACTTGCCCCGGGTGGGGCCTGAACTCACAGCCCATGGGCACCCCGGCGATCCACGGGCCACAGCCCGTCCCCTGGCACCCCTCGGTTACTGTGACACCAGACTGCCTGCAAACCCGCTGGCTCCACGGAGCCCCAGCCTGGCTGCACATGCGCCTCCCATTCTCTGGGGCCTCAGTTCAGGTCACCCCCCTCAGGTTCTGGACGTTCCCCTCAGTAACGTTGGGAATATTGCTCCCCAGAGGGGTGGGGGGGGCACGAGCTGGGGTAAATCCCAAGCAGCTGAGATCAGTTCGGGAAAATCAGAGCCAGAGCTGGAGCCCCAAATGCGGGCAAACATCATGATGAGAACCTGGTGGTCGTGTAAATCCATTTTATGAGGGGGCTGTATCTTGAGCTCCCCCACTCAAATGACCCCACATGTGGCCCACTAGCCCCACCCTGCCCTGCCATGAGGCACAGCACATCTCAGGCCAGGCTGTGGATGTCAGAGCACACAGACACTCTTTAAACAGCCAGCGACACTCAACCTCTGCTCGAGCAGAGCTGCTGCCCCCCTGCAATGTGCAGCACCTGCCCATGGGGCCGGCCGCGCTCCCCAAGCTCCCCCCGCGGCAGCATCTGTCTGGTCCCCTAGTGCCCAGAACCCAACGCCTCCGCCCGCCTGGGGAACAGTTCTGGGGAGTGACTTGGCCACTGGGCAGCCGCTAGATGCCGTGGTGCGCGCGGTGCTGGGTGCCATGGGCAGCACGCCCACCGCACGGGCGCTGGCATGGTGAGCAGCCCATTCCACTATGGCCGTCTGACTGGGCTCCCAGGCCCTGGGGAGGCTGCCATCACTCAGAGCAGCCCCCAGCTGGGAGGGAGCCCTGGTCTCCTGACTCCCAGTCCCCTGAGGGCTTTGGGAGGACATCATCCATCCCTCCCTCTGGCAAGGCAGGACACCAGCTGCTCCCGAGGACGCAACTGTTAGGCACTGGCTGGGATTGTTCACTGAAAACACAGGGCGAGGTCTGTAAAGGGGGACGTGGGCTCCCAATTCCTGTTAATTTCAGTCCCTGAATCCCCTTGTTAGGAGAATGTGAAGTAAATAGGGTAGAGACTAAATAATAATAATCTTGCTTCTGGCCTTGCTTTTAGTGTAAACAGGAATAAGCAATCAAGAGAATGTAAGTTACAGCACAGGGCTGCACCCCGACTTCTTCCCCCCGCAGCTGGTAGCCTTGAAGATAAAGGGCTAATTGAGCAAAGGGTTGCCATAGTTACCAAGTAGCTGTAGGGGAGGAGACGCAAAGTGTGCGAGGGAGTGACCATGAGAAAAAGAAACCTCGCTCCTTACCCCTCCCATCGGGTACAAAAGAGGCGGTCTCATCGACCCCAGACTCAGGACCCCCCAGAACGGAACAGGACCGTACACTGGAAGGGTGGTACCAGGGGAGGGGCACTACGAGTATAATTCAGTTTGCCGAGAAGAGGGGGGGGGAAGGGAGCTCCGTCGGCGTGCGGAGCTAGGGGTCAGGAGAAGAAGGGGGGGTCTATTGGCGTATAGAACAGTAGTTGGGGAGGGGAAGAGGAAAACTCTGTCGGCGCATAGAGATAGCCCGACTGGTGTGAAGGCCTTCGGAACATTGTTGCACCAATAAACCCATTGAATTCCCTGCAGACTGGACTCTGGATTGTTATTTTCCAGCAAACTGTGTCTGGGAACTGAGAGGGAGGAAGGAGCTGGACCCCCGCCAACACCCCTGTTGCCAACACCCCCTCATTGCCCCCTCTGCACATTTCACTCAGGCGGCTTCCTCCTCCTCCAGGCTGCCTGGGACGGGCAGGAGAGCACTGGGAGCACCAGAGGCACCGTCTCCGGGAGCTCCGTTCCCACACCCAGTGCCACCGCAGGTCCTGCTGGCCGGGAGGAGCCATTTCAGAAAATCCTGCTCTGCCCCTGTGGCCCCGGGGAGCAGGCTCAGTCGCTCTGTGGCGAAGGTGCACGCAGGCCGGTCGAAGGGATGGAGCAGGCGCGGTGCAGAGGGATTCCTCACAGAATAATGCTGCCAAACTCCAAGCCTCTGCTGGGCATGTGGGACCTGCCATTCCCAGGGGCTTCCCATTCAGCCAAATGGGGGCTGCATGTCATGGGGAAGGCAAAGGGCACCTCCCTGACCCCAGGGCGACCTCCTGGCCTAGGTCAAGTCTCTGCTCTGAGGCAGGGAGCTTCTCAATTAAACAGCTTAATTTTATCATGGGAAAACCGAGTATTTCCCCACCTCCCCTGCTGAGCTGTGTTAGCTGAAACTCCTCAGAAAGTTCAGCATGAGGCCGACCCCTGGCTGAGGGAAATTTCAGCCCCAAACATTTCAGTCTGACAAAGTTACATGAACTGAAAATTTATAACAGGTAGTGCCAGAGAACTGTAAGTGGAGGTAGCGCTGCCAGCCCCGCATGTAATATCCCTGTGCCCAGGAGTGGGGCGGGATGGGGCATTCCTGCTCCCTGGATATGCCAGGGATCTGTCCCAGGGCCTGGGCCGTGTCTGAAGGTGGCTGGGGAGGTGTATCCCAGGCCTGAGTTTGCTAGGAGCATCCCTGGTGATTCATTGGAACAGGACGAACCGTTTGGTGGGATTCACCCCTGGATGCCAGCATCTCTGGGCACATCGGAGCCAGTTTAGTCCTTTCAGGCTACAGAGGAGTGTGAGGCCTGGCCAGATACAACCCTACCTTAAACAGGTTGTAGGCGTCAGGCTGAGGGGGGATACAGCTGCTAGTCCCTCTGCGCCGCCTCTGGTAACGAGCCTCACGGAAGTTAAGAAATGGACGTCCTGCTTGTCCAGCCTCTCCTTGTTCTCCTGCGTGTCCAGGCACTCCTTTAGGTCCTGTGTGTCCAGGCACTCCCTTACTTATGTGTGGACAATCATATTGCAGAGTCACTTGATCTGCAGTGGGATAGCCTCCGTGGGGAAAATTGCGGAGCAAGTTATAGACCTAAAGACAAACACAGACAGCGTCAGCCATGAAACCAAGACATGAGCTATCCCAGGGCCAACTCCTGCTCCTCCTCCCACTAGCACATCACCCCACAAACCTCCGCTCTCACCCCAGCCTCATCTCTAGCCTGGACACCTCCTCCCACCCTGGCCAGCACCCAGCCCCATTCCTCATGTGGGCATCTGTAACCCTAAGTGCCCTGTGACATTATGACCCATATTCTTCATAGAGATATTGTAATGATGTGATTATGGCATAACTAAGATGTGTTTGACTCCCTTAGGGAACTGATGGGCAGGATCCCCTGGGAGAATAACATGAGGGGGAAAGGAGTCCAGGAGAGCTGGCTGTATTTTAAAGAAGCCTTACTGAGGGCGCAGGAACGAACCATCACGATGTCCAGAAAGAATAGTAAATATGGCAGGCGACCAGCTTAGCTTAACAGAGAAATCTTCAGTGAGCTTAAATACAAAATGGAAGCTTACAAGAAGTGGAAACATGGACAGATGACTAGGGAGGAGGATAAAAATATTGCTCGAGCACGCAGGAATGTAATCAGGAAGGCCAAAGCACAATTGGAGTGTTCTTGTGTGTATGTGAGTTAATAAAGATGAATTTGTGTGTTGTGTTGATTGTGAGAGCAATTTATAGATGTTCTTTAGGTATTACACACAAGAACTGCTCTCAGCCACCTGTGGAAGACGGGCTATCTGAAGCGGGCGCATCACCTAGCATCACTTCAAACTGTAAGGCAGTATGGCTTGGAGCACTCTTTAACTTGTTTTGATTATTATTGTGTCAGGGATTGTTGTTTGCACCAATAAAAGGTGCCTTGTTTTGGAAAAGAACACTGCTTGTGTCATTCATTTATTGGAAGGCTGTATCAGTGTCCTCCAGGTATTTCCTCCGTCACCCTGGGAACCCATACATGACAAGAACAGATTGGTGTGATTATAACAGGTGGGCTGTTGTGAGGGAACCCTTGGTAAACCCAGGAGGGGGCAATAGGTGGGCTATTTTGGGGGTATCTTAATTCTGTTTTCAGGGTAATAACTGGCCCATCAAGTCCTGTCTCCTGCTGCCCCACGGGGCTTGGGAGGCTTCACTCACCGTGTGCAGAGCCCGTGAGCCCCTGGACGGCAGGCGCCAGCGACGGGCCGAGTGCGATTCTGTATCATCACCCAGGCAGGGACAATTCCCACAATGCACCTGGCCAGTTGTCCCCTGCTGTACATGGGAGGCAGGAAATTCTCCTGCCCCTGCCCCTGGGGACCAGCTCTGCTCTGGAGAGCGAGCTCCGGTTACCCCGGCCATTATCTCAGCTCCGAGCTCCATGTTCCCAGCCGGAGCCGGGGTGAGGGGGTGCCGGGAGGGGGGCATTGCAAGGGCTGATGGGAGAACAGGCAAGGCAAGTGGGGACCCCCCCAGAGTTAGGGGGTGACAAGTGCAATGGGAGCAGCCCCCAGACCAGGGAGAGGAGGCCTCGAGGGGTGTCCCCCAGCGGCCGTGCATCGCCCCTCCCTGCGAGGGGGGAGGACTCGTCGGGGGAGGGGCCGGACGAGCGGCCGAGCTGCTCTGGACTCACCGTGTTGACGCTGAGCTCGGCCTCGGGCTTCATGAGCAGCACGCTCTGATCCACGGCGCGGACGGCGCACAGGGACCCGGGGGCAGCCTGCACCCGCAGCTGGAGCTCTGAGCCCGGCAGGGCCCGGTCCTGCGAGAAGGCCAGCTTCACCTGGTGAGGCACAGCGCGTCACAGGGGAGGGGGAGAGAGACCCCCAGGGGCAGGAGGAGACAGGCCCGGGCAGGGGCAGGGGCGGGGGCAGGCACCGAGTGTCACTCTGGCCCCAGGCCCCGCTGGCTGAAGGGCTGGGGCTTTGGGAGTCCGTGCTGGGGGTGAGGGGTCCAGGCAGCCCAGGCTCATACAGCGCCCCGTGGGACGGCTCAGGGAGCTGCAGTTATTCATAGACACCCCGGGGGGGGGGGGAGATAGGAGGTGCAGGGGGGTAGGGATACGACAGGATCGCCAGCCCCACCAGATAAAACTCATGAGTCAGACCCCCAAAAAGTCCTGAGATTCTTGACAAGGACGAAGCCCTGGGCTGCAGTCTGTCTTCTGGCTTCTCCGCTCCCCCTGCCCCTCACAATACCAAGCAGATGCCAGTTGCCGGGGGGGGCAGCCGCCATTTCCGAGGGGGGCATTGAAATGCCTCCGGGTAACAGTGCACTGCCTCCCCGGGCTGGGGGGTAAGGGGGACAGAAGGGTCACACTTACCCCCAGGGCAGTGGGGTGAAGTGGGGGGGGGCAGAAGGACTCAGCCAGACCCCTACAAGATGGAGGGGAGAGGTGGAGGAGGAATTCTGTATCTTTACCTCCCTAGTCCCAGAGGAGAGGGGCCTTCCCCCCAACTGACCCCTATGTGCAGTGGGGAGGGGGCTGACGGCTGGTCCCTGGCAAAAGCTTTTCTCAATGACAGGGACGTCCCCCTGCTGGCTGCCCAGAGAGGGGAGCCCCAGCCTTCATGGAGGGAGTTTCTACTGCTCATCTGGCTAACAGTGGGAGTCGGCTGCCGGCCCAGAGGAGGAAAGGGCCCCTCCCCTCATGACACTGGTGCCCCAGTCGACTGGAGGGGCAGCGCCCCCCTTAGAAGCCCTGTAAAGAAATATGGCCAGCTGGCCACCCCCGCAAGCCTCCAGAGGGGAAGGGGGCTCAGACCATCATATCCTGCCCCCCGCCCCAGGAATCTCCCAGGGTGAGCAGGGGCAGGCGCAGGTTGGAGGATGGGCAGTGGGTAGGGCTGAGGTGGCAGAAGTTCTGGGGGGTTGGGGGAGCAAGTGGCTGCGGAGACTGGGGAGTGGGGAGGGCTCAGGGCAGCAGGTACCTGCCGGGGAGCCCAGAGTGGGCCGGGGAGGGGCCGGGTCCTGGCCAGTGGGATGGGAGGGACAGAAGCAGGAGCTCTGGGGAGCTGGGTACAGGGAGGCGAGGGGTGGGACAGGTAGGCAGCAGGTACCTGCTGGGCCCGGAGTGAGAGGCTGAGTCCACGGGGGAAGCAGGATCGGCTAGGGGAGGGAGGAAGGGTTTGGGGGAGCAGGTACTTGCTGGGGCCAGGGAGAGCGGAATGGGAGGGGGGGAGGGCAGGCACCTGCGCCTACATTGTGCGGGGGCCGGAGTTTTTCCTGTCACCGCGGGAACGCCTGCAGGTGGGGGCAAAATGGCTAGTGATCAATTCACCAGAGCTGGCACTACCGCAACGACCCTGGTGCTGCTGTAAGGCCGCGGAAGGGAGGGGCCGAGGGCACCCAGCGATGCCTCTGCTCAGGGCTCCTGTTATGGGGCAGGGAGCGATTCCCCCACCCCCAAGGCCCCTCCGCCCCATGCTCACCTTGTTCGGGAGGCACTTGGCCATGTGCAGCCGGGCGCTGTCGGCAGCCATCTCACCATCGGGCAGCACCGTGTAACCCAGCACCATGGCAGCGGGAGCCAGGTCAGCGCCGACGGGCAGCTCCACAGAGAAGGAGCCCTTCAGCCCTAGGGACGGTGGGAAACACCCAGGGGAAGTCAGGCCCAGCCAGCAGAGCCCCCTCCCCCAACCCAGCACCTGCTCAGGGGGCTCAATCCCCAGTTGCCCCCTGGGCGCCCCCCATCTGCACAGACCCCTCCCCCGCCACTTACCAGCCCCCTCCCTGAGGTCCAGCCCCTTGTGGAGGATCCTGGCGATGGCTCCCTTGGCCACGACCTGTGGAGGAGGAGACGGGAGTCACTGAGCTGTGTGACGCTGTGTGGAATCTGGGAGACACTTTATGGTATTGTTGATACCAACATTATAAAATTGCAGGGAATCTGACCAGATATGCCATGGAAGGTGTCTGTGAAAATGGTGCGATTTGCCAAGTATGAGGATCTTGTTTATATGTTTGTATCACCTTTGTATTGTGTTCTAGGTCTGTGTGGTACATCTGTATTTCAAAACTCAGGCTGTGGTTCTGGGTGACACCACTAAACAGATTGGCATCAGCACTGCCGAGCCTTTTCGATGGCCCATCACGGGTCATCAGCCCGACAGTGAGCCCATTGAAAGGAACTAGGGGCTACACCTTAGGAGCCAGCAAGGCATGTAGGGGCAGGCTGGTGGACAGAGAACTCTAAGGCTTTTCTATGCCATGTGCTGTGCAGCTTGTGTTTGGGACAAAGGAAGTACCAGCCACATGGCAAAAGGAATATAAAGGGCAGCTGCATCTTTTCCATTTTGTCTTCATTCCTGCTTCTTACCTCTGGAGTAACTTTTCTACAAATGAAGCACTGAACAAAGGACTGAATGACACATTCAAGCTGTGCATCTGTTCCAAAGGGACTTCATGCCAGCAAACTCACCAATACTGCTCAGAACCAGAAATATGGACTTTTAAGTCTCTGTTCCTATGTGATTGTTTTACCATTTAACAACTCTCTTCTTGTTCTTTCTTTTTTCCTTATAACAAACCTTTTGTTTCAGACACTAAAGGACTGGCTGGCAGCGTGATATTTTGGGTAAAATCCAAACTAATATTGGCCTGGTGACATGGCTGACCCTTTGGGGTCAGAAGAACATTTTGTATAGTGAGCAGAGGTTTTAAATGACTTCTCACTGTCCTGGACCTAGGTGCTGATTGGAAGCCAGAGAACTGGAATGCAGTAAAGGGGGTTGTGTGATTTCTTTTTTAGCTTCTTGATAACCAGAGTGGGGAATCAGGAGCAGTTTGCGACTGGTTGGTGAGTCCAACTTCAGTGTGAACCACCAGTTTTGGGAGAATCTGCTCTTTTTTTGCAGCCTGCCCTGACCTTGGCATTTCCAGTGAGGGCTGCCCCAGGCACACTGGGTTACAAGCTGATGCTGTACAGAGGGCTGACAAACGCCCCGACGTGGGGGTGGCCACGCAGGCTGGAGTCAGGCCAGGGTGCGGCCTCTCCTCCTCACGGACTGAGCCAGCAGAGGTGCAGGTGCAAGTAAGCACATTCAGGCAGGTATCCCATTCCCCAGCCCCCCAAGGCCAGCCAGCCCCTGCTCTGGGGCCAGATTGGAACCAGGGCCCCTAGTGGGGAAAGGGGAAAAGCCCCGTCCTGATCTAGCCCCGCCCTTGTAATTCAAAGGAACCGTTCGATTCCCCACTGCTCTCCTGTGGGGATACAGCACTGATAGCGCACCTCATGCTCACACACACACACACGTGCATATGCTTTAGTCTTCCAGGACGGGCTCACCAGGAAGATGAAATCCAGGCTCCTGGACCCGTTCCCCAGGGCCTCCCGAGCAATGACGTAATCGACCTGGAGCTGCTGGGCCTGGTCGCAGGACAGCATGCCTCCCAGCGAGCGGATCTTCAGGAAACTCTGGCTCTCGGAGTAGAAGGGCTCCAGGTGACGATCGGCATCCCGGTAACTGGGAGAGACTCTCCCATACACAGAGCTGCGATCCACCTGCTTGTAGCGCCCCTGGGGGATAGAGAGAGCGATGGGGCTCGCCGGGGAGCAGAGCACCCAGCACAGGACAGGAATGCAGCCGGGGCAGGGCAGGCGCTGATGCTGCCGGCTGAGCTCACCCCCATGGCCCCTCGCCCTGTGTCCGTAAGAGTGACATGGAAAACCCCAGCGGTTCGAATGGGGCAGCCCAACAGCGGGAATGGGGCAGCCCCTGAGCTGAGCTGCCCGAAGGGGGCGACCTTCCTAACTAAACCCCGCCCCAAATATTAATGAGAAGACAAGTGGCGGCACTAAGATGCCGTTTGCGTCACCCCATTGATGGCTCTGCTGGTGTGTTCTGCGCCCCCCCCACCCCGCCCCACCGTCTGTCCTGGCTATTCAGCCTGCAAGCGCTTTGAGCAGGGCCATTCTACGCTGGGTGTGTGCAGCACCCAGCACCATTGGGCCCCAATCCTGGCTGCTCCTTAGGCACCACTGTAATAAACATCAACAATCACAGAATCAATAACAGAGACTGGAGTGCAGGGGCCCCACTGGGGCTCGGAGGCCCGTCGCTTACCTTCAGAGTGACCCACCCGGTCCAGCTGGAGGTGTCCAGCTCGAAGGAGGCTCTGCCAGACTCATCGGTCAGGAAGGTCTGGTTATTATTCTTATCCCCATAGCTAACAAAGAGCTGCAGCTTCTCAGTCTTCAGCACAGAGCCATCTGCTGCCTTCAGGAGCATCTGAGCCAGGAGAGAAAGGGGCAGATCAGAGGTGAAAGGAAGCCGGTGCAGTCCGGTACGGCGTACCGGCAAGAGCCAGTACGCCGTGATGGACTAGACCAGCTTCCATGGTGGTTATTTAAAGGGCCCAGGACTCCAGCCTCTGCGGGGAGCCCCGGGCCCTGTAAAGCGCCTCTGGAGCACTGGCAGCCGGGCTCGGGAGGGGATTTAAAGGGCCCGGTGCTCCGGCCGCTGCTTTAATTCGCCCCTGAGCCCTGGGGCTCCCAGCCACCTCTGCAGCTGGTAGCTCCGTGGTGATTTAAAGGCCCTGGGGCTCCCAGGCACAGCCGGAGCCCCAGGGCCTTTAAATCTTGAAAGGCCCCACCTCTTCCAATTGAGGCCACACCCCCGCTCAGGACTCCGGTGTACCGGTAAGTCCTTTAAGTTACTTTCACCCCTGGGGCAGACGCACCACTCAAGGGAGCAGACTCCTGGGAGAGGGGAGGACTGGAACAGCAGGGGGTGCTGGGCTCAGGATTGGGCTCACTAGTGGAGTTGGGATGGGGGTGGGGGCAGGACTGGAACAGCAGGGGATGCTGGGGTCAGCACTGAGGGTTACCGATAATCCCGTTACCTTGCCAGTGTAGGGGATTCCAGCCTTGTAGGTATTGTCATCGTCCTCAAAGGTCACCGTAGCGATTTCAGACACGATGTCACAGCTCTTGGTTGCGTTGAGCTCCACCCCTAGCAGGAGAGGAAGGGACGATAGGAGGAAGGTGCCAGGAGCGAGACCAGAGCTCAGGCTAAGTCCCAGATTTCTCTCCACAAACAAGCCACACGGCCCTTTCTACCCCCTGTAGCTTTGGGCTGGAGGGTGCAATTTAGGGGAGAATTTGGGGGGAGGGGTTCAACTGGGGTTGGAGAATGTTTTCCTGGGGAATTTGGAAACTAAAAAATTTAGATAAACTTTCCCATCGGTCTTAATCCATCAGCAATTTCACCTCCTCCCTGGAACAACCTACAACCCCCCAAATGTTTGGCTTGCTGCGTGGGTGAAAAGGGGTAACAAATGCGTGTGGTGTGAGTGAGCACGCATGTGCATGTCTGTATGTGTGTTCAAGAGTGCGTGTGTGCATGGGGCTGCACCCATCAGTGTGTGTCTCAGACTGAGGGCGTGTGTATCTGTGGATGTGCTCATGTCCTGGAGTACGTGTTTGGTCCCACCTGTCCCCTCCTCCACTAGAGAGGCCTTGGCCTGGAGACTCATCTCGTAGCCAAAGTGGGTCAGGTTGAAGGGAGCCGTCCCCACCTCTCTGGAAAAGCAGCCATTTCGGTCAGTCTGGAGGGAGAGAATCACAGCCCGTTAGCAGCAGCTCTGCCCTGCAGATGTCAGCTCAGCAGGTCTCTAATCGGGCTCCGCCTGGATAGTGCTGGGACGGGAAACACTCAAAGAAAACCTGGGTGCTGAAGTCAGCAGCAGGGGGCGCTCTCACCTCGGAGTCAGCCCTGACTCCGGTATCCCAGCGTGGTGTTAGGGGGCGCTGTGCTGCAGGAGCTGCTGTCTTTGGATGAATGTGAAATGGAGGCCTTGGCCACTCATGACCATCACATAGGAGGGATATTTTCTGCCTTAGTATCTATCCCTTTCCTAATGGTTCTTAGCATTCTGTTAGCAATTTTGACTGCCATTGCACATTGAGTGGATGTTTTCAGAGAACTATCTACAATGACTCCAAGATCTCTTTCTTGAGTGGTAACAGCTAATTTAGACACCCTCATATTGTATGTATAGTTGGGATTATGTTTTCCAATGCGCATTACTTTGCATTGATCAACATTGAATTTCATCTGCCATTTTGTTGCCTAGTCACCCAGTTTTGTGAGATCCCTTTGTAACTCTTCGCAGTCTGCTTTGGACTTAACTATCTTGAGTAGTTGTATCATCTGCAAATTTTGCCACCTCAGTGTTCACCCTGTTTTCAAGATCATATATGAATATGTTGAACATCACTGGTCTCAGTACAGATCCTTGAAGGACCCTGCTATTTACCTCCCTGCATTCTGAAAACTGACCATTTATTCCTACCGTTTGTCTCCTATCTTTTAAGCAGTTACTGATAGATGAAAGAACCTTCCCACTTTTCATAGAATCATAGAATATCAGGGTTGGAAGGGACCTCAGGAGGTCATCTAGTCCAACCCCCTGCTCAAAGCAGGACCAATCCCCAACTAAATCAGTTTTCACATGACTGTGTACTTTGCTTAAAAGCTGATGGTGAGGAACCTTGCCAAAGGCTTTCTGAAAGTCCAAGTATATTATTTTGACTGGATCACCCTTGTCCACATGTTTGTTGAGTCCCTCAAAGAATTCTAATAGATTGCTGAGGCATTATTTCTCTTTACAAAAGCTGTGTTGACTCTTCCAACTTATTGTATTCATCTATGTGTATGGTAATTTTGTTCTTTACTCTAGTTTAAATCATTTACCTGGTACTGAAGTTAGGATTACTGGCCTGTAATTGCCAGGATTGCCTCTGGAGCCTTTTTAACAAAGTAGGCATTACATTAGCTACCCTCCAGTCATCAGCACAGAGGCTGATTTAAGCGATAGGTTACATACCACAGATGGTAGTTTTGTAATTTCATATTTGACTTCCTTCAGAACACCTGAGTCAGTACCATCACTTGGGTGGTTTATTATGTTTTAATTCATCAGTTTGTTCCAAAACCTCTGTGACAGAATGTACCCCTGTGTTCACACCCTTCACACCATTGTAATCATTTTTGTACAAGACATGTCTTGTAAGGTATCATTTGAATAGTCATAATTTGCTGGTCAGTATTGTCCTGATAATATATGTGTGGCAACATTGTGTAAGGTAAAGCTGTAAGGTTTCCCGGTAGGATGTTATTAACGCAGGTTCCAAACCCACAGCCCTGGCTAAACTGAAATTGGCAAACAGGTCTGTCCTAAACAAAGGAATGTGCGCTCTGCTTCACTGGCATTTAAGCAGGAAGCAGAGTCATCAAGCAGGAAGGGAAACAAAGAATGCTCAAACAGGTGAGGAAAAGCCAGCAGGGCACATCCTACCACACAGACTCTTTGGCTTTGCCTACACTAGCACTTTTGTCGTTAAAACTTTTGCCAGTCAGGGGTGTGAAAAAAAACAACACTACCCGATCAACAACATTTTACTGACAAAAGCCCCGGTGTGGACAGCGCTATGTTGGCAGGAGACGCTCTCCCAGCGATGAAGTGTTTAGTGATGCTGGCAGGAGAGCTCTCTCCCACCAGCACAGAGCAGCTACACAGGAGACCTTACAGCAGTGCAGCTGCAGAGGTACAACTCTGCCGCTGTAAGGTCTGTAGTGTAGACGTCGCCTTTGTCTCCTGGTGCCGAGCTGGAAAGGTTTTTCAAGAGAGGGACTGAACTATAAAAAGAGGGACAAACACCCCAAGGACCCCCCGCCCATGCCCATCGTATTCACTGCACCTGACATAACAACGGAAGCATTCATTGGACCTCCTGAGGTCTCTTCCAACCCTAATATTCTATGACCCTGGGAGAAGGGGTTCTGACCTACAAAGTTCAGTCAGTAAGACTGCTGAAAGCATGTGGTGAGAAACGTTGCTTAAATGTGATGTAGTTTGTTAAGATAGGTAATAGTAAACATCTTACCTTAATTTTTACTGTAAGCATTTCTGACTTTTATGCCTCATTACTTGTACTCAATGAAAATCTCTCTTTGTAGTTAACAATATTGTTTTATTGTTTTATCTAATCCAGTGTGTTTAAATTGAAGTGTCTGGGTAACTCCATTTGGGGCGACAAGACGCGTGCATGTTATTCTCTTAAAGGAATAATGGCCTTAATATACGGTAACTTCTATTGTCTAGGAGAAGGCTGGGCAGACAGGACAGACCTTTCTGGAGGAAGATCTGGGGCTGGGGGTTGTTGGGGTCGCCCTACAGTATAACCCAGGCTGGCGAGAGCCAGAGTGTAACCCAAGAGTGGCAGGCAGGCTGCAGTCACACACAGATGCTTAGGGAGTTGCTTGTTTGTGACAAACAGGAGGCTGTTTGTGAGCGGTCCAGGTGGGAGCTACTTCAGCAAGGCATCGTAAGGCACCCAAGGTGGGAGGGCAGGGGTGACACAGCAGCTCATTAGTCTGGATTGTGCCCTTGCGTGTCACAATCTCTATGGACAGTTCAATCTGGGAAAGTTCCTCAGATTTGTCACCTAAAAGGAATGGCTCAGGTGTGGGAATGTCCCACACATGCTCTGCAATGAAGATTGATGCAAAGAATTCATTTAACTTTTCCACAACAGTCTTGTCTTTGTTGAGTGCTCCTTTAGCACAGATCCCCACATACTTAAGATCACAACAGGCATTCCTGGCAGTGCATTAAAGCAGTGGTTCTCAGCCAGGGCTCCGTGTACCCCAGGGGGTACGCAGAGGTCTTCCAGGGGGTACATCAACTCATCTAGATATTTGCCTAGTTTTACAAAAGGCTACATAAAAAGCAGTAACAAAGTCAGTACAAACTACAATTTCATCCAGACAATGACTTGTTTGTACTGCTCTATATACTATACACTGAAATGTAAGTACGATATGTCTATTCCAATGGATTTATTTTATAATTATATGGTAAAAAGGAGAAAGTCAGCAATTTTTCAATAATAGCGCACTGTGACACTTGTGCATTTTTATGTCTGATTTTGTAAGCAAGTAGGTTTTAAGTGAGGTGTAACTTGGGGGTGCGCGAGACAAATCAGACTCCTGAAAGGGATAGTTGTCTGGAAAGATTGAGAGGCACTGCATTAAAATATCTTATAGCAACCACCTCTCTGCTGTATCTCTATACAGTGGAAGCTCTGTAGCCAGTCCATATCTGGTACAGAAGCCTGACTGGCGAGAAGAAGCCCTGCAACCTGCCGTGCACAAAGTGTGTACATGACACAGGGCAGGTCTACATTACGGCAGGAATCGACGCTCTGAGATCGATCCACTGGCGGTTGATTTAGCGGGACTAGCAAAGACCCACCAAATCGACTGCAGTCTGAAAAGTGTTTTCAAACCCTTGGAGGATGAAAGATACCCGAGGAATGTACATCATCCTCACAGCAAGTCACAGCGCCCCCCTCTGGCATCCAGCAGCAGGCCACGTGCCCCCCCTCCCGAGTCACACTCACCTGGCCTGTCAGCTCTACGCACAGATCCCCACCTTGGTCGGTATCAGAATCAAACATGGAGTAACGTTGCCGACAAAGGCTGGCCTGGACCCTCCCCAGGACTGGCTTCCCGTAGGTGTATCTGTTTAGCAGAGGGGAGAAAGAGGGTAAGTGGGAGGTGAGGGGCCGATGCTACTGGGGGGCTCCCCTGCTGGGGTGTCTGGTGGTTTGGATGGGAGTGTGAGCCCTGGGGCAGAGCGGGGGGGCAGGTGGGGGAGGGGGAGGCAGGACCAGGATGGTGCCAGGCCCCCCTTTATTGCCACGGCAGGGCTGGTTTCATACTCACCGGCCGCACACTTGCAGCAGGATCGTCTCATCCAGCTCCCTCACCACGGGGGGCAGCTCAAGGGTCACGTCACACTTGGGCAGCACTGGGGGGCAGAGAGGGATGGGGTGAAACAGACCCGCAGCCCCAGCTCTGGGATTTAGTTGAGACTCTTGTGATAGTTGGTGGCTCTGGGGTGTCTCCCCACCCCCTGCAGCACCTCACGGCCCCCTGCCTGAGTGGAGGCTCGGGGGCAGGGTGTCTGGGGGATTGGGGAGGAGTGGGGGGGCAGGGAGCAGGGAGTAGTTGGGGGGCTTGGGTGCAAGGTGACTGTGGGAAGGAGGCACAGGGGCTGCAGGCAGGTGGTGAGTGTGCTTTGGGACCCATCAGAGGTCAGACCCAGCAGCGCTGACCTGAGGACTCCCCCAGGGCCCTAGGGCAGAGTGGGGCAGGGCTGGGGCAGGGCAGGGAGACTGAATTCCCCCTCCCCCAGGGCCTTATTGCGGGAGGAGTGGGCATGGGGTGGCTGAGGCCCAGGAGAGCTTAGAGCTGGCCTGGGCCCCGCTACACACCGTATTCCTCCACGCTGAACGAGTGCCACGTCCTCTGAATGTTGACGGTATACGTCCCCACGGCTGGCTCTGCAGACAGCAGGAGGGACAGATCCACGATGCCTTGCTGCGGAGTCACGTCTCGCCACTGGGCGATGCGGTTCCCGCTGGGATCCTGGCACACGGACACACCCTGCTCAGCCGCTGCCCCCACACACGGCTCGTCCCCGGCAGCCCCCGAGTGCCTCGTGTTACCGACGGGGGCTGGATCGACGGCCGGGGGCTCAAATCCTTCTCCTTAGCCTGGAGCAGGCACCGCCGGGCAGCCGCTGGGTAAGGGGCCCCTGCCAGCACCCCTCAGCCCTGACCTGAGGGCATCGCCTCTAGGGGGGAACAGGCTCCCGAGGGACACCCCATCTCCAGCCTGGACAAAGCCCAGGGAACTCGCCATAGGGACCGTTTCCATCTCAGTGCTAGGCCTCTGTGGTATGTTCCCTGCCCCCCTCCCGCCACGCAGCCTCCCCAAACCTCCACCCCTCCCCTCTGCCCCTGCAGCTCCCAGAGACCCTCCCTCCTCCTCTGCCCTTACCCCATCAGGCTCCCAAGGGAGCTCCCTGCTGAGTTCCCTACTGGCCTGATCAAGTCACTACCTGACCCAGAGTTCGGGGGCTGGGAACATTCGGGGTGAGCGATTCAGGCAGGGATCCCAGGCAGGCCCAAACCCACCTGCCTCCCGGACAGACAACCCCAGACTCTGCAAACTCGGGGTGGGGAGGTCGTAACCCGATGGCACAAATGTCTCCTCCCTGCCCCCCACGTGGTCCAGCCCAGAAACGCCCTGTGCTCTGGGACCCTTTGTACCCCCACAGCAGGGCAGAGGGGTCTAGGGCTGGATTGCTGGACACTGTGGTCACAGCCCAGACTCCTCTGGGATCCCCACAACTGAACACCCCTGGGTGCCCTCGGATGAGCCAGACAGGAAGAGGAGGAGGCTGGAGAGGCACAGACTGACCTGCACGGTCACCAGGGGCAGCTGCAAAGCAAACAGACAGGAGATGGCTGGTTAGAGGGACAGGAAACACCCCCCACTGCTCACGGGTCTGCCTGTGACCTCCCCAGGGCCGGGGTGTCTCTGGGGCCATGGGGGATCATGCGGACAGCAGTGGGGGTGACAGAAAGCAGGGACAGGAAGGGGAGCCCATGAGGCTGGAGCCCTCGCACCTCCCATGCCCCCCCCTGCAGTGGCGGATACGGGGCAGTGGTTGGTTGGTTTGTGCATGGAGGAGCAGGGCGAGATGCTGGGGTCTCTGCCAAGGGGCAGTCTGAGGGCCGGGGGTCTGCGTTGCAGCCAGTGGCCGGGCGAGGTGGCTGGGAGGGGAGCTGTGTTTACAGGATGCGAAAGGGGTTCTGTGGGCTGTACTGGGTTCTGTGGGCCGTATTTGGTTAAATGGGCTTGTGGCTGGGTTGGCCGAGGACGGGCCCATGTGATCTGTTCTTGCCCGTTAGGTTGGTTGGTTGTTCCACTTTGCAGTGGGACGCTCGGGCTGGGTGCCAACAGGGACGGAGTTAGAGTTATTTCCGCAGCGCCCATTGTGCATTTCTGAACCTTCCCAATACCTGCTTGGTGACTGAGCTGGACATAAATGATGGGGAATCTAGACTGTGCTGTCGAAACAACACGGACTGACCCGTTTTCAAACTGCTGACACCCTGTCATCCAATGCTACTGTTCTTGTACTGCACTGGATTGAAATGTGGCCTCACTTAGCTGCCTTCACGACAGGTTAACACAGTTTTTCTCTGGGAATTTCCTATTCCAAAAGACCAACCCAGCTGAGCCAAATGATTGCTGGGGAATTCCAAAGACTAAACTAGACTGTAACTCGGTGTTAAATGGGTCAGGAGATCTTAATGGAACTTTGCTCCCTTCTGTTTACGGCCACTTCTATCATCCAAATGAAAAGGAGATGCCGGGGTCGCTGTCTGTGTCAGGGGGGTGGGGAGAAGTTAATTGGAGGCTGACCCAAAAAGGCACTCTCTGCTGTAAGGTCTGCGCGGATCATTCAGCCTGTTGTGCGGGCGCCATGGGGCTGTTATGTTCCCATGCTGGGTGCGTCGTCACACACAGATCCCTGGGACCTGTGCTGCGTTGTGAGAGGTATAACTCTCCATCTATTCCTGACACTAATATCTAAAAGCCGGTGCTGACCCGAGACCGGCCTCTTTCCTTGGGATGCTGATGCCGGGAGGGGCTTATATTGGTGCATCTGAGCCATGAAACTGCTTCTTGCTGGACCCACCTTCCTGGGGAGGAGGTGAAGAGCGAGGGTTACGCTACACAGGGTTAAACACTCCTGTCTGTCTCTCACTGGGAAGTTTCATGTTGCAGTGACACATCTAAGGCACATTGCCCTGGGCCCTACTCAGATAGGACGAAGGTGGTGCTAGAAAGTGGCAGCTGGTTTGTAGCTCCCCCTCACGCCCCCTATATCTTGCAACCACCCCATTGAGGGGCTGGGGCGCATCCAGCCATAGGGGGCAGAGGATGGACTCCTGTTGTCATGGCCAGTGACACGCTGGACACCTTGTTGTCTGCTGAGATCTAATGCGTTCAGTGCACTGGGGTCCTGGTACCATGACCCCCTTCCCCGGCCCCAGCTCTCACCTTCCGGGTACTGGGAACGAAGTTTACGTCCAAACTGAGGATTTGAAACTTCACTGGAAAGGAGCAGAGGCAGGAATCAGCCCCAGATTGGTTTATCTGAATGAATTCCCAGATGGGGAAGGTGCCAGCCGGACGCCCTGGGCACTGACGGCCTCTGTGAACCCACAGAATGGGCCCAGCCCGGGCAGCGCAGCGCCAGCTTCCCCCCACTGCCCTCTACCAATGAGCCATGGCCCTGCCCTGGGCGGCTGGAGGGGAGCTCAACCTCCAGGGCCCAGCCAGCCCCCCACCTCCCTGCTGAGGCTGCCAGAGGAGGCCGATTGGTGCCCCCTGCAGAGTCTGTGCCATCACCAAGGATGGGCTGAGACCCGCACTTGGTTCCATACAGGCCCCCAACACAGGCCTCAGGCTTTGGGCCTCTCGCCCCCTGCAGCTGGGTGCAGACAGGAGCCTAGAAGTGAGAGTCCCGAATCCCTCGCTAGGCCCCCAGCCTGTCCCCAGATCCCGGGAGTCCGTCCCAAGGGCCTGGGGCCCCAGGAAACTCCCTCCAGCAGCTCCTGGCCCTCTCACCTGTCTGTCCCGGCTTGTAGACGGCCTTGTCCGTCTGCACAAAGGTCCCGGGCTGAAGCGCCTGCAGCAGCACTTTCTTCCGCTCAGAGAACTGCAGGGCATCTCCCCGGATCGAGACGCATAGCTCTGCCACTTCCTGCTGCCCCCCGGACGGGGCTGGAACCTGCACATGGGAAACCCCAGCAAGGCCACAGCAGCCGGTAACGGGCCGGTCGTGGTGCAGACCCGCTATCGCATGGGGCAGTGGTGTTTGTGAGTCCCTGTTCCCACCCCCCAAAACACAGGAAACCCCGCTCCCCAGCCTGGGGGCCCTGAATGGGAGGGAGCATGAACCTGGGGCGTTCGATGGAGTTGGAAGCCAGGGGCTCTCTGTACCCCCCACCTCATCCCCGCTCCCTCCTGCCTGTCGCTGCTGAGGGATGGGCTCACGTTCTGTGGCTACAGCTGCCCATTGAGTGACCAGCTCCGTGCCCATGGCCAGTCCCCTGAGCCCTGCTATGCCCGGGGCCTGAGGCTGGGCTGGGGCTGCAGACCTGAGGCTGACGGGCTCCGTGCCCATGGCCAGTGCCCGGGGCCGTGCCGATGGTTGCAGGCGGGGGCTCACCTGGAAGCGCACGTTCTCGTGCAGACGGGGCTTCTGGACCTCTCTCTCCAGCAGGGTGATAGCGCTGGGCCCATCCCCCCTCTCCAGCCGGACGCTCACCCGGACGGTCTCGTTGAGGTCGCTGAGATGAACTGACACTGTCCCCGTGTGCGGGTGGTAGAACACGGCTGGGCTCACCACCACATAGTGCCTGGGGAGGGGAAAGCACCATGGGCAGTGGGAGAAGGGGATGGGAGGGGACAGCCCAGAGCCTCCCCCAGGACCGGGGGTGACTCCCGATTTCTGAGTGTCCCTCCTTCTGGGACAGAGCTGGGTTGACGGTGCTGGAGACTGATTAGTTTCTCTAACCACAGGGCAGGGGCAGGGCAAGGCCCCCCCGCTCCATCCCCCGCCCCAGCCTGCCTCCTGCGGAGCTGGAGGGGTCCCGGGGGCACAGAGAGGGGCTCAGTCCCCCTCCATCCCCAGCCTCTCGGCTGCTCGGTCTGCCCAGAAGGGGGCAGCTAGTGGCGCTGTGAGTGAGCAGAGACCCCTTTGCACGGCGGGGGGAGGCTGGTTAGTCTGTGGTTGTATTGAGCACCTGAGCCCTTTGCAGCCAGTTACTTGCTTAGATACAGCCCCACCCCCACCCCCACCCCCAGACCAGTCTGCACCCTGGGGCCTCCACGTGCTCTCGCAGGAACCCTTCGGCGTTTTCACCTTCGGGGCAAACCCAGGTTCTGGCTGTGATGTTCGTTTAACGCACTGGGTTCGTCGGTAATTCCTGTTCTATTTCACTGGTGCCTAGAGGCCCGGCCCAGCCTGGTCCCCCTGCACTGGGGCTGGACAGACCCGCAGGCAGAGACAGGCTGCAGCCCGAGGAGGTGACAGGCTGACGGGAGCAGGCGGTCGCAGAGGATCATCACCCCATGGTACAGAGGGAAGCTGAGGCTCAGAGGGTCGGTGTCTGGCCGGGGGTGCACAGGGCATCTGTAGCAGAGCCGGCACTGAACCCAGCTCTCCACACCCCAAGACACTGCCTTAATCACAGCCAACCTCCCCCACCGCTGGGAGGGACAGGACCAGGGGGGTCCAGGAGGGACCCAGCGTCAGGGACTGAGCTCCCAGGGGAGAATGGACCTGTCCCATCAGTTTCAGACTGAGCAGCCCCCTCATCGGTGCCCTCAGCTGCTTCCAACCCCCCCCCCCCGCACTGCCTACCACGCGGACAGACAGACAGACACGGACAGGGCTTACGGCTCTGCAGACGTCCCAGCTGTGAGGTGCAGGAGGAGCAGCAGGCAGGCCGGGGTTACTAGGGCCCCCATTCCTGGGGTGCAGGCAGACGGGCAGGCACAAGGGGACACACACACACACACGTCACCCCCCTCTGGGTCCTTCTTCCTCCCTCTCCCCCACGCTCTGTGCTGGAGACCAGCCTGCTCTGCCGTGATATACACTCTGGAGCTGGAGCTTCGCCTTTGATCTGGGGTAAACAAGGGTCTGTCAGGTCTCTGGCTGGGGCTGGAGACGCAGCCAGGACAATATTTACCCACCACCCCCAGCTGCTGGATTCGAGGCTCTGGCAGGTTGTTGCAACTTGAGTCAGAGGATGCTGCCTGGCAAAGGCTCAGGTGGGCCAGGAGGCCCCTTGCATTGGTTACATGGCAGGGGGTGGGACCCCTCTGGGGGTCGGTGGTGGTGCAGTAGCCAGGATGCTGGGGAAGCCCTGGCAGGAGCAGGGGGGAGGAGCTTGCTGAGAAATGAGTTTGTTAAAGTGGGTTCTGGCAGCGACCCCACTACTGCAATGCAAATGAGAAGAACGTTAGGGTTGCTGAGCATGTCTCATGAAAACCCCATTCACGATCGCTTCTAACGTTCCCACACTGGGATGGCCGGGGATGAACTTTCCATGCTCAGGCTCTGCCTTGGGTTGAATTTTTTTTGTAAACTTTCACCAAAAACAAGTCGAGCCATTTCTGAGAACACGGTTAGCATTAACACAGGTAGTTTTTTCCAGGGCAATCCATTTTTCTGAGCATTTCTTGGAGGAGTTCTAGCGCCTCCATGCCTCAGAGCCTGGAATTGAAATTTGGCAGGAGGATTGTGCTAGGGGAAGAGAAGTTTTTTCCCTGTTGCCATGAAAATCTATGTCGATGTGGCTAGATTATAAAGTACAGAACATTGCCATTTGCACATTACCAGTAGAGTGTCTCAGACTTGTTTCTGAGTCACTAACAAGTTGGTAGAAAATGATCTTCAATGGTTATGTGTTGACGTCACTAGGCATAGGTACCTAGGTAACTCGGGAGGGTGGAAGGCCACTAAGTGTCAATGAAGCCTTCCTGCACTAGGCCTATATGAACCAAACTTCTTCCATGTTTAAACTCTAATCAATCTCAAAAGCCAGGTGCAATTGGAATATGTAAGCAACCAGTTATCTGTGTGCAACCCCCTGCTCACACCGGTATCAAGCGGTAATAATGAGGCCTGCATGTTTCTGGCTGAAGGGAAAAAGGACAAGATAACGGTTTAAAGAAGTTACTAACAAGCTACGCTTATAGCTGCCAAGAATAACTTAACTGCTTAAATGTAATCGTTATTTGCTTAGTAACTGTTACCAGGGAAGGGAGGGGTAAAAGGGGAGGAAGGAAGGGGAAAGGGGGGGGGGGTGAGGCTTAACTGGAAAATGTATAAAAGAAGAAAAACTGTTCCTGTTAGTGTGCTTGATTTGAGACTTGCCAGTCTCCTTGCACCGCTTTGGGATCCCAAATAAACTTTGTTTGTTTCTCCACCCCTGGTGTGTTTATTGGCGCGAAGCACACCGGGCAACGAACCCAGCTGTTGCTGTCCTCGAGCATTCTGTGCCGGCAACATATGGATCCCTGTCCTAACCAATACAGCACAAGATGAGGGGTTAGCAGTTAGCTGTGTCTGGGGCAGATCGCCAAATCCCACTAAGGAACAGGATGAGAAGCTCCTTATGCAGCTCTTTATAGAGTGTAGGAAAAAAAGCTGTGTGATCCTGGGGGATTTCAATGTGAGTGACACATGCTGGCAGTGTGATGCTGCGAATACTAAAATGTCCTTGGAATTTCTTCATATTAAAGATGACAATTTCCTAACTCAAAAAGTGTTGCATCCAGCATGGGAGTATTGTACATTAGCCCTCGTCTTGGATGATAAAGAGGAACTAATCACAGCACTAAAAATGAATGGTAGCCTAGGTACAAGTGATCCTGACAATCACATTTATAATGTACAAACAGAATAAAGTCCAGACCAGAAATATTTATACTTGGTGCTGTGAAAGGGCCAATTTCACAACGCTGAAAACAATTATTAGCCAAACCAGCTGGGAGGAAGAATGTAATCAGAAAAATGTGACTGATAAAAGCAAAAGGATACAAGAAGAAATATATGGCCAGCAGAGTTAAGGACAATAATATACTTTAAAAACTGGTTCTTAAGAACAATTTGAATGCTGTTGCCTGAAAGGGGGGAAAAGGTAACTCAGAATAAATCGGGGGTGGTAGAGGGAGAGAAAATGGATACCCCTTTTTCTCAGAAGTGCAGATACGACCCACTCTGGTATCTAATCACCCAGTGGACCAATACCCCAGGTATGGTGCGGTGTATGATGAAGAGGAGAGGGGTAAGTCAGGTGAAAGCAAAGAGATGTGTGTTAGGGATAAGAATACAATTGATAGGGAAGGGGGAAAACCACAAACGCAGACCAGTATTACAACCAATAACAATAGCGACAGTGACTTCCAATGGGGCATAAAGCCCCGACCCAGGTAAATTCCTCCCTTGGCCAAGTGCCCTATAACAGAGATTGATTTCTTCCTACCTCACCTAGGTGCTGAATTGTGTGTGGTGCTGGTACTCAGGACCTCAACTCTCGGGCCAGTGGAAAGCCGTCAAGGAGGAACTCTGAGGAGCCCAGCGGAGGGATGGTGATCTCCGTGGAAGAGACGCCCTCCGGAGATGGAACAGCAGGATAAGGTAGGTGTTGAAGGTCGTCTCCGGTGTCTTTGGGTAGGTGTCACTCTCATCGACATGGTCGGAACCACGATGAAACCCGTACCGCACCGCGCACTGGCTGCCGCTCAGATGGACAGCCCCGCACCCGCGCTGGGGTCCGTCTTTTATAGATGTTAAGGCGGGAAAAACTGGACTGTTCCAAATAGCAACGCCAAGCAAGTCTGAGGTGATAGAACCTTCAGGGATTTGGGCGGGAAAACAGATGGAATGTCCGGAGCCCAAACGTGGGAAAATCCAGTCCTGACCAGTTGGGGCTAGCTTAGAGTCAGTGCCTCTGAGGTAAACAAGGATGGAGTTCCAAAGTCACGTCACAGACTCCATTTTGTATTTCTTATTTCAATTATCCCAACAGAATCCCCTCCTTAGTAATTATGCACAGTGTTAACAGCACAGTTACCATATATAATGTATTATACTTTGAACAAGCAAAGTGCAAACATGTTACAACTAAAATAAGAACCATAATAGCAGCCACATATTATAATAATAATATATGGAGATATACCTATCTCATAGGACTGGAAGGGACCTTGAAAGGTCATCAAGTCCAACCCCCTGCCTTCACTAGCAGGACCAAGTACCATCCCTGATAGATTTTTGCCCCAGATCCCTAAATGGCCCCCTCAAGGATTGAACTCACAACCTTGAGTTTAGCAGGCCAATGCTCAAACCACTGAGCTATCCCCCCACCCTTTATAGTATTAACAGGTCATACTATAGCATTTAAATCAGCTAACGTAAACATTGTATTACTTGATCTCCTTTTTGATTTCTTGAGCCTAAATACACACACAGATAAGATAACCACATATATAATAATTACAAGTTGGATAATCAAAACCACCACAATGGGATGAAGCATTATAACCCAGGCAGCTCGCATCTCCCCTGTACTGGAGCTAAATATATCTTCCCACCAGTGCATACGAGTTGTTTCATCCTTGATTTTCTTTAACACCCGCTTTATACTAGCAACTGCATGATGAACTGTGATTAGAGTTTTTAAACCCTCTGTTTGTAAATTGTTAATATAATAGGCTAGCTGCTTATGGTGAAGAAGCCTTTTAATAGCCTCCAACTCTGCTCCAATATGTATTGGCTCAAGTTAATCATATATTTTATAGTTTGTATGTCTTCTGTTTGTATGTCATGTAGGGTGATTTGGATATCAAATCCTACTATGCTGTAAATTTGACACAGACATATGTTGGCCGTAAAATTGTTTTTAATTTTATAAAACTTATTAACTATGAACATTGGTCAGAGGCTTCTAATGCAAAGACAATGTCTGTCCACTTCTAGCACTGCAGAATGATTGTCTAGGGAATGATGGTGTAGTTCATAATTGCAGATGCCTGGTTTAGTGTTTAAACATACATGTGATTCTTCTAACACAGCTGTAGTACACGTGTACCCCAATCCTTTCTGTTCTTCACACACCTGGAGATTAATCACTTTGTACTCCTTACCCCTAAAATGAACCCATTTACTTGTTTCCAAGGGTACCAATAAGGACTTAATTGCAAAGAGACTCATCTATAATTGGATAGATGTCTTCCTGGGTGGCTGCCTTTAGGGTGAGGACAAGGGCAATGATGGTATGGTTATGGGGGAAATAGGTGAAGTTAACTAGCTTCCACCATTGATGATGTGTTCTTTCAAAGTCTGTTGAGTTGGTCCATAGAATTCTTTTAAGTTCTAAAGGCAGATTGCCACTGAAACCATCTCTTATGATTGATTTGGCAATATCCAGGAGTCACTGCTGGGCCTCAGCGCATGCAAAGGCCTCTGACAGATTTGACTGTAGAATTCCTAAGGCTCCTAATACTCTGAGATGGTCCAGCTCTTGTACTTTGAGACAGTATGGTAATATATTTACAATGTCAAATTCTGTTTTGCCGAGCTCTAGTAGGGCTGAAGACAGTGGTTCAGATAGTGTCAAAACATCATGGCCCAATTCCCCAATTCTTTTGGCCAATAGATTTTGGTCTATTGTATTTAAAACTCCAAGTCCAGCTCCTACGTCACCCAGGACCTTTGCCACTAGATCACGTTTACGCCTTTGATACGTAGAGGTGGTCAAGATACCTTTAAGCCAGGCATTCCATCCTCTGAGAAGGGAAATGACGTATGGAGCACAAGTACTATGCATTGGGATGACGGAAATTTGCACAGGCATGATTATACGTTTAAGGACAAACTGGGGATCAATCATGATGATTCTTGTGACATCCTTCTTGATTACAAATGGTCCCACATAACTTATTCTTGGTGGTGGAGAGACAGTAATCTTAAAGTGGTCAACCAGTTCAAAAGGACCTTTCACTGTCCATTTCCCAGAGTCCGAGATGTTGATTCCTATAGTTAATTGCTCGGTACAAGTGACATTGTGTATAAGAACGGAATTATCCAAAAGACAAAATTTAGACGAAACATAATGGCTCAACGAAGTGGAACACTGATTATAGGAAGGATGACATGATAAATTCATAATGTGGTACTGATTATCCGGAGTGTATACATACAGTTTGACAATGGAGGTGCGAGGATTGTGATGGTGAAGAATGGCTGACATACTGAAATTCGCAGGTGACACATACGGTGGTACAGAGATCTTCATCTTAACACATTTAAAAGAGTCCCAGTCTTTGAGATCCTGTGAACATCCAAGAAATGGCGAGGGGTCTAACATCCAGCTGCATCCAGTGGATAATTTCTTTATGTACTTTAGTTGCCCAGTGGGGTTCAAACTTGGATCATGTTCCCGATTGTCATGTAGCGTGAAGGATATTAGGGTATTATTGCCTTTTTGTTCCTTAATAACCATATAACAATATCCTTCAAGTACATAGGCGTATACCATAACCAATTCCAACATGACGTCTTCAGGGATAATCCAATATGCTGGAGTTAGAGGTATTTTAGTAGAAAATTCCAAGAGATCTCTACCTCTTCTGGAGATTGGTACTAGCCCTCCAAATGACCGTACTTTAGGTGGAACCTTCCTAGTACTCTGCACTCACATGGCCATGTTCTTTAGTTTTCCTCACCTGTAAGAAGAGGACATGACATTATTAGTTCAGTTATTTATGTGGCTTTCCATCATTCTTTGGCATACTAGCAGTAGGATGACCCTTCCATGGCTTCAATTGGGAGCTGTGGAACCACTTTTGGATCTTTTTCTTTCCAGATCTTAATTCCAAAATATAGGTTGATGGACTGGCCTTGTTGATTATAGTCACTGGTCCCACCCATCTGGGACTCAGTGTATGATTTTTGTCCAAATAATATTTGAACAGGACTTGGTTTCCCACATCCTATTCAATATGTCTTAAATTGTTGTTCAATCTTTGGTCCACTTTCCTGATGTTACTTTTGAGATTGCTAGCTACAGTTTTTTGAACTTCTGTGGTGGTATTGAGCATAATCTTTATGTGCCGGTGAGTGACAACTCTTGGTTGGTATTTGTTGGGTGGCACCGCTCCTGGAATCCACCATTGTTCGGGTGTCAGCATAGGTCATCCAAATAGTGCTTCAAAGGGGGTGAACCCATGAGTACTAATGGTGGACCTAACGGCCATTAATATCAGTGGCAATCGTTGGTCCTAATTTTTGCCCATGGAATCGATCACCTTTCTGAGGGCTGTTTTTAGGGTACGGTTCGAGCATTCCACCAGCCCGGAGGCTTGGGGGTGACCTGCAATGTGGAACCTCTGGCGTATTCCCAAAGCGATACATAATTGTCTTGTAACCTCACCAGTAAAATGGGTACCCTGGTCCGAATCTGTAATTCTGGGCAGCCCAAATCAACTAAAAGCATTCTCTAGGAGCACCTTTGCCATAGTGGTTGCTGTGCAATTTCTCGTGGGATATCCTTCGATCCATTTTGAGAAACAATCTATCAGTACAAGACAATATACATTCCCATGTCCAGTCCAGGGCAGGGGACCAATGTAGTCTATTTGAACCCTAACCCAGGGTCCATCCACAGGTTGGTGCAACAATGGTCCTTTTCGGATTTGGGTATCAGGGTTGTTATAAGCGCAGCGCAGACAATTATTGATAAAGTGCTCGGTATCCGAAGAAATGGGAGGCCACCATCCCACTGTAGCCAATCCCTGTAGTGTCTTTTGATAACCCAAGTATCCTTGTCCATGGGCTAGTTGTACTAGCTCCTTTCTTAAAATAGTAGGAACCACTAGTATTGGTATCGGGTCCTCCTTGGTGTTATCAGGTTGATCAGATTTCTCCTTTGTAGACATTACCAACCTTGATGCATGCTTGAATATTCGGTGTGTTTTGCATTTGCCTTCCTTCAGTAACTTTGCAATTTCAGCATCCTGCCCTTGAAGATAGACTATGTCATGGTGATCTGTACAATCAACTGGTCTGACTGCACTGACGGTGTGATTCACTTTATTCCAAGTTGTTTCTGGCCCAAGAAGAGCAGCTTGTTTAGCTAGCTGATCCACTCTACTATTTAACAGTGAAATTTCAGCTTGATTCTGATGATGGGCCCTCCTTGCTTCCACTAAGGACCATGCATGGAGAAGGCATCCAGCATAACCTACAGGGTGTTTATCTGCTGATAACGTATTTCTCCACTTCCATACTGTCATCCAGTCAAGCAGTGCTCGCATTATCCAGTCTGAATGGGTGCAGACCGTGATGTTTGTATTGGTGTTGGCATTTTCTAGTGCAACAATGACAGCTATTACTTCTGCTGCTTGGGCTGAGTTATGTGGAACTGTGCCCTGGTAGACTTTATCAGAAATTACATGAAGTGCCACATATCCGAAGAACAATTTGAATGCTAACAATGGTACTGGTCCATTACTAGATGAAATGGTAGAATTATCAATAATAATGCAGACAAGGGCACTGGAACGGGGGTGCCAGGGGGCCATGGCCCCATCATTTTAAAAAGCGGCAGGGCTATTTCCTCTCACTTTTTACTGTAAGGTCAAGCAATGGGTGCAAGGGGGCAGAGAGGAGGGTATGGGGGCGGGGTCTTGGGGGGAAGAGGTGACGTGGGGATGGGGGCTCGTGTGGAATTGATGATGCAAAGGGGGGGCCATGGCTCGGGCACCAGTGGCCCCGCCACTTTTGGGGAGCGTCTGCTGCTCCTGAATGCTGAAAAGGAAGAAGGGTTCAATAAATATTTCTGTTCTGCATTTGGGAAAAAACAGATGAAGTTGTCATGTCATATGAAGAGGAGAACACTCATTCCATTCCACTAGTATCTGAGGAGAATGTTAAACAGCAGTTACCAAAGTGAGACATTTTAAAATCAGCAGCTCCAGATAACTTATATCCAAGAGTTTTAAGAGGGTTGGCTGAGGAGCTCATTGGACCATTAGTGGTGATTCTCAGTAAGTCTTGAACACTGGGGAAGTTCCAGACAACTGGGAGAAAGCTAATGTTGTGCTAATACTTTAAATGTTAAATGGGATGACCTGGGTAATTAGAGGCCTTTCAGTCTGACATGGATCCCTGGCACAATAATGGAGTGGCTGATACGGGACTTGGTTAATAAAGAATTAGAAGAGAGTCATATGATTAATACCAATTAGCATAGGCTTATGGAAAACAAATCCTGTCAAACTAATTTGATATCTTTTTTTGATGAGATTATAAGTTTCATAGATAAAGGTAATAGTGTTGATGTACTATACTGAGATTTCTGGAAGATGTTTGACTTGATACTACACAACATTTTGATTAAAAAACTGGAACATTATATAAAATTAACATGGCACGCATTAAATGGATTAAAAACTGGCTTACTGATAGGTCTCAAAATATAATTGTAAATGGGGAACCATGATTGATCGGAGGAGTTTCCAGGGGGTCACATAAGGATCATTTTTTTGTCCTATGATATTTCACATTTTTATCAAGGATGTGGAAGAAAACCTAAAATCATCAGTAATAAAGCCTGCAGACAACACAAACATTGGGGGAGTGGTAAACAACGAAGAGGACAAATTACTGATACATTTGGTAAGCTGGGCGCAAGCAAACAATATGTGTTTCAATGTGGCTAAATGTAAATGTACACACCTGGGAACAAAGACCGTCGACCATACTTACAGGATGGGTGACTCTGAAAAAGGGTTTGGGGCAGTGCTGGATAATCAGCTGAACATGACCTTCCAATGTGATGCTGTGGCCCAAAGGGTTGATGTGATCCTTGGATGCATAAACAGGGGAATCTGGACTAGGAGCAGAGAGGTGATTTTATCTCTGTACAGTATTTGGCACTAGTGCGACCACTGCTGGAATCCTGTGACCAGTTCCGGTGTCCATCTTTCAAGAAGGATGTGGATAAATTGGAGAGGGTTCAGAGAAGAGCCACGAGAATGACTAATGGATTAGAAACATGCGTTATAGTGATATCCTCAAGTGCTGAACTTATTTACCTTACCACAGAGATGGCTAATTAGTCTATAAGTACCTACACGGGAAACAAATATTTGATAACAGAGAAAGGCATAATACGATCCAGTGGGTGGAAGTTGAAGCTAGACAAATTGAGACTGGAAATATAGTGTATATTTTCAACAGGGAGGGTAATTAACCAGTAGAACAATTTCCCAAGTGTTGTGATGAATTCTCCATCACTGGCAATTTTGAAATCAAGGTTGCATGGTTTCCTTTAAGTTCTGCTCCAGGAATCTATGAAGCTGAATCTTTGCTGCTACAGTCTCCGTACATTGCATGTGTGCTGAGCATACTCCAACCAGAGGCCCCGATGCCGTAGGTGCTTCAGCCATGGAGCACCCATGGAAAAAAATTAGGGGTGCTTAGCACCCACCGGCAGGCAGGTCCTCCTCCCCCCAGTGCCTCCTGTCTGCCGGCAGCCCCACTGATCAACTGCTCCCCCTCTCTCCCAGAGCTTCCCGCCCATCATGATCAGTTGTTCCACCGTGTGCAGGAGGAGCTGGGGGGAGGGGGAGGAGTGGGGACAGGATGCGCTCGGGGGAGGGGTGGAACTGGGTGGGAAGGGGCGGGGTGGGGGCTTGGGGCAGAGCAGGGGGTTGAGCACCCCCAGGGCCCAGAGGAAGCCGGAGCCTGTGGCTCCAGCCCTGGTCTCTTCCACCCACACTGAACATGTTGTACAGACCCACTGCCCTTCATCAGCACTGATCCTGTTCCTAACCCCACAGACCCCCTGCTCTTCTACCGCACGGAGCCAGCCCCACAGACCCCCTGGATGGGACAGGGCACAGACAGAATAGATCCTGCTATGGGTTCCCATCGAAATACACCTCGGCCGAGGGAAAGGCGCACTGTGCTTGGAGCCAACTTTCATTTTTCCACCGGCTCTTATTTACGAGTTGGGATGGAGAGAACAATGAGGGACATCTTCAAATCCCGACTGGCTGCCTTGCGGGAGGACGGGCTTTGGTCAAACACAAGCAATGGGCTGAGCACAGGGAGAGCTGATGCAGCTCTCTGGCCTGTGTTATGCAGGAGCTCAGTCGAGATCATTGGTTCCCAAACTGGGGGTCGTGACCCCTCAGGGGGTCGCACGGTTATTATGTTGGGGTCACAAGCTGGCCGCCTGCACCCTCAAACCCCACTTCACCTCCAGCATTTCTAATAGTGTTAAATATAAAAAAAGGATTTGTAGTTTATAAGCGGGGGGGGGAGGGTCGCACACAGGCTTCCTGAGCGAAAGGGGTCCCCAATACAAAAGTGTGAGACCCACTGGTCCAGCTGATCTAATGGCCCCTCCTGGTCTTACACTCCATGGCCCTGGGCTGTAGGGGTGGGGTCGATACAGGGGCAAGTAAGAAAATGTTTTTTTTCTTTAACCCCTCCCCCCAGCACTAGAATTAAACCCCAAAACTCCATCCCAGGAGCATGAAGGTTGCAAAGTCTAGAAGTGAAAAGTTCAGCAATGCCAGAGGGCAGATTGCCCGTGTCATCCCTCACTCGGCCCCCTCGTGCGAGCACGTCATGGTACAGTCTGTTCTTACACAAGCACGTCCTGTTCGCTCCGTGAGTCGGACATTTCCTAACGTGCCAGCGCTCAGCTTCGTCGCGTGAATCATGTTCTTTTACGGTAGGTTTATGGTATGAAATAATTACCTGGGGTGCAAAAATCTACCAGCTGGCTGAGCGCTCTCATTCACACATGGGCACACGCGTGCCAGCGGAGCCCCAGCTGGGCTGGAAGGAGAATTCAGTTTCCATGTTTGCCCTCACTCGAGGGGGGGAGGAGAACTGGGTTTCCTTGTTTAATGGGCAAATCGGCTGGGTAACAGAAATACTCAGTGCCCCGAGTCTCCTACACCCAGCCCATTCTGAATCCCTGCAGTGGGGGTGGGGTGCATTGTGTCTCATTAATGTCCCATCCAGTGCAGTGGGCAGACAGGGCTGGGAGAGGGATGTATGATCCATTGGGACTGCAGAGAGAGACTCAGAAGAAAACACAAGGGAGTGAGTTGGGATTGGGAAGAGGGCGAGGGGAAAGGGCTGGTCTGTCACACCGCCCCCCCCCCACTTCAGACACCTACACAGTGAGGCTGCAGCCTGCTTGCCCTGGCTTGGTGTCAGCTCCAGGGATGCAGAGAGCTGGCCCCAGGTCACTGCCCCTTGCTGGTTTACCCTCAAATATTTACCTGTCCCCTGTGACGGTTCAAAGGTAACAGGGATTTCAGCACCACCAGGCAGTCAGGGCCCCTTGGGGCGGGTGAAGCTGGGGGTGTGGCAGGAGGCCTCTGCCCAGGGGAGAGCGATTCAGGAGGTGGGTGAGTGTCAGGCATCAGGCCTGGGGCCCGTATCCCTTAGATCGGCATCCATGGAACGGCTCAGGTCTCCGTCACGGCCAGTCCTGGCATCACAGAGCCCAATTCTGCCTTCAGTCACAGCTGGGCATCCCGAGACAGCCCCAGCCAACGACCCAAACAGGCTGCGCAGCCCCAGTGTGGTCTGGGCACAGCTGCCGGAGCGTCTCCCAGAGCAGCATTCGCCCCCCGGAAATCAGAGCTGGGACTGAGCGACTGGGGACAGCTCACCCTGCCCCTCCCGATCCGGCCCTGTCCCCGGTCAGTGCAGGGCTTTCCCAGGCTGGATTGAAATGACTGAGGGGGTAGGTCTGCAGCGCCCCCTGCTGACCAGGCAAATGGCTCTCACGATGAGGAAACGCCTGGCGGTGCCCAGCGTGAGCCCATCACTGCTTTGGTGGTGGCAGCAGGAGGCGGCACTGTGGGAGGTTCGAGCTCAGTGATATTCAGGCAGGAACACAAGTGCCGGAGGGGAAATGGGGATTGTTCTGAACAGTTTATGTCAGTGGTTCTCCACCTGTGGCCCAAGGACAAACAGGGGTTGGCAAACTATGTCTAAGGAGTCCGCGAAAGGCCGTCATTCCCATAGAACAGGGCAGAGGCGCCGACTTTGACAGTTCCTGGGGGCTGCTCAACTCCCCCTCCCCCCAGGTCCCGCCCCCACTCCACCCCTTCTCCCAAACCCTGACCCCTCTTCTTCCTGACCCCCCCACTCCACCCCTTCTCCCAACTCCCCACCCCTCCTCACTTCTTAATGCCTCCACTCTGCCCCCACCCCTCCCCCTGCCTCTTCCTGTCCCCGCTCCTCCCCCACCCAGCGCCTCCTGCACGCCTCTGAACAGCTGATCCTTGGCGGGCGGGAGATGTGGGGAGGAAGGGGGAGGAGCTGTTGGGCAGGGCCCTCCAGCGGGTGGGAGATGCTGGGTGGGGGAGGGAGAAGAGCAAATCCACAGGGCTGATCCAGCCTTGGAGCACCCACACACTCGGCGCCTATGGAACAGTGGTTTTCAACCTGTGGTCTGCGGCCCCCTGGGAGTCCACAGACATGTCTAAGATTTCCAAAGGGATCCGGCACCTCCATTTGAAAATTGTTAGAGGTCTGCAAATGAAAAAAGGTAGAAACCCCGGGGTTTCTATCTAAGCAATATCTGAATGAGCAAAGAAAAGCCAATTATCCAGCCTGAGGGCTGAATATCAGAGACCCGCTGCAAACAATGGAGGTGTGAGAGATTAAGAATATAAGAACAGCCAGACTGGGTCAGACCAAAGGTCCATCTAGCTCAGGATCCTGACAGTGACCAGTGCCAGGTGCCCCAGAAGGAATGAACAGAACAGGTAATCATCAAGTGATCCATCCGCTGTCGCCCATCCCCAGCTTCTGGCAAACAGAGGCTAAGGACACCATCCCTGCCCATCCTGGCTAATAACTATTGATGGACCTATCCTCCATGAACTTATCTAGTTCTTTTTTGAACCCTGGCATAGTCTTGGCCTTCACAACATCCTCTAGCAAAGAGTTCCACAGGTTGACTGTGCATTGTGTGAAGAAATACTTCCTTTTGTTTGTTTTAAACCTGCTGCCTATTAATTTAATTTGGTGACCCCTAGTTCTTGTGTTATCTGACGGAATAAATAACAATTCCTTTTTCGCTTTCTCCACACCAGTCAAGATTTTATAAACCTCTATTATATCCGCCATTAGTTTTCTCTTTTCCAAGCTGAAACGTCCCAGTCTTATTAATCTCTCCTCATACGGAAGCTGTTCCATACCCTAATCATTTTTGTTGCCCTTTTCTGAACCTTTTCCAATTCCAATCTATCTTTTTTGAGGTGGGGCGACCACATCTGCATGCAGTATTCAAGATGTGGGCGTACCATGGATTTATATAGACGCAATATGATATATTCTGTCTTATTATCTATCCCTTTCTTAATGATTCCCAATGTTCCATTCGATTTTTTGACTGCCGCTGCACATTGAGTGGATATTTTCAGAGAACTATCCACAATGACTCCAAGAGCTCTTTCTTGAGTGGTAGCATCTAATTTAGACCCCATCATTGTATATGTATAGTTGGGATTATGTTTTCCAATGTGCATTACTTTGCATTTATCATTTTGCCATTTTGTTGCCCAGTAACACAGTTTTGTGAGATCCTTTTGTAGCTCTTCACAGTCTGCTTTGGATTTAACTATCTTGAGTAGTTTTGTATCATCTGCAAATTTTGCCACCTCACTGTTTACTAGTTTTTACAGATCATTTATGAATATGTGGAATAGGACTGTGCCCAGTACAGACCCTTGGGGGACACCACTATTTACCTCTCTCCATTCTGAAAACTGACCATTTATTCCTACTCTTAATTTCCTATCTTTTAACCAGTTACCAATCCATGAGAGGACCTTCCCTCTCAGGGCCGGCTTTAGCAAGAGCGGGGCCTGATTCCTGGGGGCAGGGCTTGCTGCAAGCCCCGCCCCCAGGAATCGAGCCGCACTCCGGCCGTGTTTGCCGGGCTTGGGTCTGGCCCAGAGCCCCTTGGCGGCCGGAGCCGAGCCGCGCCGCGGGGGCCGGGCCAGGGGGCCGGAGCTGCGCTGCGGGGGCCGGGCCGGGCGGCCGGACCTGAAGCCGTGCCGCGGGGGCCGTGCCGTGCCGGGGGGCCGGACCCGAAGCCGTGCTGCGGGGGCCGGGCTGGGGGGCTGGACCCGAAGCCGCACCACGGGGGCCAGGCCGGGCTGGGCCGGAGCTGAAGCCGCGCCGCGGGGGCCGGGCCGGGCCAGGGGGCCGGAGCCGAAGCCATGCTGCGGGTTGGGCCGGAGCCGCGCCGCGGGCCGGCGCACTCGGCCGGAACCGGGGCTGGACTAGGCCGTGCCACCCCGGAGCCCTTCTCGCGCCCCCCACCACTCCGGGTTATCTGATGCTACCTGCCCACCCGCCCCTGCTTCTTTTCAGACTTCCCGCGAACCTCTGATTCGCGGGAAGCAGGGGAGGGGGAGGAGCAGGGGGTGGAGCATTCAGGAGAGGGGAGGAGGGGGAAGTGAGCTGGGGGCAGGGTGGAGAGCTGCGGCGCGGGGCCCTCTTAGCGCAGGGCCCAATTCAGCCGAATCGGCTGAATCAGCCTAAAGCCGGCCCTGTTCCCTCTTATCCCATGACAGCTTACTTTGTTTACAAGCCTTTGGTGAGGTACATTGTCCAAGGCTTTCTGAAAATCTAAGTACACTATATCCACTGGATCCCCCTTGTCCACATGCTTGTTGACCCCCTCAAAGAATTCTAGTAGATTGGTGAGGCATGATTTCCCTTTACAAAAACCATGTTGACTATTCCCCAACAAATTATGTTTATCTATGTGTCTGATAATTTTGTTCTTTACTATACTTTCAACCAGTTTGCCGCGTACTGAAGTCAGGCTTACCGATCTGTAATTGCCAGGATGACCTCTAGAGCCCTTTTTACAAATTGGTATCACATTAGCTATCCTTCAGTCATTTCAGTACAGAAGCTGATTAAATGATAGGTTATAGATTACAGTTAGTAGTTCTGCAATTTCACATTTGAGTTCCTTCAGAACTCCTGGGTGAATACCATCTAGTCCTGGGGACTTATTACTGTTTAGTTTAACAATTTGTTCCAAAACCTCCTCTAATGACACCTTAATCTGGTACAGTTCCTCAGATTTGTCACAAAGAAAAGACTGCAAGACTATTTTATTATGGAAAGGGTCAGGCAGCCTAAATATTGGGGTTGCTACTAGCTCCCCCTATAAACATCACCAGCAACAGGATTTAAATACTACCAGGTGTGTTAATGTAACGTTATGGTTACAGAACCCAGGCCCGGGCAAAGAGAAAGAGAAATGTCTTTTTGTGACTGCCCCCTTGCTGAACACAGGACAATATCATCTTTCAATATGGGAGCACATCCTATTCCCCAAATATTAAAGTCCAGTTCTCTTCCCCCCTTAGAGAGGCATGTGTAGCCCTCTGGGACATATTTGTGCCATACTTTCCAACTAAGACTGAGCTTGTGGTCGTGACTCTTTGGTGAATCTTTCACACACTGGCCCTGGGGAAAGCCCCTGCACCTACAAACTGCATCAGGTGCCTTTAACATCTGCACAAAGGAAAAGGAGCTTCCCGCTTTTAAAAGGGATCTACAAAGAGTTCTTGCTTCTTTACGATGGATAGGGAGGGTCTGAACGGTCTATGGATTTATTTTTATTGCTCCCTGTTTACCCTGTAAGTAGCAGGAATGTCAAGTCTGATCTGCTCTGGGGTCTCTGGAGGACTGGCTGGGTATCCCACAGCATGTACTTTAGGCTCTCACGCCGTGGTTGACTGGGGCTAGACCTTGACTTTCACAGAGTTCGCCTTTCCCCACAGTGTTCATTGGTCCATGGAATTAAACAGACGGTAACAAAACATACCAAAAAAACCAAAAACAAGCAAGAGTTGTAAGGAGTCGGACAAGCTATTCCTCCCTCTCTCAAGCCTTCACTTTTAAAATCAATTTAGTTCAACCCATGCAAGCCGGTGGAGGTGCTCCTGTCGGTCTGAGAGAAGAGTTGATTCTGGTTGAGCTTCAATTCCTAATTGATTGAACCTAAATTATAATAACCTCCTTCACACCACAATAAGTGAATCCACACAGGGGTTTTCATTGGTTTAAGTAAACTGGTTTAAAAACTAATTTCAGTTCAACTGGTTCATTTTCATGTAGACGTGTGTAATGAGAGCAGCTCTGCGAGGCAGGGCTGGAACCCGGGGAGCGGACGCTGATGCTGCACAACCCAGGGTTAAAGCAAAACCCCACAGCAATGACCTAAGGGCTGGGGAAGGGGACAGAGCCACGGTCCCAGAATCTGGCTACTCTAAGGATGCACAGGAGCCGTGTGAGGAGCAGCAGCAGGGCAGGCACAAAGCGAAAAAACAGCCTCACAAAGACATGGGGGGGCTTTGTATTTTGTTTTACACTGAACCTGCCACTCCAGGCAGGGCGGGCAGCAAACCCCAGGCGTCCCCACTGCAGCCACTGGTCCCCGTATGTGACAGACAGCTGGGATCATGCGGACCGGTCTGGAGGCTGAGAGATGGGAGAACAGGTGGGATGTTTGCAGAGCGAACAGGGAGGCGTTGGCTGAAGAAGGTGCTACGGGGGATAGTGCAGCTGGAACGGGGAAGAGCAGCAGCTGAGATGAGGCCTGTCCGTGCCCCCCCGATCCTGGGGTGTCGGCTGCCAGCGCGGCGCTCTCGGGACGGAAGGGGAGGGGGCTGCCCAGCAGGGGCGGGGGCTTCAGCGGGAATTTTCCATCGTGTCAGCATCAGGGGCTTTAAACAAACACAAACATCCCCTGAGATGGGATCAAAATCACCCCCCCACACACCCGGCAGACACCTGTGGACATGGCCCCCCAGAACTCTCCCAACCTGATAAGACTCTCCCCTCAGAGTCACCCCCCGCCCTCAAGACAGATTCCCTTGTGCCCCACATAGACCCTTCCCCCAAGATGTCTCTCCCCCCACACACATGGTCCTGGTGGGTTCCATGCTCCCATCTCCCCCTCCTTTGCCATCTACAACACACACAGACCTCTCCAGCCCATGGACTCCCCCACCCATAAAGTTGTAGGGACTGGAGTTGTGTGTGGGTGCATCACACCTACCTGAGCCGCAGGGGGCGCTGTACTCAGCCTCTGTGTGTTCACCTGTAACAGCAAGGGATGTAAGGAATGGAGGAGAGACCCAGTGGGGGGATGAGAACCCCTCCCCCAATCCCACACAGGCAGAGTCTGTTACCCCATGTGACGACGTGGTGGAGTTTCTTGTTTTCCTTGTTTCCTATGGGGGGATTCGCTTGGTTTTCCTATGGTTGGCGTGCAGAGGGGGTGGGACTCAGTTTCTCTAGGTGTTACGGGTTTAACGAGGTGATGGGAGAGAGAGTTTGTGGTTACAGAGGACCAGCGAGGGAACTTGGGACCTCAGACACTGGCGGGGAGAATGGAGACCCCAGCGACTGGTGACCTGGTGACCCGGAGGCTCAGCTCAGGAGTCACAGCCAGTTCTGGCCAGTGGGAGGAAAATGGGCTGTGAAGAGAGGACCCGGTGACCTGACCAGCCAGTTCCAGCCAGAGGGGGCCAGAGGACAGAAGAAAGAAGAGGAGGCCCAGGAGACCCTGTTTACGACCCTGTTTACCTGGAGAGAAGAAAATGGACAGAGGCAGGGTTTGGGGCCAGTGATATCAGAGGCCTGGCTGGGAATCAGGGGGACTCGGGGCTGGAGAGGGGGAGCAGGCAGAGCCCACCTGGATGCAGGGGAGACTGGGATGTGCTGTGCTGAGGGAGACCAGGCCTGAGGCCCTGAGAGTTTCCTGTGCTGTGTTCAACGCTCAATAAACCCTCCTGTTTTACGCTGGCTGAGAGTCACTACGGTCTAGGTAGAACAGGGTTGCATCAACCCCTTTGGGGGGTGGAGGCCCCAGATGTCCAGAGTGAGTGGACTCCCCAAAGGGGCCCACAACGAGAAACAGGTGTGCTAAGGCTCAGAGAGGTGCGGCTCTAGGAGGTGGAGGGGCCTAACCCCGAGAGAGAGTGGACCCCCGAGAAGGGCTGTCTCACTGAAAGGGGCACCCCCCCATGGACTCCCTGGGGCCAAGAGTGGGCACAATCTGTGAGTCCGTGACACCCCAGTCCCAGGGGATCACTGCTGTAGGTCTGAGCCCTAGAAGGGAGTGGGAGGTCACCCCCAGCTATCTGAGAGGGGCTGTGCGCTCTCTCCCATCCCCTATCTCCAACTAAGTCAGACGGGCCCAGCAATCACCACTGAGTCGCCCCTCAAAACGCTCATGGAAACCGTCCTGCCACCTCCTGGCCCAGCACAAAGGGTTCTGGGGGCGTCTGAGGAGCTGGATGGCAGGGGAAACGTGGGGGGCCCTGAAGGGGTGGGACTCCCCAGCTCCCGCTGGGACGGCCCCAGTTACACCAGCCGCACCATCCCCAGTAGCCTGACAAGCACCCAGCTCCCGTGTCCCTTGCAGTGAGCGACCCCACAGATCGAACCTGGGAAGGCTCTGACCTGAGTGGGATTTATGGAAATGGGGCACTTGGCACCTCGGGAGATTTCAGTGACCCCACGCCCTGAGCGTGACACAGAGCCCACGAGAACAGCTGTAATGGGGGCGGAGCCAGCGCAGGACATGCCCACCCAGCCACTGACTGTGACACAGAGCCTAGAGTAGCTGTAATGGGGGCGGGTCCTGGGCGGGACTCACCCGTCTCGTAGTAATCATACAGTCTCACTGGGGCTGCTCTGAGATTCTTCACCGGGAAATCCTGCTCCAGGGAGAAGGTGAAACTCGCCGCCTCCTTTGTCAGCTACCGAGAGAGCGACAGAGCGAGCGCCTGGGCTGAACGTCTGCACTGGCAGCTTGAACCCCCTCCTCCCCGAGGCTTGCACTGACCCAGTCGCTTCCTTCTGCCCCTGCAGCCTGGAGCAGTGAGAAAATGCTACCCCTGAATCCCTGTTCCACCCCCCTGCAAAATGTGACCCCGTTTCATCACATTCAGGGCCCAGCTCCAGCCCCCCAACCCTGAGCTCCCCGTCGCTCCGTTCACAGCCCTCGCTGGGGTTTGGCTGAGTCTGGTCCCATCTCCCCGTCCTTTCTGGAAACGGGTCACTTGGAACCAGGGGAGATTTCAGTAACCCCATGCCGTGCGTGTGACACAGAGCCCACGAGAGCAACCGTAATGGGGGTGGAGCCAGGGCAGGACACGCCCTCCCCATTCACACCAGGCCCCCGGAGCCCCGAGCCGCCCGCACTCACCTGGTCCAGATAGAGCATCACCTGGTCGTTCTGCACCTCCAGCCTCTTCACCAAACGCTGCTTCTCCAGCTAGGAGCAGAGGGAGGAAACGGCTGAGCCAGGAACAGAGGGGCTGGGGCCGGAGTCACTGCTCTGCTGGGGCTGGAACATGGGGCACCAAACGCCCCCGTGGCCGAGGGGCCTGGCTGCCACCCCCCATGCCAGTCACACCTGAGCACTGGGTGTCTGCTGGGGGAGGGGCGGGAGTCTAGACATGGGCGTTGTGTCGTAGGGAGAGCTAAGCAGGGTCCGGACCTGCTCAGTGACTGGATGGGAGACCCAGGGCTGCACAGTGCCCCACGGCAGGGGGCAGGGCTCTGCAGGGGGAGCTCCCCCTGGGGGTCAGAGCTGCAATCTGTGCTCTCCTGGAGGTCTGGGCTCTCCCCCATGGATCAGCCCCTGGTTTCATGCTGTGTGACTGGCCCGGCCTGTTCTCCTCCCTGGGAAGCTCACCTGCCGCAGGGAGCTCTTGACGGGGGTGTAGCCGGACGGCAGCTTGGCCTCGATGATGGCCATGTTGGAGGCTGGGCGCTCCCCGCTGTACCTGCGACAGGAGCCGTGCGCTGAGCTCGGGGTTTGCCCTGGATACAGACCCAGGGGGATGGAGGGGGAGGGGAGGCCTCCCGTCTTCTCGGCCCTGCAGGCGTCTCTAATGTCCTCTGCCTGCTCTGGGCTGTGAGCCCCACAAGCCTAGGGTTACCATACGTCCATATTTTCCCGGACATGTCTTGCTTTTTGGTTCTTAAATCGCCATCCGTGAGGAATTTTTAAATATCTAAAAACATCCGGGATTTTGCCATTATTATTTTTTCCCCAAGAAAGAGTTGATCATTCAAGAAAGAAAGTGAATGTTGATCACTTGAGAGAGTGCCCGCTTTTTCCCCCTAGCTCCCAGCGCTTGCACTGCGAAACAGCTGTTTCGTGCGGCTGGAAGGCAGGGGGAGGAGCGGGAATGTGGCGTGCTCAGGGGAGGAGGCAGGGCCGGGGCAGGGATTTGGGGAAGGAGTCCAATGGGGCAGGGAGGGGGCAGAGTTGGGGAGGGGACTTGGGGGAAGGGGTTGGAATGGGGGCAGGAAAGGGGCGGGGAAGGGGTGGAGTTGGGACGGGGGCGGGGGGCGCGAGCAAATACCCCCTACCCCGTGTAGTGTCCTCTTTTTTGAATGTTCAAATATGGTAACCCTGCGCTAGGCCCCGGACAGCCCTGAGCTCCCCAGGCAAGTGGCCCCGGCCCCAGGAGCTCCTTGGGAGACGACTGTCCATTAGATCAGCCCCGGGACCAGCCCTTTAGTCCCTGGCACATTCCAAGGGGCCCCTGCCTCTGCCCCGAGCCCTGTGGGGGGATGGCTCCCCCGGTGATCGATTCCTGCCCCACCCTGGCCCTGCAGTGGGGCGGCTCTGCCCCGGCCATTTCCCCGCTGCCTGGGGCCTGCCCCTGCCCCCGGGCGCTCGGACCCAGCAGGGGTGGGGGGCTGGGGCTCGTACCGGGCATGCAGCACGAGGCTGAAGTGGGATCTGGCGCTCTCGGTGCACTCCTTCGGCTCCGTCTCCACCCGCAGGTCAAAGGTCATGGCACTCTTTGGGGGCGGCACATTGTAGCGCAGAGTCAGCTGGGAGAAAAGCAAGAGGGTTGGGGCAGAGCCTGCTGCCTCCGCCACTGCAGATCAGAGCCTGGGTCCAGAGCCAGGCGCCGTGGGGCAGGGCAAGGGCACAGCCAGTCACCGCTGGGCCGGCTGGTCCTCAGGGGCTCCTGCACTCACCTGCACAAAGACACAGCCCTTGCCGCTGGCCCGCACCGTGTACTGCCCGGGGATCTCCTGCAGGGCCGCTCGCTGCAGCACCAGCCGGTTGGCGTTCTCCACGTGGAATTGCTGCCGGGCCCCGGCCTGGGAGCTCACTGTCACCGACACAGCCATGCTCGCGCTGTACGTCAGGGCCGCGTATTTGGCCTGGGCCTGCAGGGCCACCACCATGTCCTGGGGAGGAGAATCACCGAGCTGCTGTCACGCTCTGGGGAGAGGAGCCCGGCTCAGACTCACTGCAGCAGGATCGGGACCCGCCGGGGCGCTGACACTGGCACCCCGGCTCCCAGCCCCTGAGGGCAGGGGACTCTGCACCCAGGACTCCCTCTGCCAGGAAGGGCCCCAGGTCAGCTGTGGAGATGCTGCCCCCGGGGGGACTCTTGCTCCACCAGGCCCCCAGTGCTGGTTTGCCCAGAGGGCAGGGGTGTTACCTGCGTCGAGGCGAAGTCCCCGTAGAGGTTCTGCTGCTTGCTGAGCCAGCGGACGATCTGGGTGGCGGTCGCCATGTCGGCAGCAGACACGTTGGGCAGGGCGAGATAGGCCAGGAGCACATAAGCCGTCATCTCCACCTCCGCCGACGGGGCCTGGTTCCAATAGGGGCTGGGCAGGGCCTTCACCTTCCTCTGCCAGTGCAGCTGTCCCCCTAGGAGAGGGGCCAAGGGAAGGGCAGCCCCATGGCTGCAGTTACAACACAGTGGGTCACCTGTTTGCTTTCCAAAGGGGCCCCAGGGGCTTCCCAGGCCAGAGGGACTCCTGCTCCCCACTGAATGCAGCCACCTCTGGGGCAGGACACGGTAGCTGATTCACAGAACACAGCTGGGACTGAATCCTGGACCTCTGACTCGAACCCCCTGAGCCTCTGCTGTCTGAGCTAAAAGTCAAGTCCAGGTGGGTCACTGGCTGCAGGCCACCCCTAAGCCTCTGGGGCGCGGCCGCTCGGGGACAGAGGTGCTGTTAGCCGAATGGGGCCCTAACCAGGAATATTCCCCCCGCCCCCAACAAGCCCATTACAAATATTAACTGCATTAGATTCACAAACCAAAAAATATCTCAACTCCCCCACACTGACACTCTCGTAAACAGGCCACATTACATTAGTTGAACGGGTTTTGGGGGCAATACCAAACTGGAGGCCCCATGAGCTGCTTGGGGCCCTAAACAATTGTTCAATCTGCTTGTGCCTAGTGCTGCCACTGCTAGAGGGGGGCAGAGAGGCCCTGAGGGAGTGCGGGGTCCCCCAGGGCTGGGGGCAGGAGGGGAGCAGGACCCAGCTGTCGGACAGGGTTTGGAACTGACACTGGGGTCTCACCCCCCTCCACAAGGTCTTTGGGACCTCGCAGATGGGTCCTGTAACCCGAAGGCTGTTTTACCCACCTAGGGCAGGGGCCAGCACTTCTGCACCCAGCACTCCTTACCCACCTCGGAGCAGGGCAGGAGGCGACTCACACAACTTGTGGGCACAGACCAGCTGCAGCCGCCGCGCCGGGGCTTGGAGAGAAGGGACTTTTCACCTGAGCCGAGACAGGACAGAGCCGCCCGGACCATGCAGGCGGCTCCTCTCTGTGGGGGTTGGGCTGGGAGTGGCACAAACCCAAGGGCATCTGTGCAGGGAAAGGCTAGGGGAACTGGAGCTGAGGGACGGGCAGCCTCCCAGGGGTCCATGGGGGGCACACGGTGTAGACAAGGGGGCACCCAGAGACCTGCTTCCCTGTACAACCCCCTCTCCCAGAGACGGCAGGGCCTAGCTGGCCGCAAGCCCAATACAGCCTGTTCCCCTCCCAGTATTAGCAGGGCCAAGCCGAGAAGCCTTGGGCAGGGACTCCCCAGCTGGGATGTCCCCAATACAGGATGGGGGCTGGGATCCTGCGGCATCTCCCCAGGGCTCGGTTATGGCCCGTTCCCCTTGGGAGCTGCCTACACAAGGCCCTGCCCCATGGGCTCTGAGCCCATGAGACCCCGTTATGCTCCTGGCCCCGGGCGCTTTAGAGAGCTGGGTTGGGACATAGGGCTTTGCCCCTCTAGGTTCCCAGCTCTGATCCCCCCAGGCTGGCAGCGACCCAGCCTCATCCCCCTTCGCTCCGTGCGCTGGGCCCTGAGGGTTGGACTAGATGACCTCTTGAGGTCCCTTCCAACCCTGATATTCTATGAAATGGCGGGACGATCTCACTCCAGCTCTGAGGGGAGAAATGTCCCCACGACCAGAGCCCAGCGCGTCGGCCCCTCGCTGGCAGCCTCAGCAGAGACCACGGACTGACTGGGCCACGGAGACCCAGCTCCCCTTCCAGGCTGAGGAGGCTCCGGGGCAGGGGGCCCCTGGGTGGGCAGGGCCATGGGGGGCAGCTGGCCCTGCCCTGTGTCCAGAGGCCAGAAGTGAGGAGAGCACTAGAGCGAGGTGCTGCCGGTACCGGCGCTGACGCTGTGCTGGGCCAGGCTCTGCAGAAGGGCGTCCTGCAGCTCAGTGCTCCCCGCCAGCCCGAAGGCGTAGGCCAGCAGTGCCTGCGTGTAGAGGTCGCTGGTGCTCGACTCCCGGAGGCACTGGAGGGCCCTGGTCACCATGGGGTCCTGGGACAGGGGAGACACCGAACAGACTCCCCGTCAGGCTGAGACGGGCAGAGGAGACACCCTGCGCCTGGGTGTGTCCCCCGGCAACCACCCCATGGGGCCCTAATATCCCCTCCCGCCAGCCTGTCGTCACCTCCCCCGACCCATCCCCCCACCGCCACCCACAGCCTGCGCCCCACAAGCCTTGCCAGACCCATCCCCCGAGCGCTAGACACCGAACAGACTCCCCGTCAGGCTGAGCCGGCCAGAGGTGACGCCCCGTGCCTGGGCGCATCCCCAGGCAACCACCATATGCAGCCTTAACAATGTTTCACCAGGGAGGCAGCTGTCACCTTCCCCGACCCATCCACCCCCCCAACCACTACCCGTGCCCTTGGCCCATTTATAAACAGCCCACCCAAGCCTCGCCCAGATCCCCCCCAGAGCCAGACCCAGAAAAAGGCCGAGCCACTGAATCTTTCTGGTGCCCTGACCCCACTATCCCCATCCCAATATCTCCCTGACCTGCCTCCCAGTACCAACCCCTCTCCCCACCGCCCCCAACAGAACCCCAAATCCCTCCCTAGTACCAACCCCCCACAGCTCCCCTTGCTCACCCCAAACCCTTCCCTGGCACTAACTCTCCCCTCACTGTCACCAACAATCTCCAATTCCCCCCCGACTGCCGGCCCCTCCCCTGGGACAGCCGGGCTTGGCCTCACCGTGAGTGGCTGCCCCAGCTCCAGCAGCACCACCGTGATGTAAGCCGAGAGAGAGAGCTCGTCCACCACGCCACCCTGAGGGGGATGGAGACACCGGGAGCTGGCTCAGACCGAGCTGCGGGGCCTTGTTGCAAGGAGCAGGTGAGCTGCTGCCCAGGACAGGCCCATTGGGCTTGAGAAGACCCGGCTCCAGTGCTCCGAGTGGCTGGGTTTGAGTCCTGCCTCCTGCTGGGACCTGTCAGGCCAATCTTGGTCCCAAGCAGCTGCCCCAAGTCATAGCAGCCAGGGAGGCCACACTGTGGCAGTGAGTTCCACAGCTTTGTTATAGGGAGAGGCGGTAGCTGCTCCATTGTCAAGGCTGTATAAAATTTCAGTATAAAATCCTATCTGAGCGCCCTGGGAACCAGAGGCTGGGAAGTTGGTTTGAACTGACATTTGCCAGATTTCCTGTGAAGACCAGGGGGCGTTTCTGCAGAGGCTGAGGGATTCGCCCCTCACTGGGCGAGTTCCTGCTCATTAAATAGTCCCCCCGTGCGGGAATCTGGACTTTGCCTAAGATTTGTCTCCTTCTAGCTCCCAAATGGCCGGGTACAGCCCCGACCCCTCTCGTAGAGTCCCAGCTCCCTGCAAACGCCAGGGCAGTGGCAGGAATTGGGCTGTGACACAAGCTGGGTGGGAATTTCCTGCTGAAATGATTTCTCAACAGACGATGCAGTTTCCACAAAACCAAAACATTATGGGAAAACGTTACTTTTGCTGAAACGTTTTGATTTCCATTGGGAAAATGGAAACGCAAAATTCTGCTGTGGGTTGACGGGGCCCAAATCGCAGCCTCTCAGGTTGGCAACCTGAACCAAAACCTTCCACTGTGAACCGGTTCAACATTCAGCTGCACCGGCCTCATGCCCCCGTTCCCCCATGGACTTTGGCTCCTTCGGACTACATCTCCCATGATGCACTGCGGCAGCCCTTCTGACCAGCCTTCTGCTGCATGGGGAGTTGTGGGAGTCCCATGACTTCAAGGCTGGGCTAGGCCCTGCCCCTCAGGCTCTCCGTGCCAGGCAATGAGCCCGGGGTCTGCTCAGTGCCCGCAGGGAGACCGGGCTGTGCAGGAGGCAGGGGGGCTGGTCCAGGGCTGCTCCCTTGTTCGGTGCAATAACCCGCTGCCCCGGACGTTCCAGCCATTCAGATGTTGCTAAAAACCCAGGGAAATCCCCCAACCCGAAATGGGTCACAACAACCAGCTGCCATGAGGGGCCCCCACCCCTTCCCCAGCTTGTCCCCTCCTCCCCGATCCCATCAGCCCATCCCCCCAGCCTCCCACCTGCAGGGTGTGGTTCAACAGCTTCCCCACACTGCGGAAGCAGCCGGTCTTCTGCTGGCGGCGCTGCAGCCACCTTAGGGCGTCCTCTAGGTGCTTCTCGTCGATGGAGATGTAGGGTCTGGCCTGGCCAAAGGACTTGAGAACGAAGGCCGTCAGTCTGGGTGGGGAGAGACCCCGTGAGAGGGACACTCTGCAGGAGATGCTGTGGGCCAGGAGGGAGGTGCATGGGGGACGGGGCTGGGGGTCAGCATTGGGGGGGGGTGAGCAGAGCTGTCAGGGGCGCCCAGGATGGGAACAATGGAATTTGTGAGTACGACGGGCAGAGCTGTGTGGGGAGCAGGACTGGAATAGCAGTGGGGCTGGGGGTAAGAGCCCTGACTTGCCCGTGCCGTGCAGCCCCTCACCAGGTGTTGCCCTTGGCGTTGCTCTCCCCAGAGGCGCTGTAAGAGCCATCGTTGTGTTTATAGAGCAGCTCGCACTGGTAGCCTGTGGGGACAGGAGAGAGACAGCGAGTCCTGGATCTGCTTACCCCCAGGGGCTCGAATCCAGCCCCAGCCTGCACCCCGTGGGGCCCGCTAGCCCTCCCCTCCCCCACAGTGCTAAGACTCAGAGATTCCAGGGGTCAGTTTGTATAGGGGAACAGGGTTAAGGCTGAATAGGGCTGTCAGGGTTCCCCTACTCTGTACTCTGGGGTACAGATGTAGGGACCCGCATTAAAGATCCCCTAAGCTTATATTCTACCAGCTTATGTTAAAAACTTCCTCAAGGCACAAATTCCTTTCCTTGTCCTTGGACAGTATTGCTGCCACCACCAAGTGATTTACACAAAAATTCAGGAAAGGGTCACTTGTAGTCCCTATCCCCCACAAATATCCCCAAAAGCCCCTTCACCCCCTTTCCTGGGGAGGCTTGAGAATAATATAGGAACCAATTGGTTAGCAATGTGAGTACAGACCAAACCCTTTATCTTTAGGACCCTGAAAATCAATCCGGTTCTTAAAAGAAGAAGAAACGGTTACTCACCTTCTCGTAACGGTTGTTCTTCGAGATGTGTTGTTCATGTCCATTCCAAGCAGGTGTGCGCGCGCCGCGTGCACGCCAGCCGGAAGATTTTACCATAGCAGCGTCCGTAGGGTCGGCTCCGGCGCCCCCTGGAGTGGCGCCTTCATGGCGCTGTATATAGGGGCCAGCCGACCCCCCACCCCCTCAGTTCCTTCTTGCTGATACTCCGACAGAGGGGTAGGAGGGTGGGTATTGGAATGGACATGAACAACACATCTCGAAGAACAACCGTTACGAGAAGGTGAGTAACCGTTTCTTCTTCTTCGAGTGATTGTTCATGTCCATTCCAAGCAGGTGACTCACAAGCCCAAGTCTAGGTGGTGGGGTCGGAGGTCACTGCAGACTGGAAGACTGCGCAGCCAAATGCAGCATCCTCCCTGGCTTGGTGCGTAATGGCGTAGTGAGCCGTAAAGGTGTGGATTGAGGACCAGGTGGCCGCTCTGCAAATTTCCTGTGTTGGGATGTGGGCCAGGAACGCAGCTGAAGAGGCCTGCGCTCTTGTGGAGTGGGCCGTGATAGACGGGGCTGATACATTGGCCCGACTGTAGCACTCCTGGATGCAGGTTCTGATCCAAGCCGAGATCCTCTGTGACGTGACCGGGAGCCCCTTCCTACTGTCGGCCACAGCGACGAAAAGTTGGGTCGACTTCCTGAAGGGTCTCGTCCTTTCTATATAGAACGCGAGAGCCCTGCGAACATCCAGAGAATGCAGTCTGCGCTCCTTAGCCGAGGAGTGCGGTTTGGGATAAAACACAGGGAGAAAAATGTCTTGACCCATGTGAAACGGGGAAACCACCTTAGGTAGGAATGCAGGATGCGGCCTGAGCTGGACCTTGTCCTTGTGGAAGACGGTGTATGGAGGCTCGGATGTCAGAGCTCTGAGTTCCGATATCCTCCATGCTGATGTGATAGCCACCAAGAACGTGACCTTATATGAGAGGTATAACAGCGAGCATGAAGCCAGCGGCTCGAATGGGGCCCCCGTGAGGACAGACAGGACCAAATTGAGGTCCCAAGCAGGGACAGGTTGACGGATATGTGGGAACAATCTGTCAAGACCCTTAAGGAACCGTCCAACAAATGGGTTTGCAAACACTGAGGTCCCCCCCTCTCCAGGGTGGAATGCGGAGATTGCAGCAAGGTGGACTCGAATCGATGAGAGAGTTAGTCCCAGGTGTCTCAGATGTAGCAAATAGTCCAAGATGAGAGGTATCGGGGCGAGCAAGGGGCCCTGACCGTGCTGTGTAACCCAGACGGAGAAGCGCTTCCACTTGGCCAAATATGTAGACCTTGTCGACGGCTTCCTGTTGCCCAACAGGACCTGTCTGACCTGATGGGAGCATTGTAACTCCAGTGGGTTTAGCCATGGAGCATCCAAGCTGTGAGGTGGAGCGACTCCAGGTTCGGGTGAAGGAGGTGACCGCGATCCTGCGTGATCAAGTCCGGTAGTAGGGGCAACCTGAGTGGAACCCTCGTAGACATGTGTAGGAGAGACGCGTACCAATGCTGGCGTGGCCACGCAGGAGCTATGAGGATGAGTCAAGCGTGATCTCTGCGGGCCTTGAGGATCACCTTGTGAATCAAGGGAATCAGGGGGAAGGCGTAAAGAAGCCCGTCTGCCCAAGAGAGGAGAAACGCGTCTGATAGGGATCCCTGACTGCGTCCCATGAGGGAGCAGAATTGACGACACTTCCTGTTCTCGTTGGAAGCAAACAAGTCCACCCGGGGATGACCCCAGAGTCGGAAAATTGAGAGAACTACATCCCAGCGGATAGACCACTCGTGACCCTGGAATGAGTGGCTGAGAGTGTCCACGAGCGCGTTGTGCGTGCCGGGGAGGTAGGATGCTATCAGGTGAATTACGTTCTGTAAGCAAAAGTCCCATAATGCTTGGGCCTCCTGGCAAAGGGGAGAGGAGCGAGCACCACCCTGTTTGTTGATATAAAACATCGTTGGAGTATTGTCTGTGAGGACAGAAACGCACTTGCCCGCGAGCTGGGACTTGAATGCCATGCATGCGAGGCGTACCGCTCGCAATTCCCTGACATTGATGTGCGATGAACCAAAGACCTTGGGTACGGAGGTGGCCCAGATGTGCATCCCATCCCTGATCTGACGCGTCCGTTACCAAGGTCAGGGAGGGCTCTGGTTCGAGGAAAGGGACCCCCGTGCAGACCACCCGTGGGTCGAGCCACCCTTGGAGGGAGTCCAACACCGGACGGGGTAACGTCACCACTGAGTCTAGGGAGTCCCTGACTGGCCGATAAACCCTTGCCAACCAAGATTGGAGAGGGCGCAGTCTGAGCCTGGCGTGTCTGATGACAAGGGTTTATCGGCCAGTCAGGTGAATTACGTTCTGTAAGCAAAAGTCCCATAATGCTTGGGCCTCCTGGCAAAGGGGAGAGGAGCGAGCACCACCCTGTTTGTTGATATAAAACATCGTTGGAGTATTGTCTGTGAGGACAGAAACGCACTTGCCCGCGAGCTGGGACTTGAATGCCATGCATGCGAGGCGTACCGCTCGCAATTCCCTGACATTGATGTGCGATGAACCAAAGACCTTGGGTACGGAGGTGGCCCAGATGTGCATCCCATCCCTGATCTGACGCGTCCGTTACCAAGGTCAGGGAGGGCTCTGGTTCGAGGAAAGGGACCCCCGTGCAGACCACCCGTGGGTCGAGCCACCCTTGGAGGGAGTCCAACACCGGACGGGGTAACGTCACCACTGAGTCTAGGGAGTCCCTGACTGGCCGATAAACCCTTGCCAACCAAGATTGGAGAGGGCGCAGTCTGAGCCTGGCGTGTCTGATGACATAGGTACATGCTGCCATGTGCCCTAGTAATTTGAGGCAGCTTCTTACTGTGGTGGTAGGGTAACTTTGGAGGCCGAGAATGATGTTGGACAAAGTTCGGAATCTGGCCTCTGGGAGATATGCTCTGGCTTGTGTCGAGTCCAGAAGTGCTCCTATGAATTCGATTCTTTGTGTTGGAGAAAGAGTGGACTTGGCCTCGTTGAGTAAGAGGCCGAGGGAGCTGAAGGTGTGCCTGATGAAGACCACCTGAGCCTCCACGAGTGCCTTGGTCCTGCCCTTGATGAGCCAATCGTCCAGGTAAGGGAATACCTGGATCCCTTGCCTGCGGAGGAAGGTTGCCACGACTGCCATGCACTTCGTGAAGACCCTTGGGGCTGCTGATAGACCGAAGGGTAGGACCGTGAACTGTAGATGAACGTTGACGACGAGAAACCTGAGGTAACGCCTGTGGCGAGGGATTATCGCGATATGGAAGTATGCATCCTTTAAGTCGAGGGCGGCATACCAGTCTCCTGGATCCAGGGAAGGAATGATGGAGGACAGGGAGACCATGCGGAACTTGAGCTTCTTGACAAACTTGTTGAGACGCCGCAAGTCCAGAATAGGTCTGAGGCCCCCTTTTACTTTCGGTATTAGGAAATATCGAGAATAGAAGCCCTTGCCCCGTAGTTCTCGAGGCACCTCCTCCACTGCCCCTGCTGTAAGGAGGGACTGAACTTCTTGAAGGAGAAGTTGCTCGTGAGAGGGGTCCCTGAAGAGGGACGGGGAGGGGGGCTGGTGGGGCGGGAGGGAGGAAAACTGGATAGAATATCCCTCCTCTACCGTGCGAAGCACCCAAGCGTCTGACGTGATCCGGGCCCATGCACGATAGAAGGGGGACAGACGTGATGAAAAGGTAAGGTTGGGAGGATCCAGAGATCTGTCCGGTAGGCCGTCCTCGACCGAACCCTCAAAATGGTGGTCTAGGCCCCTGCGGAGGCCTTGGTTGGGCAGAAGACTGTCCGAAGGGCTGCTGTTGTTGCCTCCTCCTGCCAGTCCGCGGTCTTCTGCGCACGGCATCACCTCGATTTTGAGGTTGATATGGACGCGGGGCCTGTGGCGGCCGAAACTGCCTACGCTGAGTAACAGGGGTGTGTAGGCCTAAAGAACGGAGGGTGGTCCGCGAGTCCTTTAGGCTATGGAGCCGTTTGTCCGTCTTTTCTGAGAAAAGCGTGGGCCCTTCAAAAATAAGTCCTGTATAGTCTGTTGGACTTCATGAGGAAGGCCGGAAACTTGAAGCCAGGCTCCGCGCCTCATGACGAGACCAGTAGCCAAAGTGCGTGAGGCCGAATCGGCTGCGTCCAAGGCTGCCTGAAGGGAAGCTCGAGTAATTAATCTGCCCTCCTCGACAAGGGCCGAGAACTCGGTTTGTGAATCCTGCGGGAGGAGGTCCGTAAACCTAGACAAAGCCGAGCACGTGTTGTGTCCATACCGGCTCACTATGGCCTGCTGATTGGCAATACACAACTGTAGGCCCCCCGTTGAATAGACCTTACGTCCGAAGAGGTCCAACTTTTTAGCCTCTCTATTTTTAGGAGTGGATCCCTGAAAACGTTGTCGCTCCCTCTGGTTGGCCGCATCCACCACCAGGGAGTCCGGCGGGGGGTGCGTGTAAAGATGTTCATAGCCCTTGGTTGGGACAAAATACCGCCTCTCAGTCTTTTTGGCTATAGGGGCCAATGAGGCTGGAGTTTGCCACAAGGTGCGGGTTGTGTCCGCAATGGTTTTTGAGGGGTAGGGCCACCCTAGATGGGCCTGACGGGGCCAGGATATCAATTACCGGATCGGTGTCCACCTCGATCTGTTCCGTCTGTATCGAGAGGCTCTGGGCTGTTCAAGTAAGGAGCTGTTGGAGGAGTCTATTATCCTCTAAAGCCGGAGCAGCAGAAGTTCCCGCTACTGCCTCATCCGGAGATGAAGAGGAAGATGTTCCATATAGCTGCCCTTCATCTAGCACGTCTCCCTCTGTAAGGGCCTGCGGCACACAGTACTCCGGCTGCGCGGCCGGTGCGGGCTCAAGATGCGGCACCGCGGCCGGTACCGGGGTCGCCACCGAACGCCAAGGAGTGCTGGGCGGTGCCTGCGCTGAAGGAAGCAAAGCCCCTGTCGGTGCCGTTGTTTGACCTGGGGGTGCCGTAATGCCTTGTGGCACACTCCTGTCAGACGGCGGTGCCGGTGGCGGTGGCATTAGCGGCGGTGCCCCAGACGCTGAGGAGACGGAAGCGGTTCGTGAGCAGGGCCCGTACGCCTGACCCACCGACTGATGGTAGGCCCATGGCGTCCAGAACGGCCACTGTGGAGGTGGTTGCCACTCCTGCTGCTGATGCCACTGTGGCGGGTATGGCTGGGCACTCCTACGCGAGGACAATCTGCTCCTCGATCTGTTAGAACGGTAGGAGTCCGCCTCTGAGTCAGAAGTCTCTGAATAGGAGGACATCGGAGGAGCGGTACCCACAGTCGCCGGCTGGGGTGCTCGCGCCGGTGCCGCTACCGTGGCGCCGCGTGGAGAGTGCGGTGAGCGCATCGCCGGTTTACCCTTAGAGTGGTACTGGGGCCCGGCGGCAGCTGGAGGTTGTCTGCACCGGTGCGGCGATGCCGGCACCGGAAGGTTCAAGAGGTCTGAGGCGGCCTCGAATGCCTCAGGCGTCGATGGGAGGCGGACCTCCTCCATAATGTCTGGGGATCTATGCCATTCCGGACTCGACCTTGCCTTCTCCGGGGCGGGAGTCAACGGGATGGCCGGATGGGTCTGCGGCGCGGGTTGCCCCGTAACAATCGTGGACTGCGCCCGACCTTTAGAGTCCCCATGGGGAGATTGTTTGGTCCGCGGCCTGTTCTTTTTAGCCGGCACCGGCAAAGGAGAGCGGCATCTTGTCGAAGACGATTTCTTATGCGCCGACTCTCTGCGGTGCCGGGGTCTTGGGGCCTTGGCCTCACGACCTATCTCCGGTGCCGGGGCACTGCGCACCGAGGATGAAGTGCTGGGTGCCGGCTCTGAAGGTCCGGGATCCGATTGCGGCCGCAGTGCCGCCTCCATTAGGAGGACTTTAAGTCTCTGCTCTCTATCCTTGAGAGTCCTGGGGCGAAAAGCCCTGCAAATAGGACACCTGTCCCTTTGATGGGTCTCCCCGAGGCACCGCAAGCACGAAGAGTGTGGATCACTTTTCGGCATAAACTTCCCGCAGTCCCGACAGAGTTTGAACCCTGGGGACCCGGGCATGCCCCAGCGGGGCGACGAAAAATTGGGGAAAACCCCCCCAACTGACACCTAACTATCTAACACTAACTACTAACTAATAAACTATGTACAAGAACTATAGAACACTGCCACGATTGCTAAAGAGCAAGAGAAGTTCCAGCTACCCGTCACCGGCGGTAAGAAGGAGCTGAGGGGGTGGGGGGTTGGCTGGCCCCTATATACAGCGCCATGAAGGCGCCACTCCAGGGGGCGCCGGAGCCGACCCTACGGACGCTGCTATGGTAAAATCTTCCGGCTGGCGTGCACGCGGCGCGCACACACCTGCTTCGAATGGACATGAACAATCACTCGAAGAAGAACTTTATTATAAAGAAAAAGTAAAAGAATCACACCTGCAAAATCAGGATGGAAGGTAACTTTACAGGGGTAAATAAAAAGATTTAAAACACAGAAGATTCCCCTCTAGCTCAGCTTCACAGTTACATTTGTAGGGCTGCTACGTGGTCTTCTGTCCACACCTTCTCCTTGCACTATGCGATCGTCTCCCAAACAAGGGATGACGCCGGGTTTGGTAGGGTGGTGCTCCACACAGGTAACCCTTAAAACGTACACTTAAACTCCTACCCACCTCCTTTAGGTATAGCTTGGAGTCACCTATAGTGGAATACACATGAGCAATCACTCGAAGAAGAAAGGACAGTTACCTGTTCCGTAACTGGCGTTCTTCGAGATGTGTTGCTCAGGTGTATTCCACATCCCGCCCTCCTTCCCCTCTGTCGGAGTTGTCTGGCAAGAAGGAACGGAGGATGGGGGGACCACGCAGCCCCCTTTATGGCGCGATATATCGGCGCCACTCCAGGGGTCGCAGCAGTGCTCCCCCAGTACAGATACTGCTAAGGGAAAAACTTCCGGCACTGGTGCACGTGGCGAGCACGCACACCTATAGTGGAATACACATGGGCAATCACTCGAAGAAGAATGAAACTACCTCTGTAGTATAGGTAAATTTCACAAGCCAAAACAAAAGATAACCTAATGCATTTCCTTGCCTCACTTACAATTTTTGTAAATTTAGATGGAACATTTCAGGTATGTTTTCAGGAGTTGCTGTACCTGCCTGTTCTCTCTCTCCGTCCGGAGAGGGAACAAAACAAAGAGCCACAAACAAAACCTCCCCTCCCCCAGATTTGAAAGTATCTTCTTTCCTCACTGGTCCTTCTGGTAAGGTGCCAACTAGGTTAATTAAGCTTCTTAACCTCTTACAGGTAAAGCGATTCAGTACAGCTGCCCAGGAAGGATTTTATGCTACCTTTATCTTTATGTTTATGACAAGGGCCCTGATCCCGCAAACCCACCAGTGCCCCGACCTCGGGCTGGATCCCAACCAGCGCCCCCTAGAGGGGAAAGGGCTCATTTCCCATTTCCTGAACCCTAAGTCAAACAGTCCTTATGACCTGGGCCTCGGAACTGGTGCCCCAGAGAGGAAAGGCCAAGGATCTCATTCCCTGACCCTCAGAGTCAGCCAGGGCCCTGATCTGGGCTGGATTGGAACCCGGGCCTAGGGTGACCAGACGTCCCGATTTTATAGGGACTGTCCCGGTATTTCCTTCTTTGTCCCGCGTCCCGACCGATGTTCGGTCAGGACACTGGACAAAAAAGCAGTTTTGCCCTCCGCTCTGGCGCTCACGCCCCCCCCCTGACTCCGCCCCCTCCTTCCCCCATTGGATCCCTCCATGGAGGGAGGAGGTTAGGAGGGGGGATGGAGGGAGGAGGGTCGGGCATCTACCAGGAGCATGGGAGGGGGAGGGAAAGTTGCCGCGGCTGCCGGGGGCTAGCTGGGCATGGCCCGGGCTGCGTGCAGGCAGCAGCCGGGGCTGGCTCTGGCCCGGGTGGGCGGCGTGGACCGGGGGCGTGGGCCGCCGGAGACACACGGCGGAGAAGGGCTGCGGGGGCGAGACTTGTCCCAGGCGGGACGGCCAGCAGACAGGGGCGAGGGGCCAGTCGGGGTCCCCTGAACCCATAAACTTCCCCGCCGCTGCCGGGGAGCCCCACACCTCTCCCGCTCAGCTGCGCTCCAGCGGTTCGCCCCGCCGGGAAGGAACCGCTGGAGCGCAGCTGACCGGGAGAGGCACGGGGCTCCCTGCTGGCGGTGAGACGTGCTGCATGTGCCCAGGGCGGGCTGGGGGGCGGGAGGCTGTGCGGGGCTGGGAAAAGCCCCGGCTCCCGCCCGTTGCCCAGCCCGGAGCCCCGGGGAGCCCCTCGGGAGACCGGCCACCGCTGTGGCTCGGCTGTGCCAGCCCCGGCCCCCTGCACGCCCGTGCCGTGCCGCGCCGCCCCCGGGGTCCCCGGCTCCCATGCACCGCTGCTGCCCTGCGGCCAGCCCCGGGTTTGGGGGCTCCTGCAGCCGCTTCCCGGGGAGAGACAGCTTCGTCCCTGCCCGGTCCCGCTACAGGCTCTGCCTCCTTGCGCCCCATCCAGCCTGTGCCCTGCCCAGGGTCCCGCTGGAGCCATACGCCCTCACCCACCCGGACTTCTTTGCTTCCCAGCGCTTCCTCTTGGTCCCCCCCGATGCCCTCTTTATCCCCAGCCCCCTCTGCATCGGGGCCACCTTTTGCCCTGGGGTGGGCAGCGCGCGCCCCTGCGAAACTGCTTTTTTTTTTTTTTTTGCTCCGCCGCCATTTTTTTTGCTCCGCCCCCCGCGTCCCGATATTTCATCCCTGTGATCTGGTCACCCTACCCGGGCCCCAGAGGTGGCATGGACAGGGCCCTCGCATGGCCCCGCCATGCCCTGGGAGTGGAGGGGAAGGAGGACACTCACCGCTCTGGAGGAATCCCTGGGCCTTGTCTCTGATCTCCGGGCTCAGCTGCCCGCTCTTCTCCAGGTACTGCTGGATGTAGATGTTGGGAGTGAACTGGACCATGTTCTGTTCTCCATTGCCATCAGGCATGGCCAGCAGACGGTCTATGTTCTGCAGAGCCGTGCCCATTATGTCTCCTGGCACCAAGGGAGTTGGGGGAGCAGAGAATTACCAGGCTGCACAACAGCTGCCCTGTCCCTAACACCACGTCCCTGGAGCCCTGGCATGCGGGGGCCCAGAGCCCCCAGTTTGATTCAGGCCTAGTGGTTTACACAGATAGAATCATAGAAGATTAGGGTTGGAAGAGACCTAAGGAAGTCATCTAGTCCAACCCCCTGCTCAAAGCAGGACCAACCCCAACTAAATCATCAACCTCTAAGGAAGGAGATTCCACCACCTTCCTAGGTAACCCATTACAGTGCTTCACCACCCTCCTAGTGAAATAGTGTTTCCTAGTATCCAACCTAAACCTTCCCCACTGCAACTTGATACCATTACTCCTTGTTCCATCATCTGCCACCACAGAGAACAGCTGAGCTCCATCCTCTTTGGAACCGCCCCCACTTCAGGTAAAGTTGAATGCTGCTATCAAATCCCCCCTCACTCTTCTCTTCTGCAGACTAAAGAAGCCCAGTTCCATCAGCCTCTCCTCGTAAGTCATGAGTCCCAGGCCCCTGATCATTTTCGTTGCCCTCTGCTGGACTCTCTCCTATTTGTCCACCTCCTTTTTGTACTGGGGGTCCCAAAACTGGATGCAATACTCCAGATGTGGCCTCACCAGTGCCGAATAAAGGGGAATAATCAGTTCCCTCAATCTCCTGGCAATGCTCCTACTAATGTAGCCCAATGTGCCGTTAGCCTTCTTGGCAACAAGGGCACACTGCTGACTCATATCCAGCTTCTCGTCCACTGTCATCCCCAGGTCCTTTTCTGCAGAACTGCTACTTAGCCAGTCAGTTCCCAGCCTGTAGCAGTGCATGGGATCCTTCCATCCTTAGTGCAGGACTCTGCACTGGTCCTTGTTGAACCTCATCAGAATTCTTTTGGCCCACTCCTCCAATTTGTCTAGGTCACTCTGGACCTTATCTCTACCCTCCAGCGTATCTACCGCTCCCTCCAGCTTAATGTCATCTGCAAACTTGCTAAGGGTGCAATCCATCCCATCATCCAGATCATTAATGAAGATGTTGAACAAAACCGGCCCCAGGACTGACCCCTGGGACACTCCGCTTGATACCAGCTGCCAACTAGACATCGAGCCGTTGATCACTACCTGTTGAGCCTGACAATCTAGCCAGGTTTCTATCCACCTTATAGTCCATTCATCCAATACGTGGTGATGAATAGCCAAGACGCCAATGCCATGGCACAGCTTCATGGCATCACCGCGGGAGTCTATTGCCCCTCGCTGGGGATGAGGCCCTGGAGCACAGACTGCAGGGACCAGTCTTGCCCTGGCCCCAGATGCCCACTAGACCTCATTGGTCTTTTCCATCCATGATGCCCCGGCCTCTCTGATCAGAGCGCTGGCCCACAGAAGGCCTGGCTGGCGAAGGGCACCGGGCCCTGGCAGGGAGCGGGCAGGGGAATTCCTTACCCAGCACAGTCACGTGGGCCCGTTCGGATCCTGCCAGGACGTTCGCAGGCAGCTGCAAGTAGATTTCTTCGGACGCTGTGTAACACGAAGGCAAAGACACACCATTAAAGGCCTGTTCGGAACCTGGCCATCTCCAGCCAATCAGATCCCTCCATTCCTCACTGTTCGGGACTCTCGCCCAGTCACAGCCCCTCTCTCAATCCCAAACTCCCCCTGCCATGGCACATACGTGCCCTTGAGGACAAGGGCTGGGGGTTCTCAGCAGAGGGTCCTGCCTGTGGGACTCCGTCCCTCTCCTGGCCCCAGAGAGCCAGTGTGACGAGCTCTGCAGGGACCATCGTACACACGGGGGCCAGGCTGCAGGAGAGAGGAGCTGGCGCAACAGGGCCCCAGTGAGACTCGAGAGCAGGAGCGGACGTGCTCGAGCCTTCGGCCCATGGAAGACACTTCCATAACTGCCCACAAGTGGGTGCATCTTCCCCGGGCAGCTGGGTCTGGACCCTGTCCCAGGCAGGACATTGGCCTGGATGCCCCCTGGTCTGGCCTGGTGGCTCCTGTGCCCCTAGCTGCGCCATCCAGCGGCTCAGGCATCACTGACGTGCCGCAGCCAAGAGACGGCTCGGGCATCTCCCCATGTTAGTGACAGCCACTGAGCCCCGCACAGGCGCTGGGATCCTACCTTCCTGGCAGAGCAGGGAGCTGTGCGCCTTCTCCTCCAGGATCCCCCCTGGCTGTGGGGAAGGAGCATCAAACAGAAGGTCAGGAGAAGGGACCATGCACGTCACAGCCTGACAGGGCCTGCTGGGTCAGCCGGTGCCCCTAGCCAGGGCAGGATCATCCCCTACAGCCCGTGCTGTGGGGCTCAGGCAAATCCAGCTCTCAGCGCCCCAGCGATGGGGCTCCCGTCCCTTCCCCAGGGAGACTGTTCCCAGCCCAGCAGATCTTGCGGCTTCCTCCTCTTCAGTGCAGAGCTTCCCTCTGCTAGTTCCCTCCACCCCCTCAAGCCCTCCCGTGTGTCACACTCAGCCACCGCCCTTGGGGCTAACCCCCATCTCTGTCTGCCCCAGGACTCTCCCACCAGCTCCATGATCTCGCTGGGACGGGACCGTGTGACGGGGCAGTGCAGGTCGGGGTCCAGGACACAGACAGCGCGGTGCTGGGACATTATTTTCTGTGGCAGGACAAAGAACAATCACAAGTCCAGACTTGGCCCATGGCCCCCAGGGGGTGAGACTCAGGACCCGGATCTCCCTCTGCTCTGCCCAGAGGCCCCAACCAGACACTGACCTGGACCAGCAGGGGCTTTATCACAGTGTGCACTCTCCCCTGGGCCGGCACCACGGCCAGCTCTGTGCCGCACAGCTCCTCGGTGTGCAGAGCCTCGGTGCTGACGGTGAAGTTCACCTCCCCTGCAGAGCAAGGTGGGAGACGCCCCCGTTAGACAGACCAACACCCCTGCCTGAGGCAGAGAGGAGCCCGGGTCTGAGTGGAGGGAGGATAGTGGAAGTGGGAGGGGAGAGGGTGGTGAAGAAGGGAGAGAGAAGCAGAAAAAGAAAGAAAATAGAGAGAGAGAATGGGGTGTGAGAACTGAAGGGGGAGGGTAGCTCCCTTTTATTGACACCCAGACAGCCAGTTAGCTGTAAAGGGTTAAAAAAGTCCCGAAGATAAAGAAAAGGGCACCTAATCAAAAGAGCCAATGGGAAGGCTAGAACTTTTTAAAATTGGGAAGGAAGCTTCCCTGTGTGTCTGTGGTTGTTCTTCGGAGAGGGGGGAACAGAGCAAAGGCAGGACCATGAGTACGCTATTAGCAGCTTTAAGCCAGGTCTGAGTAATCATAAAATCATTTCTGTTTATTTTTTAAGGCTTGTGGACTCCTCTGTGCTAACCCCAGATGCTTTTGTTTGCTTGTAACCTTTAAGCTGAACCCCCAAGAGGCTACTTTGGATGCTTAATTTTTGGAATTGTTCTTTTAAAAGCTAGCAAAAACCTAAGTTCCAGATGTATTTTCTTTCTTTTTGTTTTTAATAACATTTGCCTTTTTTAAGAACAGGGTTGGATTTTTGGTGTCCTAAGAGGTTTGTGCATGTTGTTTGATTAGCTAGTAGTAACAGCTAATTTCCTTTGTTTTCTTTCTCAGCTCTTCCCTGGAGAGGGGGTGAAAGGGCTTGAGGGTACCCCACAGGGAGGAATTCCCAAGTGCTCCTTCCTGGGTCCAAGGGGGTTTTGCATTTGAGTGGTGGCAGCGTTTACCAAGCCAAGGTCAGAGAAAAGCTTCAACCTTGGGAGTTTAATACAAACCTGGAGTGGCCAGTATTAATTTTTAGAATCCTTGCGGGCCCCACTTCGGCACTCAGAGTGCCAGAGTGGGGATTTAGCCTTGACATGGTGGCAGAGTGGTGGGATCATTTTGAACCAGAAGCACAAACCTCAGGATTTTAAAAGGACACATTTTTTCTTTTGGCTGTTTGAAAGCCAGGGAGTTTTCTTTTCTTTTCTTTGGTACCTGAGGGGGAACAGGCACGTCAAAGGATTAGCCTGCAAATCCAGGAAGTCCAACAAGCAGTTTACTTTTTTTTTTTTTCTAACTTCGTGGCAACGAAATAGTTATGCTAGAGTAGGGCAGCCCTGTGCATGAGGTTGAGGTCGGGCACGGAAACCCTAGAGCAACCAGTCTACCCAAGGCGGCTCGCCACGGAGAAGACAGATCCAGATCAAGCCCAGACATCCAGCTCCATGACAGAAATGAAGGGAGGGGATGGGGGACTGGGAACTTCCCAGGAGGGAAGGGTCAGCCCTGCCCCGACCAAGATCCAGATGCAAAGCTGGAAGGATGCCCTTAACCCAGACCGAGTTTTGATTGCGTAAGACAGGGATTTCTTCCTACAGATGATGTGCTTGGAAGCAGAGGACAAAAGAGAGGCAAAGCTCTTGGAACTGGAAGCGGAGGAGCAGAGACAGGTGAAGCACATGGAGGCGGAAATGCAGGTGAGGCGCTTGGAGGCGGCGTTAGAGCTGAAGCGCTTAGAACTGGAAAGGGCTAAAATGGGCCCACCGGTAACCCTAACAGTCCTTCTCCAGGTACCGCTCCCCATGCCAAGAAATTCCCCACATACAAGGTAGCCAATGATACAGAGGCCTTCTTAAAAATTTTTGAAAGGGCCTGCCTTGGGTACAACACCAGTATATATATAGACCAGTATATGGTGGAGCTGAGGCCACAACTCAGTGGACCCTTAGCAGAGGTGGCAGCTGAAATGCCTAAAGACCACATGAACGAATACAAACTTTTTAAACGAAAGGCCTGAATTAGAATGGGGCTAACACCCGAGCATGCCTGTTGGCGATTCAGAGCCCTAAGGTGGAAACCAGATGTGGCATTTTCCCGACACGCCTACCGCATTGTAAAAAAATTGGGATGCCTGGATATCAGGAGTAAATGTTAAATCTCTGGAAGATCTGTCTCTCCTAATGCAAATGGAGCAGTTCTTAGAGGGTGTTCCTGAGGAAATAGAAAGGTACATCCTAGATGGGAAGCCCAAAACTGTAATTGAGGCGGGGGTATCGGAGCCAAATGGGTGGAGGGGGCGGAGGAGCAGAAATCTAGTAGCAATTGGTGGGGGTACCAGAAGGAACAATCTGAGACAACACCCCACCATCGGAGTCAGCCCAAGGCCCCACCTCGCAAGGAGGAGCCCTCCAAACAGCCAGGGAGACACTGGCGCACAGGTGTCAGCTATCCGCCAATCCCTGGTGGACCCTAAATTCAGCGACCCCGAGGCCCAAGTGATGGTGCAACCCTTTAAGGCCAACTCTTTTAACTTGCCTACAGCCAGGTTGCCTGTCCAGTAGAAGGGCTGGTCAGGAATATGGACTTTTTCAGTCTATGACGATTATCCCATTCCCATGCTGCTGGGAGAAGACTTAGCCAACCATATGAAGCTAACAAAAAGGGTGGGCCTGGTCACCTGCAGCCAGGCTAACCGGGCCTCCACACCTAACTCCATTCCTGAGCCTCCTACAGGGACCCAGCCAGAGGTGGTGGAACCAGACTCCAGACCAGAGTCTATGGCAGTAGTTGTAAATCCAGTTCCTGGAACCCAGCCAGAACCAGCCCAAGGATTGGAACTGGCAGAGCAGTCAGCAACAGAGTCTGTGCCTGCAACCCCATCAGAGTCAGAGAAGCCAGCACCAAAGGGCGCCACAGAGCCTGCACCTGCAGCAGCAGCTAAACCGGCACAAGACGCTCAACCGGAGCCTGAAATACCACCTAGTGCACCAGTGGAGAGCGGTTCACAGTTAACGGAAACAACCCCATCACCTGTATCGCTTCCAGTGGGACCAAGCCCAAGTCCACCACCCAGCGAGGAACTAATGTCTCCAGCATCAAGGGAGCGGTTCCAGGAAGAGCAGGAAGCAGATGAGAGATTCAAGGGAGCTTGGATGGCAGCACGGAGCGACCCACCGCCTCTCAGCTCTTCTAACGGGTCCAGGTTTGTTATAGAAGGAGGATTCCTACAAACGGAGACCCTTTTTGGTGGGCACAAGGAGGACTGACATCCTCAGAGACAGTTGGTAGTTCCAACTAAGTATAGGGAAAAGCTCTTGAGCTTAGGCCACTGGGAGGGGATGGGCAAGGACATTTCTACCTATGTCCGGTCTTGTGAGGTGTTCCAGAGGGTGGGAAAGCCCCAAGTCCAGGTCAAGGCCCCTCTCCAGCCTTCCCCATAATTGAGTTTCCATTTCAGCATGTAGCTGTGGATATTCTGGGTCCTTTCCCTATGAAGACACCCGGAGGAAAGCAGTACATACTGACCTTAATGGATTTTGCCACCCGATGGCCAGAAGCAGTAGCTCTAAGCAACACCAGAGCTAAAAGCGTGAGCCAGGCATTGGCAGACATTTTTGCCAGGGTAAGTTGGCCCTCTGACATCCTTACAGGTTTGGGAACTGACTTCCTGGCAGGGACCATGAAACATTTTTGGGAAGCTCATGGGGTGAACCACTTGGTTGCCGCCCCTTACCACCATCAAACAAATGGCCTAGTGGAGAAGTTTAATGGGACTTTGGGGGCCATGATACATACATTTGTGAATGAGCACTCCAATGATTGGGACCTGGTGTTGCAGCAGTTGCTCTTTGCCTACAGAGCTGTACCACATTCCAGTTTGGGATTTTCACCCCTTGAACTCGTTTATGGCCATGAAGTTAAGGGACCATTACAGGTGGTGAAGCAGGAATGGGAGGGGGTTACATCTTCTCCAGGAACTAACATTTTGGACTTTGTAACCAACCTGCAAAACATCCTCAAGGACTCTCTAGCCCTTGCTCGAGAAAACCTACAGGATGATCAACAAGAGCAAAAGGCTTGATATGATAAACATGCCAGAGAGTGTTCCTTCAGAGTAGGTGACCAAGTCATGGTCCTGAAAGCGCTCCAGGCCAATAAGATGGAAGCATTGTGGGAGGGGCTATTTATGGTCCGAGAGCACCTGGGAGCTGTTAATTACCTCATAGCGATTCCAGACCCTACTCTAAAACCTAAAGTATACCATGTTAATTCTCTAAAGCCCTTTTATTCCAGAGAAATCAAGGTTCTCCAGTTTACAACCCAGGGGAGAGATGACACTGAGTGGCTTGAAGGAATCTACTATAAAGGGAAAAGCAATGGTTGCGTAGAAGAGGTGAGCCTTTCCATGACCCTTGGGCATAAGCAGCGACAGCAAATTGAGGAGCTGTGCACCAGCTTCGCGCTGAAGTTTTCAGCCCCCTGGGATGGACAGAATGGGCGTACCACTCCATTGACACAGGTGATGCTCGCCCAATTAGAGCCTACTGGATGGCTCCTCAAACCAAAACCGCAATAGAAAGGGAGATCAAGGACATGTTACAGATGGGTGTATGGGCCTCTCCAGTGTATGAGTGCATGGACCTCTCCAGTGGTTCTGGTTTCCAAACCAGATGAGGAAATCCACTTTTGTGTAGACTACCGTAAGCTAAATGCTGTAACTCACCCAGAAAACTATCCAATGCCACGCACAGATGAGCTATTGGAGAAACTGGGACATTCCCAGTTCATCTCCACCATAGACTTAACTAAGGGGTACTTGCAAGTGCCGCTAGATGTCCCAGCCAAGGAAAGATCAGCCTTCATCACCCATGTAGGGTTGTATGAATTTAATATGCTCCCTTTCGGACTGCAAAATGCACCCACCACCTTTTAGAGACTGGTAGATTACCTTCTGGCTGGATTTGGGGAATTTACAGTCACCTACCTTGACGATGTGGCTATATTCTCAGATTCATGGGCAGAACACCTGGAACACCTCCAAGCAGTCTTCCAGAGCACAAGGGAGGCAGGATTAACCATTAAGGCCAAAAAGGTCAAATAGGCCTAAAAATGGTAACGTACCTTGAACATCAGGTGGGTCAAGGTACTATCAACCCTCTACAAGCTAAGGTAAATAGTATCCAAAATTGGCTGTCCCTAAGTCAAAGAAGCAGGTCCAATCCTTCTTGGGCTTGGCCAGGTATTACCGACGATTTGTACCACACTACAGCCAAATTGCCACCCCACTGACAGACCTGAGCAGAAAGAAAAACAGCCAAATGCCATTCGGTGGACTGAGAACTGTCAAAAAGCCTTTAACCAGCTTAAAGTCTGACCCTGTACTGAGGGCCCCGAACGTTCATCGTAACCACAGACGCATCTGAGCATGGTGTAGAAGCAGTTTTAATGCAGGAAGGACCAAATCAACAATTCCATCCTTTCGTGTTTCTTAGCAAAAAGCTTTCTGAGCGGGAAAGCCACTGGTCAGTCTTAGAAAAAGAATGTTATGCCATTGTGTATGCTCTGGAGAAGCCCATGCATTTGGGGATGGTGGTTCCACCTGCAGACTGACCATGCTGCTCTGAAGTGGCTTCACTCAGTCAAAGAAACTAACAAAAAACTTCTTTTTTTCAAGAGGATTTTTAAATTTAAAAATCTAAACTAAGCTGGTAGTTAAGCTTAGAAGTCCTCATGCAGGCCCCTACATTTGTACCTACACCTGATTGCTGGCGACTGATATGTGCACCACATGGAGAGCTCCCAAAACTCAGCAGAATCCTTAGAAAGTATTTTTTTAAAAACCCACAAACATTCCCCCACTTGCCGCTGTCAAAGCACAAAGCACAAAGCAAATTAAATTTAAAAAATTTAAAATTCCTCTTAAATCTTCTTAAATCTACTTCCAGTTCATGCTTCCTTTCTTTTTCTCTCGCCTCCTCTTTGGCTTTTTCCAGCTCCATCTCTCTCTCTTGTGGGCCTCCTCTTCAGCTTCTTTCTCGAGTTTTTTAATTTGAAGCAGTCTCTGATGTTTTTTCTCATTTTCTTCTGCTTCTAGTCTGGCCAGTTCTATTTTGTTAGCTACTTCTTTGGTAGTCATTTTCCTGTTTTCTTGTGCTGGGTCACCCCCTCTGCAGTTGACTGAAACTGGGATGTACTTAGCTCTGGCTGCTGCTGAGTTAACAGAGACTTTCTAACAAGCTACTCCCGAGGATGTAAAAAGAAAAAAAAACAATTCAGCTTGTAAATTGCCTTTACCAGTCAAAGTTTGCTCGCTTTGAACCCTTCTCTTAACAAAGGCCCTCGTTAAAAAAAAACTTAACACCTCTGCCTTCAGGCAAGGAGAGATAAGATATGCATCTACCTTTAGCTCTGCTTTCCAAGCAGCTAGAAGGAAAAAAAAAATCTCTTACTGGCTTTTGGGTTTAAAACGATCCCACCGCTGTGCCACCATGTCAAGGCTGTATCCCCACTTTGAACTTTAGGGTACAAATGTAGGGGCCTGCATGAGGACTTCTAAGCTTAACTACCAGCTTAGTTCTGGTCTACTGCCACCATTCCCTACCCTGGGAAGCTTTTAGAAACTTTTCACCAATTCCCTGGTGAATACAGATCCAAACTCCTTGGATCTTAAACAAGGAGAAATTGACGCTTCCCCCCTCCTTCCTTTCACCAACTCCTGGTGAATACAGATCCAAACCCCCTTGGATCTTAAGACAAGGAGAAATCAATCAGGTTCTTAAAAAGAAGGCTTTTAATTAAAGAAAAAGGTAAAAATCATCTCTGTAAAATCAGTATGGAAAATAGCTTTACAGGATAATCAAACTTAAAGAGCTCAAAGGACCCCCCTCTGTCTTAGGTTCAAAGTACAGCAAACAAAGATAAACACTCTAGTAAAAGGTACATTTACAAGTTGAGAAAATAAAGTAAAACTAAGACGCCTTGCCTGGCTTTTTACTTACAAGTTTGAAATAAAAGAGACTTGTTTAGAAAGATGGGGAGAACCTGGATTGATGTCTGGTCCCTCTCAGTCCCAAGAGCGAACAACCCCTTAAAACAAAGAGCACACACAAAAGCCTTTCCCCCCCCCCCAAGATTTGAAAGTATCTTGTCCCCTTATTGGTCCTTTGGGTCAGGTGTCAGCCAGGTTACCCGAGCTTCTTAACCCTTTACAGGTAAAAGGATTTTGGAGTCTCTGGCCAGGAGGGATTTTTAGTACTGTACACAGGAGAGCTGTTACCCTTCCCTTTATAGTTATGACACCCCCTCAAAGAATTCTAGTAGATTGGTGAGGCATGATTTCTCTTTCCAAAAACCATGTTGACTCTTCCCCAACAAATTAGGTTCATCTATGTGTCTGACAATTTTGTTCTTTACTATACTTTCAACCAGTTTGCCCGGTACTGAAGAAAGGCTTACCAGCCTGTAATTGCCAGGAGCCCTTTAAAAAAAAAATGGTGTCACATTAGCTATCCTTCAGTCATTTGGTACAGAAGCTGGTTTAAATGATAGGTTACAGACTACCATTAGTAGTTCTGCAATTTCATATTTGAGTTCCTTCAGAACTCTTGGGTGAATACCATCTGGTCCTGGTGACTTATTACTGTTTAGTTTATTAATTTGTTCCAAAACCTCCTCTAATGACACCTCAATTTGGGACAGTTCCTCAGATTTGTCACCTAAAAAGAATGGCTCAGGTTTGGGAATCTCCCTCACATCCTCAGCCATGAAGACCAATGCAAAGAATTCATTTAGTTTCTCTGCAATGGCCTTATTGTCCTTCAGTGCTACTTTAGTATCTTGATCATCCAGTGGTCCCCACTGGTTGTTTAGCAGGCTTCCTGCTTCTGATGTACTTAAAAATGTGTTTGCTATTACTTTGAGTCTATGGCTAGCTGTTTTTCAAAATCTTTTTTAGCCTAATTATATTTTTATACTTCATTTGCCAGAGTTTATGCTCCTTTCTATTTTCCTCACTAGCATTTAACTTCTACTTTTTAAAGGATGCCTTTTTGCCTCTCACTGCTTCTTTTATTTTGTTGTTTAACCACGGTGGCACTTTTTTGGTTCTCTTACTATGTTTTTTTTTTAAATTTAGGGTATACATTTAAGTTGAGGCTCTATTATGGTGTCTTTAAAAAGTTTCCATGCAGCTTGCAGGGTTCTCACTTTTGGTGCTGTACCTTTTAAATTCTGTTTAACTAACCTCTTCATTTTTGTGTAGTTCCCCTTTCTGAAATTAAATGCTACTGTGCTGGGCTGCTGTGGTGTTTTCCCCACCACAGGGATGTTAAATTTAATTATATTATGGTCACTATTGCCAAGCGGTTCAGCCAGGGCCGGCTCTGGCTTTTTTGCCGCCCCAGGCAAAAAAGCCTCCCGCCGCCCCCCACCCCCGGCGGGGAGTGTGGCAGGGGAGGGCGGCAAGCCCGGCCGGGGCCCCACTCTCCCCGACCGGCCGGAGCGCCAGGGGGAGGGCGGCGAGCCCAGCCGTGGCCCCGCTCTCCCCGACCGGCCGGAGCGCCGGGGGGAGGGCGGCGAGCCCGGCCGGGGCTCCGCTCTCGGGCTGGAGGACCGCCCCGCGCCGCCCCCCTCCAGGTGCCACCCCAAGCACATGCTTGGTGGGCTGGTGCCTGGAGCCGGCCCTGGGTTCAGCTATATTCACCTCTTGGACCAGATTCTGTGCTCCACTTAGGACATTGTCGTATGCAAAATTAGCCGTAGAAGAAGGGTGGTGACTGGTTGAGTTACCTTTGATATCACAATGGTCTAGGACTCTTGGCACAGTGTCGATACATGCCGTGGTATCACAGCCATTTTTACTTTACGAATTACAGCCAAGAACTGAAAAATTGGATGATGACAGGCCATGAATCCCAGCAACCACGGAACATGGGGATATTCTGTACAAAAAGAGCTCTGAGCCATGATTGTAGCTTCTTCCATTGCTTCACACAGACATTCTAGGCTTCAGAGTGACATGCAGATAGGGGACAATCCTGGAACCTTATGATATTAATTATTTGTGTTGGGTTCATGGCCAGGAGCCCCAGTCATGGGCCAGGACCCTGTGGTGCTAGCACTGTACAAACACAGGACAAAAAGACAGTCCCTGCCCCAAAGCGCTGACAATCGAATGTGTCTGTTACGGTAGCAGAGAGCTGGAAGGAGGAAGGAGATTGCAAGTGATCAATGTACCTAAAACCTTGAGGTAGCACAACATTTGCAATACGGAAGGAGTTCAAAATATCCAGGACAAACTTTCATGGGCAAAGGGCACTTTTCACGCCCAGGAGCTGCTGACAATCTGACCCATCAGTCTTTTTAGCCCCAGTGCAGCCTATAGTCAACCCATCTGGTACTGAACACAACTTCAGACCGATATCAAGTTATTTCCAGTGCTGATATCAGTAAGGAGGGAGTGTTCCAAGGGCTCTAGAGGTGATCCCGGCAATTACAGACCGGTAAGTCTAATGTCTGTACCGGGCAAATTAGTCGAAACAATAGTTAAGAATAAAATTGTCCGACACATAGAAAAACATAAACTGTTGAGCAATAGTCAACATGGTTTCTGTAAAGGGAAATCGTGTCTTACTAATCTATTACAGTTCTTTGAAGGGGTCAACAAACATGTGGACAAGGGGGATCCAGTGGACATAGTGTACTTAGATTTCCAGAAAGCCTTTGACAAGGTCCCTCACCAAAGGCTCTTATGTAAATTAAGCTGCCATGGGATAAAAGGGAAGGTCCTTTCATGGATTGAGAACTGGTTAAAAGACAGGGAACAAAGGGTAGGAATTAATGGTAAATTCTCAGAATGGAGAGGGGTAACTAGTGGTGTTCCCCAAGGGTCAGTCCTCGGACCGATCCTATTCAACTTATTCATAAATGATCTGGAGAAAGGGGTAAACAGTGAGGTGGCAAAGTTTGCAGACGATACTAAACTGCTAAAGATAGTTAAGACCAAAGCAGACTGTGAAGAACTTAAAAAGATCTCACAAAACTAAGTGATTGGGCAACAAAATGGCAAATGAAATTTAATGTGGATAAATGTAAAGTAATGCACATTGGAAAAAATAACCCCAACTATACATACAATATGATGGGGGCTAATTTAGCTACAACAAGTCAGGAAAAAGATCTTGGAGTCATCGTAGATAGTTCTCTGAAAATGTCCACGCAGTGTGCAGAGGCGGTCAAAAAAGCAAACAGGATGTTAGGAATCATTAAAAAGGGGATAGAGAATAAGACTGAGAATATATTATTGCCCTTATATAAATCGATGGTACGCCCTCATCTCGAATACTGCATACAGATGTGGTCTCCTCATCTCAAAAAAGATATACTGGCACTAGAAAAGGTTCAGAAAAGAGCAACTAAAATGATTAAGGGTTTGGAACGAGTCCCATATGAGGAGAGATTAAAGAGGCTAGGACTCTTCAGCTTGGAAAAGAGGAGACTAAGGGGGGATATGATAGAGGTATATAAAATCATGAGTGATGTGGAGAAAGTGGATAAGGAAAAGTTATTTACTTATTCCCATAATACAAGAACTAGGGGTCATCAAATGAAATTAACAGGAAGCAGGTTTAAAACAAATAAAAGGAAGTTCTTCTTCACGCAGCGCACAGTCAACTTGTGGAACTCCTTGCCTGGGGAGGTTGTGAAGGCTAGGACTATAACAGAGTTTAAAAGAGAACTGGATAAATTCATGGTGGTTAAGTCCATTAATGGCTATTAGCCAGGACGGGTAAGGAATGGTGTCCCTAGCCTCTGTCTGTCAGAGGGTGGAGATGGATGTCAGGAGAGAGATCACTTGATCATTGCCTGTTAGGTTCACTCCCTCTGGGGCACCTGGCATTGGCCACTGTCGGTATACAGGATACTGGGCTAGATGGACCTTTGGTCTGACCCGGTACAGCCTTTCTTATGTTCTTATGCAATGAGTCTGTGACCCCTGGAGGTGGCTGCTCCAGCTTTGGGCGGAGGGACATTGGCAGCGCTGGCAGCACAGCCACTGTCCTCCTTCTGTGGATAAATAGAGGGTTTCATTGCTGTTTGTTGGGACATAAGGAGTTGTTCAGTTTTCCTGTGCTTGAAAAGAGATTGTATCCAGTGCCACTTCTCACATGCACAACTGGTGGGCCTGCCACAGTGTCTGGAATATTGTCCTGGGGGCGGGGGGGGGGGGGGAGAAACAGGTTCCTCTTCACTTAAAACTTCTGCTTTTTTGGATTGGGGTCACTGAGAGCCCTTCAAGACAAGACACCTGCCTGCTGGCCCTCCCTGTTTATTCTGAGGCTGTGAAATTAACCGATGACAAATGCAAGGTAAAGTACAGTGGGAGGAATAATTTAACTCCTTACAGACATCACTGGGTTGTAATTAGGAACAAGAGCTGGGAATTGTGGTGGGCAGTTCAATTACAACTTTTGCTCAACATGCAAAAATGATCAGAAAAACCAATCAAATGTTAGATTGCATCAGGGATGGGAGAGAGAATAATACTGAGAATACTCTATTGTCATTCTATAAATCAATGGTTTGCCCTCACCTGGAATAGTGTAGTCAGATCTGGTCACCCCAGTTCAAAAAGTATATAGAGTGTAGAACCTCAGAGTTACGAATACCAGAGTTACTAACTGATTGGTCAACCACACTCCTCATTTGGATCTAGAAGTACGCAATCAGGCAGCAGAGACAAAGAATACCCACCCACACCAAATACAGTACAGTGCTGTGTTAAACATAAACTACTAAAAATATAAAGGGAAAGTAAAAAAAAAAAGATTTGGCAAGGTAATGAAACTGTTTCTGTGTTTGTTCCATTTAAATTAAGATGGTTAAAAGCAGCTGTGATGGGTTGGGTCACAGAAACCCCCTTGGGACTGCCACCTGATGTGCTGAGACTACCTCTGAGCCCGTTTTCCCTGGCAGCTTAGGACTTCATTACCCTGCCTTGTTGAGCCAGACACACTAGCCTGGTACAAACACAGACCAAGGTCTGAACCACGTGCCCCACAAGTTGCAGACTTAACTAAAAACAGCTTAAGAAGTGCTCCTGTCTATAGCACCCAGACACCTAGTTCCCAATGGGATCCAAACCCCAAATAAATCCGTTTTACTCTGAATAAAGCTTATACAGGGTAAACTCAAATTGTTCGCCCACCCTCTATAATACTGATAGAGAGATATGCACAGCTGTTTGATCCCCCAGGTATTAATTACTTGCTCTGGGTTAATTAATAAGCAAAAAGTGATTTTATTAAGTATAAAAAGTAGGATTTAAATGGTTCCAAGTAATAACAGACAGAACAAAGTAAATTACCAAGCAAAATAAAACAAAAACAGGCAAGTCTAAGCCTAATACAGTAGGAAACTAAATGCAGGTAAATCTCATCCTCAGAGAGGTTCAAATAAGCTTCTTTTACAGACTAGACTCCTTCCTAGTCTGGGTCCAGCAATCACTCACACCCCTGTAGTTATTGTCCTTTGTTCCAGTTTTTTTTTAGCCTCTCCACCCCAAAGAGATGCGATCTTCTGAGCCAGCTGAAGACAAAATGGAGGGGTTTCCAGGGCCTTTTATATTCTCTCTTGTGGGCGGAAACCCCTTTGTTCTCCTGTGCAAAATCACAGCAACAAGATGGAGTCTGTAGCAACCTGGGCAAGTCACATGTCTATGAATGATTCAGCTTTTTGCAGGCCACACCATTGTTTACATGTTAGTTTGAACGTTCCCAGGAAAGCCTAGATGTGGATTGGTGTCTATCAAGGTCCATTGTTAGCCAAGTACTCCCAATTACTTGAATAACCCTGTCACACTATGTTGACCAAATCTGCCTCATGTGCTTCCTACAGCAAACACTTTAAATGCAAGCATAGAGCCAACACTCATAACTTCAGATATAAAAATGATACATGCATACGCATAGGATGAATACATTCGGTAGAACATAACCTTCACAAAGATATGTTACATGGCATATCTTGCATAAACCTATTCCAGTTATGTCATATTTACACTCATAAGCATATTTCCATAAAGCATTATGGGGTGCAACGTCACAGCAGCGTTTTTCTTCTGCATAGTAAACAAAGGACAAAGACACTGATGTTGCTTGTGCCTAGTCAGATGGATTGGTTAGTACAATGGGAACAGATAAGAGCAGTGAAAGTGTTACTCAGAGCACACTTTAAGATCGCCTCAACCCCTATCTCAAGGCAAAATCAAGCAACCAGTCAGGAGGGGCAAAGGGGCTTGGGGGGGGGGGGGGGAGAAAGGTATAAAACACTAAAAGACCAAAGAAATACCTGTCCCTGACCAGAGCACAACCTCACTCCTTACCCCTCTCATGGGGTACAAAAGAGGTGGGATGAAGACCCAAGACCCAAAATGACCCTAAGTTGCAAGGGGTGGGATTGTGGGCATTCATTTCAGGTATAATTACACCTCCTGAGGAGAGGACGACGAGACACTGGGAAACAAGGCTCTGGGAGTCAGAGTTATGGAACACGTTTGCTAGAAACTAATCCCAATAAACATCGCATTGTCTAACTTCGGCCTTCTGTCCACGTGACAAGAACCAGGGGAGACGGTGAAGGGAAAGCCCTCGAACAGTAACTAAAATGCAGGGTCTCAGAGACATACATTAAAACTCACGCGCAAAAACACTTGACAACTGCAAGGCAGCTGGTATGCTGCAACAGCTGCTTATCATGCTGATTGGAACGGTCTCACTGTTACCCTGCGCTTCCTGGGTCTGTCTGTCTCCGTCTCTTGTCTTATACTTAGATGGGAAGTTCTTTGGGAGAAGGGACCATCTCTTTGTTCTGTGTGTGTACACCACCTAGCACAACGGGGTCCTGATCCTTGATGGGGTCTTGGGAGTTCAACAACAATAATGAATCAATAATGATCATTATTAGTAAATTAAAAGACTCCAAGTCAGTTGCTCTGTCACTGTGTAGATGTTCGGAGCTGCTGGATGCTGAGACGTCACTGAGGAGATGGCTGGGAAGTCTGTCCGGATTCAGTTCTCCTGCAGTGGTAGCACATCTGCCAGGGTAAAGCAGAGCCTCCCTAACCGGTGTCCTCACCTGCACGTGGCACGGAAGTGGGAGACCCAACAAGACAGCATCTACAGGACTTGGCCTCCTCACTCTTTTCAGACTATGTGAGAGTTTCCACCACAGACTTCAAACGTTATTGCAATATGTATCATTTTTCAGAGGGACCGACCGTTCATTATGCAGAACACAAAACTCTGCTCTCTTGCAGCCACTAATAACCCTGAATGACATTCTCTGAAGGGCTGAAATACCAATCGACATCAACTCCCTGAACTCTTGGAGATGAACCTTGCTCTTGAATGAGGCCTTTGAGCAGAGATGGTCAACGATGCTCCGCAAAGCCGAGCTGTGCTCAGAGAAGGCACGGAGGCTGGCGGGTGGCTCCTGGAGACATTCATGTGACCACTCAACCTCTAGGGCGGGGTCTCCAACCTCGGCAGAGGAAGGTCATCGGGAGCTAGCAAAGGGAAGTAGAAACGAGGTCAAAGATTATGGGTCAAATCCGGCTGCTTTCTATGTAGGCCCACTGCCTTTAGTGAGAACTTGTGGGGGTGAAGCAAGGCAGAGGCTGGCCCTTGTCACAGGCAAGCCTAGATGGGACAAAGGTAATAATCTGCAATGAGCTGTCTTACTGTGATGAGCCAGGATGGGAGAAGGTTATTGAAGTAATGACTCAATCAAGTGCATCCGAAGAAGTGGGTATTCACCCATGAAAGCTCATGCTCCTATACGTCTGTTAGTCTATAAGGTGCCACAGGACTCTTTGCTGCTAGTCTAAGCTTAGAGACATACAGGATCAGTGGTGGAAAGCCAAGAGATACAATTGATTACGAACAGATTCATAGAGTCTGCAGAAAGGCACGGGCTGACAATCAGTCTGAAAAAGAGAGAGGTCATGGATTAACCTGCATCAGGGAAACCCTACATGAAACCAAAAGCCACCATCAGCAACACGCAGCTGAATGGGGTTACAGACTTCTGCTATCTTGGTAGTATTTTGTCGAATGTCGTTACTATAGAGAAGGAGCTGACAAGTCATATCAACAAAGCCAGTTCATCATTTGGCAGATGATCAGGCAGAGTCCGGTACCAACATGGTATTAAGCTTCAAACCAAGTTACAAGTCTATAAAGTGGTATTGCTGTCCAACTTGTTGTATGGGTGTGAGACCTGGACCTGCTACACGCATCGCATTAAGTTTCTAGATAAGTTCCATTTACAACATCTGCATGTCATACTCTGCATCACGTAGCAGGATACAGTTACCAGTCATAAGGTTTTGGAACGGAGTCAGTCCACAGGGACTGAAGCCATGCTTATTGCATCAGTTCCACTGAGCTGGTTGGGTGTTGAGGATGTACGATACCAGAATGCCAAAGCAGGCGCTGTCTGGCAAACTGAAAGTCAACCACCGCATACAAGGCGGCCAGAAGAAATGCATCAAGGACACACTGATGCATACCTTGAAACGGTGCTCCATTGATGTAGACAGCTGGCAGCCACCAGCAACAGATCGATCACACTGGCAAGCAGTAGCCAGCGATGGGGTTACCCAATTCGAGATTAGCTGCCATATGGCTCTTGAGGCACAGAGGCTGAGTTGCAAACAGCAGCAGACTCAGTAGGCCCAGATTATAACCCCTTCCTCGGCACTAAGCTACTTCTGAAAGTCACGCGGAAAGGACTGTCACTTGTGCATCACCCCTTTGAGTCACAGCTGTACTCACCAGCTGTAGAACCCTCATCAGTGCCACCTTTGGTCACGAAGGACCACTGCAACATGATTATTATTTACACCAGTATCGCTGAGAGCACGCTTGGTGCCTCGGTGGACCGTGCTGCCATTGAGGCAGAGGTCAAATGACTCATGCCCAATTTGTGAAGCCTGATCCGAAGCCCGTTGAAGCCAATGGAAATGAAGAGAATGAGTTTGCTCATGGCACAGGGAGGATAATGGTCAATACCGAACAGCTGCCTAACCCCTGTGAGCCACCCAGTCTCCCCATTGAGGGTGAAACCCACCCCTGGCAGAGGGCCAGCGTGAGCACTAGGCACAACGCTTCACATGAAGTGCCATCTAAACCGGACTTGCAAGGAAAAAGTGAGATGTATGCATGGGATGGGCTTTGTGCCCCCCCTGCACAGCAGGGAATTTCACCCTGAAGGAGGCAGCGGTCCTGTGCAAATACCAGCATGTGATCATGCAAAGAGATTACTGCATCATAATAATCCATGTGGGCCAGGGGGCAGAGTTAAGGCTGTGCAGGTAACTTTGCCGTTAGCATTTCCAGGCTCGTGAGTGCTCCAGGGGGCCACTGTAATGACTTATGTTTGCTGTGCTGTAGCCATAGTGGTCCCAGGATATGAGAGAGACCCGGTGGGTGAAATGACCTTGAGTTAATAGTGCCATTAGAATGTCATCAAGTTAATTATAATTATTTGTACGGCAGTAGCACTAGGACCTCCAGCCATGGACCAGGGCCCCATTGTGCTAGGTGCTGTACATATATGGAACAAACAAGAGTTTACAATCTCTCACTGTTGCTGTGGTCTTGGTGCTGCCCACTCCCCTAGTGCTGGGCCCTGATGCCTTCTCCTCAGTGTCCAAGCTGGAGAGGCTGGCAGGGGCTGGGGTTGCTCAGGAGCTCCGTGCAGGGCCCCGTAGCTGGAAGGGACCTGCCTTATCTGCTAGTTGCTAAGGGGGCGAGGAGGAGCTGGAAGTTTCTGCCTTGGCCCTAGACACAGAGGCGCGTATACTTTTCTCCTTCTGTTGCTACCTCCTGAGTGACTCCCATACCCTCCCTGGCAGCCGTCTGGCTGGCTTTAAAATGCCTGTGCTGCTCCGACTCCATCTGTCATCTCATGGGGCATGTCAGAGCTGGACAGAGTATAAGGCAGCAGCCCCCAGCGGGCAGGGAACAGCTCTTCAAACTAAATCGATGCAAAGCCAGGATGGAACCTTTGAACATCACACCGTGCGCGCCCCTCTTGGCCCAGGCGTGCTCATCGCTGTCTCAGCCCGGGACAGGTGGGAGATGGATCTGCTCAACCACCACCACCCCACTCCCCTTTGGCTTGTCAGGAGCGAGATGAACAGTGAGCTCCACAAATCCCCCGGCTCCCAGCCATAGACATGGGGATAAGTGAGCAATCAGAGATGGAGGCTTCCAATGAGAGAGGCTCTCAAGGGGGATGCTAATGGAGAGTGGAGCAGGCAAGGGGGAAAATCAGAGGCACTTAATAAAGGGAAGACGGATTGACTCTGCCTTAGAAGAATATCAACGATGCCAAACTGTGGTAAGCTGGAAGAGAGGTTTCTGCTCCTTTAATTACAGAACCACCTCAATTTTCTGAGCCACCATCTTATGAATGACCAGCTCTATGAACCAGTGTGATCGCTCAATCAACAAGGCATGTGTGTGTGGGCTTGAGCAGCGAGCAGAGGTCTCACGGGCTCAGAGCGTGGGTGCATTGTCCTTTCCATGCTCTGGTGAAAGCTCCTGCCTTGGAAAAGTTGTGTGGGAGAGCTCCGCCGGGCTCTCTCTCAAGATGGCTGAGAAATGTACGTGAACGATGCTCAGTGTTCAAAGGCGAGTAGAAGTCATTGGAAGGTTGGACAGAGGTGAACCAGCAACGAAGGGGATGTCTATACGGGAGCTGGAAGGGTCATTTTTGGCACGGGCAGACATACCTGTGCTAGCTCTGATCAGGCTAGTGCACTGAAAATAGCATGCAGTCGCATGGGCAGCGGGAGGGGCTAGCGGTCCCAGGTACAAGCCCATCCGAGACCCTAGGTACATACTTCAGGTGGCTAGCCCCTGCCACTGCCCGGGTAGCTGGTGAATACACTGCTATTTTTAGCACACTAAATTGGGGCTAGCGCAGGGATGTCTCCTTGAGCTGGAAATTACACATCCAATAGCTGCAGAGACACCCTGCGCTGGCCCAGGAGTTTGGTGGAGTGAAAGCCATGATTCCTCACTGAAGAAAAACAAAGGCAAACTCTTGCATTTTGTTTCATAGACTGGCACTCCTGCCGGGGAGTGGGAGAAGCCCCCACACTCTGACCCCATTTCCCTGGCAGGAGCACCAGAGGGGGTGGGGGGGACACCACAGAAGGAAGGGATGGGGAGGTACCCCCAATTGCTCTGGCCCAGGGCCCCACAAACCCCTAAATCTGCCTGTGTGTGTAAACCCTTGTGCCAGGTGGACTCATCAGCAACAAGGGCTGGGTTAATATCTAGGGGTTAATTTAAGAAACAACACAAAACAGAACCAGTTCAACCTGCCCCTCCCCCGCCCACAGTAATCTGGGAAAAATTACCACCCCCTGAGAGGCGATGCTTCCCCACTCGCAAGCACGGAGTCTCTGTATAACAAAAGAGAACTTTGTTATACAAAGTTATAATTATATATAATGCTGGTAAGGGAACCCAGCATTAATTTGGGGCAACACCACCATCCCAATCAAAAGCATATGACCATAAGCAAATCTGGCCCTGCACTGCATTGGGCAATGTCCTTTACCTCAGTTTCCCACCTGGGTGGGAAAGTCTGACCAGCGAATGTCCCTTTAAAACTTCACTCCCCTCTCCCTCCATGGCACCCCACTCACAGTTGGCTGTCCTTGGTCAGCGAAGACCCAGCATGCAGAGGTGCATTCACAGGGGTTCGCCTCTGCAACTGGCTCACAGCTGCCACTATCTCTCTGCCACCATCCCGCTGCAGCTTTTCTCCGCTATTGCTGTCTCTCTGCTGCGGCAACGTCACGTTCTGCGGTTCCACCACGTCACCCAGCTCTCAGTGATTTCGGCAGGCAGTAGGGCAGCTTCTGTGTTGCCTTTCACTGTTCCCACACAAAGGCTAAGGCTCAGTCCCTAGACTTGCCCAGCAGTAGCATCAGTTCTGACAATTACCAGCTAGAAACAAGGACTCTTAAAGTCGAATCAGCTCCCTCAGTGTTTGGTGATCAAACACCACCTAGAACTCTTTAAGCAATGCTCACACCCCAGATGGAAATACCCATCCCCACCCACTTTCATCTTCACAGGGCTTTGGCGTCCCAACTCCCTGTTTAGCGAGCGAGGTTCAGTTTAGAGTGACCCCCTCAATCAGGACAGGCTAAGCACAGTTCTGCTGCCCTTTACTCCTACAATAAGGATAACAGCATTCCATTACCCCTGCATTCAAAGAGGGACTTGTAACCCAAACCAGCCAAAATGGATCATCTTGGCAAAGCAGCTCCATCTGCCGCACACCTAGGCAGAGGGGGAGTGTCTATGCAAACACAGTCTGCTGCTGAAGTCTCTTCCCCCAGCTCATCACTAGATGTCAGGGGAGAGCTCATTCAGACCCTGTTTATATCCACTATCATTGAACTAGAGCTACACATTGCTGTATGTGTGTGCATCTCCACTTACTCAGCTAGAGACAGTCAACCAATATTTTGAGCTCCTCCACTGACATCTTTCCCAGAAGGGTAAAAAAAAAAATAATAAAAAAAATTCATTAGCTTTGTCAGAAGCCCTCTGATAGTTTTGACATTTTTCATTATCCCACCAGGTGTCAGATCATTAGCACAGGGTCAAAGTACACCAGGTTTCTCATTAAAGAGCTTTTTCTGTGGCAGCTAGGAATAAAGATAATTATAATGGTTTCTTTTTCCATCACATGACACAGGCTGACATCTGATTAGCAACCCCACCTTCTCCAGTGATGCCTTGTATGTTTCCAAGTAGCGGCTACATTCTCATCTGTTTACATAGACACCAGGGAACTTCCACTGGGGAAATAAAATTAAAACAGCATCCTTTTCATATTTCCCATTTAAGCCTCCCTTTCTCCAGAGTCAAAACAGTCCCCTTGACAAGGTCTCAATTAACATATAAATTGCAAATCTCTGCTGGTGGCCAATTTGTGCTTCAGGGAGGGGAGTGGGGTGAGAGATCCTGGAATAGCTTTTTGGGTGACCTGGGGAAAGAGAGACACAAGGTCAGACAGAAATGAACAGTCACAGATATGCATGAAAGCATCAGTTGAGACTATTTTTTTTCAGGTGGGCTAGGTGGTGTCACAGACATCACAAAGCTCCCAGGGCCCAGGCAACAGCAGAAACACATAGAAAGTATCTGAAAGTTCATAAAATGTCACGATAACCTATAATAACAAATCTTGATGACAAAAGGGACGAATGGGAGACCGACGGAATTAGTCTAACCAAAGAGGCCTCCTGCTAGAACTCAAGGACTGCGTTGAAATCGTGCTTGGTAAAAAACAGAAGTTGTGGAACTGGAATTTAATGAACCAAAAATCGGTATGGCAGATATTAGGCCTAACTGGTGGACAAAATAATGAGGGGAGGGGCGATTCTACCCTTAAAGAAAGACTTTTGGGGGGACAGAAGAACAGATGGAGGCTACTGGAGCAAGCTTCACCATCTTGGCTATCCCCCACCCCAACTGTCTCCTGGGGTCCTGGACCTTCTTCTTCCTAATCCTGAGCAATGTCCGGACCAGACAAGGCCAGAGAGAGGGACCCAGGTGACATCTCCACCCCTACCGGCTCCAGCTGAACCCCAGACACCACCTTGGATGTAACGGGATCAGACTTTAACAACCACAGCTCCAGCCCATCTCGAGTAACTTCTCGTTCCCCCGCATCCCCAAGGACAGTTATTAGCATCTTTGATACCTTCTAAGAGACTGTCAGACAGGAGGGTTTTCCTTCCAAGAGTTCCCTCCTGTTAGAGGGAAGGGGAACAAGGCAGGTTGTTACAACAAAAGCCTCCCTTAACTCTTTCCCCCTCTTCTCTGCATCTTCAATAACAGGTTCAGAGGACTTTTAATGGGGTTTTTGCCATGGTATGAAACAGGCTGAGGTCTCTGTTTACCAAACCCCAGACCTTGTTTAACACTGTCTAATGTTGGACAGTCACTGGGTTATGTTCACGCCTTTGGCCCATATATTCCATCTAAATTAACACAACACCCCCTGTGCTGTGTCTTTGAGTCAGCTCCCCATCTAGGATCTCCTATTCCCTCCTTCCCAAATCTACCTTCTGACCCCCATCTCTCTCCCTCCACGAGGTGCTCTGTCTGAAATCTCCCTCGGCTTCCTCTTTGCCCTTTTCTCTGTGTCCCACTGGGGGAGTCTAGCCCTTGAGCGGGGGAGAGTGGTGGGGTGTTGGAGGCATTCTGCCAGCCCCTTCCATGCAGATCTAGGCATCTGGATAGAGATTTTCTTGAGGGAGATCAGATGTTCCACTGAACAAGGGGTTAGTGGAGAGGGAGGAGGAGAAGATGGGGCCACGAAGGTTGAGGGAGGACCTCATTCCAAGGAGCGAAGTGTGGCTGACAGTGTCAAAGGTGGCTGAGCAGTCGACGAGGATGAGGCTGGAAAGCTGGCTCTGGGATTTGGCCAGGAAGAGGTCATTAGAGACTCTGGGCAGAGGCGTTTGAGTGGAGCGCCGGGGGTAGACACTCGAGTGGAGATGGGCTAGGACGGAGCTGAAGGAGAGACAAATTCCAGTGATTGCAGACAGCATCGCCAGTGAAGGGCTGGAGGGAGAGAGATTCATAGATTCACACATCTGGGACCACAGTGGCCATCTAGTCTGGTCTGCATAGCACCGGGCAGAGAACCTCAGCCAGTCCTACTGTAGGATGGTACCCAGAGAAGCAGGTGAGGTCAGAAACATGTTGAAGGAGAGACGAGCTATAGTGTATTAGGAGGGAGTGAATGGGAGGAGTGAGACAGGTGTGGGGGGAGGAGAGTGGGAACCAGGGAAATCAGGAGGCAGGATGGAAGGGGGCTGATGGAGGGTTTAGAGGTGGAGAGGGGACATGTGAGCTCAGTTTCACTGATGGGGGAAGTGGGGATGGAGGAAGAAAAGGGGGGTGTCCAGTCAGATTGTGTGGATTCGCTCTTTGAAGTCAGCAGGATCCTGCGGGGACAGAGGTATGGTGAGCATCGCAAACAATGGTGCTTTCCCAGCAGCATTAGGGAAAAGAGTTTCTCTTGCTGGCGTGTGTCTAAAAATGCTGCTCCAGCCACTGAACAGGTGTGAGCCCTGCCCTAACTCAGCCAGAGGGGGCGGGTACACGGAGCCCGTCCCACTAGAACTCCACTGCATGGAGACAGTCAAACACCACAGATTTCACCGGCAATGGAGATGGAAAAGTCTTTGCAGCAACAAATACTTGGCTCCATGTCCTAGGGGGAAAACCTGGCACCAACAGGCTGCCCAGGGTTCTGCTCGCCTCAGCTTTGCAGCTGCATTGGTGAAGGAAAATGTCTTAGCCTCCACCACAGTCTAGACATAGGGCTGACAAATCCTTTACTGCCGACAATCTCGGGGATGTGGAGCTGGATGGAAGCCACTGTCACTCAAGCCTCCTTCCCAAATTCTCTCTCAGCCACAGGTCAGCTGGACACCAGGTGACCGTGTGTGGTTCTAGAAGATACCGTACTGAGGGCTCAGGGCAGAAGATACTCCGTGCTGAGGACTCAGTTGGCAGCTCTGCTGGGAAAGCAGCTTTGTGACTCTAGAACAGTGGTTTTCAACTTTTTTTCATTTGCAGACCACTAAAAATTTCAAATGGAGGCATGGACCCCCTTGGAAATCTTAGACTTGGTCTGAGGACCCCCAAGGGCCCACGAGCCATAGGTTGAAAATCACTGCGCTAGAAGAAAGGCAGAGCTTCTGCAGTGAGGCTCACAGACTTTATGAGCAAAAAAATCTCATGGTTATTGTCTGTCTGTGCACTTAGCCAGCCCCGCATCCTGTGTGTAGCCTCACAACCCCCCATAAGACAGGGCACAGCTATTATCCCCATTGTACAGGTAGGAAACAGAGGCATAGAGAGACTAACTAACTCACCCAGCATCTGTGGTGGAGTGTGACTTGAACACAGGTCTTTCAGAGGCCAAGCCAAGCCAGAGCCATAGACACTAGGCCAGACCAGCCCCTCACTTTTCTTAACTTTGCAGCTTCCCTCCTCCTTCAGAGGTGGCCTGGAGGCTGGCAGAGGATGGGAGGAGCAGGCAATATCAGTGGATGGTGGTCAACCCTACGGTGGCTCATTGTAATAAATGAGCCGCTAACATCATAAGCTCCCTGTAATCTCCCTGGGTAAATGTACCAGGGAGTCATGTCACAGCAACATCCCGCCTCCCAAACTGCAGAGAACGGAACAGAGCCATGTCCCTCAGACTTACTCCCCCTGAGAATCACATGAAATGACATCATTATGGCTGGAAGGATGGCCTAGTGCAGTGGTTCTCAAACTGTGGGTTGGGACCCCAAAGTGGGTCCCAACCCCATTTTAATGGGGTTGCCAGGGCAGTCTTAGACTTGCTGGGGCTCAGGGCTGAAGCCTGAGCCCCACCACCCCGGGCCAAAGCCAAAGGGCATCTGCCTTGGATGCTGGGGCTCAAGTTATAGGCCCCCCGCCTGGGGCTGACACCCTTGAGCTTCAGCTTTGGCCCCCCTGCCCACGCCAATGGGGGTTGGGCTTTGTCTTTGACCCCCCCGCCCCTGGGACGGCAGAGCTTGGGCGGGCTCAGGCTTTGGTCCCCCTTCCTGGGGTCATGTCGTAATTTTTGTTGTCAGAAGGGGGTCATGGTGCAATGCAGTTTGATAACCCCTGGCCTAGTGTATTGGATGCCAGACTGGCCCTTTCGGGACTTGGCTTCAGTTCCCTGCTCTGCCACAGACATCCCTATGGGACAGTCACTTAGTGTCTCCCCATCTGCACAGTGGGGCTCCTAGCACCACCCTGCCTCGTGGGGAGGTGTCATAACTATAAAGGGAAGGGTAACAGCCCTCCTGTGTACAATACTATAAAATCCCTCCTGGCCAGAGACTCCAAAATCCTTTTACCTGTAAAGGGTTAAGAAGCTCAGGTAACCTGGCGGACACCTGACCCAAAGGACCAATAAGGGGACAAGATATTTTCAAATCTTGGTGGGGGGAAGGCTTTTGTTTGCGCTCTTTTTTTTGGTGGGAGTTCGCTTTTGGGACTAAGAGGGACCAGACATCAGTCCAGGCTCTCCACATCTTTCTGAACAAGTCTCCCATATTTCAAACTTGTAAGTACAGCCAGGCAAGGCGTGTTAGTTTTATCTTTGTTTTCTCAATTTGTAAATGTACCTTTTGCTAGGGTGTTTACCTCTGTTTGCTGTAACTTTGAACCTAAGGCTAGAGTGGGGTCCTCTGGGCTCTTTAAGTTTGATTACTCTGTAAAGTTATTTTCCATCCTGATTTTACAGAGATGATGTTGACCTTTTTCTTTAATTAAAAGCCTTTTTAAATAACCTGATTGATTTTTCCTTGTTTTTAGATCCAAGGGGATTGGGTCTGGATCCACCAGGAGTTGGGGGGAGAAAGGAGGGGGGGATGGTTAATTTCTCCTTGTTTTAAGATCCAAGGGGTTGGATCTGTGTTCACCAGGGAGTTGGAGGAAGAGTCTCTCAAGGCTACCCAGGGAAGGGAGTTAGCCCATTGGGAGTGGTGGCAGTGGACCAGATCTAAGCTGGTAGTTAAGCTTAGAAGTTTTCATGCAGGCCCCCACATCTGTACCCTAAAGTTCAGAGTGGGGAAGGAGTCTTGACAGGAGGGGTGTGTGTGAGGGTCGATATATCAAAGATAGCGCAGCATCGTGGGCTGTATAAACACCATCAACTGTTGATCTCCCCAGGGCATTTCTACCCTGTGAAATGAGAACCGGAATCATTTCATGAGGAATGGGAAGAGGTCATCTTAACCCAACAGACCAGCCCTTGATTAATTTACCTTCTCACTCCCAATCCTCAGTCACTCGTTTGCCTCCTCCAGAAACACACCCTGGGCCTTGTCTACAGTACAAAGTTAGGTCAACCTAAGTCACCGTAAGTGCCCTATTACAGGGACGCAGGAACACCACCTCCCCGAAAGGCGTTGCACCATGTTTGATGTTCCATGGGCGGTGCGAGGGTAGACATTGAATGACTTCCGTTGACCCTAGCAGTCCTCCAGAAGCTGTCCCACAATGCCTGACAGCAACCACTCCGGTCACAATTGTGAACTCCGCTGCCCAGGAACGATGGAGACTAGCAGCTACCCCGCTTTAAAACCCTCATGTAGTTTTGAAGTGATTTTCCTGCTTGCCCAGCTTGGCGAGCACATCTTGCAGCTCTCCCTTCTTGTGTGCAACTGCCCAGCTGACCGTGCTGGCTACATCCTTTAGCTGTGCTCCTGCCTGGAGTAGATTGAAGTTTTTGGATCTGCGGGGCCTGGGGGGAGAAGAGGCTGTGTAGGCCAGCTAGGGACCAGCAGTAGAACATCTACGAGCAGATTGCAGGAGGGATGCAGAAGGGGCACCACAGGGACCAGCAGCAGTGCCACAGGAAAGCAGAGAAACTATGGCAGACGTACCACGAGGCCAGCGAGGCCAACAGTCTATCTGGTACCAAGCCGCAGAGCTGCTGCTTTTATCATAGACTTTAAGGTCAGAAGGGACCATTATGATGGTCTAGTCTGACCTCCTGCACAACGCAGGCCACAGAATCTCACCCACCCACTCCTGTAACAAACTTCTGACCTATGTCTGAGCTACTGAAGTCCTCAAATCGTGGTTTAAAGACTTCAAGGTGCAGAGAATCCTCCAGCAAGTGACCCGTTCCCCATGCTGCAGAGGAAGGCAAAAACAAACAAACAAACAAAAAACCAGGGCCTCTGCCAATCTGCCCTGGAGGAAAATTCCTTCCCGACACCACATATGGCGATCAGCTAAACCCTGAGCATGTGGGCAAGACTCAGCCAGCACCCAGGAAAGAATTCTCTGTAGTAACTCAGATCCCACCCCATCTAACATCCCATCACAGACCATTGGGCATATTTACTGCTAATAGTCAAAGATCAATTAATTGCCAAAATTAGGCTATCCCATCATACCATCCCCTCCATAAACTTATCAAGCTTAGACTTGAAGCCAGATGTGTCTTTTGTCCCCACTACTCCCCTTGGAAGGCTGTTCCACAACTTCACTCCTCTGATGGTTAGAAACCTTCGTCTAATTTCAAGTCTAAACTTCCTGATGGCCAGTTTATATCCATTTGTTCTTGTGTCCACATTGGTACTGAGCTTAAATAATTCCTCTCCCTCCCTGGTATTTATCCCTCTGATATATTTATAGAGAGCGATCAGATCTCCCCTCAGCCTTCTTTTGGTTAGGCTAAACAAGCCAAGCTCTGAGTCTCCTTTCATAAGACAGGTTTTCCATTCCTCGGATCATCCTAGTCGCCCTTCTCTGCACCTGTTCCAGTTTGAATTCATCCTCCTTAAACATGGGAGCCCAGAACTGCACACAGTATTCCAGATGAGGTCTCACCAGTGCCTTGTATAACGGTACTATGAGCTGCCTGCCATATTTGACCAATACCCCACTGGCACCCCGCGCACCACCCTGGATACCGCCGAGGAGCCCAAGACAGAGCCCCAGTGAGGAGGTGGTAGAGGAGGGGGAGATGCAGCACGTGGGGGTGTCCAGCTGTGAGCGAGGACCTTTAAAACTCCATTGCAGCCTAGTCAGCCAGCCACACCTAAGGCAGGGGAAGGAACCTGGGTAAATATGTTTAAATGGGAAGATGGAACCCGGCCCAGCCTCGTTAGCAGGGTGCAGATATCTGCATTTCATTGTTTTACGTGGATGAGAAGAGTCGCGTCCCAATAAACAGAGGTAGCCTTGTTATCTGCTTTTCATTCCCCCTGCAGGGTGAGGTGGGGGGAGGGAAGGCATGCACAGGAGTGGGTTTATGGACACCAGGATGTCCCTTGTATCCTCCTGAGAGATCTCACTGACAACGTCCATGGAGGTACTCTGCAATCCTCTCCAGAAGGTTTCTAGGGACGGCAGCCTTATTTCTTCCTTCACGGTAGGACACTTTCCCACGCCATGAGTTCAGCTGGCACCATTGCTGCACATAGGCTAATGGCACATGGGCCCAGGCAGCTTTGAGACGCCAGCAACAGCTGGGCTCTCTGTGCCTTTGTTACCCTTCGGAGTGAGATCTCAGCTACAATCACCACTGCCTGTGGTGAAACAGCACCACGGTTCAGTACCATTGCCCTGCACGCGTACCTGTGGAGGTAGGTGCCACTTTGTTTTGTTTTACACAACTGAAAAATTCCCTCCCATTCCTCCCCACCGGCATTGGGCCCTGGCCGGCCACCTTTACCAAGGTTGCGGCTGAAGAGCCATGCCCTGCAGAGCTGAAGTGTCAAATAAGATCTTATTTAAAACTTGTTTGGGAATAAGGGAAGGGAGTTTTGAAACATCTCTTTCCCTTGCCGGTGTGACTGCGAATCTAGTTACCCCCTCCACACACACAGAACACCTGACCCTGATGAAAGAAGCGAGATTCTGCATGTCAGTGCTGCAGTGGACCTTGAGCAAAGGGCCTGGAGGGTGAATCTCTTGGACAGCCTGGAGAAGGAAAAAGCAGGCAGGAGAAAGGCCCAGGGGTCCCAGCCGGACCAGGAGAGGGAGATGCCCCTGGACATAATGGGCTTCTCAGGCAGCAAAACACAAATGCTGCAGCCTTGTCCACCTACAGGTCCAACAATCACAAGCTTGCCTCCCTTTGCAAAGGAGAACTGCATTTCAGCGGCTCCCCACACCCCATATTCATGTGGTATGGCGGGGGGCACATCCCTACCCTTACCACAGGAGTGGCGGAAGCTTCCTAAAAGTGGGGGGGACCACCATGCCCAAACCGTGGCCCCACCTCTCCACCCTGCCCCTTCCCTCTCAAGACCCTTCCCCCTCCACTCACTTTTCTCCACCACCCCCCCTGCACTCGCCCTTACGACCAGAAAAAAGTGTAGTGAACCACTTTTAAAAGTGATGGGCCCCATCGCCCCCGACCCTGCCTGTTCTGACGCCCCTAACAGTAAAGGAAAACCACAGCTTCACATACTGACCTATGAGAGCCACAATTGGTGTATGTTTGGCAGAACCAGACAGGAATGTTTTCTACCATCCTGTTTTTAAAAGTTCTGTTCCATTCATTTATTTTATAAGTTTGCACAATCTTGGTTTTTAATTGCACATTATTCTTTGCGCTGTTGTTATGCAATAAATTTTTATTTTTTGGAAATCAATTCCTCTTTATTACTTCACAAAAAATGCACAGCGAAATGCCTCGCGCTACTCAAAGCATGCATTACTTGTAACTAAACTCAGAGGTTCAGTGACTAACACAGCGTAATAATTATACATGTACAGTAAGCACCACATCATTCATAGCTTCATTAAAAGACAGGGTGATAAATATACACCAAGCAACACCCAATTCCTAACACCCCTTGAAACTTCAGGGACAGGTAAAGCCCTGCCTGGCACACCACATTATTGTGGCTGACTGTTCAAGTGCTTTTTCAAGGCCTCCATCAGCTGCATAGATCCTGAACTTTTCCAATAGCCCTTGTGTCTGGCTGTTCAAACCCAGCAGGCAGCTGCTCCACTTGCCCCCAGGCAGCAACTTTGCCTCCCACATGTTATGCAGAGCACAACAGGCAGCTACCACCATTGGATCTCAGTGAGAAAAGCACCCCAGTGTAGTGAGTACATGCTGCCAGCTTCCTTCGATCTACCTACAAGGACATTCAACTGTCATTCTGCACCAGCTAAGCCAGTAGTTGAATCTTTCCTTGGTGCGGTCAAGGAGGCTGATGTATGGCTTCATGAGCTGGGCAGCAAGGGGTAGGCTGGGTCCCCCAGAATCACTATTGGCATTTCAGCATCGCCAATGATAATCCGCCAGTCACAGGGGAAAAAAAAAAAAGAAGTCCCTGTTTGCCGCTTCCTGTGTTCTTAAAGAGGCGAGTGTCATGCACCTTCCCTGACCAGCCAACACTGATGTTGGTGAAGCCTCTTTGCCTTTCTCAGTTCTTATTGCCCCAGCTCCCCAGCCAGGTTCACGTTCAGCCCCCTTCCGGGGTAACGAAGTCCAACGAATGGTGAGCCCTCGGCAGGGTCTTCAGCCCCATCCCTGGGCCTGTTTAAACTCCCAGCCCCTTTCTTGGGCTTTTAATACAGAGTCTTATCCCCTCCTTGGGGCTTTGGCCATTTCTCCAGTGGGGAGGACCCAGGCCCACTCACTACTCTGGGTCCCAACCCAGGAACCCTATACACAGCAGCCACGTTCTGCTTTCCTTTCCTGGGTTGCTGCTGCTATTCCCTGGGCTGCTTCCCATTTGGTCCCATCACCTTCACCTGTTACCTTAGGTTTCACTCCTTGGGTTCTACTTGTCTTGTTCCCTGTATGCGCAGGGTCTCCCCCAGGCCTCATTGCCTGGATAGTTTTTCCATCTCCCAGGAGCTCCTTTCCCTTCTGGTCCCAGCCACAAACTGACCTGCTCACCCCCTGCAGCTCCTTTTAACTGAGCCCGCTGCACTCTGATTGGCTTCTTCCCTGTAGCCTCTCTAGGCAGGCCTGGAGGACTCACCTTCACTGCTCCTTTTCTGGGATGGGATGTGGTAGGACCACAAGGCCTCCAGCAGGGGGCCTCAAAGGGCCCAGTACACCCCATCACACTTCCCTTTTGGACTTTGTTTTCAAACAAACCAACCCCATGACTGTGACCATGAGCCAATGGCTGATAATCAAAGCCAGATGCACGAGAGGTGTGGGAGGAGCTGCTGTGGTTTTGGAAATGTTCTGCTAGGAAAAAAGACACAAAGACTAAAAGTTGTTCAGAATACACAGGCACTAATGAGCGAGGAGCATGCAGGCCCCAGGCACTCTGAAGAATAAAAAGAAGTTTAAGACCAAGACTGGAGGTTTTTCTAAAAGCTCAGTTCCAGTTCAACTAGGAATTAGCTCAGGGAAGCTCTCTGAACAACACTGCATCACACAGGAGGTCAGACTAATAAGCACATTGCTCCCTTCCGGCCTTAGAATCTACAGATCCCAACCCCACAATCCTTGGGCCAGCCACCCTGCCTGAGCCTGCCAGATGGCTGCCAGCTAGTACTTTGTACTTGTGTCCAGGGAGGTTTGGGGTGATCAGCAGGGAGTTGCCAAAGGCTGGAGCGGAGGCCAGGTGATGGGGGGTGCTGGATGTGCAGAGTCATTGCCCCCATATGGACTGCAGCAGCTCGGCTTTTGCTTCACAAATTAAATCCGTCCCTTGTCATGCTTCCGAGCAGCACCAATGCACTGCGGCTCTGCTGCCCCCGCCGTGACTCCAGCCAAGCAGCCGCCGCCGCCGAGGTGCAATAGCGCACTTGGCTATATACACAACGGTACAGAGTCCATTTAGCGTTGGCATGTCTGAGCCACCCATCACTTCCCCAGCTCAGCCTCCCCACCGAGAACAGTCGGCTCAAGCCCAGCGTGTGGCAGGCATTTAAAATAATCAGGGGCTCTCTGCCCACGCCGTGGAGAGATGATTGGGCTCTGTAGGGACAGGAAGGCAGGCCAGTAAAACAGCACACTGCTATCTTTTCATTAGGGATTAAATTGGCCTATTTTATTGCATTAACAAAATAGCCACAATTATTCCATCAGCGTCAGGCAGGGTTCTGAAAACCTGCTGAGAGCAGTTCCTGAATCGCTCCCGGGTGATGGGAGAAGGGAATCGAGCCTTAGCAGCCAGTATTGCTTCGCAATTCTCTCGCCTGGCGGGTACGGGCAAACGGAAGAGCTAGGGATCTGCGTTTTCATAAATATGCAAACATTGGTGCCCACATTGCCCGACTGTCCTGCTTGCGCCCATTCCAGCCAGCCCAGGGCACCTGCTTTCCCGCCACCCCCTCTTTGCACTCACACATGCACTATGCAACCTAATCCCCAGACACAATGAACTCCCCCCCTGCTTCCTTTCACTCCACGTTCACCCAACCTGCCCACACCCTGAATACATACAGCTGCTCATTTGGTGCACCCCTACCCACAGGGCACACCCCGCCCATGCTACCTGCTCCCCATACCCGCCCCACACAGACACAAATTTTCCACCCAGCCATTCCACACACATCTCCCCACTCATTATGCACCCCCCCTTCCTACCCACCCATTCTGCACAAACATCCCATTCCCCCAGGCACGGATCAGCAGTCGCCCCCTTCAACCCGCCCCAAGCTACCTCAAGAGGCTGCATACAGGAGAGGCCCAGGGGATGGATGGGGGGTTTCCATGTGTTCGGTGGAAGTCCCGTCCCTCCCACTGAGCACCCCAGGTTCAGGCCTTCCCACTCCTCTGCCTCCTCAAGAAACTGCCACAGCTGTCATCCCCCTGCAGCCAGCTCAGCCCAATATCTGATCTCCCAGTTTTAATGCCTGCCTTCCCTTTCACTGGCTAGAAATCTCCCCTCACCCAGAGCCCCAACTTCCCACTTCCAATCCAGGGGTCAGGTGAGCCTGGCTCCCCCCAAAACTCCAGCACTCACACCCTGACTCCCCCCCAACTTTTCAGGCAGCAGCTCCCTGCTCTACCCCCACTGGACAGCCCTGGACATTGCCAATGTGGCAGCGATGACGCCCCAAGACCAGTTTTCCCTAGTACCACGTGGGACGGCTGGTTCAGCAATGACTCCCCAACCCCACTGTCCGCAGCCCCCCAACTTCCCTCAATGGGCTCCCCTCCAGGTCCTGAGCAGCCTCAGCCTTGCTTTTGTTGTGAAATCTCCTGAGCCCATTGCCCCAGGGGGCACAGTGACAGGCCCCAGGGTGGATGGTGTCTGAGCCCAGAGGATGACACCAGGAACTAGACACAAAGAAAGCACCTGTGCAGAGACACACTCTCATGGTTTCCGAAGGAGAGTCCATGGGCTTGTCTTCAGTGCTTCTCCCATTGACGTGGTTATTCCACCTCCCCGAGAGGCGGTAGCTGTGTTGCTGGGAACTCTCCCACCAACAGAGCACTGTCTACACAGGTCGGTATAACTTCGTAGCTTTGGGATGTGGATTTTTCACAGCAACATAGTTATGCCGATGTAGGTCTGTAATGCAGACGTGGCCCATCTGCTATTGAGATTTATCTCATGCCCCAGCTCGGAGCAAAGCCACCCTCTCAGGCACGTGGTGGCGGTGAGCACGATCCCTCTCCAGCCACACAGCCACCACCGCTACTCCATTTCCAAGGCAGCTCGAGCTACTGGTGCCGTTCCACCCGGCAACTTACATAATGCGCCACTACACTTGGAGTTACCGCCAGCCTGAAAACCTGGTTCTAAATTATTCACCTGTGCAGGGGAAGCTGCCCTGTCAGGAGAAGTTAAACTTACACTGGGAAGATGATTCATGTTTGACCTTCTTCTTTGGACTGTAAAGAGACTGAGTTTGGCGTTTCCCCGTTCAATAGTCCTTGGCCAGATGGGAGCTTTGAGGTTGTGTCTGGAGCCTATCAAATCCCATCCAATCACCCAAGGTTATTGCTGTGGGGCTGGGTTGTGCTGTCTGGGGAAAAGTCACTCAGTCCCCTCCGTGTAAGCTCGGTGAGCTGCAAATTGGTGGCAGATGATTTTTTCTGCTGAATCTTGCACACCGTGGCTGGGCATTTAGCAATGCGTGGCTGGGATCACCAGGTGCGTGGGTGATGGCTGCCATCTTGGCTGACACAATGCATACTGGGTAAGAACAGGAGAGGACTCCATGTTTCTAAATCTGAACTTAACAGAACTATTTACAGAGATGCTGACATTCCTGCCATGTGCATGCAGACTGACTTCCTGGTGCTTCCTCCAAACTCTTCCCTCCTGCACCCTGTGCTCCTCCCTTCAAGTCCCATGCAGGCTGCTATAGATTTTAAAACCAGAAGAACTTTTACTCAGTCACCGTCAGTGCTTTAATAGGACAAAATGCCTTCAATGGGCCGGGTCCTGCATTCAGTCAGGTATACGTTACTCCTGATGGGCACTGGAGTAACTTTGCTAGCACCACTGGGGGCGGGCCCGTACCTTCCTAGCACCAAGAGCCCATGGGGCTGTTGCCTCCATTTCCCCTTCCCATAGGGCCAGTGTTCTCCACCCTGTGGCTGTGTCTCCCCCAAGCTCCCAACCCCCTTGAGCAGGGGGTCAGTCTCTCCTCTGGAGCCTACCCAGCCCCATGCCTGCCATGCTGGCCCCCTGCTCTGTACTCTGAACCTGGCGTGGGGGATCAGGCAGGAGGCAGCGAAGGCTCCAGAGTGCAGCACCATGCCTAACCAGCAGGGGGACCGAGTGGACCCTAGTGGCAATAGGCTGCAACTGCAGTTGCCTTTTCCTTGGCCTGCTGGCCAGTCCAACAGCTGATGGCCGGCCGGGGTGGGGTGCTGAGCAGTGGCAGACTGTCCCGCCTCTGTGGGTGGGGGCTGAAAGTTATGCTGGGGGCAGAGAAATGCATTGATATTCCCTTCAAACTGAGGTTATGGCTACAGTGGGGTGCAGACTCAGCTACTTGACCGTGTACATGCTCCCACCTGTTCGCCACGCCTACGCTGAGTGGCCACGTCCGCTGTGCCTATCATGCACCGTACCCAGCTCCACCCTGCCTCTGTCATTACCCAACGTTAGCACCATCCTCAGCTGGGACCTTTCTAAACCCGCCCGCATGCGGCCCCAGGACCAATGGCTGGCTGTGTGCTGGCCGAAACGCACAGACACAGGGGCACGACGATGGTTCGTTAATAATCTGTTGCACAGCTTCTGCCAAATGCATAACAGTGGCTGATTGATTTATCGCTGCGTCATGCTCGGGGTGGAGCAGAGAGCAGGCTGGGCTTCAAATCAGGAATGCAGCACCAGAGCAAGAGGGATATTGGCGGGCAGGGTAGGGGTCCATTGTAACTTACCGGCCTTGGGTTCTGGTTCCTGCCGCAGCTCGGGGTCCTCGTCGGTTGCGTTGGGGGGGTTTCTTCAACTGGCTCCTCCTGGTAGAGGTGCTGAATCACACGCTCCTCCCCTCCTGGGACTTCTGGGGTATCCATGGTCCCCGCTGTCTCCTCACCCAGGCCTCATTGGCAGGCCCGGCTCTGGCTTTTTTGCCGCCCCAAGCCAAAAAAAACAAAACAAAAAAAAACCACACCTGCGGGGCGGCCGGAGCCAGGGTGCAGGGGGACTCCCTGCGCTGCAGACGTGCCCCGGCTAGTGAGGGGGATGGGGAGGGAGCGGGGGGAGAGAGAGAGAAGGGGGGCGGCCAGGGCTTCAGCGGGGCGCTTGCCACGCAGCCCCGACCGCCGCGCTGCATGCCGGAAGGGCTCCATGCCGCTCTGGTCGGCAGGGAGGGAAGGACGCGGGCTGCCCTGCTGGGCTTGCTACAGACCTGGCACCAGCTGGGGCAGACGGAGCACGCGGCCCGCTCCCAGCAGGGCGCTCCCCTCCTCCGCCCCCTACAGGGAGGCCGGATCGGCAAACAAAACAAAACAAAAACAAAAAGTGGCCGTGCCGCCCTAGGATTGGGCGGAATGCCGCCCCGTAGAATCTGCCACCCCAAGCACGAGCTTGCTCGGCTGGTGCCTGGAGCCGGCCCTGCTCATTGGCATCCTGTCGGACAACAAGGAAGGGTCGTGAGCCACTCCAGGCTCTGTACGGGGAGCCCTTGACACCACCGGCTCCAGCTGGTTGTAAAAGAAGCCTGTAAGACCTGCCCTCCTGGAGTGCCTGTTTGAGCTGCAGGTGCTCGATGTGTTCCCAGCACTAGGCCGGAGTCTGGTCAATGCCTCCTTGCTCCAGCCTCTGGGACAGTTCCCACAGGCGAATGTTCTGTCAGGCAGGGAGAGGCCATGGCTGAGGGATCATTCCACCCACCCCCACTGATCAGCACCTGGGTGTGGTCGACCGGCCGGCTGCTCTCAGAGCAGGATCCACGTTCTCCAGGACTGATCGGAAAAGAGGGCAGTGAAAGCTGTTCTGATGTGGTCAGCACAGCTCGGAACTACCAGTGACAACGCAGGGACAGGGACCATAAGAGATTGGGTAAGAGTCAGGCAGAAAAAGGTTCAGCACACAGTGGGAGACTATTGAAACTCGAGACCTGGTACCCGCCCCTTAGCCCCATCCACACTGCACTCATGTACTTAACCACACCTCTCAGGCGTGCTAGCTTATGTGCCCTCTGTTCGCCTTCAGACACCTGCTGAAAGCACAGTGTGGGAGACAGCCCCTGACCAAGCCCCTCTCCAGGGCACCACAAGCAATGTCTAATGAGGGGCACTGGCTCTGGGGAGCCGCAGGAGTGAGGTGCCGTCTAGTAGCTGGCCCACAAAGAGGACAAACCCACTGCCAGCCGAGCGAAATCCCGGTTAGCTCCAGTAGTAAAGCCCCTCTTCTTACTGCTGAAGGAGCGTAGGTCTAGTGAAGGTCTAGTCCCAGCTCTCGTGAACGTGTGCTGCATGTAATAACAGTGCCACTGCTTTGCTGTCACTTTTAACAGCCCTCTGGGAGAGAGACCTCAGCCTGGCTTTGCCAGGCAGCCAACCATTGTACCGTTGTTAGATGACCTCTGGATTCCTGCACAAAAGTCTTTCCGAGTGCAGCCAGCAGGGGGCAGAGGATACCTGTGACAGGTGAACGCTTGGGCCCCAGCACCAGTCACACTGGTGGGTGCTGCTCCCCCTCGCTCTCCCCATGGGTGGTGCTGCACAGCGCTTTCCCTGGCTGTGCCCACTGCCGGTAGGGTGCACAGGGGTGGGGAGTTGGGACGGTGCCAGACTGGGGCAGCGCTGGGGAGCTGGCCCCCAGGAAGCCCTCGGAGGGGCGGGTGTTGCAGGAGGGTTCAGGAGATGGGGGGGCTTGTCCATTTTGCTGTTGCTCAGGTGTAGATTTCAGGTGCTGTGTGCGAGACTGCATCTCTGGCTGCCCAGGGCTGTAAGGGTTACGGAGACACCCTGCCTGGATTCATTCTCCTGGCTGGTCCATTCCCCTTCGGCCTCCATATTTATCAGCTGAACGACAGTGTCTGAGCCAGCAGCCTGCATAGCCGCTGCCCCTCTGTGGGGTGGTCTCCCGCAGGGCCGGGAGTGGGGGTGGGAGCTCCGGGCCTGTGCTATAGTTACTGTTGGTCCAAATCATAGGAGGACTGGGCCCTCCCAGGGAGGTTTCTCTGTCTTTGTTCACTGCCCGTTCCCACTTCTGCAGCATGCACCATGTAGAGAGGAAGGGCCGCCTCACCCTGCCACGTTTAATGGTTTGATCACAGTGGAAAATCTTGGGCCCTCCCCAGGACGTTCTGTGCCCGCGCATCCCCGCCTTAGTGACACTGGCGTCAGTGGAAAGGATTATGGGAAGGGGTGGAGGAGGTTTGGCTGGCTCCGTGTGGCCCAGTTTCACAAGCAGAACCTTTGTCCTGATGGACTGCGAGGGGAGGGAGCCTTTCCCGCAGTACCATGAGATCGAGGGACCTGTTGCGTTTCTCAGAGCGATGTCCTGGCCATGCTGGACTGGAATGTGAGTAACACCTTGTCTGGCCTCTCTCTGCGTTAGGGGGTGTGGAGTTTGCGGGTGTGCACAGGCAGACAGCACTCTTAGCTGCAGTTCTCTGCCAGGCAGGGTTTTGTCCGTAATTCTCAGCACTGAAGTTGCTTAGCTTCTGCCGGGCTGAATACAAATAGGAATATAAAACAACTCTTCAGCACAAGAGGGCAGTGAGACACCACCATGATCAGCCGCTGTAGAAATGCGCCCGGAGAGAACCAGCTGAGACATGCTGCTTTAGCAGTAGCACGCTGTGGCCATATGACCTGGACACTAGTTTCTTCCCGTTCCCACTGTTCTGCTATTGCCACACCACCGCGGCTGCCAGCTGACCCCTAGGGCGACACGTTCTCAAAAAGATGCCTCCGGCGAGGTGTCCCAATCACCCAGCTGTGCGTGAGCACGTGCAAGCCCGAGCAAGCGTGTGCATGAGTACGTGCGTCCGAGCAAGCGTGCAGAGTGCAAGCGAGTGTGTGTGTGTGTGTGTGTGTGAGTGAACGGGAGTGTGCAGGCGTTTGTGTGCACAGGAACGACTCTGCGCGTGCATGAAGGAGTGCACTCGGCACCCTTTGGGGAATGACATTTTCAGCGCATCGGGCTCGCGAGCAAAGCCCCAGCGGCAGAGTCCCAACGGAAGCAGCTGGGCCTAGCGCCTCTGGTTAAGTGCGAAGGTGTCTTGCCCACACAGCTGGTGCGTTCCATTTGCGTCGTGTACAGCGGGTGACTGGGGGAGGGATAGCTCAGTGGTTTGAGCATTGGCCTGCTAAACCCAGGGTTGTGAGCTCAATCCTTGAGGGGGCCATTTAGGGATCTGGGGCAAAATCAGTACTTGGCCCTGCTAGAGAAGGCAGGGGGTTGGACTCAATGACCTTTCAAGGTCCCTTCCAGTTCTATGTGATAGGTATATCTCCATATATTATTTATTATTATATGAACACCCCCTTTGGAGAGATAAGACACCCCCGGCCCTGCCCCTTCCGCCTGAGGCCCCACCCCTATTCTGCCCCCCCTTGTCCGCCAGAGTCCCGAGCCCTCCCTGCACCCGACCACAGCCGGAGGAGCTCCAGCCAAACCACCCTGACCCCCGGCTACCTTCCAGGCTGGCCCCCAGGCAGCTTTCCATGCTCCAGCTCCAGGCTGCCGGCCTGAGCTGAGCCTCCGCCAGCTTCGGGGAAAAGGGGAGCCAGGGCGAGGCCTTGGGTTGGGCCATGGGTGGGGCCATGACGCGGGTTAGGGGAGGCTTAGCCTCCCTTGGCCTATGACACCCGCCACCCGTGATGTCACTGAGCACTGCTCAGCCCTTCGCTTACCGGGACACCTGGCAACACCGAGACGTTACACCCCGGGCCAGGCCCGTCGCTGGATGGGGCCGATGTCCTCCGTGACGGTCACAGTGAGCGGAGCGGGGATTGCTTTCCTCTCTCCACTCCTGGGGTAATCGCGGTCCTCAGAACAGCTTTGTAAGCCCCATCTGCAAGCAGGAGAAACATTCCCTCCATTAAACTCGCTGCGGGCCTGCAAAGCGACACGCAGAACGATTCTGACACCGCCAGGTACCCAGCATCGGCCTGGCAGCAGCAGGGTCAGTTCGGGCACTTCTCGTTCCAACGGGGACGGCGCAACCCCGGGCCCAGGGCAACACAGGGGCTGGGTTTTAGCGAGAAGGGCGGCTCAAGAGGCGGCAGAGAGGGAGACGCTGGAGGAAGGGCTGTCTTTTGGGATCTCTGGGGCACTTCATTTGTTACCTGATATGACCAATAATCACCCCTCACCCATCCAGAGCACTGTCCATCAGAGGGTCCTCACGGTGTTTTACAAACAGCAATTGATCCGCCTCACACCTGGGGGAAGATCAAGGAGGTGTAGGTGTCCTTTCAACCAGGGGTGAAAGGCAGCCACCTCTGGGGTATAAATCAGCTGCTGTTTAAGGAGCAGACCCTGCCCACTGGTTCCTGTGGACACCGAGACGAGCCCTAAGAACGCACACACGGAGGCTACGCAGCACTCGAGGGCTGGAAGCGCGGAAGTTGGTGGGTTGTGGAGGCGAGGGCTGGGACTCCAAACCACACGTCGCACCGCTGCGCCTTCCCGCAGGGATTCAGAAACAGAATCACAGCTCCGCCGCACATTCAGGGGGGTATGGTATTGATTAGGGACCGTGTTTCTGTTCCGTGTTTGCACAGCCCCTCGCGCCATGCGGGCCTGATCCATGACTAGCCTTCCGAGGCACTACCATAATACACCTAGTAGACAACGTACAGCCCCTAGCACAGTGGGGGCCTGGTCCCTAGCTGGGGTGCCTAGGTGTTACCATAATACACCTAGTAGACAATGTACAGCTCCTAGCACAGTGGGGGCCTGGTCCCTGGCTGGGGTGCCTAGGTGTTACCATAATACACCTAGTAGACAATGTACAGTGTCTAGCACCACTTGGGCTTCTAGGCACGAGCACAACCTGAATCACTGAAATTCCTTCCCCCTCCATACTGGGAACACAGTAGCCTTTGCCAAGCCACCCCAGAGCCTGATTTATCATTAGAATTGATGACACAGTCCAGCCGTTTCCTTTATCAGGCGGCCAGGGGCTCCGTTTCAGTGGCTCAGCGAAAGACAGCCCTTGGGTGGTGCAGCGCCCCGGGACAGCCTCCTGGGGCTTTGGGTCAGGACAGCAGCTTGCCGAGGTGGTGAGCAGTGGGGCGGGGAGGGAGTTCACTGGCATCCTCACCCCACATGGTCTTTTCCTTGTGTCTAAATGCCCCCTATCCTCCAAGCCAGGAAAACCTCTGCACTCCCAGCTAGGAGGCCCCTTCAGAAATCTGTGTGTGTGTGTGTGTGGGGGGGGGGGGGGGCAGGATCCTGCCCAAGGGCCATCGCTGCGGGATCTGATGAGATGACCGGCACCTCTCTCGGCTGCTGCCCTGAGCTCGATTCCCTGCCCTGCCTGCCCCTGGAGAGGCACCTCAGACAGATCAGCATCCACCACCGTGTCTCCTACCTCACAATCACCCAACAGAGGCTGAATTGGGAGGGATGGCCTGAGGGTAAAGGATTGCTGCTTCAGCATCCCCTTGCCTGGGATTTGGTGTCCAGGGCAGCTCCAACAAATGTTGCGGCAGTTTTGCATTATCCCAGCTAGGAGCGACAACAGAGCCTCTCTTCCTTCCTTGTCTTTGACACCTGGCCTCTGACTGCGAATACAAGCGGCACAACTGCTCGGGTTAGGGATGTTAGAACCGCCCTCCCCCAAAAGAGTCTGCATCACAAATGTCACCTCACTTAATTGCTATTAATCTAATCAATCCAAACCACATTAGCTGTCCTGGAAACATCACTCCTTGATCAACAGGAGTGCCGAGCATTCTATATAAATCCAATTTACCACCCTAGAAACATCAGTACACCGCACAGACATCATAGTCACCCTCATAAAAGCATCAGCTGCTGACTGGCTTCATTAGTAGAAATAAATTACAGAACTTTATCTCTCTGCCATGATTATGGATAAAACCACATAAAAACCGACACTTGAAAGATGTTTTGCTTTAGACTGGTATAAAAACAGCAGAGGATGTTCGGCTTTCGTCAAGCCATTATGTCTTTCACATCATAATTCCCATGTTTGAAAATCCTTCAGCTATTAAATGACAGAAACGTCCCTTCTGAAAGCACAAAAGCCCCAATCCTGCAAACACTTCGGTGAGTAACCTTATGCATATCAGTATCGTAAAGTAGCCCCACGGAATGTGACAAATTGGCAAGGGGGCAGAAAGAGCCACCCCAATGACTGGAGAATATCCTCACAGGGAGAAACTATTCAGGGGATACCATCATAGGACCTAATCACATCAGCCACACTATCAGAGGCTTGTTCACCTGCACATCTACCACTGTGATAGATGCCATCATGTGCCAGCAATGCCCCTCTGCCATGTACATTGGCCAAATCAGACAGTCTCTACGTAAAAGAATAAACGGACACAAATCAGACGTCAAGAATTATAACATTGAAAAATCAGTTGGAGAACACTTCAATCTCCCTGGCCACTCGATTACAGACCTAAAAGTCGCAATATTACAACAAAAAAACATCAAAAACAGACTCCAACTAGAGACTGCTGAACTGGAAATAATTTGCAAATTGGACACCATTAAATTAGGCTTGAATAAAGACTGGGAGTGGATGGGCCATTACACAAGTAAAACTATTTCCCCATGCTTATTCCCCTCCCCCCCCTACAGTTCTTCACATCTCCTTGTCAATTGCTGGAAATGGGCCATTTTCATTACCACTACAAACAGTTCTTTTTCTCTCCTGCTGATAATAGCTCACCTTAACTGATCACTCTCCTTATAGTGTGTATGGTAACACCCATTGTTTCATGTTCTCTGTGTATTGTGACAAAGTTCCTCCTCTATCTTGGTGGGTCCTGCGCTTATTGGCGGATTTTCTTGCCTCAGAGATTCACCATGTGTGTTGGGGAACAGCCCAGAGACCTTCCCCCCTGGAAGAACCCACAGTCCAGGTCAATTGGGAGGTTTGGGGGGAACCCGGGCCCACCTTCTACTCCGGGTTCCAGCCCAGGGCCCTGTGGACTGCAGCTGTCTATAGTGCCTCCTGTAACAGCTGCATGACAGCTACAACTCCCTGGGCTACTTCCCCATGGCCTCCTCCAAACACCTTCCTTAGTCTCACCACAGGACCTTCCTCCTGGTGTCTGATAATGCTTGTGCTCCTCAGTCCTCCAGCAGCACACCCTCTCACTCTCAGCTCCTTGCACCTCTTGCTCCCAGCTCCTCACGCTCACACCACAAGCTGAAGTGAGCTCCTTTTAAAACCCAGGTGCCCTGATTAACCTGCCTTAATTGATTCTAACAGCTTCTTCTTAATTGGCTCCAGGTGTCCTAATTAGCCTGCCTGAACTGGTTCTAGCAGGTTCCTGATTACTCTAGTGCAGCCCCTTCTCTGGTCACTCAGGGAACAGAAAACTACTCATCCAGTGACCAGTATATTTGCCCTCTACCAGACTCCTGTACCCCACTGGTCTGGGTCTGTCACAGTATATATATATATCTTCCTACTGTATTTTCCACTACATGCATCCAATGAAGTGGGCTGTAGCCCACGAAAGCTTATGCTCAAATAAATTTGTTAGTCTCTAAGGTGCCACAAGTCCTCCTGTTCTTTTTGTACAGAGCTCAGGCTTTCACTGTGTATAAATACCTTCCTGGGAAGAAAACCCTGGGGCCTAAAGGGCTCTTTCATCTAGCGGAGAAGGGCAGAGTCGAACGTATAGCTGGAAACACACAAATTGAAATTAGGTGCAATGTTTCAGCAGTGAAGGTGGTTAGCCAGTGGTGGAACAAACCCCCAAGGGAAGGGGCAGGGGTGATTCTCCATCTCTTGAAGTCCTCAAACCAGGCCAGGAGGCTTTTCTGGAAGACGCTGGAGCCAAACATGAGTTATTGGGCTCAATACTGGGGTAACAGGGTGAATTTAATGGCCTGTGTTACACAGGAGGCCAACCTAGGTGATCTAAGAGTCCTTTCTAGCCACAGACTCTGACAGCAATGTCCTGGCTTGCAGGATTGGGTCTTTCCGAACTCACACATGTGATGTTAGTAACTTTATCCAGGGATTAGGGCATTAGCCTAGAGCTTGAGGGACCTGGGTAAATTCCCTGCTCCACCACAGGCTTCCAGAGTGACCCTGGCCAAGTCGCTTAGCCTCTTTGTGCCTCAGTTCCCCACCTGTACCATGGGGACAATAGCACAGGTGTGCTGGAAGGAGAACTATACTAAAGATCTACTGACGAAACATACTAGCGAAGAGCTGGGTAGGATGATGATGATGCAGGGTGGGTAGCAGAGTCACCCCATTAAGCTTGACACATGGGGAGCTCCTGGCACACTTCTTCACAGGGACTGGCCACAGTCTTAGGTTGCAATGAGTCATTCCCCATCTCCCCAAGCAGAGGTGCCGACTCCATGGGTGCTTAAGCATCCATGGAAAAAAATAGTGGGAGCACAGCACCCAGCAGCCACATCTGTTGGGCGCTGTCGGTGCGGGAGGTGCTTGGGGGAGGGCGGAGAGCAGCGAGCGGCAGACGGGGCCTCGGGGGCGGACCGGGGCAGGAAGAGGCGGACCCCAGAGAGAGGGCTTGAGCCTCGGGGGAGGGGGCAGAACAGGGGTGTGAAGAGGCGGAGCAAGGACCGGAGTGGGGGTGGGAAGAGGCGGAGTGAGGGCGGGGCCTGGGAGGAGGGGGCAGAGCGAGGGCGGGGCCTTCGGGGAGAATGAGGGTGGAGCACCCTTGTGGAAAAATAAAACTTAGCACCTATGTCCCCAAGTACTGGTTAACGACTGTGCTGAGTGCGCTGCCATGCCCAGCCCAACCTGATCCCCTGGAATTTATTCCCTCCCCTCCTTACCAAATTCTCCGTAAATTATTCTCAACTTTCCATCAGGACAGGAATTCACAAACTCCCTCCGTGATCGCTTGTTGGGAAGTGATGCCTTTTGCTGGTGGATCGTTGCCAAGTTTTCATTTTACTCGAAAATTGTCTCACTTTATTCACATAGATACTGTGGGTCAAATCCACCGCTGGTACAAACCGGCATAAATCAGTGGGTTTAAGGGAGCTGCACTACTTTATGAGAGCAATGAATCAGAACCAGCATCTCAATAGCCTAGACTTCTTGCTCCTTTCCGTGTATCTACGTGCCAAAGGTAGACTTTGATTTTTCATCTGTTTCTAGAATACACCCGTACTTCACCTAAAATGTTATTCAATAAAAGTGTATGAGGGATGGCAGGGCACACAGGCAAGGAAGAGGGTTATATATGGAGAAAACTGGGCAACTTGGCTTTTTATGATTAATGATTATTATTATTTAAAGGTAATCTATGCAGGAGAGAATTTTCTGACCCCTCTGCCTTTGTCTGTCCACAATTGCTAGAGTTGCAGTTATTGAACTGCGAAAACATAATTGTTGATGGATGGTAGAGTTTTTCATAATACCAATTCTGAGTGCCCACCTCAGAGCGCTTTAGCCTTGCATCGCTCCTGGGCAAGAGGGAAAAGCCAGCCCCCCTGAGCTACACCCAGATGTGGCCTCCCAGGTCCTTCCACTGACCTTCTCTGACCTGTTCTGTCCCTCTCTATCCCTTCCCTAGCTAGACAGGACAGACAGCTGCCCCCACCTGCTCCTGTCTCCCACCTGCCCCATATTGCCCTCCCTTTCCCTTCACAACCTCCTACCATCATAGAGTCTCACTAGCCCACGGTCCTCCATCCTCAGTTTGCCTGGGCTTGGCCTTGCTGCCCAAAATCAGTTTGGTGTGAGGCTGAAACGGACTCTCTTGTCTTGTAACAATCCCCCCACTCCAAGTGTTTGCTGGGGGGGGGGGGGGCACACGGGAAGTCTTCTCTCCAGTCATTGTTTTGCCTTCCTGTTTGTTTCCCAAGAGCCCTGTTGATTTTACCCAGTACAGTAGGTCAATCTGTAACCATCCCTTACAACGCTCAGAGCACAGCCCCACGTCCCTCCTGGGGAGCAGGATCTCAGCTGGACCCGACTGCTTCTCCCTTCTACATTTGGTGTCCCGCACTTCTAGCTAATCACTCTATTGCATTGAACAGAGCCCACGCCCATGAGACATCCCCATCTTCCTGCTCAACTCTGCTCATTTTATTATTCCCACCCTATTGGTCTGGCTCAGGTACCTATCTAGCTCCTGTTACCATAGCAATCTATCACTGTTTCATAATCTTTCACGTACTTATGCTCATAATACCCCTATAAAGTAGGGAAGGGCTATACTCCTCACATCGCAGATAGTGAAACAAGACAGAGAGAGACCAAAGTCCAGCTCCTTAAATACAAGTACATTAGAATGGCCATACTGGGTCAGACCAATGGTCCACCCAGCCCAGTATCCTGTCTCCTGACAGTGGCCAATGCCAGATGCTTCAGAGGGAATGAACAGAACAGGGCAATTATCAAGTGATCCATCCCCTATTGTTCAGTCCAGCTGAAGGTTTAGAGACCCCCAGAGCATGGGGTTGTATCCCTGACCATCTTGGAGAATAGCCATTCAGCCTCCATGAACTTATCTAGCTCTTTTTTGAACCCAGTTATGCTTTTGGCCTTCACAATATCCCCTGGCAATGAGTTCCACAGACTGGCTGTGCATTGTACGAAGTAGTACTGCCTCTGTTTGTTTTAATCCGGCTGCTTATTAATTCCATTGGGTGACCTCTCATGCTTGTGTTGCATGAAGGAATACATAACACTTCCCTGTTTGTATTCTCCAGACCTTTCATGTTTGTATAGACCTCTATCCCGAGGGAGAGTCGGAGTCTGTGGGGCCCTGGGCCAGAGCAAGTGCCCCCTGCAGTCCCCCCACACTTCTGCCAAGGAGCGGGGTTGGGGGCTTGCCAGGCAGGCGCGCCAGGTCTGGGCCTCCTATTTTTCCTATGGCCCCCCAGGCCCAGTTACTAATCTGCCACTATCATATCCCCCCTTATTCCAAGCTAAACAGTCCCAGCCTTTTTAGTCTCTCCTCCCATGGAAGTTGTTCCGTCCTGCTCACCATTTTTGTTGCCCTTCTCTGTACTTTTTCCAATTCCAGACCCAGGTCGCTACTGAATCTCAGTCGATTCCAATGGCAGTTCAGCATCTAAGTTCACCTTTCAGGATGTGGCTGTGAGCAACTTGACCAAGGTCACAGAAGGAGTCTGATAGAGCAGGACTTGAATCTGGGTCTCCAGCACACCAGCCCATCACCCTAACCCCATCCCATCCTTCTCCCAGCTTTTTGGGCCAGGCCTCTTCCTTGTTATTCTTCATCCGGTGCCTCATACAACGGGCCCCGATCCTTGATTTCTATGGGCTACCATAACACTAATAATGGATTAGAAGCCACTTATGACTTTGCCCTCTCTTGGATCCCTTTGCTGCTGGCATTCGGGATGATAAATAGATCTCAACTCCCTCGCCGTTCCTACCAATGCATATTGTACTCGGCAATGAAAAATTTAAGAGCCCCCTATTAATCCAAGTTCATTCTTTGCTTCAATCCAAGGCTGCTTAGAGAACACTAAAATGGCTCTCGCGTGTGATTATTGCCTAGTATGGCTCCCTGGGGACACTTCCCTTGGCAGAGAATCCTTCTGCCTGTTAATAACGGCCTTGGGGCCCAACTGAGTGCCAGCTCCCAGGGAGGCTCCTTCTTCCAGGAGTCTCCCAGGATCAGGCCCTTCCAGGGGACAGGAGCATTTCCTCCGGCTGTAGCAGGCTTTCTCTGAATCAAGGCTAAAAGTGCAACTGAGTTCGATGGATAGCCTTCGAGAAGGACTTTCCTGTGGGGTTGAGGGGAGGTTCTCAAACAGAGGAGAGGTCTAGCAGAAAGCCAGCTCTTCTTATTGGGCTGGAGAGCTTTTCTTGCCACACAGATTACTTATTGACGCTATTTGTGAGTTACAGGCTCCTTCCCAGCCCCAGATGGTCCTGCTGGGGCTTGTAGTAAAGTCTTGATGCTGAATTGGCCATTTGGCAAGAGAAGCACAGGGACTCGGCCTGAAGTCCTGGGGCCAGGCGATGCACTTACTCAGAGACACGTATCTGGAAGGACAGCAAAGGGTATCAGGCCTGGATTGAGGAGCAGCAGGCCCGCAGCTCCTGAAGTCATGTGAGGAGGATGGAATCTCAGCTTCCATTCAGAATAAAGTATCGTTGCAAAGAGAAGCTCAAAAATGAGACACGTGTGTGACTGATGCAGTGACGGCTGCCTGAGTTTGCCGAGAGCCTGAGTCAATAGCTCTTAGACAGGGGAAGTGCCCCATGAGTCTCAATGGGATGTTAGCCTCCAACTCTACAGCTCTTGAGGGTCTTGCCAACCCTACCCCAGCAGAGGATACAGTGTGTGGCAGGAGGGGGAGCTTGCAGAAGGACCAGCCTCCCTGCCCATGCAGATGCAACCCACTTGGCAGGGTGAGTAACTGGGGGAAGTGGGTCTGCTCATTCCCGATCAATAAGATTGACTACTCATTACACAATGGGAGTAAAGGAAGCACAGTTGGGCCCTGACCTATTTAGATACTGGCTAATACTGTAACTGGGCACTTTACAAAATATAGAAAGCAATAATTATGTTTCACAGCATGCACACCGAAGAATTAAATAAAAACAAAATCCTCTTGAAGGAATGTTGCATCATAATACGACTATTTCTTAGAATCCAGAATAACACCACACAAGAGTTAAAAAAACCAACCAACCCACCAACCAACCCCAGACACACAAAGCAGGTCACTCCCTACAACAGAGAGGAACACTCAACTCCCCTGGCTCTACATTGGCTGGCTGCAACTTGACCCCCACTTGCACGTTCCCTCAGAACCTGCAAGCAGGACCAGGACATCAGTGGGTTACTGTAGTGGGGCAGCTGCCCCACTCCTGGTGAATTTAGGCTGCAGCAGGCCAGTGGGCCTGCACAGACGGGCAGCTAATCGGAGAAGGGCTTAGTGGGAGCCAATCGGGGCCCAGATTGGAGGCAGCCAATCAGGGCCCGGCTCAGCCCTATAAAAAGGCTGCTCAGGGAGCAGAGAGTCAGTTTGTCCCAGGCCTTCGCTAGGGGAAGGTCTGTCTCCAGAGCAGGGAGACTAGCACCGCGGACAGCGCAGTGCTGGCCAGGCTCGGGGAGCAGGAGGCGCTGGGTGGTGAGTCCCAACACTGTTACAGTTACCCAGAAGTGAGTGAGGATTTAATATGGTCTTGCAATCAGTTCAGATCAGACTCTAGTTCCTTGTCCATTAGCTGGACTGGCTCTTCAGGGCTAGTGGGAATAAAGAACCGTGCAACAGATTTTAGTTGCTAAAGGTAGCAGCTCTGACTCTGATGCAGGCAGGGAGCCGATCTGCAGAAGCCATATTTGCGTGGTCCCTTCCAGAGCAGAGACCCACTTTAAGGGCATCATATACCATCAGCAAGATATGAGGTGATTTGTTGGCTCACCAAGGCAGCTGATTATTTATTATTTCTATTACTGTAGCACCAAGGAGCCACAGTCATGAACCAGGACCTCATGGCGCTAGGTGCTGTACAAACACAGAACAAAAAGAGCTCGTAGTGTAAGGCCTTCTCTATGCTGAAAAGCTACTGCCACCGAGCTATGTCTCTCGGGGTATGACATAGTTATGCCGACCTAACTTGCAGTGTGGACGGTGACTGGAAGAATTCTTCCCTCGACCTAGCTACCGCCTCTTGGGGAGGCGGATGACCTACATCAATGGGAAAACCTCTCCCATCGCTGTAGTGAGTGTCTACACTGAAGCACCACAGCTGTAGCGTTTCAAGTGTAGCCATAGCCGGAGTCCCTCATCCCTGCACCAAGGAGCTAGAGCTACAGGGCTGGCCTCAGGGGTGCCATAGTCAGGGGGCCCATGGTGCAGAGGCAAGCGGCTCGGGCTCCCCTATGCTGCCTGTGGGGTGCAGCCCGGTGAGGCAGGAGCGCCCGCCTCCCTGCTCCTGAGCAGAGGCCCCCCCGCTCACACCGCATGTGGTTTACCAGCCCGGCTCCTAGTCCGGCTTCCGCACCCTGCGAGCCAGCAGGCTCTCCCGCCCCCCAACCCTCTGGGACCATCCCCAGTCTGGGCCATTCCTCCTTCCATGGGCGGCCTGAATGAAAGCGCTGCCACCCAATGGAAGGTGAGCGAGCCATCTCGGCCAGCCAATGGGAGATGGAAGTTGCCAACCTCTTCCAGGGAGGGGAAGGGAGCTGAAACTACAGGGGAAATATATGAGTAACACGGGGGGGGGGGGGTCCTGACCCCATACCCCAGCTCCCAGGGGCCCCTCCCTGTGTCCCCAGTTCTCAGCCCCCATTGCCATTCACCCCAGGTCTTCAAGGTTCCCCTCCCTCATGACCCCCCCCCCAGTTCCCTGTGCTTCCCAGCTCTCAGGGGTTCCCCCCTTTTCTTGCTCATCCCAAAGGGAGGTGTTAGTGCAGGGGCTTGGGGATATTTCAGGAGCAAATCTTTCACCATCACCACCCACCCTAGCTACCTTCAGTGCACTGGAGCATTTGCATTTTAACCTCCTTGCCCCCCAATAATGCACCTTCTCTGGGAAGGGGCACTTGAATATTGGGGAATGCTCACTATTGGGGTGTGGGGAGAGATCTGCCCTTCTGGAGCCCCCATGTCACTGAGCCCCCCCCCCCCCGCATCCCCAAGCCAGTGGGGCTCGATTTGTATGCCTCTGGTTCCCTTCCCCCTTTCTGGGGTTCTCAGGTCACCATGTTCCCCTGCCACCACAGCCCTCTGGTGTCCTCCTGTCGCTGAGCCTCCCCTCAGGCTGCTGACCCATTGTGGGGGGTCCAGGGAGGCAGCAGGGGCCAGGGGCACCAAAATACCCATTCACCCAGGACGCTATTTTCCCTAAGGCCGGCCCTGGCTGTAATTCCCACAGCCCCCGCTCCATTGTGCAGGAAACACCATCAGAAGTAAGTGACAATGGTTTAGGACAGAGGCGGGGGGCCGATGGGGAGCTCTGTGCTGCAGAGGAAAGGCAGACATGCCACTGACCCAGAGAACGGACAAGCCGTTCAGCAGCACTGCCATCACAAACAGGGCCTTTGGGACCAAGAGAGAGAGATGCCCAGAACAACCTAACAAGGGCAGCCAGGACCCAGGGGCAAACCTGAGGCTGGGACTAGCAGAGGAGTTTGTGGTCAGGTTCCAGGCTGGGGTCGATACCAAGGACCAGAGTCCAAGTCAGGTTTCAGGGTCTGGATCAGGAGGCAAAGTCCAAATCAACCCAAGGCTGAAGCCAGGAGTTCAGGGGCAGAAACAGTCACAGCTACCACAGAAGAGCCACACTGTTCCCTGGACACTTCCTGGGGCATTCCTTGGGTTTATATAGGGTGGAGAACCAATCAGGCGCCAGGAGGCTGCTGCCAGTCAGACCCCTTGAGGTGGGACTTCCGCCCATGGTCTGTGTCCATAGTGGGTTGTGGGCAGCGGAGGGCAAGCTCTACGTAGCTGCTGCTGGGTGGTGTCTGCTAATTAGTACCTTTGTATGCTGGGGTCTGAGACCTGCTAGGTCTGGTCAAGCCAGGCTCCTCCAGGAGACTTTCCTCCCCCGTTCAGGGCACAGTGCTCTCAGTAAGAGTCTGCAGTGACCCCAGGCAGCCTGGGATCTGTTAGCCACCTGGCGTATCAAATCTGACAGTCTTTGGGTTAGCATGAGCCAGGCAGGCTTGGCCTACAGTTCCCAATAGTGGGAGTTACTCCCCATAGGACTGTCCCTGCTCTCCCCCAGTCCCAGAAGCACTCCCCTGTGTCTGTGCACGCTGGTCTTTTTATCACAGACACCTGACACCTCTTGGGCTCTGTTCTCTGGGCTCTGCCCTTCAGCCGCCTCTGCAGCGAGGTGTTCATCTTCAGACCTTGAGGTTCCTATCGCTGCTCCAGGGTCTTCCATTCAGCTGGGTCGATTCCAGCCCTGCTCTCGGGGGGGTGCTAATGCCAGATGGCTGCGTGACCTCCTGCTCTGATCCAGAGGAAACATCTTAACCCCACAGCATCCATGGGGTGACAATGCAAAGCCCAACAGGGAGAGTCATGGTGTTCATAACAATATTACAGAACGGGGCTCCCCCATTCGTCACAGCATGGTCCAGACGCCGGAGACTCGGGACACCTGTGTTCTAGTCCCAGCTCCGCCACCATCCTGATGGGTGATCTTGGGCAAGTCCCTTCCTGTCTTTGTGCCTCAGTTTCTTCTCCCACTGTTTGTCTGCCTTGTCTAGACTGTTAGCTCTACCAGCAGGGACTGTCTCGTCATATGTGTATGCGCAGTGCCTAGCATAGTGGGGCCTTGATCTCTGTGACGGCCAGGGCACTGGTATAATTTTACTACTGCCAAGAATCACGCGACAATCACACAGGTGGGGTGCTGGGCTGTCACACCCAAGCCTGGTGAGCAAACACTGGGGCTGTTCCTAGGAGGCAGGGGGCCGGGGCTGGTCTGTACACGGCTTGACCCTCCTGCAAATGTCGCTCTGCTGGGGGCTATTTTTAGACTCATGTCAGCTCTAATTGACTAATGGCAGGTCTCTGCAAATTACCCTCTTAATGATAGTTACAACTACAGCGTGCGGAAATTACCCTGGTAATGACACTCAGGAATGCACTAAATGGCTTTGCTTTTTCATACGGCCATGCTGGAAATAATTGGAAGCTGAAAGGTCGAGAGTGGGCAGGAGGGGTGGGGGACTCCATCTCCTCGGCAGCTCTATGGCAACCAGGACTCACGGGGATGCTTCTCGGGGATGCTGTCCCTTGGGCCCTGACCCTTGTTGCAGAAGATCCTGCTGTTTCAATGGGGGCTTTGCCGTCTCTTGCTCCTGCTGCCACTGCCGCTCTGTTGCATTCACTTGCTGTACGGCTCCTCCATGCCAGCTGCTCTGTGGATGATGATACAACACTCCCGCCTCCTGCATTCAGATGGTGATTGTTGTGGACTCTCAGCCATCCTGCCTTGGTGCTGAGACAAATTCAGACTGGAAATAAGGTGCACATCTTTAACAATGAGGGTAATTAACCATCGGAACAACTGGACTGGGGTGAAATCTCCAGCACGGGCAACACACAGAAGAGCCGCTGAGTGAGTGCTGGTGAGATTCCACTGAGTAGATTTGATTCCATTGAGTTAGAAGCATTTCACTGTTTTGTGAGGTTTCTTTAGGGCTCTGTAAGCCTGTGAGGCCGTCCCTCCTGGTCTATCTCTGAGGGAGGCCATGCCTCCTTGCTATCAAGCCCTTAGGACTGCAATCAATTAGTGGGGAATTAGCAGACTTTAGAGCTCAATCTGCTTGATCCGGGCTGGGCAATAGCGAATCTATGAACCCTGGCCCTCAAGCAGAGCAGGGCACAGATAGGGGCTCTGACCTGCAGTCAGCACAGAGAAACACAATCTATAAGCACAGTCCCTTAGTCAGGGCGGGGAACAAACAGGTAGGGGCTCTGGCCTGCAGTCAGGGCAGAGCAGTAAGGCATTCTCGGGGCTCAGGCAGGGGTGAGCACCAAACACAAGCTTCCTGGCCTAATGTGGGGAGGCTGCCACCTCACGGGTAGAGTGGCAGGGGGTAGGGGGACCCGGGCCCACCCTACTCCACCAGGTCCCAGCTCAGGGCCCTGACAATGGCAGAGGGGTCTGCCACAGGATCAGTGGGGATCCCTCCATAACACGCCGACCTAGTATCAGACCAAGGCCCAACCAGATTGTTGTCTAGTTTCCCTGGGTTACTTCTTACCTCCCTGGGGTTTGGTACCTCTGTGCTGTAGATATCCTCCACCTCCCCGGGGTCGGTGGTCCATGGTAGCCCGAGCCTTGGTTGGCTGGCGGCCCTGAGAGCTCTGGCAAGTCCTCAGGCGGCAGCCTCAGTAGCTCCTTCTCAACATCCTGCTCCGGCAGCGGGGGAGAAGTGTCTGTCTCCCTTGGCAGCTCCAGCCCAACTGAGCTACAGGGCCCACCTTCTGTACTTCCACTTCCTGCCCCACCCCTCAGCTTCCGGCAGGTCAGGTGTGGCTTTCCTCTCTCTGCACCCAAAGGGGTGGGGTTGTGGCCCCTCCTGGTCTATCTCGGAGGGAGGCCATGCCTCCTCACTACAGGCCCTCTGGTTTAATGCTGAAAAAAATCATAAACCTCAAATGTTCTGCAGGGATAAACTTTAAGGGTGCCACCAGTACCGAGTATGTGACAAATTTAATTGTAACACTATAAAGTATTTTCTATCTTTGTTGCGATAGTCACAGATTATTTCTGTCGTAAGTGCTAGAGTCCACCAGTCCACACTTCCTGCTGGTCCCAGTGAGCTGCTGGGTGGTGGCTGTGTCTGAGGACTGCCTCGAGACCCGTGGACTAGTTGAGTGCTGTGTAATGAAGAATTTCCTTTTATCAGTTTTAATCGGCTCTCTCCATGGCTTGCATTAGGGAGGGCTTTTAGGAAGAAGACCGTGGGCTTTCTTACCCATGTCTAAAGAAAGGAATGGTGAGAAAAACATCGGCAGGTGTCAGGAAGTCATCTTCAGGGTGGTGCTGAGCTCTCTTTGTTCATCGACACACAGTAAGTTAAGCCTCAGCTATAGAGTGACACATAATTTAATGCGTTTGTTAAAGACAAACAATGTTCAGTGAGATTTATCATTTCTTAGCTGGTAATTACCTGTCAGCACTAAAATGATGGCCTTTTAGATTAACAGTGGTTTTCTCCTAATTAATTAGGTGTGCAGTGTGCCATGCAAAATCAAGGGTATCAGAAGAGGCGAGAATGGAGTGATGCTTTTGGGGGTTATATGAGGTGTCCAGGATGAATCACTGCCACCTGCTTACCACAAGAAAGAGCCTTGTCTGTGCCCATGAGGAGAGACCCTTCCCAACTACCGGCTGCTGGCAACCCAAGCACTCTGCTCCATGCTCAACAACCCCCATTGTCTCCCAATGCAGACTAGCAATTTACACTTCACACTTTGTTACACTTGAGTGCCCAGTCCCCATCTTCTGGACACCCACAATGTAAACTGATCCGCTGCCTCCGTAGAAGCAGGGTCCCCCGGTTCACTGGTTCCATTTCAGTTCTACACTCTCCTTAGCACAAGACACTTAGATGTGTCTAGATGAAAACCAAATGGACGTTTATTTAATAGAGCTTGAGCTGGAGATTCAAATAAAAGTAAATATAAGGGTTTGGAAACATAAGGTTACAGGTAAAAGAAAAATATAACATGCAAACTATAGCCTGTATTATTAACAAGTGACATTTCTGTCTAAGAAGGTATTTCTCACCCAATGGTCAATCTTGACAATACTTGTCCAGGTCAGAAAGCTGAGATCCACCTTTCACGAGACACTGCCACGGGCAGAGTCTCTCATCTGTAGCATCTTGTGTCCTTTCTTCTTCTCATGTACTGTTACAGACCATTGTCGTTTACCCCAGAGGTTCCCTATTCAGAACCTGTTCTTGGGGTTCATTTGTCTCTATAAATGCTCTTTAGAGCATCCCCACCTGCACATCTTGCTCTGTCTCTGTGTCCTGCCTACACCTGAGGTGAGCTACACCCAGCTTGTGCTTGTAGATTCTGGAGTCTCTAGCAATTTTAGGGATGCCAGATTCACTAAGGCTAACCAGCTTGCAGTACAAAGAAAGCTCATCCCAGACCTAGTAAAATCAATTGATGGTAGTTTGCTGTCCTCAGGTCCTGTCACCCATGAAACTGTACCCCTTTGGGTTGAAATCCAAGGCCATCAAGAAACCCTGCAATTCAACTTGATTAGCTCAATCACACTTCCCAATCAGACTTTGCATCTTCTGGCTCTCAGTCCATGATCCAAATATTTTCTGGAAGATGCAAAAGGTAGGATTTGGTTCAAGCTACAGCCAGAAATGGTTTCTAGTCAAGTCAATCACCAAGGAAATGAGAAACAGCATGGAGAAAGCTGCCACCTCCTGTGCCCAGCACACTCAAGGAACTGTTGGTTTGCCAATCCCTGCAAAATATTGAGATTTTGCTGAAGTGTTTGATAAAAGAAATGCTGATGTCCGACCCATGTATAGGTCCCGAGACTGCCCCATCTATCTCCAGTCAGGGACCAAAATTTGGATGCATCTATCCCCTGTCAGAACCAGAACTCAGGCCCTACAGGACTATCTCAATGCGAATATGGCAAAGAACTTTATCTGTCCATCTACATCCCACATTGGGACCCTGATTCTCTTTGCCAAAAAGAAGGATGGCTCTTTGCGTCATTGTGTAGACTATCCAGCCCTGAACAACATTACCATCAAGAATAAATACACCTTACCTTTTATCAATTGGAGTGGGTTGGCTCTGCTAAAATATTCACCAAGCTTGATCTTCATGGTGTTTATAATCTAGTCCATATTCAAGAGGGTGATGAGTGTAAGACAGAGTTTTGCACCTGCTGTGGTCATTTTGAATACCACCTCGTGCCCTTTGGTCTTTCCAGCACCCCAGTCACATCACAGAACTTTGTCAATGACATCTTTAAGGATGTTCTGGACCAGTTCATAGTGATCTACTTAGATGACATCATCTTCTCGAAAAGCCAAGCCCTTCATGATCAGCATGTCCACTTGTATTCAAGTGTCTTCAAGCAAATGGCCTGTATGGGAAACCTGACCCTATGGGATATGTATGGATCTCCAAACAATATCTGCAATTGTGGACAGGGCAGCTCCAAGAGACATCTGTGCTTCCTGGGGTTTACAAACTTCTACCAGCGGTTCATCAAGGGTTTTTCAAAGGTGGTGAATCCAATTACCCAGATGCTCTGCAAGGACACAGCCTTTGTTTGGATGCAGGAGGCCAAATCTGCCTTTGATAAACTGAAAGACGCATTTACATCAGCATCTGTCTGAGTTCACCCGGACCAGAAGAAACCCTTCATTGTCAAAGCAGACACCTCTAATTATGCAATTGGAGCACTGCTATCACAGCAGCACGAGTCCCCAAGTGTTCTTCACCCCTGTGCATTCACTCCTGAAAGTTGATGCCCGTGGAACAAAATTACGAAGTCTGCGACAAGCAGCTGCTGGCCACCACAACCGCCCTTGAGGAATGGTGCCATCAGTTTAAAGGCATGTGTTTTCCAGTTCAGGTATTCACGGATCATAAAAACTTGGAGTACCAGCGAACTGCAAAGGCTCCCAATCAATGCCAGATCTGTCGGTCCCTTTTTTCTCCTAATTTTGATTTCACCATCAAAATGATTGGGTGCCACTTCTTCCCCTTGCCAAGTTCGCATACAACAATTCCAATCACAAGTCAATCCACTGGAGTTCTTTTTATGCCAACTAGGGTTTCCACCCTCATTTCACCTGTCTGTACTGCCAGTGACCCAGGTTCCTGCAGTGTCCAACATGGTAAAGCACCTGCATCACATCCACAAAGATCGAAAACTCACCTTGAATCAGCCACGAAGGATTACAAATGATACTCCAACCTTCATCGGAAGAACATCCCTCACCTGGCAGTCGGGGATAAGGTATGGCTTTCGATGCAACACCTGGACACTGCCTGGCTTTCAAAAAAGCTGGACTTCCCCTATGTCAGCCTGTTCTGGGTTGTCCAACATATTAACTGGGTGGCCTTGAAATGCCAGCTACCCAATGATGAAGGTGCACCCGGTTTTTCATGTTTCACTGCTGAAAAAAGTATATCAACAACTCCTTTCCTGGACAGATACAGCCACCTCCTCCCCCCTGTCATTGTCCAGGGTAGAAAGAATACTGGTGAGGCAGATCTTGGACCCCAAGGTTCTCCAAGGAAAGCTCATATACCTTGTGGATTGTGAGGTCTGTGGTCCAGCTGATCGCTCATGGAAGCCTGCTGCCAACATATATGCACCCGACCTATTTGGGGAATTCCATCAGTCATACCCTGACAAAACAGGCCTGAAGATGCCTTTTGGTAGGCATCTTTTGAAGGGGGGTGATGGGATACTTCTGAGCATAAGCCTGCTTAAGCCTGATGAGCCATTCCTGAGCCAGGGTTTGATGAGTCATCAGAGGCAATTACCTGCTGACCATTCAACCAGGGTTTAGCTAATCCACAGGTGAGACCTGTCCAGGTAATCCCCAGGCAAGTACATAGCTCCTAAGGGAAGCAGTCTCTCAGCATCTCTACCTGGCTGGGAACACTCCCAGTGCCAGTAGTTTCAACAGACTGCCCTTTCTCCTGCTCCTGCTCTGACCATGCCTTTTTCCATGCTAGCCAGCCCCCCTGGGCGGCGTGTGACTCCCGCATTTGGGGCAGCTGGGCGTGAGCGCCGGAAGCTCTCTAGGACTAGGCAGGGCAGCGATGCCTGGATTGTGGTCCCGTCCCCTGCTCCGCCCCGAGGCCTGCCCCTGCTGGGCCTCCTCCCCCCGAGGTCCCGCCCACGCTCCACCCCCACTCCACTCCAGGCTCTGCTCCCATTTGGCCCCCTCCCACAAAGCCCCTCCACCCACCATTCACACCTCTCTGCTCCCTCCCCTGAGGCTTCCCCCACCTGCTGCTCACTCCTCTCCTCCCCCGAGGTCCCCCCGCCCACCACTTGCACCTCTCCATCCCCAGTGGGTAGGGGAGCCTTCAGGGGAGGGGGAAGAGAGGCGTGGGGGGGATCTGGGGAAGAGGCAGAGCAAGGGCAGGACCTCGGGGGTGGGGGGAAGAGGCAGAGCAGGGACAGGAAGAGGAGCAGTGCGGGCAGGGCCATGGGGGAAGGGGATGAGTGGGAGCGGGGCCGTGGGGCAGATTGCACGCCGTGCCACGGCTTGGGTGCCTTTTTGGCGGTGGCGCTCCAAAGAGACATGCTCCACATCTTGTTTGGGGAGGCTTAGTCTCCTCTAGCCTCTTCTACCCACCGTCTAGGCCAGCCCTTACTCCAGCCTGCACCTGCTCCTCACCTGGAGACTTTGACACAATGTGCTGAGAACCCATCAGTCTTTCCAAGCTGAGCGGGGTCTGGGCAGTGCTTGGCTGGAGAGCTGGTCAGAAAATGGATTTTCCATCCTGCAAAGATGTTGAGATCTGAGAATTTTGTTTAATCCCCAGCCTGGCCAAAACCCCAAAGTTCTGAGTTCCCCCCCCCCTGGCCCCTGCAGAGGTTCTCACCCCCCAGTCCATGTCCTGAGATGTGCTGGGGCCGGGAGCTTTGGATGAGGGCTGCACATTATTTGGAAGAATAACGGGGGAAGAAACAGCTGAACCGCAGAGTCCCCAGCTGTGAGATTCAGAGCTTTAGTGCTACAATGAGGCCACCTTGTCTAGGGACACCCTACAGGGAGTGTCTCTCCGCAGGGAATCGGGAGCCAGGCAGTGGGTCTCTGTGCGCGCTGACCACTGCAAACCATGTGCATGGGCATCCCAGCTAGACTGAGAGCAGGGGCGCTGGAACAGGGGCGCCAAAGGGGGCCATGGCTCCATCACTTTTAAAGGCATAGCCCTCCCACTTTTTACCATCCTCAAGTGCAAGTGAGAGGGGAGGGGGAGTGAGCAGAGAGAAGCGAGCGGGGAGGGCAGAGTCTTGGAGGGAAGAGGTGGCATGGGGGCAGGGCCTCAGGGAAAGAGGCAGCATGGGGGTGGGGCCTTGAGGGAAATGGGCAGTGCGAGGGAGGGGCCTGAGGGAAAAGGGGGTGGGGCCTCAGAGGAAGCTGGGGGTGGAGACAGGATTTGGGCGCTGGTGCCCCCCTCCACAGTTTTAGAGAGCTTTCACTGCTCCTGACTGAGAGTGTCTGAGTCTTGGGGTGATTCACACTGCACACCCTACAGGGAGTGTCTCTCCTCTTCATTCCTGCACAGGACGAACCTGATCCTTTGTCAGGAATACAGCGAACTTCTGCCCAGGGAGCTGAGCAGCTCGGTAATAAGTTGAGGATAGGGCACCGGCCCTAATTAGCCCCTTTCTTGGGAATCTCAGCAGAGATGTCAGGGCTGAACATGTCCCGGAGGACGGACTGTAGGGCAGGGATGAGGTCCATTGGGCCGGGTAGCGTGGGCTGCAGGTCAGGACTGAGGTGCATTGGCTGGGCTTGTGGGGCCCTGAGACTGGAGTGCAGGGGGCTGGGGTAGGCTAAGACTGAGGTGCATTGGCAGGGCTTGTGGGGCCCCAAGACTGGAGTGCAGGGGGCTGGGGTAGGCTAAGACTGAGGTGCATTGGCTGGGCTTGTGGGGCCCTGAGACTGGAGTTCAGGGGGCTGGGGTAGGCTAAGACTGAGGTGTTTTGCTGGTGCCGTGTGAGGCCCCAGTGCCGGAGCAGCGTGGCCAATGCTGCAGTTAAAGCCCAAGGTCCACTGGCAGAGCTGCCTGAGGGAAGTCTGCAGGGCTGCTGTCTACTCTAGGTTAGGCACAAGCCAATGCTCAGTGCCCCAAAGAGGACATAACTCACTGTGGTTTGACCCCTGCCAGGGTGAGCGAGCCCCAGCCAGATGCAGCGGAGCTAGCGAGCCCCAGCCCTGGCGGACCCAGACCTGCCCAAGAGCCACATCTGTCACCAGTGCAGCCTGCGGTGCTTCCATTCTTGGAGCATGGCATGGATACCCCACTCCCCAAGGGCTGCTCTGCAGGGTACCCATGGGTCTGGCAGCCTTGGACTGGCTGTCATGGGCATGTCCCTCCCTAATGGTCTCTTCCGTCCCGCTCCTAAGTAGCCGGCACTTCCCAGCATGCACTGCAGGCTCCAAGGGGACATGACATAGCAGGGCAGAATGTCAATTGCAGATGTGGCACTTTCCGGTGTAAATGACCGAGCCCCCAGGTGATGGGAGAGAGGCCTCTGGCATGTGGGCCATGGGAACATAGACCGCCCATTGTGGGTGTGTGTGTGTGAAGAGAGACTCTCAAGGTGTTATGGAGGCGAGGGGAACCCTCGTCTCCATCCCTTAAGGTTTGGGGAGGGGATCAGAGCCCCTTTTTGAAGCTGTTGTGCTGCCTGGTGCTGGTAAATGGGCTGTCCATGCTTATTTTCCTGTGCTAACAGACTCTATTAGCATGAAATATTGCTTTCACCGACTGCTCCGATGAAAAATGTTAGCTTTCTCCCTGAGTGGTATCTACGGGGGTAGGACTCTATTGCCCATAAATAACCGAGACAGGCTCTATTTCAGGCTCTTCATCAATTCATGGAGTCCAAGGCCACAAGGAACTATTGTGATCATCCAGGCTGACCTCCTGCATAGCACAGGGCAGAGAACTGCCCCCAAATAATTCCCAGAGACGGTCTGTTAGAAAAACATCCCGTCTTGATTTAAAAATTGCCAGTGATGGAGAGTCCAACACACCCCTGAATAAATTGTTCCACTGTCCTCGTGGTAAAAAATTTACGCCTTCTTTCCAGTCTGATATTGTCTAGCTTCAACTTCCAGCCATTGGGTCATGTTATGTTTTTCTCTGCTAGCTTGAAGAGCCCATTAGCAAACATTTTGTAGGTACTTACAGACTGTGCTCAAGTCACTCCGCAACCTACTCTTTCTTAAACTACATAGATTGACTCAAGGAGCTCAGTCACTATCCTTTAATCATTCTCATGGCTCTTCTCTGAACCCTCTCCAATGTATCCACATCTTTCTTGAACTGTGGACCCCAGAACTGGACACAGGATTCCACCAGTGGTTGCACCAGTGCCAAATACAGAGGTAAAATAACCTCTCTGCTCCTACTCAAGAGTCCCCTGTTTATGCACCCAAGGATCTCATTGGCTCTTTTGGCCTCAGCATCACACAGGCCGGTCACTGGAGCACCTGTATAAACTGTAAATATCTCCTTTCCACTGTTAACTAGGGTTACCATATTTCAGCAAGCAAAAAAGAGGATGGGAGGAGCCCCGCCCTAGCCCCGCCCCTGTCCTGCCCTAGCCCCGCTTCTGCCCCTTCCACTCCCTCCCACTTCCCGCCCCCGTCAGAACCCCCAACCCTCCCCCCGCTCCTTGTCCCCTGACTGCCCCCTCCTGGGACCCCTGCCCCTAACTGCCCCCCAGGACTCCACCCCCTACTTAAGCCTCCCTGCCTCTTGTCCCCTGACTGCCCCCTCCTGAAACCCTCCCCCCATCCTAACTGGCTCCCTAGGATCCTACCCCCTACCTGTACCCTGACTGCCCCAACCCTTATCCACCCCCCCACCCCCAGACAGACCCCTGGGACTCCCACGCCCCATCCAACCACTCCCCACCCCCTGACAGCCCCCCCCAGAACTCCCGACCCATCTAAACCCCTCTGCTCCCTGTCCCCTGACTGCTCCGATCACTCTCCCCACCCCGCCCCCTGACAGCCCCCCCCAGAACTCCCCCCCCTCCGCTCCTTGTCCCCTGACTGCCCCCTCCTGGGACCCCTGCTCCTAACTGCCCTCCAGAACCCCACCCCCTACCTAAGCCTCCCTGTTCCTTGTCCCCTAACTGCCCCCTCCTAAGACCCCCCCCAACTGCCCCCCAGGACCCTACCCCCTACCTGTACCCTGACTGCCCAAAACCTTATCTACACACCCCCCAGAAAGCCCCCCCCAACTTCCGACCCCCCCGTCTCTTGACTGCCCCCTCCAGAACCTCCCTGCCCCTTCTCCGACCCCCTGGCCCCCTTACCCTGCCGCTCGTCCCGGCAGGCTGGCTGGCAGGGGAGGAGGAGCGGGGGAGGAGCTCCAGACTGCTGGAGGTGATCTGCGAATGCAGGGAGGGAGGGAGGGAGTGATCGCTGCTGCAGGGGAAGCGGAGGAGGGGCTCTCTCTGGCTGTCGGAGCCCCATGTAAGTGGCATCATCCGGCCGGCTGCCCTGTTAGCCGCGCGCGCTCTGCATGGGGGGGGGGGGGAAGTCCGGACATTTACAAATTCCCCCCGGACGCTATTTTTAGCTCAAAAAGCCGGACATGTCCAGGGGAATCCGGACGAATGGTAACCCTACTGTTAACGTGACATTAACTCACCTAATCCAGCTGAGTTTAAGGAAAAGCAGCTGGGACTGATTGTGCTTTGGGGAGAGTGTGGGAATGCAGTGAGACCCACTACAGAGGTGGGTGCCCTCTGGTCCGTGTGTCCTGGGGCAGCAGCTGTCCCGAGAGCTCCGCTGCACATTCTGGGCTGCTCGAAAAGAACCCGCTGCATGCGTCAGGATTCCTGCAGCACGTGATCCTCTGCGTCCCGAGCCCCATGGGCATGTGGAGACAGGCTGAAAATTGCCCCAGACACAAACATGCCCAAGAGAGCCCAGGGATTTGAAATTGGTGACAGGGATGGTTGGGAATTGTTAACAAAACGTTTTTTTTTTTGTTGGAAAATGCCTATTGGTGGAAACCGAAACCTTGGGCGGGAAAGGTTCAGCAGTGATTAATTTTTTGACGTGAACATTTTGTAGGAAAAAAAGTTTCAAAACTATCAAAATGTTTTATTTTGACATTTTCAAAACAAACAAACAAAAAACAAACCAAAACCTAAATGTTGTGAAATTATCTCAGAAAAACGTTTCCATTGGTTGGAACTGAACATATTTTCAGTTTGCGAACATTTTTGAGATTTCAACTTTCCATTGCGGTTCGGGACAGGAAATATTTTCAGTATCTCAAAAAATGTTAATAGGACATGGAAACTGTTCCCCCCCACACACACACAGCTCTCCTAGGCTGCTTTGGCCCCTTGCTTCCTGTCCCTGTTCCTCTACAGCTCTCTTTCTGCCCCACCCCTGGTCTTGGCAGGGCTGTGAGAAGTCAAGGAATTGCTTGGCTGGTCTCAGCTGTACCCAGTTCCTTCCCTCTCCTTCGAGCAGGCTAAAGAGCAATGGAGACATGAATCTTGGTTCTGCTAGAATGGGCTGTGATAACAGGCTGGGCACCATGCACTGTCCCTCAATAACTCTTCAATACAATTTAAAATTGCAACAAAAGCAACACCTGGAACTCTCCCAGCCTCTGAAAAGTCACAATGACAGCAAAGGTCCAGTGTTTACACAAAGTCACGTTTTCAAACTGCTACCTACAGGACATAGAATTATAGAATCATAGAAGATTAGGGTTGGAAGAGCCCTCAGGAGGTATCTAGTCCAACCCCCTGCTCAAAGCAGGACCAGCCCCAACTAAATCATCCCAGCCAGGGCTTTGTCAAGCCAGGCCTTAAAAACCTCCAAGGATGGAGATTCCACCACCTCCCTAGGTAACCCATTCCATTCCAGTGCTTCACCACCCTCCTAGTGAAAAAGTGTTTCCTAATATCCAACCTAGACCTCCCCACTGCAACTTGAGACCATTGCTCATTGTTATGTCATCTGCCACCACTGAGAACAGCTGAGCTCCATCCTCATTGGAACCCCCCTTCAGGGAGTTGAAGGCTGCTATCAAATCCCCCCCCCCCACACACACACACTCTTCTCGTCTGCAGACTAAACAAGCCCAGTTCTCTCAACCTCTTCTTGTAAGTCATGTGCCCCAGCCCCCTAATCATTTTTGTTGCCCTCCGCTGGACTCTCTCCAATTTGTCCACATCCCTTCTATAGTGGGGGGACCAAAACTGGACATAATACTCAAGGTGTGGCCTCACCAGTGCCGAATAGAGGGGAATATTCACTTCCCTCGATCTGCTGGCAATGCTCCTACTAATACAGCCCAATATGCCATTAGCCTTCTTGGCAACAAGGGCACGCTGTCGACTCATATCCAGCTTCTCGTCCACTGTAACCCCCAGGTCCTTTTCTGCAGAACTGCTACCTAGCCATTCGGTCCCTAGTCTGTAGCGGTGCATGGGATTCTTCCGTCCTAAGTGCAGGACTCTGCACTTGTCCTTGTTGAATCTCATCAGATTTCTTTTGGCCCAATCCTCCAATTTGTCTAGGTCACTCTGGACCCTATCCCTACCCTCCAGCGTATCTACCTCTCCCCCCAGCTTACTGTCATCTGCAAACTTGCTGAGGGTGCAATCCATCCCATCATTCAGATAATTAATAAAGATGTTGAACAAAACTGGCCCTTATTCAATCCTGAGTTGATTGTATCTAGTTTGCATATCAATTCCAGCTCAGCAGTCTCTCGTTGGAGTCTGTTTTTGAAGTTTTTCTGTTGTAAGATAGCCACCCGCAGGTCTGTCATTGAATGGCCAGACAGGTTAAAGTGTTCTCCCACGGGTTTTTGAGTATTATGATTCCTGATGTCAGATTTGTGTCCATTAATTCTGGAATTGATATGCAAACTAGATACAATCAACTCAGGATTGAATAAGGACTGGGAATGGCTGAGCCATTACAAACATTGAATCTATCTCCCCTTGTAAGTATTCTCACACTTCTTATCAAACTGTCTGTACTGAGCTATCTTGATTATCACTTCAAAAGTTTTTTTCTCTTACTTAATTGGCCTCTCAGAGTTGGTAAGACAACTCCCACCTGTTCATGCTCTCTGTATGTGTGTATATATATCTCCTCAATATATGTTTCACTCTATATGCATCGGAAGAAGTGGGCTGTAGCCCACAAAAGCTTATGCTCTAATAAATTTGTTAGTCTCTAAGGTGCCACAAGTACTCTTGTTATAAACAAGAGACTTTTCCCCCATCAATTCGATGGGGGGAAACCTTCGATTTCTCCAGGACCGCGTGGCTCACGGAGAGATCGTGACTTTCCACTGGCTGCAGCAACATTGGAAAAGAATCAAGGAAACTCTTTCCTCGATTTCATTTGGGAGAGGGGGTGAGGGATGCAAGGACACGCAGTGGGGCAGCTTGTGGCTGTGAATTAATAACAACGCCCGGGGCACAGGGGCTTTTCTGCCCAAATGGAGAGCTTTGCCAGATGCAGCAAGGGAAATTTAGGTTGGAAATTAGGAAAAACTTTCTAGCTATCAGAATAGTTCAGTGCTCGATCAGGTTACATAATCCTGTGGAATCGCCATCCTTGGAGGTGCGTAAGAACAGGTTGTACAACCCCCTGTCAGGGATGGTCTAGGTTTACTTGGTCCTGCCCCCACACAGGGGCATGGACTAGAAGACCTCCAGCCCTACATTTCTGGGGTACGAGGAGGGAATCCCTCCACCCCTGCAGCACCCCCACCTCCCTAGCCCTCGGTGCCATCCCAGTGCTCAACAGAAGGGTTTGATCCCTTCCCACTTCCTGCCTGTCTCTTTCTGGCTCTCTGTATGGACTCCTTGTGGGGTATTGTCCCCTCCCCGGCCTGCCCCCCCCGCTGGCTCCTTGTCTCAGCTCCCCTGGGTGGCAGATGATCGTTGCTAGCCCCGTTTTACAGTGGAGGTGACTGAGGCAGCCCCAGGCCACAAACAGAGACATGGTCAGGCCAGGGCTAGAATTCAGGAGGAGTCGTGGCAAAGCCCAGGAGAAGAGCGGTGGCCCTGCTAGGCTGTCCCGTTGTGGTCAGTGGCAGACCTGGCACACAAAGGGTGAAACTCAACCGGGTACTGGGGGGTCTGTGAAAGGATTGAAACGCAGTGAGATCTATTGCTCTCCAGGTCACATCATTCCTGTACACACGCCACATGGGATGTTAGCCAGGTGCTGACTCTGCAAAGTTGCCACCAGTGTCCCCAGCCGACACTGCCCAGAGGCAAGAGCGGGGCAGGCGGGTGAGGGAGCTCGCTTCGTTCTCTGGGGGCAACTTGGATCCAGGCAATTACAAACTTTAGCTGCTGTCAGCAGACTGTTTTTTTTAATTTTGGTTCAGGAAAGTAATATAATTCCTCTCTCTCTCCCCCTCCCTCCAAGTTCGCAGATGACACTAAGCTGGGGGGAGAGGTAGATCCACTGGAGGGTAGGGATAGGGTCCAGAGTCACTTAGACAAATTGGAGGATTGGGCCAAAAGAAATCTGATGAGGTTCAACAAGGACAAGTGCAGAGTCCTGCACTTAGAATGGAAGAATCCCATGCTCTGCTACAGGCTGGGGACCGACTGGCTAAGCAGCAATTCTGCAGAAAAGGACCTGGGGATTACAGTGGACGAGAAGCTGGATATGAGTCAGCAGTGTGCCCTTGTTGCCAAGAAGGCCAATGGCATATTGGGCTGTATTAGTAGGAGCATTGCCAGCAGATCGAGGGAAGTGATTATTCCCCTCTATTCAGCACTGGTGAGGCCACACCTGGAGTATTGTGTCCAGTTTTGGTCCCCCCACCACAGAAGGGATGTGGACAAATTGGAGAGAGTCCAGCGGAGGGCAACAAAAATGATTAGGGGGCTGGGGCACATGACTTACAAGGAGAGGCTGAGGGAACTGGGATTATTTAGTCTGCAGAAGAGAAGAGTGGGGGGCGGGATTTGATAGCAGCCTTTAACTCCCTGAAGGGGGGTTCCAAAGAGAATGGAGCTCAGCTGTTCTCAGTGGTGGCAGATGACAGAACAAGGTGCAATGGTTTCAATTTGCAGTGGGGAAGGTCTAGGTTGGATATTAGGAAACACTATTTCACTAGGAGGGTGGTGAAGCACTGGAATGGAATGGGTTACCTAGGGAGGTGGTGGAATCTCATCCTTAGAGGTTTTTAAGGCCCGGCTTGACAAAGCCCTGGCTGGGATGATTTATTTGGTGTTTGTCCTGCTTTGAGCTGGGGGTTGGACTAGATGACCTCCTGAGGTCTCTTCCAACCCTAATCTTCTATAATTCTGTGATTCTATGCCCTCTTCCCTTGCTGTCCTAACAGTACACCAGCCTTCGAAGACCACGAATGGAAGGGCATATACATGCTGTAGCATTCATCTTTATGGACCTGTGCACACTACTGTCCTTTGGGATAGAGATTTGGCTTAGTGTCCAGAGCTAGGAACAGCTAGGACTGGGCAAATGGTGTAAACAATCCCCATGAAGATGAGATTGAATTCTCTTTGGCATTGTTCGCACCCCTTTTGTGTTTGCTTTTGGCAAACATTTGTGTTTTACTAGCCCTAATGGCCCCTGAAGCCCGCACGCTCTAGTGCTTGCGGAAAGTGAATTTAAATTGGCTTCCCGTGAGCATCTAACAGAAGAGCTGTGCTCATCCACATAGAGAAAAGAAACAATAACAGGTGATTTATCTGACTAATCGCAATTGAGCAACACGGCATGGATTTTGGATTTGGAATTTTGAACACATCAGATATATGAAAGATCGCCTGGAATAGTTTCAAAGGTTGGATAAGAAATTTGAGAAAACCCACAATTGATCCTGGATATTTTGGGAACAAAGAAGGGATGGAATTGACCAAATAACATGCCTTATGAATTAGAGTTTGAATCCTGTGCAAACACCATGTTTCTCTTTGGTCGTGGGCAAATCACCCAAACCTCTCTGGTTCAATTTCTCTATCTGCACAAAGGGCAGCTTAGAGCCAGCGTGTGAGAGATTTAATTAGTCAATGAATGATGCAAGCTGGGCATTGGTCCTGTTCTTTTTGTGTGTGCATTGATATTGTTTATTAATTTGAAAATATATACAACTTTAACGTGAATATACTTTCAAATCCTAGCAAATTAACGGAGCGAATATTAATAACTATAAACATCTAGAGGATAACAGAGCTGTGAGCAATACGCCGCTCAGGTTTATTAAGAGCAAATCATGCTAGACAAACTTAATTACATTTTTGATAGAATTGCTAAATTGGTGGATGAAGGGAATGCAGCAGGCATTCATATCTCTTGATTTTAGTAAAGCATTTAATGTAGCCAAGTACAATTCAAACTGACTCGCATTTACCTGCAAATTTAATTTAAATTGACATGGGTTAGAGCAATGTCACACCCACACTGACTGAAAAACGACGGCAGGACCTGTTCAATGAAAGGGAAACGTGAGTCATGCGACTGGGTGAGAATCTCAACTTCCATTTAACTAACCAAGCTCTTTCATCAGTAGATCTCAAAAGCAACTCCCAACACAGCTGTGAGACAGGCAGTAGTATTAGCCCTGTGTTATAGATGAGGAACTGAGGCTAAGGGATTTACCCAAGGACACAAAGGCAGTTGGTCGTGTAGTGGAGCGAGAGAGCCTGGAGCAAGATCTGAGGCCTGAACCAGAGGCTGTGACCCAAAGTCAGGCCATGTATTAAAGCAGATGTTTACACGTTCACTGTCCAGTACGTGACGTTGCCAGTGCCCTGGACTGGAACTCGGGGCAGTGGGCAGGCCTGGGTTCCCCATCCGAGCAGTGCCGGAGCAGACTGCCCGAGACCATTGGGACAGAAGGACTTTGCTACTGTGGCCGGGGGAACACGCTGAGTGCCCTGGCTGCAGGGCCGAGTCATAAAGAGGCTCCTGGAACAAGAGAAGGGTCGCACGGCGGAAGGGACAGCAAGGCTGCTCTTCCCGAGTGCCCTAGTGTCAGAAATCACCCAGAGGGAGCAGCTGGGACTATGACCTTGCTCCAGCCACCACAGCTGATGGGGCAGACACGGGATCGAAGGGAGGGTGTATTGTGTGCATGCTCCCTAGGGGGAGTGGCTGGCTCAGGGACTTGGTAACCAAGCCGGGGGACGGAACCTCTTGCTCTCAGATCCCTGGTTCCTGGGCAGTGGGACTGGGAAGGCTGTTCAGTCCCTAGTGACACAGACTGGTAGAAAGGCCAAGGACTGAGTGGCCCATGGGGCGTGCAGCTCAGGACGGATGCTCAGGGTTGAAGCAGAGGTCTCCAAACTCCAGGTTTCCCATTTCGATGCCTTTCTCCAGCCCGGAAAAATTAACAGGAAAAGATAAAGGAGCAGCAGCTGAGCCCCTCTCTGCTGGACCAGGTCTTTGCTGCAGCATCTCAGGCGCTTGCCACGCAAACAGCAACACTCAGTGAATTCTCAGAAACGCCCCAGGGTGGTTTTCCCGAGTGATGGACGCAGAGGGCTCTGTGCAATTCCCGGCCTCCCTTTGAAGCTGCTGTGTGCCAGCCCATCTACCCCCTGGAAATGGGGGGCAGAGCCTCAGGCCAGCTCAAGTCCCCACTGGCCTAGAAGAGCCAGGAAGAGGGAAGTGCCAGCTGGCAGAGTTTGGAATGTCCAGTGGCTTTTTACTTCCCAGCTGAATGTGCCAATGAACCGGTAGGGAGCCGGGCTACTGCACCTAGATCTGGGTATGGCATAAGGGGGAGCTGTCTACAATGTAAATGCAACCCGCTGGTGAGCATTACAGGTCCCCCTTGTGTGCCCCATCTACCAAGGACCTGAGTCTGTTACAAACTCATGCAAAGAATTTTAGCTCGAGCTGTAGCCACTCCTGCTTTTAGCTCCGGAGGTCCCTGTTCAATCCCTAGCATATGAGGCGGAACGGCGGCTGCTGAATGTACCCTGTGACGTCCACCACCAGGACGGGTTCTCTGAGTCCAGCAAGCAGTGCCAAGGCTGGCGGAGGGGGCCAGGACTTGTCATCGCAGCACGCAGCCCCGGAGGGTGGGATCCTGCCGGGATGCTGGAGGAGACGAGGCTGATGCCCCAGGTCTGGGAGCCCTTCCTGGATTTCGTGTTCCGGGGACGTGGGTTTCCGTGCCTCTGTCCGGCTTCTGGTCTTGTGAGCCGTGGTTGTGCTATGAATGACAGAGCAGAGCCATCCCGGGCACTGGGGGGCCTGGAAGAAGTGCTGGGCCAGGTGCATTTTGGTGTCTGTGAAACGTGCATGCTTATTAAAGGTGTCTCCCCAGAAGCAGCCATGTGACTTGGCTAACCACTAATAACAGGACTCCGTGGTTCCCAAAAGCAGGAGGGTCCCCCCCTCACTCTCCCCATCTGAGCAGGGATCTGACCTCCCCAGCTCCACACACCAGACCTGATCCTCCAGGCAGCCCCCCGCTCCCATGCCCCCTCTCTCTAGTCCCCTGGGCTTTTGCCCTGTGTTCTGCCTGCTCCCCAAGTCCCATGTCGGCTCCCAGCTGATTGTGAGGAGACTGTTCTGGGCGGACGTGAGGGCTCCAGAGGAGCTGGCTTCCCTCTCCCGTCCCTTGCTGGGCAGGAGGGGACCGTGGTGAATGGCACAATCCCTCCCGGCAAGGAGAGTTCGGGATGGGTTTTAAAGCCTGAGGGTGCAGCTCTGAGGAAGGACGGGAGGCCATGGGATGGGGCCCTGGGATGGGCATGGGCCTGGGGTCACTGATGGGAGGGAGGCCCAGCCAGAGGGAAGCTGGGGCGGGGGGGTCAGCAAAGAGGGCTGGGCATTTCAGAGACTCCCTTGTGCTACTCAGGCCCAGCCCTGCCAAAGGAGAGGAACTGCGCTTCCCATGGGGCACAGGGGTCGGAGATCTCCCACCTCTCCTTCGTGGCACCCAGAGCCTTCCCCCATGTGCCTTGGGGTGCTGGACCTACTCTGCACACCACTGCCGAGGCAGGGCAGCCCCTGCTCCTGCCCGTCCCCTCCCCCTCTGGGTCGGGGTGCCAATCTCGCTAGAGCCGGGGCAGAGCTTTCACAGGGAGGGGAAGAGCCCAGCACTCACATGAAGGCCCATCATGGTCTGGTGTGTTTAAAAAAAACCTTCAAGGTTTGGGGGTGTTTTCTGGCAGCCCCAGTCCTGGAGTCATGTGATCACTTGGGGCCCTTGGCTTTCATGGAACAAAATAAAAGTAAGTGTCTGGCCCTTGTGGTTGCAGAGAAAAGCTGGGGGGAAATGACCCCGAAAGGCTCAGATCCCTGATGGCAAATTCACAGGGATTTTAAGGCAAATAAAAAAAAATGGGTGGGGGGGTTAGGTTTTGCCTGGTTTTCAATAATGACGCCCAAACATTTTGCAATAAAAATCTTAACAAAAATGGGGAAAATGGTTTTCACAGAAGCTTTTTTTTTTTTTTTTTGAGCAGGGAATCGTTTTTGATCACGAGAGCGTGTGTGACCCACTCGTGCTGTGCACGTCCCCCAGTAGTGCTGGCTCAGGCATGTATAGCAGCAACTGAGCCAACTCCAGCCCGGGCTAACAGACCTGAGCCTTTTCCCTCAGGGAGGAAAGGCTTGTCATTTCCTTAACTGGAGGTCCCAGGTTCAATCCCCACCCCGGGGGGGTTGCACTTACATCAACGACTCAGAACCCGCATGGTACTGCCCCCTACTGCCATGATGGCATCTAAGGGCTAAGTGACCCTGCCAGTCCATTGTACATGTAAGGCAGGGCGTGGGGAATCAGACGCCAGGTCTCCACTAGAAACTTTTGTGGGTACAGCACTGTCAGTTAAGGGGGGTGATTGTTGGTGCCATTTTTATACCGGCAAAAGCCCCGGTGTACACACAGTTATACCGCCATCAAAGTGCTTTTGCTGGTAAGGGTTATTTGTTTGGGGAGCATTTTTTGCCAGTATAAGCTGCATCTACACCAGGAGGGTTTTCTGGTATAATGATAGTGGTAGCCCTTTTCTAGTGCAGACTGGCCTGAGAGAGGGCTTGGGGTCAGGGAAAGGGAGGGATAGAGTCCGGGAAGTGGATAAGTCATAGGGGAAAGGAGGCCTGAGTAGCGGGTTGGTCACCCCGCTCCGGTTAGGAAGGGGTTAAAGGCAGCCAGGGGAGGCTGGTTGGGTAAACAGCCACAGGTGTGGCCACACCCAATTAGGGCACAGCTGGCCCGGATAAAAGGGCAGGCTGAGAGCCTGGGAGGAGAGACTCTTGCTCCAGCTGGGGAGCAGAGAGGACCAGGCTGCCTTGGAGAGCAAGCAGGGCACCTGAGGCAGAGCAGGGCACCTGAGGCAGAGCAGGTCTGGGGAAGGGCAGGCAGAGCTGGGGCGCTCTGGCCTGGTAAGTCCCCAGGCTGAGGCCTTGCTAAAGGCCAGGGGAGGTACTAGGGCTGCAGGGAGGCAGCTGGGGCTGGAAAGGCAGCAGGTCCAAACCCCCTGGCCGATGATGAGTGGCCACTTCAGACTGCAGTTTGCCCCTGAGGGAAGGGGCTAGATGAGGGCTGGCAGTGGGTCACTGAGGCGAGGTGGGCTTAGCGGATTGGGGTTCCCTGGGGAGGGGAGACCCAGAGTGTGGGGGCACTGTTGTGGGGCAGCACCCCGAGGTAAGGGGCACCGGGGTCCGGGAGGGATGCGGGGCCTGAAGTGCTATAAGTGGTGGAGATCAGGAGAAAGTAGGAAGACACCAGCCAGCAGGTGGCGCTCCGAGGCTGGAATCGAGCTAATTCCCGGACGACCAGCAGGAGGCGCCGCAGCGGTGGGGGCCTGCCCTGCAACCAGGGCCGGCTCTGGCTTTTTGGCCGCCCCAAGCAAAAAAAACAAACAAACGGGGCGGCCGGAACGGCAAAGCAAAAAAACAACAACCTGCGGCGCGGCCGGAGCGCGGGTGCAGGGGGACCAGCTAGCGGGGGGGGGGGAGAGAGAGAGAAGGGGGGCAGCCAGGGCTACAGCGGGGCACGGCCACGCGGCCCCTCCCGCCGCGCCGCCTGCCGGGAGGGCTCCGCTCCAGTCGGCGGGGAGGGAAGGACAAGGACTGCCCTGCCGGGAATGCTGCAGGGCGCTCCCGTCCTCCGTGCCGCCGCCCCCTATGGGGCGGCCGGAGCGGAACAAACAAAAAAAGCGGCCGTGCCGCCCTAGGATTGGGCAGAATGCTGCCTCGTTCAATCTGCCGCCCCAAGCACCAGCTTGCTCGGCTGGTGCCTGGAGCCGGCCCTGCCTGCAACAGGCCTCACAAAATCTGGATGAGCATCAGAGCAGCCCCCCTAATATCTGATCCTACCCTATAAAGAGGAGCTTTGCCACTGACTGCCGGGGGAGCAAGATAAAGCCCTAGATGGTAAAAGTTCACTACCGCAGGGACTCCTCTGTGCAGCACAGGGGTCCTGTAATGCACTATCCCAAGATGCTGAAAGTTTGGGAGCCATCCTTGGGGCTGATGAATATTCCACACCTTGCTGGCATCCTCCCTGTTTTATCTTAGGCAATTCAGCTTCGTTAGGAGACTGCCATCTGTACTTGGCTTGTTTAGTATGATTTGCTCTGTCCCTGGCCAGGAAATGCATTTGATCACCTGGACTGGCAGTTCTCCCTCCTATTCAATAGATTCATGTTCTTTTGCATCACTTACTTTAAAGAAGATAGATGGGTTTGATGGGGAATGAAAACAATTCTGCCATCCATGCTGCACTGGAATTCTCTTCCCGAGATTCATGAATTTATCATTTATTACTGAGACGGTAAGCTCGGGTGCCTTCGAAGGATGCTTAATGCCCAGGAATTGAAAGTCAAACACTGCATTCTTTTCCTCCTGCGTGTTGAGCATGCAGTAATGAGTGTGCTCACACACCGTGCTCTGCTCTTTGGTTTACATTGCAGTGTAGTGGTGCCGGTGGGTTTGGAATCACTTGTCTCTTCTCCGCATGCCCTCTTTGTTTTCTCTGCGTCAGGTACGCTCCCCCAGGGCGTGGGAGGCTTGATTTTGATCTTCAGTATCGCCAACCCTCGGTGTTCCAAAATCACAAATCAGGTCCCCCAAATTGCAGAAACCGTTTTAAAAATTACGGTTATTTTTTAAAGGTAACTTTTGGGTTCCTTTCATTTGCGCCTTGATTTCTGAACCTTGTGGCATGAGGCTGACGTAGCAGGATGACGCAGGAGCCGCCAGCAATGAATGGCGTGGCCTCAGGGCTGGGGGCAGAGGCGTCCTAGTCTTGCACTGTGTTGTCAGCATGCTTGGTAAGCGGGAACAGGCTGGATGGCTCATACGACTGGCAATGGATGCAAATGTGTGCCCCGCACAGGCGACGTCTCACCCGTGTGCTGTAGGTTGTGACATCTGTTGGCTGGTCTATGTGAAAGCAAGTAAAATAAAAGGATTCAAAGCAGATTCTCTTCCCTTCAAAAGCCTCTTCCCCGCACGATGAGAAAGTTAAGGCCCCTCATATTAAATAAAAAGTTAAAGCTGCCAAGGAACTTGAGTTAAAAGAGACTCTGTCATGGCTCCAGCTGGGAGAAGAGAAACTGTGACTCTTACTGCTATGAACAACACACTGGGCTGGGACTCACTAGACCTGGGCTCTATTCTTGGCTCTGCCACTAGTCTGCTTAAGTGACTTTGGGCACGTCAAGGCACAGCTCTGTGCCTCAGTTTCCCCCTTTGCAAAATGGGGATAATGACACTGACCTCTGGCATAAAGCGCTTTGAGATCTCCCGAAGAGATGAGCTAGGTATCAGAATTCTTAGGAAGGCTTCTGACACAGTCCCACATGATTTTCTCATAAGCAAACTAAGAAAATGTGATCTAGATGAAATTGCTATAAGATGGTGCACAACTGGGTGACAGACTGTACTCAGAGAGTAGCTATCAGTGGTTTGCTGTCAAACTGGGAGTGTGGATCTAATGGGGTACCCCAGGGGTCATTCCTGGGTCCAGTACTACTCAATATTTTCATTAATGGCTTGGATAATGGCGTAGAGAGTGTGCTTGTAAAATTAGTGAATGACACCAAGCAGAGAGGTGTTGCAAGCCCTTTGCAGGATGGGATTAGAATTCAAAATGACCATGACAAATTGGAGAATTGGTCTGAAACCAACAGAGTGAAATTCGAAGAAGACAAATACAAAGTAGGAAGGAAAAATCAAATCCCCAGCGTGGACATGGGGTATAGCTGGCTAGGCGGTAGTACTGCTGAAAAGGAGCTGGGGGTGATAGTGGATCCCAGAGCGAATGAGTCGTCAATGTCATGCAGTTGTGGAAAAGGCTAATCTCATTCTGGGTTGTCTTAGCAGGAGTGTCGTATGTCAGACCCGGGAGGTAACTGTCCCTTTCCACTCGGCGCTGGGGAGGCCTAAGCCGCAGGACTGTGTCCGGTTCTGGGCGCCGCACTTCGGAAAGATGTGGACACATTGGAGAGAATGCAGAGGAGAGCAACACAGATGATCAAAGGGTTAGAAAACCTGCCCTGTGAGGAAAGGTTAAAAAACGGGGCTTGTTTAGTCTTGAGAAAAGAAGGCTGAGGGGGGACCTGATAACAGTCTTCCAATACGTTCAGGGCTGTTATGAAGAGGACGGGAATCTGTTGTTCTCCATCTCCAATGAAAGTAGGGCAAGGAGTAATGGGGAGATATTGGGGGAAAAGTTTCTAACTCTTAGGCCAGTTAACTAACTCTTCAGGCAGTGACGCTCTGGAACGGGCTTCCCAGGGAGGCTGTGCAATCTCCGTCCCTGGAGGTGTTTAAGAACAGGCTGGAGAAACACCTGTCAGAGATGGTCTAGGTTTACTTGGGCCCACCTCAGCACAGGGGGCTGGACTTGCTGCCCTCTCGAGGTCCCTTCCAGCCCCACATTTCTACGAGTCTGATTTATTCTGACATTTTAATGCAGAATATTAATTGCCTAATCAAATCATTCAATGGCCTTGCTGTTGAAAGAGGCTGGTTCAGTGTCAGGGACTGTCTACAGCTGCATTCTGATGGGCAGCTTGGGGCCTTTCTGATAATGTCACAGCTGTGCCATACTCACAGGGCTGCCCAGCTGAGACTCATTTCTCAGGGTAAGTGTGACATTAAGAACAGCCCAGGGGCAGAGGGCAGGGGCACCCTGGTGGCCAGCAGTGAGTTTCAGCTGGTCTCACCCGCCCAATGTACCCCAGCTCACTACTGTTATAATCTGTGTCTCAAAGGGGTCATGGCGTATGCCACCGGGAAGCTCATAACTCACTGGTTATTAGCATCACTGTGTCATGTAGGTGCAAGCAACTGGTGCAAAGTTATGGACACAAGCTGAAATTATAATTCTTAAAATGTTTGCCAGTCAAACAGGAGTTACCCCCCTCCCCGAACGAAGGAATGTGGTTTCTCCCCCAGGCAGTTACTTCCACAAGGCTGTGCTAGACAGTGAGAATGTATTTACATATCAGATAAACAAAGCTAATAAGCTAACAAATGGGGTGGGGGCGAGAGACAGCTACCCCAGCAGGGAAGAGAAACTTTATTTGAGCTATAAAGACGGGGGGTTGGGGGGGTCTAAACCTCAAATAATTAGCAATTGATTGAACTGACTGAATACAATATCAGTGTATCATGTGAGGTCTCTTATGAATGCCTGTCACATGCTGGGGATTAATTTCATTGTGCATTGTCTGCATTAGCCCTAGAGGCGGAATTATGAATACTCACTGATAGTAGGTTTAAAAGTATGTGGCTGGGCTGAACAAAGGAAGGAACATTTCCCGCCCAGACAGGAGGGCGGCAGCTATTTACCTGTCTACTATGTAAATTAAGCCTGGTAGACAAGTCTCCAAAACAATGGAAGCCCCGTTTACACACAGGGGGATCGGAAGCCCACAGGAAGGCAGAACGGCATGAGGTCAGCTTCCTGGTGGACAGAGCTAGATGAGCACATGGGCGGGTCATCGAACCTTGGGAGATCTAAGCAAGGACAGAACCCATCTTGGGCATCCGTCACTAGACAGACACAATGAGCGCCCGTGTACGCTGAGAAAGATGCGTCCTTGCGCCAAGGGGAACGGGCGTTGAAGCCTCTGGAACTGAATATAGGTGAGAAACCTGCTTAGGCAATGATCTTTCATCCAGGAAGAGAAGGGAAGCCAGCACCTTGTACCTCTGTGGAAGTTCCTGACCTAGGGAAAGTCAGCCACGGGGACAGAAATGGTCCTGAACAAAGCCTGTATCTTGCTAGAGTAAGTTTTAGACTTTTAGATGCGTGCTTTCACTTTTATTTGTTTGTAACCCTTCCTACCTTTATTCCTGTTACTGAGCCTCACTTAACCTATGTCCTACTGCTAATACATTCGTTTTATTTTACTATAAACCAGCTCAGTGCTGTGTTTAAAGGGAAGGGTGTCTTTACCTCGGTTAAGCTGATATGCTCAAAATGGTTTTGTCTCTTTACAGGAACACCAAACCTTGGTGGGAGGGATAGCTCAGTGGTTTGAGCATTGGCCTGCTAAACCCAGGGTTGTGAGTTCAATCCTTGAGGGGGACATTTAGGGATCAGGGTGGGGGGCAATCTGTCAGGGATGGTACTTGGTCCTACTGTGAAGGTGGGGGACTGGGCTCAATAACCTTTCAAGGTCCCTTCCAGCTCTATGAGAGAGGTATATATTTATTATTTCTCTGAGCTGTCCAGCTGAGGGCTGGACTCTTGGGGAAATCCAGGACTGGGAGTGTGTTGGGGTCATCTTGCCGGGTGTAACCAAGTCTGGTGGAAGACAGAGTGGGGCTGTAGCGAGAGCTGCTGATCCTGGGCTGTCTAAGCACACAGACATGCAGGTCATGACCTGCATGCTGCTTGCTAGCATCCCAGGCTGGGAGTTACAACAGAATAGCATTGCAGGGCACCCAGGGGCTATATGGCAAGTGATGAGACAACCCATTGCACCCCAGAATGTGACAGTATGTCTACACTAGAAACCCTACCATGGCACTGCTGTGACATACACACATTCTGCAGCCAGCCACAGGAGGGATTCTTCCATCGCTGTAGTAAATCCACCTCTCCAAGAGGCAGTAACTACATTAATCATAGAAGATCAGGGTTGGAAGGGACCTCAGGAGGTTCTAGTCCAACCCCCTGCTCAAAGGGGGGGGCCAATCCCCAGACAGATTTTTGCCCAGCTCCCTAAATGACCCTCTCAAGGATTGAACTCACAATCCTGGGTTTAGCAGGCCAATGCTCAAACCACTGAGCTATCCCTCCTCCTGATGGAAGAGTTCTTCTGTTGACTTGGTGTCTGCACCGGGGCTTAGGTTGGCTTAATTGGATCACACAGGGTGTGAAATTGTTCGCAGCTCTGAGCGATGTAGTTAGCTTGACCTACCTTTGTACTGCGGACCAGGCCTTAGACAAAAAACATATCCCTATGCCTATCCTTTTTAATAGAGGGGAGGGGGAAAGAGGAGGAAAATAATCCCTGGGGAAGGTGGAAGGCGAGGACATGGATGGTCTCGTGCAGATGAGAGCTTAACAGTGGGTGGAAGTGGGAATGGCAGAAATGGAAGGTTAAAGAGGAGAGGCATTGAAATGGCTCTTCACAGTGAGCAGAGATCAGAATGGCTGATACTGGTGGAGGCATTTGTCTTGCTGCAATTGGAACAGCTGATCCAACTGGGCCAGGGGGATTGAAGTCAGTGTGACGGTATATGGCCAACCCAAGTGTTCAAAAACTCATTAGTCAGGCCCCAGAAAAGCATGAGATTGTCTTAAAAATATTGAGATTTGATAATTTTTGTTTTCCTTTTATTGGCCTTGTGGTTTGGGACCTTTAGGCTCCATGTTTCCCAACTTTTCTCCACAATCACGATGGGGAGAACAATAGATTTAAAAGAAACCACGCTGAGTCTTATATAATCCCCTGACTCCAGGAGCTGGAACTTTAATAAAACAATGCAAGACTTCTGAGACTTGGAAACGTGAGACTTGGAAACATGAGCTGTGGGTGCTCAGCACCCTGGGTCACGCCCACCTCCCCACCCCCCAAAACGAGGCACCCAAAATTGGAGGCCACTTCTAAAAAGTGGAGTGATTTTGCCCAAACTCATCCAGTGGCAGAACTGGGATCAAAGCAGAATTCCTGTCTACAGGCACTCAGTTCTCTAGGCCAGATTGCCTCTTCTCAGCTGCTTCATTAGTGAAAGGAGTCACTTCATTCCAAGGGCTGAGCCTCTTAGAAAGTCATCTGATGCGATGTACTCTGATTTCAGGAAGTGCCATGAATGAGGGGAGTGGGAGTGCACTAGTTGTAGCCTGCTAGACCTCTGTGCAATGCCAACAGACCCTGGTTGTCGGCAGGCAGGATCGAACCTTGGGAGCTCTGGAGCTAAATGCATGAGCCTCTCCTGCCTGAGCTAAAAAAGCACATGGTGCTTAGCTAAGGCTGTAGCAGACTCATCAATCACTAGCTGGGCTAAGTGCGACGGGGGGCCAGAGAGCACACTAAGCCGGCATGGGTTACACCTGCACGGGACTTTTTAATACGTCTCCCGTCCCGCAATACCCGCTCCCGTATTATTTCTTGCAGTTTTATCCCATTCCCACCTGCAAAAACCTTAGATCCTGCAAGAGAGACAGATTTTCCCCATGCCACAAAAAAAAAAAAAAGTTGGTTTATATATATATGTATGTATGTATAGGTATAAATGGAATTCAGACACAATTTTTACTACTAAAAGAATAAAACAAATCTTGCTCAAATCATGTAAAAAACTACTTTAACTCCGGTTATAATAGACATCAAATCTCTTTCTATCCCTTGCTTAAATGTAAGTATTAAAATCTTGCTTCTAAAAAAAGAAAAACTTGCTAAATAAATTCTATTTATGACAAACTGCTGTCATGTGTATCTCACCCAGAATGTCAAAACAAAATGCACCTTTTAAGGCAAAATTGTGGTGCAGAGTATTTTTTTTTTTTTTTTTTTTAATGATTATAAAAAGTAAGTTGTTTTAAAAAACTGGAATTTTTTCAATTGCTTAAGCACCGTTTTTAGAACGTTGAAATGTACCATTCCATTTATTTTTATGTCAGGAGCATTATTGCTTTTTGAAAAACATTTAACAGAAAAAGTGCTCACAGCACTAGGTTTTTGATAGAAGTAAATTTTAAAAAGAGGCTCAGACTAAGTGATCGATAATAAGGTCAAGTTCAAACAGCAGGTGTAGCTAAATTTGCATTTTGTTTTCCCACAAATCCCGGCAATCTGGCTCTTTTGCCCACCCGTAACAAAGTACATTTTACTCACTCCCACTATTAGGGCACGGGGTCCTGTGGGATCCCAGTCTTGGGGCAGGGCTCTACCGCTTGCTTTGCCAACCCCTGCATCGTGCTGCTAGCCCATGCCAGCTGGTTCATTGCCTCCTGGCAGTTACACTGAGTGGAATGCAGTACAAGACCATGTGCCTGCTTTCCTCTGCTTCCAACTGCAGGAAATGGTTTGTTTGCTTTCTGGTGGAGTCGCCCTAATGAGCACAGGATCATAGAATCGGAAGGGACCTCAGGAGGTTCTAGTCCAACCCCCTGCTCAAAGCAGGACCAATCCCCAGACAGATTTTTACCGCAGTTCCCTAAATGGCCCCCTCAAGGATTGATCTCACAACTCTGGGTTTAGCAGACCAATGCTCAAACCACTGAGCACATATCCAGGCCAGGGATGTGGGCAAACTTCAGCAAAATGCTGCCACGATGTACAGCAGGGCTATTCGCAACAGATGGCAAATCAGATGCAAGGTCTAGTTCTTCCGAATGCAGCCCATGCCAGAGGGGATGATGCTGCACATAACAGGGTGGGTGCTTGGCAGCATGGTCAGCACCATCAGTTTGAACATCCTGCAATGAGACCACTGCTCAAGAAAACTGTGGGTGCTGCAGGAAGTGGAAAGGTTCACTAGGTGGTGTGCTCCTCAAAACCAATACTGCACCAATGCCCAGTGTGGTTGTCCTAAACATACAGCTAAGGGTAGCATCAAATCCCTCCTTTACCGGTAAAGGGTTAAGAAGCTCAAATAACCTGGTTGGCACCTGACCAAAAGGACCAATAAGAGAAGAAGATCCTTTGAAATCTGTGGGGGAAGGTTTTTGTTTGTGCTCTCTTTGTTGTTCTCTTCCACCTGGAGAGGGACCAGGGAGGAGAAAACATCTCCTAAACCCCTACCTGAAATGAGCATCTAAGATTACAGAAATTGTAAGTAAGCAAGGAAATGGGTTAGATTATCTTTTGTTTCAGCTTGTGAATTTTCCCTATGCTAAGAGGGAGGTTTAGTCCTGGTTTTTGTAACTTTAAAATTTTGCCTAGAGGGGAATCCTCTGTGTTTTAAATCTTATTATCCTGTAAAATTACCTTCCATCCTGATTTTATAGAGGTGCTTCCTTTACTTTTTTCTTTATAATAAAGTTCTGCTTTTAAGAACCTGATTGGTTTTTTGTGTCCTAAAAACTCAAGGGTCTTGTCTGTGCTCACTTGGTTAACCTATTGGTTGGTAGATTATTGTCAAGCCTCTCCAGGAAAGGGGGTGAAGGGGCTTGGGGGGATATTCTGGGGAAACAGGAACTCCAAGTGTCCTTTTCCTGAATCTTTGTCTAACTCACTTGGTGGTGGCAGCAATACCGTCCAAGGACAAGGAAGAATTTGTGCCTTGGGAAAGTTTTGAACCTAAACTGGTAGAAATAAGCTTAGGGGGTCTTTCATGTGGGTCTCCACATCTGTACCCCAGAGTTCAGAGTGGGGAGGGAATCCTGTCAGGGGTTCTAGTGGGCGCTGGGCTGCTGTATGTTAAAGGAGATGTCACACGGAGTTCCTGGCCACTTGCGGTCATGCAGGATCCTGTGACGCTGGCCCCATTATCCTGGCTAAACTGCGCTCCTCTGCTTGAATTATGCCCCCTGAACTGATCCATAAGCCCACTCCCCTGTCTGCTGTCAGATCCGTCCTTGGGACCCACCCCTGCTGTGATGCCGAGATAAAATTGGCCAGCTGATAATGGATAGGTCGAGGGGATCAGATACCACGGTGGAGGACATGATATAAGAGCCTCGGTTGAGGAGACACTCAAGTAGAATTAATGTTTATTGATTGAATTTTTAAAAGAAGGCAATTGGCCTGATCCCTAACTTCCACTGACTTCAGATATGTGCCCAGCACCCCTGAAAACAAGGCTAAAGCTCCCCATCAAGGTGTATTCTGTGTTTGCTGTTTGCCATTTTATTCTTAGGGTGTTTTTTCTGTCAAACTAGGCCACCCTTAATCCAAAATCATCTGAAATCCAAGGCACAGATTTGCACCGAAGTAAGGAACGGTGTGATTCACAAATGATTTTGTGATTTCAATCCCCGTTTCTGTGTGGACAAGGGCTAAGCTCTTCGGGGCAGGTCTTCCTAGGTGTGTGGATGGATCTAGACATGGAAGGCACTTCCAGAATACAAACAATAGATAGTTGTTATTATTATAATATTCCTCTTGTTGCTTCAATTGGCAAAAGTTTTCTGCCTCACTTCCTGTCTCAAAACAGGCGTCACATCATTCGTCTCCCCTCATGAGCTATTCTCTCCGGGCCCAGCCTGTCCTCATACACCTTCCTGGACATGGGGGGAAAAACACACAGACCCCTCTCCTTTCGGCTTCACTGGGGCAGGCAAGCTACCACGTGCCACAATGGGTCGATACACGTCCCCCTTCTGTGCAGCCCCAAATGAGGCCTGCGTCCCAGATTTTCAACAGTGCTCCAGTGCTTAACTAGGAAGTCTCAAAATCTGGCTCTTAGGGTACATTGCGCACAGGGGGAAGCGACCCTGCCACGGCCGCGGTTGGCTGACTTGGGCTTGCAAGGCTCGGGGTGGCGGGGCTAAAAATTGGTGTGTAAACATTCAGGCTCGGGGACACCCTGCGAGGGGGGAGGGTCCCAAGGTCCAGGCTGCAGCCCAAGCCCAAACATCTACACAGCAATTTTTCAGCCCCGAGCCCAAGTCAGCTGGCCTGGGCCAGCTGCGGGTGTCTTAGCACTGTGTAGACATAGTGTCAGGGCTGGTCTATGCACCACAGCAATGTGCACTAGAGGGTGTGATTTCTAAAGCGCCTTAGCGTGCTGCACACTCACTGACCCAGGCACACCCCCTTGGCGTGCACTACAAGTTCTCTAGCTTGTGCCAACATTGGGTTTGTGCACTAGGAAACGTGCTAGCCCTACATTAACACACTTGGGAACTTTCAGTGCAGGCCAGTGAGTGCACAGCACGTTGTGCGCTTTGGAAATCACGCCCCTCCAGTGTACATTGTCGCTCCGTGTAGATGAGCCTTTAGTGCCTGGCAGCAGAGAACAGGCATTGTCAGTATCAGTGAGGACTCTACTCACTTTTTATATCCTGCCAAGTAAGTTTACTCACAGGAGCAAGGACTAATCAATGCACCAGGAAAAGCACAGTAAAACAAGAGGCATTTAAGAGCTCTGCCTGGGTTATCTGTGCAGATCCCTTTATTGCTACTAGAAAGCAAAGCTTCTTATCTCCCCGGGTTCCCTTCACGTGGCTAGCCCGTCTTTTTCTCAGTACATTCATTAGCCTGCCTTCGGGGGCACTTGCTAGCAGATGTGTCACTTACTGCGATGAGTATGAGATGGGTAGATAGACAAGTTCTATCCAGTTCAATCATGCTAAAGAGGAAACACCTGTAATATTAATAAAGTCGCCAGAGGACGCTATGACAGACAGTCTTACAAGTTGCGCTTTACCTGAATGTATAGGCAGTTAGATCCTGGAAGAAATAGATGTTAGTTGTAGTGCAATTCCTTTTAGAAGCTGAGCACACACACGGGTAAAATTGGGTCTCCGCTGGCATCTTTCTAACTACAATCATTTCTTTGGGACACAGCTGCTTCCCATAGGTTATGTTAGGAGATGATGATGATGGCTGGTGTTTGTTTCTCAAGGCATGCCTGGACTTTGTCCCCATTGGACCTCAGGGATAGATGAAGAAAACATTGGACATTGGAGAAGATTCACAGGAAAGGAATGGTGAATTTGAAGTCAAGAATATCTGCACCAGAAGCCACACCCATCCAGCCAGGGAGCAGAAACATTATCATGTGACCTATATAACCAATCAAAACAGCTTGGTCAAATATTTCATTGAGCGGGTCTTGAACAAGATGCCAGCCAAGAACTAGTCCATGAAATTCTTCGCCAGCTAATTTTGAACAACAAATTAACGTGAGGAAGAAGCAATCTGCTGGGGAGGTGCCACTGGCTCTGCTCTGCTGCTCCCTTTCTCTGGGGGCTTCTCTTCACTAGTGAGCCACCACATGTTATAGCTTGAATATTCCCATTAACTCGACCCTGAGCAACAGACGAGACCCTCACTTGCATGGGTAGGGGGCCTGCCAGTCACACAAGTTTCCTGGTCCTGCTTGCAGGGTAGGGGACTCTGTAAGGAAGTGTGTGATCTGGGCCTGTCCCTGCCCCGGAGCAGTCAGTAAGGCTTTGTCTTCACTACCCGCCGATCCGGCGGGTAGCAATCGGTTTATCGGGGATCGGCTTACCGCGTCTAGTGAAGACGCGGTAAAATCGATCCCTGATCGCTCTGCCGTCGACTCCGGAAATCCACCTCGGCAGGAGGCGGCAGCGGAGGCGGCGGCAGCGCGGCAGCGGTCGACTTTCCCGCGTCCTCACCGCTAGGTAAGCCGACCTAAAATACGCAACTTCAGCTACGGTATTCACGTAGCTGAAGTTGCGTATCTTAGGTCGGACCCCCGCTGTAGTGTAGACCTAGCCTAAGTCTGCAGAGAGCTAGCCAAGGTGGGTTAGGTTGTGCGTCTCTGCCCTAGGGAGCAGCCTGCTTCGTCTCTTTCTGTTTTATGGTTCTTGTGTGTTCTGTTTTTGAATTCTATGAAATAAAGTAGTGTCATGTTACAACCTTCCAACATGAGTTTTTTCCCCTGAGTTTTTGATCTAATTTCTTTGTGTGTATGCCATAAAACATAACAACCTATTGCTGCATAAAGGCCTGTTCATTCTCCACATTCACATGTGACTTCTAGTCTGAGTAACGTCCAGCTCCAGTGCAGAGCTGTGGTTTTGAGAACAGCTAAGGACAGGAGTTTGCAAAGTCCTGTGGTATCCTTTGGGTTTGAAAGTTGCTATATAAATGCAAATTCATCGTTAATTCCCTTCATGCCCCAGGATGAATCTCATCTGCACTGGCTGATTTGTGTGTTTTCAGTCAGAGAAATCTAACCCCAGGGGTCAATTGATGCTCAAAATGGATTTAATTTTCTGCAAAAATAGTTAGTTTCATGAAAACTCCCCTGTGACTGTCTGAGTTCCCATCCACAATGACCCCTATTTGACAGAGATATGTAATAATGAAGCTAATTCTGAAGAGGGGGTCAAATCTTCTGATAAACTTTTACTTCACCCAGGGAAATAAAGATATTGCCTGTGAGAGGGAAGCAATCAAAACCTTCATAACCCTGTGCATAGAGGGCTGGGTATGTAGGTCATAACAGACATGTTGCTATTTCTTTGGGAAGACACCAGACAACACCTAAGCTTGGATTCTCTGAAAGCCAGTCTTACTCCTTTTGAAACACAGCAAAGTTCCCATTGCCGGCAATAGGAACAGAATTGGGCCCCAATTTTCTGCCCATCAGATCAAAAGGTTCCTTTGCAATGTGGGAAGGGGTAGGGATTTGGGCACTGATCCTACTCCAAACTTGGCTATGTGGAGTGGACACCCTATGAAGTTTGGGGAGGGCACTTCCTCGAGGGTGAGTTGAACTGATTCAATCTAGAGCTCAATCTAGAATCATCTAGATTGTCAAATGTTTACCCTCAGGCCTGTTGGTAAAGTACCTAGCACACTGCCGGGGCTATAGGGGAACTAAATAATAAATGCTGAGTAAACATTCAAGGGATGTTAGATCAGAAATCAGTGGGCAATGAGGACTTCAAACAGCACCACAACAAAGAGTCAAGGATAGGATATGAATCATAGAATCAGAGAATATCAGGGTTGGAAGGGACCTCAGGAGGTCATCTAGTCCAACCCTCTGCTCAAAGCAGGACCAGCCCCAACTAAATCATCCCAGCCGGGGCTTTGTCAAGCCTGACCTTAAAAACCTCTAAGGAAGGAGATTCCACCACCTCCCTAGGGAACCCATTCCAGTGCTTTACCACCCACCTAGTGAAATAGTGTTTCCTAATATCCAACCCACTGCAACTTGAGACCATTGCTCCTTGTTCTGTCATCTGCCACCACTGAGAACAGCCTAGCTCCATCCTCTTTGGGAACCCCTTTCAGGTAGTTGAAAGCAGCTATCAAATCCCCCCTCATTCTTCTCTTCTGCAGACTAAATAATCCCAGTTCCCTCAGCCTCTCCTCGTAAGTCATGTGCTCCAGCCCCCTAATCATTTTTGTTGCCCTCCGCTGGACTCTTTTCAATTTTTCCACATCCTTCTTGTAGTGTGGGGCCCAAAACACAGTACTCCACATGAGGGCACACCAATACTGAATAGAGGGGAATGATCATGTCCCTCAATCTGCTGGCAATTCTCCTACTTATACATCCCCACATGCCGTTGGCCTTCTTGTCATCAAGGGCACACTGTTGACTCATATACAGCTTCTCGTCCACTGTAACCCCTAGGTCTTTTTCTGCAGAACTGCTGCCTAGACATTCGGTCCCTAGTCTGTAGCGGTGCATGGGATTCTGTCCTGGTTGAACCTCATAGAATCATAGAATATCAGGGTTGGAAGGGACCTCAGGAGGTCATCTAGTCCTACCCCCTGCTCAAAGCAGGACCAATTCCCAACTAAATCATCCCAGCCAGGGCTTTGTCAAGCCTGACCTTAAAAACCTCATAGAAACCTCATCAGATTTCTTTTGTCCCAAACCTAATTAGATTTTTTTTGGCCCAATCCTCTAATTTGTCTAGGTGTCTCTGTATCCCATCCCTACCCTCCAGTGTATTTACCATTCCTCCTAGTTTAGTGTCATCTGCAAACTTGCTGAGAGTGCAGTCCACGCCATCCTCCAGATCATTAATGAAGATATTGAACAAAACTAGCCCCAGGACCGACCCTTGGGGCACTCTGCTTGAAACTGGCTGCCAACTAGACATGGAGCCGTTGATCACTACCCATTGAGCGTGACAATCTAGCCAGCTTTCTATTAATCTTAGTCCATTCATCCAGCTGATACTTCTTTAACTTGCTGGCAAGAATACTGTGGGAGACCGTATCAAAAGCTTTGCTAAAGTCAAGGAATGACATGTCCACTGTTTTCCCCTCATCCACAGAGCCAGTTATATCGTCACATAAGGGAATTAGGTTAGTCAGGCATGACTTGCCCTGGGTGAATCCATGCTGACTGTTCCTGATCACTTTCCTCTCCTCTAAGTGCTTCAAAATTGATTCCTTGAGGACCTGCTCCATGATTTTTCCAGGGACTGAGGTGAGGCTGACTGTCTTCTAGTTCCCCGGATCCTCCTTCTTCCCTTTTTAAAAGATGGGCACTACATTAGCCTTTTTCCAGTCATCCGGGACCTCCCCTGATCACAATGAGTTTCCAAAGATAATGGCCAATGGCTCTGCACTCACATCTGCCAACTCCTTTAGCACCCTCGGATGCAGTGCATCCGGCCCCATGGACTTGTGCTCGTCCAGTTTTTCTAAATAGTCCCGAACCACTTCTTTCTCCACAGAGGGCTGGTCGCTCCTTCCCATACTGTGCTGCCCAGTGCAGTAGTCTGGGAGCTGACCTTGTTCGTGAAGACTGAGGCAAAAAAATCATTGAGTACATTAGCTTTTTCCACATCCTCTGTCATTAGGTTGCCTCCCTCATTCAGTAAGGGGCCCACACTTTTCTTGACTTTCTTCTTGTTGCTAACATACCTGAAGAAACCCTTCTTGTTACTCTTAACATCTCTTGCTAGCTGCAACTCCAAGTGTGATTTGGCCTTCCTGATTTCACTCCTGCATGCCTGAGCAATATTTTTATACTCCTCCCTGGTCATTTGTCCAATCTTCCACTTCTTGTAAGCTTCTTTTTTTTGTTTAAGATCAGCAAGGATTTCACTGTTAAGCCAAGCTGGTCGCCTGCCATATTTACTATTCTTTCTACACATCGGGATGGTTTGTTCCTGCAACCTCAATAAGGATTCTTTAAAATACAGCCAGCTCTCCTGGACTCCTTTCCCCTTCATGTTATTCTCCCAGGGGATCCTGCCCATCAGTTCCCTGAGGGAATCAAAGTCTGCTTTTCTGAAGTCCAGGGTCTGTATTCTGCTGCTCTCCTTTCTTCCTTGCATCAGGATCCTGAACTCGACCATCTCATGGTCACTGCCTCCCAGGTTCCCATCCACTTTTGCTTCTCCTACTAATTCTTCCATTTGTGAGCAACAGGTCAAGAAGAGCTCTGCCCCTAGTTGGTTCCTCCAGCACTTGCACCAGGAAATTGTCCCCTACACTTTCCAAAAACGTCCTGGATTGTCTGTGCACCGCTGTATTGCTCTCCCAGCAGATATCGGGGTGATTGAAGTCCCCCATGAGAACCAGGGCCTGTGATCTAGTAACTTCTGTTAGTTGCCTGAAGAAAGCCTCGTCCACCTCATCCCCCTGGTCTGGTGGTCTATAGCAGACTCCCACCATGACATCACCCTTGTTGCTCACACTTCTAAACTTAATCCAGAGACTCTCAGGTTTTTCTGCAGTTTCATACCAGAGCTCTGAGCAGTCATACTGCTCTCGTACATACAATGCAACTCCCCCAGCTTTTCTGCCCTGCCTGTCCTTCCTGAACTGTTTATATCCATCCATGACAGTGCTCCAGTCATGTGAGTTATCCCACCAAGTCTCTGCTATTCCAATCACATCATAATTCCTTGACTGTGCCAGGACTTCCAATTTTCCCTGCTTGTTTCCCAGGCTTCTTGCATTTGTGTATAGGCACTTAAGATAACTTGCTGATCGTCCTGCTTTCTCAGTCTGAGACAGGAGTCCTCCCCTCTTGCGCTCTCCTGCGTGTGCTTCCTCCTGGTATCCCATTTCCCCACTTACCTCAGGGCTTTGGTCTCCTTCCCCCGGTGAACCTAGTTTAAAAGCCCTCCTCACTAGCCAGCCTGTATATGCCCTGTCTATGCCAAGGTACAGGCACAGGGGAGAAAGTCTTGCCCCGAAGGCATTGCCAGTGGACATTGATTCAGACAATCACCACTGTAGCTTCTATTTCTCCTTTTGTGGACGGTCGGGAACAGGAGGTCGGAGGAGGATATCATTTTGTCTTGTTTGGCAACGTGTATTTTGCACAGCAGTGCTTTTTTCTGTAGTGTCTCTGTAACACCTATAAGCACCCTCAGCCTGGGGAACAATGCATTTTAACAAAGACTGTTTTCTCCCACTGATCATTGGGTGTTTGAATTAAGTAAGGGCAACCAACATCAAAAAGAGTTTTAAACAAATCACTTCCCCTCTCAACCCATCAGATTTCACTCGCCCTTGTGAAGCCCTCTGGTAAGGTCTTTGGCTAATTCTACTTGAGTGTCTCCTCTATTGAGGCTCTTATATCATGTCCTCTACCATGGTATCTGATCACCTTGACCTATCCATTATCAGCCTTCTTTAAATAGGATCGCCTCTTATTTTAAAAATGGCTTTATAAAAACGGTTAGATGCATTTTTCTGCCCTGTGAGGAAGGTCACAATGAGGGCAGTGTCAGTAACGGAGAACCTGACTAGCTAATGAGAGCGGTAGCTGATAGCAGCTCAGTTGGGTTCTTTTTGGAGCTCAGCTACTAGCCTGCTCTTTGACTTTGGGCTGGTTGCTCTCTGTGCCTCTGTTTCCCCTCCCCTTGTCTCTCTGCCTCTTTGAGGCAGGGACAGTCTGTCACATGTGCATGTACAGTGCTGGACACAGTCGGCCACTGATCTCAGCAGGAGCTTCTAGGCACTACAGTACAAGGAATAATGATAAAACATTGACTGTATAGGGGGAAAGAGTGAAACTGACTAAGCACAGAGTGAATCCAGTTCTACTTGTCTTAGATGCTACCTGTCATTGTGTTAGGTACAGAATTTCCAGTCAGAAACTGATTCTCCAGGTGCGGTTGCCCTTTAAAGTGCTGCTTAGAGGAGCAGTCCTTTTTGCTGGACTTAGCAAAGGCTTTAGAACCGTGGTGTATTTTGCCTGTTTATTCTCTTGTCTTCTCTGAGCTCAGATACAATCTCTGGGATAAAAGATTTCAGCTGCAGAGCTAGTGAACTGGAACTGTCTCTCCTGGCAATGAGTTTCCGTGGGTGTTTGTTAACTGGCTTTTATGACAGAGAATACGATGATAAGCCATAATAGCTGAAACGCTGTAATTGTTCTTTGGATTTCCTGGGAACAGTTATTGAACTGTTTCTACAGTGGATCAAACTTGCCAATTTCAGTGAATTTACCATGAGCAAGAGAAGCGCATAATTCTGTTCAGAATTCTGAGCAGCACTGTCAAGATGATTCCCATTCAGGTCTCCTGCCACCACCAACAGCTGGCTCTGTATCTAATATTGAGGACTGGGGGCCAGCTGGGGCAGGTTGATCAGGAACAGTAGGGAAATGGCTCAGTGACTTCTCCTGGGAAATACTGCGTACAATGAGAATGCCTGAACCATGGAGAGTTACCTTCTTCTTTATTCTGTGACCAGATAACAGTTGATAAGTGTCTGGATACATTTTGCTTTTCTGTAAGAAAGTGTAATTGTCATTAGAATGAGCAATAACAGTTAATTCTTGTAGGAGAAATGGACTATGAATCTGTGAAAACACACACACACACACACACACACACACACACACACACACACACACACACACACAATCTCTCTCAGCATGATGGGACTGCTTGCCAAAAATGATCACTTGTGGCTGGACTTGGATCCCCAGTCTTCTTGTTATTGGGGCAGGAGTAATAAAGGGTTGTTATCCTTGTTGTGTGAAGCGAGGGCAGCAGAACTGTACCTGGCTGACCCCAATGGAGGGACTCACCCTCAACTGAACGGCACTCGCTAGGCAGCGGACATGGGTTCCAAAGCCCAATGAGTAGAGAGAGGGATGGGGTGGGATGGGATGGGATGGGATGGGGTAGGGTAGGGTAGGGTACTTGTACATGGTGGTGTGGGGCCTGTTTAAGGGTCCTAGACACCATTTGATCCTTTTTCTCTCCATGGGATAATAAAAGAGCTAACTTAGACTCAACTGAGAGTCTTGTTACATGCTGCAGAGCAGAAATCACTAATACCGGTTTTCAACTGGAACGCCCAGTCAAAAAGGGACTTTGGTGGCTAGGGTCAGTACTGCTGACCAGGCCGCTAAAAGTCCAGTGGGTAGTGCAGCAGGGCTAAGGCAGGCTCCGCACGGCTCCCAGAAGTGGCTGCCATGTCTTGCTCCTAAGTGTAGGGGTGGCCATGGGGGATCTGTGCGCTGCCCACACACTGAGAGCCAGCTCTGAAGCTCCCATTGGCCGGGAACTGCAGCCAATGAGAGATATGGGGGCAGTGCCTGCAGGTGTGGACAGCATGCAGAGCCACCTGGCCCCTCTGGCTCGAAGCCGGACATGTTGGCTGCTTCTGGGAGCTGCCTGAGGTAAGTGCTACCAGCTGGAGCCTGCACCCTGAACCCCCAGCCCTGAGCCCCCTCCTGCACCCAAACTCCCTCCTGGAGTCTGGACCCCCACCACACCCCAACCCCTGCCCCAAACCTGAGCCCCCTCCCACACCCCAACCTCCTCCTGGAGCCCACATCCCCTCCTACACCCCAACCCCCTGCCCCAGCCCTGAGCCACCTCCTGCCCCCCAAACCCCTCATCCCCAGCTCCACCCCAGAGCCCGCACCCCCAGCCAGAGCCCTCATGCCCTCCCACACCCCTGCCCCAGCCTGGTGAAAGTGAGTGAGGGTGGGGGAGAGTGAGCGACGGAGGGAGGGGGGATGGCGTGTTTGGGGGCGTGGCCTCAGAGAAGGGGCGGGGCAGGGGGTGGGGCAAGGGTGTTTGGTTTTGTGTGATTAGAAAGTTGGCAACCCTACTGAGCACAGAAAGGTACTGACACTGTGAGCCATTCCAAGTCCTTTCCCCCCCGCCTCTGAAATGTAATTGTGCCGAGCTGCTGAAGCATTCCTGGCTGTCACCCATGCCCTTGCTGCTTGGAATAGTCCACTCCTGACGGTTATCGTTTTACAGCTGACATGATGAACTTCCTTGTTTCTAGCCGTAAAACGGTCTGTGCTCCCGTTGTTGAGGCATTACATTAATTGCCCTGGGAAGGCTCTTTAACAACTCCACTTAGGCTGTGCCCTGGGAAGTGCCTGTAGATATCAGCTGGCATCTGACAGTTATTAAATATAATGGAAGTTTTAAAGACTCCCTTTCCTTGAGTTTTTCCCTATTAAAAATGGTTCAAATGACTGGATCCATATTTCACTGCTTGGTTTTAGAACCAGGACCCCACGGTAGCTGGAGCAGAGAAGCCGACAGGGTGGAAACCCACAGATCAATCACACACAACCAGAAAGAGAGCAAAGGGGGTGGTTCTACCTACAGGCACTCGGTGTCTAGGGTCCAAGGAGAGCGGAAGGAGGTGTCCCCCCTGCCCGACAGAAGGCACACTCCAGACCTTAGTGCCAATTTCTTAGGGTTTTATCCATGTTCTCCTCAGCTTCCAAGCATGGCAGGGAGCTTCTATCTATGGTCCTTATATGCCCCCTGTTACTACCATGTCTGAAAACCTCATAACCTTTACTGTATTTCTCCACACACACCCCTGTGAGGTGCTGGTCTCCTCATTGTACAGGTGGAGAACTGAGGCCCGGAGGTGCTAAGTAACATGCCCCAAATCACCCACAAAAATCTGTGGTACAGCAGGGACTTGAACCCAATTCTCCCCTGGCCTAGGTTAGTGCCCTGGCCACATTAGACACAGAGGTTTAACAGTGAGGGGATGAACCACAGGGATGAACTCCCAAGGGAAGGGGCAGCTTCTGAGAGTTTCTCCATCACTTGAAGCCTTCAGCTCCAGACTGCAGCCCTTTCTGGAAGATGCTTTAGCCGCACACAAGTTACTGGGCTCAGTACCAGGGGACCTGGGGGACATTCTCTGGCCTCTGCTAAGTAGGAGGTCAGATTAAATGGGCTTAAACTCGAGGAATCTATGACGAGAACTGTCCGAGGGCCCAGCAGCAAAATGGAGACAAGGCCATCTGCATTGATGTACATCCTCCAAGATTGGCCTCAGACCCCACCCGCTTTTCTGGAATTGGGGGAGGGGTTGGGGAAGCCACATCTCCCCCCCTCCCCCAGCCCAGCCAAAGTCAGTGGGGGTGTCTACGTCTTCAGGGAGATGGGAATAGCCCTCTCCATTTCACTCAGTCCTGATGGGAGTTTAAGGGGAGAGTGACCATGAAGTGTCTCATGATTCAGCTATAAGGCCCAAGTCCCCTTAAGAGGTGCCTTGTACGTGGCCTCAGGGCTGGGGGGAAATCTCACCCTCAGGGCCATACTTGCTGCTTTCACTTCAGCCTCACATGCTACAAAAAGCAAGGCCTTTCCCCTAGGTGTGCCAGGCTGGGGGGAGACCAGACCAGGTGTGGGGCCTGGGAAGATGGTGTCGGTGCTGTTGAACCTGGCAGGGGGATTGCTGGACACTTTGCAACCAGTTGTACCAGCTTGGGTCCATATAACAGGAAGGGGAATACTGCCTGTCATTCCGTCTGGGATGGAGCAGCAGCAGCCTCGTGCTGATCCCCGGGTCTCTTTGCTCTCTCTTGAAATGAAGGGATGGGATCCAGTGGACTCCCCTTTTCCACTAGAACATCTGAGTTTTCCCACCATCTGTACCAATGACCCATGGCTAATGGCCACATTTTGTTCTGAGTTCTGTACTGTCTGCTCTCCTCCAGACATGAGACTCCTAGATTTCCATGTCTACCAGGAGAGCAGAATATGGAAGGTGGGACATGCTGGACAATCCCAAGAGAAAAACTTCGAGTGAGAGTTTCAAAGGTATTTAGGTTACTCTTTTCCAAAAGTTCCCAGTTCAATGCGCAGTGAGATCAACTGGGGTTAGGTGCTGAGGTGCTTTTGAAAACCACACTAATAATTAATAAATACCCCGCTCTTATTTAGTACTTTTCTTCTGTCACCCTCAAAGCATTTTACAGAGGAAGATCAGGATCGTTATCTCCATTTTACCAATGGGGAAACGGAGGCACGGGGAGCGGAAGTGACTTGCATAAGGTCACCCAGCAAGCCAGTGGCAGAGCTGGGAATAGAATCCAGGTGTCCTGACTCCCAGTCCAGACACCTTAATGCCTTTAAAAATCTGGCTCTTTGCCCTTCTTGTTAACTTTTGGGGTAAAACATCTGCTTATCGTCATTCTGGATCAATGTCCAGCGAAATGGAAGATGTGGAATGGGCTAATGTCATCCATCCCAATCTGCAGCAAGCATCTAATTTATAGCTTGATAGATTCCAAGGCCAGAAGGGAACATTGTGATCATCTAGTCTGATCTCCTGTATAACACAGGCCAGCGAACTGCCCCCAGAATAATCCCTAGCAGATAACTGACGTAATCATGATTCATTTTTCAATCAGTTTAAGAAATGGAGCTATCAAGTTGCAACGAGAATGAAGAAAATCTGGTTGCTCCCCCAAGGTAGCCTCGCTGCCCTGTGATCACTGATTAGTCAAGTACAGACAGCTGTGAGGAAATCCACAGGGACCTAACTGAGTCCGCTGAATGGGCATTGTGGTGGCAGATAGAATTCACTGGTGACAAATGCCAAGTAATGCATCTTGGAGGGGGGGAAAATGGAATGGCTCATGCACCTTATTGGGCTCTGAATTAACTAGAAACTCCAGGAAATGGCCACAGCATTGTTGTGGAGATCGCAATAACGACATTTGTTAAATGTGTAGCTGTGGGCAGAAAAAGAAGAAGTCAGGGTTAGTACTGATCAAATATTGTCCTTCAAAATTGTTTTTGGCAGAACATTGGATTTTCAATTAAGCAAAATTTTCCTGCTGTCTGCAGAAAACATCGACTTTTCCTCCAAAAAAACAAACACCTGAAAACCAAGTTTGGCAAAAAAAAATTCAGGTCAGACAAGCCACCGCAATGCATCATGGGAGCTAGTGTTCAGTTACCTCATGTCCCATTGTCCCACATGGACCCCACAACTGGATAGTATCTCCCACAATGCACCATTGCCAGGATCTGCCACAATGCATGTGGTGGCTCAGCAAGAGGGAAGATCATGGTGCATCATGGGCTGTAGTCCAATGAGGGAACCTGGTCCAAACAGAAGGAGCACATGAGGCTCCTGAACTACAACTCCCATGGTGCACTGCAGTGACATTTCTGAATCAAAAAATTCCATTTTAACCAAAAGTTTTCAGCTGAACATTTTCTTTTCATCTTTTTTACCTAACCCTCCCCCCCCCCCCACACACACACACAAAACCAAACAAACGAACAAAATTATTCCAGCCAGCTCTAGTTTAGGTGCATAAGCAATGGGATAGAGAATAATATGGAAAATATTGTAATGCCTTTATATAAATCAGTGGGACGGCCTTACCCAGAATACTGGTCACTCCACATCAAAATGAATATTTCAGAACTTGGGGGTGGGAGGGTCAGAGAACTTTCACTTTAATGACTGAATTCACTAGACTAGTCAGGTCCCTAAGTACTTTCCTGGATCTGGGCCTAGCCGAGAGGCATTTTCCCAATTGGCTTGTGGATCCTGTATGCACAAAACAGAGGCCTGCTGAAAATGTGACCCTGCTCAGGAATCCTGCTCAGTCTCTCCTCAGATCTCTTCTCCAGTCCCTGTATTGTTTTTGTGGCTTTTCTCTGTGGTTGCCTTGGTTTTCCATGTTTGTGAGCCAGCATTTTTATTCTAATGCCTATGGATTAATAACACACACGTACATTCATGTAACTAAACACCCCATACTCATGTTCATCTGGACACACACACCCTTCAGATACTCACCACACAGGCACGTATATCTATTCACGCGCACATCACACACACATACCTATATGTATTCACACACACACACACACACACGTATATCTATTCAGACGCACATCTCACACACACACACCTATATGTATTCACACACACACACACACACACACACACACGTATATTTATTCACACACACATCTCACACACACACACACCCTACGCACACACGTGCATCTATACACACGCGCACACACACTCTCTCTCTCTCTCTCTCACATCCACACACACACTTATCCTGCAGTTGTATGTCAAACAGCGGATGAAGCAAGCTATGCAAAGCAGATTTTAAAATATATATGTTTTCAATAAACAGAAACAGATGCAGATTGATCAAAAGCAGCGAGTGTACACTCCAAGCAAAGCTGGCATTTCCTCAGGGTGCTGGTGCAGCTTCCAATTAGAAAAGGGTTTCTTGTTGTTCTCATAAAGCAAAGAAATGCCAAAGATAAAAATAACGATAGACACAACATTGCAGCCTTAGGACCTAGCTAGGCTGGGTGACTTTAAAGTTGTACTTAGCAACAGGGAAAACAAACTGAGCCAAACTGTTTTGCCTGCGGACAAGCCAAGATAATCCCTTTTAGGTACATTTTAAGGAAGGTATGCCCTAGGATTATTATTATTTACATTATTGTAGCATATAGGAGCCCAGCAGTGACCGCATTGCCCTGGGCACTTCAAACACAGAACAAAGAGATAGTCCCTGGCCCAAGGTGTTTACAAATAAAAGGCCAGATTCAGCCTGTGGGTTGATTGTGTTGTATCAGCAGGTACACCTACATTTACAGCAGTGTGTACAGTACAGACACTGCACATCCAGCTAGGACGGGTATAAAGAGCAGTGTGGAGCGGGAGGCACAGCTTAAGTAAGTAGCGTGCCCTACACATCTGTACACACCACAGCTCTTTCCACACCCTGACAGCGTCTCCCACATCTACACTGCGATATTTAGCAGGATAGTGTCTTGCTGACTCCCCACTGTGGGAGCCTTTCCTTGCTGCAGGGAAAGATTCCAGCAGCGGTGAAAGGCTCCGGCACTGGGAAGCTGCTGGAGCCTTTCCCCGCTGCCTCCCCCCTGCTGCTGTGTATAGCTACACATGCCGCTGCAAGTATAGACATGGTCTGAGTGAGACTTGCACTGAAAGGCAGGAGGGCTATCTCAGGGGTTTGAGCATTGGCCTACTAAAGCCAGGGTTGTGCGTTCAATCCTTGAGGGGGCTATTTAGGGATCTGGAGCAAAAATCTGTCTGGGGATTGGTCCTGCTTTGAGTAGGGGGTTGGACTAGATGACTTCCTCAAGTCTTTTCCAACCCTGATATTCTATGAAACAGAAAAACAAAGCATGAGAACAGAGTGCCATCCTGACAGCCTATGAATGCAATAAGTTTACGGCTATGAAGCAGAGTTTCCATCCTCTAGGCCAGGGGTCCCCAACACAGTGCCCGTGGGCGCCATGGTGCCTGCCGGGGTGTCTAAGTGCGCCCGCGTACTGGCCGGCGGCCGAGCATCCGCCGAGAAGCAGGGTCATCCAGAGGTGTCGCTGGCGGCAACGCCTCTGGATGACGCTGCTTGTCGGCGGGATTTCGGCGGCGACGCCTATTAACGTTGCCGTTTGTCGGCGGCATTTCGGTGGATGCTCGTCCGCCGCCACGGTCCTCCATGGCTCGTCGTCTGGCGCCCGCCAGACAAAAAAGGTTGGGGACCACTGCTCTAGGCTACACAGTCTTTGCTAAGTCACCATGGGGAGTGGTTATTATTGGCAACAGAGGTCCCATATTTTTCTGTAGATGCAGCTGCCAAAAGGAGAAACTAAAAATGCAGAAAAGAGCTACAGGAAGCCCATTCCCTCATTCATACCAAGACTTATGTGCAGGCAAAGTGTCATGTCAATCTAACCAGATCCTGTGGCTTTTCCTTCAGGCATTCCATGACTGTCCCTGATTAGGAAGGAGAGGATCTGACTGTCTATTTATGGTCCCTAAACCTCCAACTGCCAGAAACTGGGACTGGACGACAGAGGATGGATCCCTTGCAATTGCCCTGTCCTGTTCATTTCCCCGGAAGCATCTGGCACTGACCACTTTTGGAAGCCAGGATGCTGGACTAGACGGACCATTGGTCTGACCCACTATGGCCGTTCTTATGCTTGGCTTGGTTTTTTTCAACTGACAAAGTGGGAAGAATCTGTCCTAGAGGCTAGCTATAATTATTTTCACCAAGAATCCAGCTAATGAAATGTTGTCTTTACTAGGATGTTCTTCTGCAAAAGGAGTCACCCCAGATTTTCCAAAGAATTCAGCGTGTTAGGGGCTGGGCTTTTTGGAAAATGTGGTCTGAGTTGGGATGCTGAGAACTTGAGAATCTGGCCGGGAACTGCTTTGAAAATCTGGCCCAGTCCTGCATTGATTATAGCAGCTGTACTTTTCCCCCCAGTAGCAGGATGGTCACCCCACTCTGGCCCTGAAGGGGTTAAAACAGCCCAGGGAGAAGGCTTCCCTGGGGAACCAATAATAAAAGCAGCCCTGGGGAGGGCCACGCCCCAATCAGGCCACAGCTGGGGCCACGCCCCAATCAGGCCACAGCTGGCCCTTATAAGAGAGCTGCAGGGCCAGGATGGAAGAGTCTTTCTCCAGCCCTGGAGTGAGAAGGGCCTGGCTCCCTAAGAGCAAGGTACCGGAACTGGAGCAGGGCTGGGGAATAGGGCAAGGGAGCTGGGGAGCTCCAGCCTGGTAAAACCCCGGGCTGCAGGCCTTCTTGAAGGCCTACAGAGGTAGTGGGGCTACAGAGGTGCAGTCTGGGAATAGGCAGAGGCAGCAGGTCCTAACCCCTTGCCAACGATGAGTGGCCATTACAGACTGCTGTCTGCCCCAGGGAGCGGGGGCTAGATGATGACTGGCAGTAGCCACTGAGGCAAGGTGGGTGTAGAGGGGTGGGGGCTCCCCTGGGAGGGGAGACCCAGAGCGAGGGGGTACTGCTGGGGCAGAACCCTGAGGAAAAGGGCACTGGGGTCCAGGAGGGACACGGAGGCCAGTGGCAGGCGAGACGCCGGCCTGCAGAGGGCGCTCCGGGGTGGAATAGAGCTAATTTCCAGCAGGAGGCGCTGCACCGGTGAGTCTTCGCTTCGCTACACACCCCTAACTAACTTGGCTTCAGTTGCTGCTGTGAGTTTCCGTATTCGTCCGCAGATGCAGCTTGGCATCTGTTCTGTAATTAGGGTTATTTGCTAGAGGAAGATGCAGGTAACAGGACACCTGTAAGATCATCAACAGAGACATTAGTGACAGAGACACTAGTGACACCAGAAGGACAAGGATGAATGCAGCCCAAAGGGAAAACAGGTGGCCATATGAGCGCTGGACAGGGGCTCCAATGGAAGGTTAGGAATGTCCCTTTCACTCATATACCTTTCCTGCCAAGTGCTGTTGGCACGAGACACATCAGGAAGCCTGCTCTAGCAAGCAGGTGGTGCCCATATGTTAGCTACTATCCACATTTCTTTGGCCTGCCCCTGGGGTTAATACTCTACATAAAACACGATGGCCATTTAATGCTGCTGGGAGAGAATTCCTGTTTGTAAAAGAGACTGCGGCACCTCGGAGAAATGCAGAGTCAATGGACACTAACTCTGACCCAGAGTAAACAGGGGCTACTCCCTTGACCTCAGTGGCATCTACCCTTGGTCCTATATTTTCTGGCGACTTTTGTATAAAATCAGGATCTCACCTTTAAAAGGATCCCGAAGCGGAGTTAAAAATTGGGTGTATGTCCCTTTCTGATGGATACAAGAGGCCTGAACGGGTTTCCTTTGTCTTGTTAAAGATGATTTCCTGCAGGGCTCCTGGGAGAATCTAGAAATGTGGATTGGAAGCGCTCAGTGGCTATGGGCAGAGACTCCCATGCAGCTGCGCTTCTGTAGCACTGCTGGTGAAGACGCTGTAAGTGGATGGGAGAGAGCTCTCCTGCCGACTTAATTACCCCATCTCCCATGATTGGCGGTAGCTATGTTGGGAGGAGAAGCTGTCCACATCGGCGCTTAGGTCAGTGTAACGTAGATCGCTCAGGGGGTGGCTTATTCACCCCCCACCCCCCGAGGGACGTAAATTGTGGCGGTGTAGACAAGGTGTCAGACTTTAATGGAAGAGGGAGGTGGGGCAGATAACAAACGCTTTTCTCCTGTCCATTTGCATTCAATAGGTGTTGCCGAGAACAAACCATCCCCAGAGAGCTTCAAACAGTCTGAATACAACTCCCTTCCTCTAACCGGCTTTCACTTCCTTGGCCTCTGGGATATCGTAATCTTGGTGGCTCTTCAGGGGTCCATAGAATCTTCCAGGAAAACCAGGGGAGACAAGGCCTGGACTTCAAATGTAAATGTCAAGCATGAAACAAACCTGTGGGGTGGGGAATTCAGGCCCTCTGAATCCGTCATCATGAAGCACCAAAGCACACACAGCCCCATCCCTTCCCCCTCCCTCTACAGGCTGCCTTTGTGATCATCTGCCTCTTCTGCTGCCCGCCCGTGCCCTGTGCCATCCCAGTGTGGAGTAGAGGGTGATGTCATAGCGAGAAGGGCATGGCTTCGGGCACAGAGAGAGCGGCAGGAGCGGGTTAAGTCTTGATGCAACAAAGACTCTGCAAATGAAAATGAACGAGGGGACAGGGATGGGGGCGGGACAGGAAGGACGGGGCAGAGAGATAAAACCAGCGTCGAGAAGCGTGAGGCTGAATTGACTTGCAAGCAAATGTTGAGCTGTCAGCTGCTTTTTAAACTCCTGTGCACAGCTTGGCCTGGGCCCTGTGCACATTCAGTCCTTGTCTTTTCAGAAGTACCTAAGTACCCTTGAATATTCCCCGGCCTCAGCCTGTTTATGGACATCTGTTGGCTCATTAATATACAATAGATTTAAATGTGTCTCCAGGACAAAACTCCACAAGTAACAGGCTAGAAAGAAAACATTTGTGTCCCTGATCTGCCTTCTGCCACATGCTTGACGGCTGAAAGGTCTTGGGCGCCATATGCTGTGGTGCTGGAAGAACGTCCTGGAAGAGTGCCTGGTTAAAGAGAGAGATCAGCTTCAAGGACTGAACCACTATAGGGCCTTTGGAGCCGGCTTTGAAGGATCTAATCCTTAGGCACTTGGGAAATGGCTGAGCTGTCTTTTTGTCCTGTGTTTGTACAGCGCCTAGCGCCATGGGGTCCTGGTCCATCACTGGAGTCCGAGGAATAATAATGTTGCCCTTTAGCCTAAGCGGTTAGCCAATATTTGGGGCTTTACCCGGCTGTTTCCGTTAGGAGGAGAAACTGATGATTGAGTTAGGTATTTCTTTGGTGCAAACTATTTATTTACAAAGCCCCGTTTCCCTGAACACAGCAGGAACATACAACAGCAGGCACTTTCCTGGCGCACAATTTCCAAGCCTGCCCCTCCAGCCAGTTGTGTGCCAAAAGCAACTCTGTCTCTGCTCCTGCCACACTCTCCATTGCTCCACCCCCAACCTGCCAGCTTTCTCTTTCTTTCCCCTGGCACCTGGCTTTCTGCTTCTGGCACACAAAGCCACACACAGCAGCAACCAATCAATGCCCCAGCCCCTGTTTTTGCAATCATCCCACAGAGGAACCCCTTGGCCTGCATGGCTTAGCTGCCCATCTTCCTTGCATATGGCCCAGTGCCTTCGGCGGTGGCTTCTGTTGTTTCCAGCTATCTTACTCTGTAAAGGAGCTTAATTGCTTTTTCCATTTAGCCTGAATGACGGGTGTAGCATGCCCATCAGCTTGAATGAGGTCTGTGGTTGCTTGTAGATCCAGGAAGGTCCTGGTGACAGCTATTAACACCTTCCAGCATACCAATAAGGGGTTGGGGAGCTCATGGTGGTGGGTGGTGGGGCAGGAGGAGGGTGGGGTTCTGGCTGCTGGGAAATGAGTCAGGTCTTTTTCCTGGGGTGAGTCATTTTGACTTTCTGTGCTGCTGGGAAATCCCCTCCAGTGGGGCCCTGCACTGGGCTTCCACCCTCTCGTCCTGGTTAGGAGGAACCAGCCGAGGGGAGTTGGGCTCCTCAGCAGCTGAGGTTGGCGGTGGGGAAGAACTGGCATGCAGGCAGACAGAGCGAGTGGATTGGGGATTGGAGGCTCATCCCCGGCCCCAAAGAGCTGGGCCTGGGGTTTGCTTGTGCAGCTACATGGCTTTGGTCACTGCAGTGGCCATGCATCTGTTAACACCGTTGTGCCTGGAGTGATTATATCCCCTTTTCCCAGACGGGTGAAGGCCAATGCTTCGGCAGTGTTGTGTTGCTGGATGAAGTGACCCCTGTGTAGTTCGCCTGGCAGCTTAAGGATTTTGATGGGTTTGTTTGAAATCCCCTGAAGGTTCCACAAGGGGATACAAGCCTAGAGCTAATGCAAAAGGGTGGAACTCACGCTGCGTTTTCACAAGCTCATTCTGTTTCTAGCCATGCTGAGGTAGCGGGCGAGGATCATCTTGCTGGATCAGGCAAATGGGGATCAGAGGTGAAAAATGAAACTGAAGGTGTTGGAGTGAGACGTGGAGCACTTGAGTAGAAACAGCACCACGCAGGGCATTGCACTGAATTAATGATAATGGCAGAAGGGGAGAATCTGGGCAGTGATTTTCAAAGAAGCCTAAGGGAGGTTGGAACCAGCCTCCGACTGAAAGTCATGGGGAATTGGGTGTCTAAGGCCTTGTCTAGACAAGACAGTTGCACTAGTAAAGCTTTCCTTATTCTGGCAGAAGCTGCCTTGTGTCCATGCAGCTTGTCTTATATTGCTGCCTCGCTCTATGTCAATCACAGTGCTTAAGAACGGCCACACTGGGTCAGACTCAGGGTCCAATTATCCTAGTGTCCTGTGTAGCGGGGTGGTGACCTGCTCCAGCCCTGACACGGTTGGAACCAGCCCTGGGAGAGGGCTGGCAGGCTGTGAAAGAAAGGCCTGGGCTGATTGGGGAAGCAGCCGCAGCTGGGCCATGCCCCAATCAGGGCCCAGCTGGCCCTATAAAGGCTGGGAGCCAGGAGCAAGGACTCAGTCTCTCTCTGCATTCAGAGAGAGAAGGGCTTGGCTGCAGGGAGCTAGAGACAGGGTACCTGAGTGGAGCAGGGCTGGGGAAAGGCTGAGAGGCTGGGGAGCTCCAGCCTGGAAAGCCCCAGGCTGCGGCCTAGCAGAAGGCCAAGGGGTACTGGGGGTTGCAGAGGGCAGCCCAGGGGTAGGCCAAGGCAGCAGGTCCAAACCCAACCTTGCCAGTGATGAGTAGGCTGATACTGCAGTCTGCCCCAGGGCGTGGGGCTAGACGATGACTGGCAGTAGCTTTATACTGAGGCGAGGTGGGGATAGTGGGTGGGGGTTCCCCTGGGAGGGGAGACCCTAAGACTGAGGGGTTACTGCCAGGGGGCAGCACCCCAGGTACAAGGGCACCGGGGTCCAGGGAGGGACACGGGGGCCAGAGGACAGGCGGATCACCGGCCTGCAGAGGGCACTCCGGAGCTGGAACGAGCTAATTCCTGGAAGTCACCAGCAGGAGGCGCCGCAGGGGTGAGTCCGCTGTTCTACACCTGTCTTCTGACAGCATCCTGTGGCAATGAGTTCCACAGGTTAACTGTGCATTGTTTGACAAAGTTCTTCCTTATGTTTGTTTTAAACCTGCTGCCTATTCAATTCATTGGGTGACTCCTGGTTCTTGTGTTATGTCAAGGGTTAAATAACACTTCCCTATTCACTTTCTCCACACCTAACCCTAACCCTCACTTTAGTGAGATCCCTTTGTAACTCTTTGCAGTCAGTTTTGGACTTAATTATCTTGAGTAATTTTTTATCATCTGCAACCTTAATCAAACCCCTTTACATGGACTTTGCTTCATCTCAGTGGGCGTTAAATCAGTTTAGTGGCAATGTGGGTGCTTGGCCAGTCCAACATGACAACACTGGTTCATTTAGTCCTCCCACTGCTATCCCATGCTGCATCAGTTCACAACTGAAGAGACCTGTCTGTGATCTCCCTGCACTTTACTGCTCTGGGGTCATGTGAACGGGCCTCCTGCTACCTCCGTTCACACATGCCCAAGGGGATTTGTGACCTGCTTGCATTGCAAGCACATGGAATCTGAAGCCATCATGGTCAATATGTCTCATGCTTCTGTGTGGTCCTGTGCAGAGGTCCTGGACTTCTTGCCCTCTGCGGAGAGGAGCACGCCTGGTTCCATCCCTCCAGTAGCCGTTGGAAGGCTAAGATGCACTGACAGCACGAAGAACAAATATTAGAACTTGGCTATAACAGAGGTGGGCTCCAGTGCCGGAGCAAAGCCACAGAGCTGCCACAGAGCCACACCACCACGAAGGACAGTAACAACACCTTTCGCACCTCACGCTCTACATACACCTGTTAGGGCGACCAAACTGCAGATGGGCCAGAGAAGCCATCCATTTCTATCCTGCTTCCTTCTCCCTGGAGTGAGGGGGGAGACTTGCTCTCCTAAACACTTCTGTACCTGATACCTAGTGCAGCGCCCCCATGGCAGTGTTCAAACAATCCCAGTTTTCCTTTTCTCTCTGTCCCTCCCTGTGGGGCAAGGCACAAGTGGCAGAGGAAAATAAGGGTTAAACAGCCACATCATCCCATGGCAGCATGTTTATTACTGTAGCGAGGCAGAAATCATGAGGTGTCCGTGGCCAGGGCACTTATGCCCCATTTGAGTAGCCAGAGCATTTCAGGGGGCATTTCGCTTTTTGAACAGGTGGCTCTGGTTAAACATGGGAAGCGTCTGGTGCTGCGTTAGCTTTGCAAGCACAACAGGCAGTATCCTAGTAGCTACATGCAGTTGTCATTTTCCCCTCCTTCCTTACCCTGTCCCTGATACCAGTGCAGTGCCCCCATCTGTGGACTTCCCCACACCAGCAACAGGGACAGCCAGAGCCCGGATGGTGATCACCACGCGCTTCGAGGGACCCTCCTAGTGGTGATATGGTGCTGCAGGGTCGCAGTGAACTCAACACACATTTCCAGGAAGGTAGCGGGCAGTTCTGCACCCCGTGCCAGTTATCCCAGGTGTGACCCAGGGTTCCTAGGGCAGCCCTCACTGGAAATGCCAAGGTCAGAGCAGGCTGAAAAAGGGGGAGAAGATACTCCCAAGACTGGTGGGTAACACTGAAGTGAACTCCCCAACCAGTCACAAACTGTGCTTCTGATTCCCCACACTAGTTATCAAGAAGCCAAAAAAAAAGATATCACACAGCCCCCTTTATTGCACTCCAGTTCTCTGGCTCTTAATCAGCACCTAGGTCCAGTACAGTGAGAAGTCATTTAAAACCTCTGCTCACTATACAAAATGTTCTTCTGACCCCAAAGAGTCACCCACATCACCAGGCCAATATTAGTTTGGCTCTTACCCAAAATACCACGTTGGCAGCCAGTCTTTTAGTGTCTGAAACGAAAGGTTTGTTATAAGGAAAAAAGAAAGAACAAGAAGAGAGTTGTTAAATGGTAAAGCAATCACATACAAACAGAGACTTCAAAGTGCATATATCAGGTTCTTAGCAGTATTGATGAGTTTGTTGGCTTGAAAGTCCCTCTGGAACATATCCACAGCTTGGATGGGTCATTCAGTCCTTTGTTCAGAGCTTCTTTTGTAGAAAAGTTACTCCAGAGGTAAGAAGCAGGAATGGAGACCAAATGGAGACGATGCAGCTGCCCTTTATAGTCCTTTTGCCATGTGGCTGGTATTTCCTTTGTCCCAAACACAAGCTGCACAGCACGTGGCATGGAAAAGCCTTAGAGTTCTCTGTCCACCAGCCTGCCCCTACATGCCTTGCTGACTCCTAAGGTGTAGCCCCTAGTTCCTTTCAATGGGCTCACTGTCGGGCTGATGACCCGTGATGGGCCATCGAACAAGCTCGGCAGTGCTGATGCCAATCTGTCTGGGGGTGTCACCCAGAACCACAGCATGAGTTTAGAAATACAGATATTCCCTACATATCTATAACTCACAATACAAAGATGATACAAACATGGTTATCATACTTGTCAAATTATAACATTTTCCCAGATACTTTACGTGGCATATCTGGTCAGATTCCTTGCAGTTTTATAATATTGGTATCAGCAATCTCATAAAGTGTCCCACATATTCCATACAGCGTCACACCAGGTCAGCCTTGCTGTCCTATCCTAACACTCAGGACAGGTCAGCTGAGCCCAGAAGCAGCACCCCATTGAGTTCAGATGCTCCAGGAGTAAGGTCGTGTAGAAACACCTACTGGAGTCCTCCTCCATTTCCTCCAGACTGCACAAAATCACACTCTGATACGAGGTGGGACTGAATAATGGGGATTATGTAGTCTTGAGAGAGAGTTAAGTGGTTGCAAGGGCAAATTAAGTGGTTGTGAAGACGACTGAAATTATAAAATGGATTTGTGAGGTTGTTAGGCAGACCTGCACTGGGGAACACAAGATTAAATTAAGCAGGAGCATAAGTAAAAAGAATGCAAGGAGACCTCATTTTATAGAGAGAATAGTAAGTAGAGTAAATTCCCAGTGGAGGCAGAAGAACTGAGCAGAATCAGTTTGTATGGGCAGAGAGTCGGTACATATATGAATTCATACATTAAAGGAGGATTAGATTATTTTATTCCTGGGAGCATCTTTTCTGGGGTCTGAAGGGAATGTTTGCTCATCATTAGCTTCTTGTGATGTCAACCTCTAGGCCTACGAGTCAACATCTTAGATTTCTCAGGCTGATAGGGAGCAAACTGCATTAAAATAACGAGTAATTCCATTTTTAAACAAGACCCACAAAATTCCACACACCCCGCCCAACACACCTGTTGGGAATCTTAAAGGCACTTTTTTAACTCGTAGCAAAACGTTTGCCGTCTGCGAAGCACCAGGGGAAACTTTGGCGGAGCGAGGCATGATGATTGGAAGATTGATGCTAACTAAACACAGCCATAGATCGGATTGCAGTGCAATTGATGGAAATTGCTTTTCAAGTGTGATGTACAATAACTGCATTGGCCAAATTACTAACACTCACACATTAGCTTCCAAATCCTTTTTTGAGATGCACCACTACTTCCACCACAGGCGGACACCAGCAGGTTAGTCATCTGGAATGCTAATGGAATCTGCCATCGTTGCTGAGTGATAAAGTTAGCCTGTTATTGGGTTGCTACACATTAGCCCTTTGGAACGTAAATTCATTTTGCAGATTGCATTGTTAGGATATTCTTGGGTGAGATTCATATCTGTTTGTGCTGGAGACAAAACACTCCATACGTAATAAGATTCAAATAGACTCGAATCTTGGCTTTTTCCGATGCTTAGAATAGTCTGCATAATTTATTCTCTTTGCTTCTGTGGGTGGCACACATTGAACGAAAGCATTCCTCTCACCTGGCTCTGAATCACTCCCAACCCCTACCCCGGCATAACCCTGCCATGCAACAATACATTGTGAGAACACGTGCCGACTGGGGAAGAAATGCCACAGGAAGGGACTTAGAAATAGCAAAAATCAGGATGAGCTTGTCTTGGCTAATTCTGTAGGCATCACACTTGATTGCCTACGTATTTTATCAGTCTCTCTAGCTCCGATTACCACAACATCTGGGCCCTGGTTCATTTTAAAGCCCATGCAGTTCAGGTTCATATAAATGAACCCTAGATGTTTGCACACAGACACATAGACAGACACACACACACAAGAACATCAGAACGGCCATACTGGTCAGACCAATGGTCCATCTAGCCCAGTATCCTGTCTTCTGAGAGTAGCCAATGCCAGGTGCTTCGGAGGGAATGAACAGAACAGGGAATCATCAAGTGATCCATTCCCTGTCACTCATTCCTAGCTTCTGGCACATACAAATGGATGTTAACTCTCATCCCCGTTACCCACCATTATTATTATTTATTAGATGCATTACGGTAGCACCTAACAGGGGCCAGGACCCCATCCTGCTAGGCGCTGTACAAACACAGAACAAAAGGACAGTTCCTGTCCCAAAGAGCTTATGTCAAATACACCTTGTGGGATGGATAAATCAGTAATACGCCATGTCCGCTGAGCAGGAAGGTCACAGAGTTACTTGCCTGCTGCAAAAACCATTACACAGAACTCAAATTATATCTATGGGGAAAAGAAATGTTAAAGAGTGTAACAAGCTTTGAAAATCCTATTTCTAGCCTCGCAGGCTGTGCTTGTGTCCAGAATAAATCACCTCCGAGAAATCAAACCGAGGAAAGGTGTGCTTTGGAGGCCAGTTTGGATTTACTGTTATACAAAATAGATTTCCAAGAGGTAAATTAGCCCCGCAGGCAGATTCACCAATGCTCATTCTCCTCTTGCATTACAGAGACGAGAGGCAATACATTTTGCAGGGAGAAAAAATCCAAAGCTCTTCTAGGCGGAAATCTCCCTCTGGTCTCCTAACCCACCCCACCTCTTTTACTCTCCTTGCCCTTCCAGGCCTTCCAGTCTCCCCAAATCCATCCTTCCTGAGTTCTCACCCACCAGACACCCGGCCTTTTCCCCTTTGGTTCATCCACCCCAAAGGTGTGAAACCAGCCCCCCAGACACCAGCTCCCTTTGGCGCACATGCTCCACACCGTCTGCACACCAGAGACCTGCTTGGGGTAAAACTAAACAAAAGGTTTATTTGATAGAAAAATCCCAGATTCAAAGATGGGGGGGAGAGCAAAGACATACGAGTTACACAGAAAAGAAACATAAAGACGCAACCTCAGGCTTTATACTTCCATATTAGATAAAGTCCCTTCTGTAATACACATTAGCTGTGGCCTTTGAGCAGTTTTCCAGCGTGCCCCCTTAGCCACACGGAGAATCCAGCATTTCATGGCCAGCACCCATGGCCATCTTTCAGTTTCTAGATGCCAAAATCTGAGACACCAGCCTGCTTTTGAAAAGCCTTTTTTCTCTCTTTATTTTTTCTCTTAGTCCTCTTAAACAGGGGGTCTCAAACGTCACTGCACTGTGACCCCCTTCTGACAACAACAATTACTACATGACCCCAGGAGGGGGGACCGAAGCCTGAGTCTGCCCGAATCCCACTGCCCCGGGGGGAGGGGAAGGGGCAAAGCCTGGGCCTCACCACCCCAGGTGGGGAAGGGGTCAAAGTCCAAGCTCGAGGGCTTCAGCCCCAGCCAGGGGGCCTGTAACCTGAGCCCCACCACCCAGGGCTTCAGCCCTGAGCCCCAGCAAGTCTAAGCCAGCCCTGGCGACCCCATTAAAATGGGGTCACAACCTACTTTGGGGTCACGATCCACGGTTTGAGAACCGCCGCTCTTAATTCAAGAGCTGGAATGTCTCAATGTCTTTCTATTAATTTTAATAATCCACCGTTGTCCTTTCTTGGGCTGGGCATGGGGGGGCGTACTTGAATCTAGTTTCCTGGCTTGGGAGGTGCCCTTCCCTGTCTGATCGCTCACTGCCCCTCTGTGAGGTGATGCTGGAGTTGTGCCATTGTTACATTTGACAGTTTTCTATCGATTCGGATAGCGAGATTCCTCACCACACTCTATAGCCATGGCTCCCAATGATGATGAAGATCAGAACATTACAAGCTTTCATAAAACACCTCACTTGACATGTCTTTGTAGCACTACAATGTTGTACCCTTCGGTTGATTCAACTGTTTATTCTTTGGGGTTCCAGGTTCCTGTTTTCCCCTTGGGGTGTCTGGACACTGACTGACATCCCCTCCCCCAATTCTCCAGCAGATTCAGTAGCCTGGGCAGGGCTCCTGTCGGGCTCACTAAATTGGGTCAAGATCATCAAGGTTCAGCATGTCCAAATTGCACTGCGGATCCTCTGGGGGAGTCGGCGATGCCGGCCGCAGACTGAGGTTGATAGGGTGGGAGCTAGGAGCTGAATGCCCAGAAGGAGTTAGGCCCCTAAATCCTGTTTTAGGTACCTGAGTCCCAGTCTGGGGGCTACTGTGGCGCACAACCACATATATGTGTGTATATATATCTCCTCAATATATGTTCCATTCTATATGCATCCGAAGAAGTGGGCTGTAGCCCACGAAAGCTTATGCTCTAATAAATTTGTTAGTCTCTAAGGTGCCACAAGTACTCCTCGTTCTTTTTGCGGATACAGACTAACATGGCTGCTACTCTGAAAAATGGCAAATGAAATTTAATGTGGATGAATGTAAAGTAATGCACATTGGGAAAAATAACCCCAACTATACATACAATATGATGGGGGCTAATTTAGCGACAACTAATCAGGAAAGAGATCTTGGAATCAGCATGGATAGTTCTTTGGAGACGTCCACGCAGTGTGCAGCGACAGTCAAAAAAGCAAACAGGATGTTAGGAATCATTAAAAAAGGGATAGAGAATAAGACAGAGAATATCTTCTGCCCTTATATAAATCCATGGTACACCCACATCTCGAATACTGCGTACAGATGTGGTCTCCTCGTCTGAAAAAAGATATACTGGCATTAGAAAAATTTCAGAAAAGGGCAACTAAAATGATTAGGAGTTTGGAACGGGTCCCATATGAGGAGAGATTAAAGAAGCTAGGACTTTTCAGCTTGGAGAAGAGGAGACTAAGGGGAGATATGCTAGAGGTATATAAAATCATGAGTGATGTGGAGAAAGTGGATAAGGAAAAGTTATTTACTTGTTCCCATAATATAAGAACTAAGGGCCACCAAATGAAATTAATGGGCAGCAGGTTTAAAACAAATAAAAGGAAGTTCTTCACACAGCGCACAGTCAACCTGTGGAACTCCTTGCCTGAGGAGGTTGTGAAGGCTAGGACTATAACAGGATTTAAAAGAGAACTAGATAAATTCATGGAGGTTAAGTCCGTTAATGGCTATTAGCCAGGATGGGTAAGGAATGGTGTCCCTAGCCTCTATTGTCAGAGGCTGGAGATGGATGGCAGGAGAGAGATCACTTGATCATTGTGTTATTGAAATGGAACCCCTAGATACTGAACCCGGCCCTTGTTGCTGCCAACTCAGACGGGCAGAAGGGTTACATGCAAATGCCGGAGGATTGTGCACCCTGTGCTTGCAACATTCGTGGAAACAGTGCAGAGCTGTGCAGGCTCCATGCTTCTCTCAGAGATGGTGGACAATGACAAGTCCCATGTGGGTTCATGGGATTTTCAAAATAGGGGCAAAAATATATGGCTAGAGATGGCATTATGGGGTGGGAAAAGTTTCATAGATTCATAGATTCTAGGACTGGAAGGGACCTCGAGAGGTCATCGAGTCCAGTCCCCTGCCCGCATGGCAGGACCAAATACTGTCTAGACCATCCCTGATAGACATTTATCTAACCTACTCTTAAATATCTCCAGAGATGGAGATTCCACAACCTCCCTAGGCAATTTATTCCAGTGTTTAACCACCCTGACAGTTAGGAACTTTTTCCTAATGTCCAACCTAGACCTCCCTTGCTGCAGTTTAAGCCCATTGCTTCTTGTTCTATCCTCAGAGGCTAAGGTGAACAAGTTTTCTCCCTCCTCCTTATGACACCCTTTTAGATACCTGAAAACTGCTATCATGTCCCCTCTCAGTCTTCTCTTTTCCAAACTAAACAAATCCAATTCTTTCAGCCTTCCTTCATAGGTCATGTTCTCAAGACCTTTAATCATTCTTGTTGCTCTTCTCTGGACCCTTTCCAATTTCTCCACATCTTTCTTGAAATGCGGTGCCCAGAACTGGACACAATACTCCAGCTGAGGCCTAACCAGAGCAGAGTAGAGCGGAAGAATGACTTCTCGTGTCTTGCTCACAACACACCTGTTAATACATCCCAGAATCATGTTTGCTTTTTTTGCAACAGCATCACACTGTTGACTCATATTTAGCTTGTGGTCCACTATAATCCCTAGATCCCTTTCTGCCGTACTCCTTCCTAGACAGTCTCTTCCCATTCTGTATGTGTGAAACTGATTTTTTCTTCCTAAGTGGAGCACTTTGCATTTGTCTTTGTTAAACTTCATCCTGTTTAACTCAGACCATTTCTCCAATTTGTCCAGATCATTTTGAATTATGACCCTGTCCTCCAAAGCAGTTGCATGATGGGAACTTGATCCACAGAGCCAGTCACCCCACGTGACTTATTTCTGCCTCACCGTGCATTACTCAAAATCCCCCAAAGAGAGTGCCCTGCAGGGTGATGAGCTACACACTGGGCTACCTACCCCCGGTGTACCACGCTGTGCATCGCCACACGCACTCCTGGTGAGTATGCTCAGTGCCGACGCAAGGAGACAAGTATGCACCTGCAGAAATGATATACTAACTGCGGCGGCAAAAGTTTGTAGTGCAGATACGTCCTGAGTCTAGAGGAAGCTGGAGTAAATGGGCTGTGAAGGAGCTTGGTGGGCATGCAATTCTGCTGAGAAGGTCAGACATGCTAAATGGATCCATCCCCTGCCATTTGGGATAATGCTTCCTGGGTCCAAAGAGCTCAGCACGTCGGGTGCACATAGGGTACGAGTATCTTTGAAAATCTGGAGGTGCTGAGCCCTTCTAAAAATCAGGTCCTAACTCTTGGCACTGAATGTTTGGAAATTTGGCCCATCGAGGCTTGCTGGTGCCCTGGTCTTCATAGATGAATAGAGTTTAAGGCCAGAAGGGACCATTAGATTATCTAGTCTGATCTCCTGTATATCAGCCATTAAATTTCACCCAGTTACATAGGTATTAATCCCAATAACATGTGCCTGGCTAAAGCATCTTCCAGAAAAGCATCCAGTCTGGATTTGGAGACACCAAGAGAAAAATTCACCACTTCCCTTGGCAGTTTGGTCCAATGGTTAATCACTGTTAAACATCTGTCCCTAATTTCTGATCTGAATTAGTCTGGGTTCAGCTTCCTGCTGGTGGTGCTTGTTCTGCTTTTCGGTTAGCAACATTGGCAACGTGCTTTTGGATCCACTTGGCTGCAAAGTGCCTTGTAAATGTGGGATCATTGTAATAACGGATTGCTCGGAATTAGGAGAGAATAAACAAACATTTCACAGAGTCTGAGAGGAGATATAATTAGTTGAGTCTTGGGTGATAAATTATTCTCTGGGGGACCCCACTCCTCCACAAACCCCCTCCGCCCGAATCTGTCTGACATTTACAACACCATTATTTTACTGTGCTCCAGTCACTTGGAAGTATGTGACGGTTCACACGCAGGCTTATTTTAATCAATGCCCATTTAAATATGATGGAGACAAAGGAGATGCTTATCTCAGCTCTTATAACTGAGGAAGTTCAAGGGAAGCAAGTTCAAAGCCATCCTGGTGTGAGTAATGGATTCAATCCTGGCCCACATCATTGTAACAAATCTCTTTGCTTCCCTTTCATCAGTTTCTAATTTATTTGCTAACGATAAATCCGAGATGTCCCAAACTCAAGCAGCATATTTCACACTGGGATTTACAAGGGAGAAGTTTGCCAGCTCCTTAATGATCTTTGTATGAAATATGAAGGTGCCGTTCTGCTCTGAGAAGTGTATGTGCAAAGTTGCTCCTTTCTGCACAGCAGCTCTGCTCCCTTTGTGTACCAATTCCGCTGCCTTTAGTGTCACACCTGAGGTTTGACCGTCCTGTACTCCCGTTAGCTCTGCAGAGCCAGCACCGGTATGGCAGAGCAAGTCTGGAGTCTTGTCCTTCTCCTGCGTCACCAGCAGAATTGTTGACTAAGCTGCAATCAGTGACACCTCTTGCAAACACGCTGAAGGCAACGGGGTGTGGGTGGGTGTCACGTGGGTGGAACCAAGGGCAGAATCTAGCCTAAACAACTTTTATTCTTTGTGAGGATGTGTCAGGGGAAGGAATTCAGTGTAACGTTCTTATCCCAGTTTCTGATGCAGTAACCCCCTAACTAAGTGGATGCGAGCCTTTTTGCTAGCCCAGTTACTCTTTTAGTTCAAGTCACTGGTAGAGGCTTGTGTTTTGGGGCCACTCTCCTACATACTCGCTGATGGGGGGAAGTTAATGGGGAAGGAGGGTAGTACCCAGTAGTAGAGTGGGTTGAAAAAGTTTTGAGGGACCAGTCTTTCATCAGAAGATGTTGATTCATTGAAATGTCTCATGGGAGTATGTTGAATTTCTGGGTGATTTGAACTGAAACGGAGTATTTTGTTTCCATTTTCTTGATTTGCTTAGTTTCTTATTTTGTTTTGACTTAATTTTTTAATTCAATTCTAATGTTCTATGAATATAGTTTATATTTATATTTAATATTTTATATTATCACATTTCAACATTATCAAAACAAACCATTTTGCTAAGGCCATTTAGATGTTTCTGAATTAAAATAGTTTGGAGTTTCCATTCCATGAAAACACTCAACATATCAACCTTTCATCCCAAATTGAGATGAAAGGTCAAAAGTCTGTTTTCCTACCAGGTCTAGGCAGTAGTTGGAATGATTTGTTCTGATTTTGAGTTTTGTTTTTGGAAATAAAGCCCGGAGGAAAGGGATGTGAAGTGAGTTGCGTTACATTACTGTCAAGCTCAAGCATTCAAAACTCATGAGCTTTAAAAAAAAAATCAAAAATTTGGGGTTCATTTTATTTGACTTCTGGTTTAGGGTGCATTCAGGCCACGTTTTCAAGCTTTTCTTCACAACCAGGGGGTCTAGCAACTTAAAAAAAAAAAAGAAAGCTGAGAGTCTCATATATTCACATGACTCCAGGAGCTGGAGCTTGGAGAAGAACGTCGACTATTAGAAGACTTGAGAGAAAATGACAACATTTGGCAGTGCTGCTTTTATTTTTCCTTCCCGATCTGGCATGTCGGCTCACACACAGACACACTTTCCCGAGGCCAGCCGTACTTTAAATAGTCTTTCAAACCCAGCAGTCTCTTTTAGTGTCTTACCCAAAAGCTGCTTGACAAGACAATTCCAACACACGGTACGTTAGCTCTCCTGCAAAATGGCCCTTACAAATATTTGTTATTATATTCTTTGGCTTTTAGCAAATTACCAGGCTACATGATATGGAAAAACATAAACATTTTTATGGCCAGCAGTAGTCATGTGTAACAATGTCTCCATATTTAAAGCTCTTAGCCCATTAGACCCTTGACATTATTTGCATTAAATTGCCATTTAAGTCGGTGTGGTATTGCTTTGAGATGATTACTGTCTATAATAACCCACCAGCAGCTAGCAGTCTAATAGGACTGGCAATGTTAACACCGTTATCGCTGATGTAATATTAGCAGTTGCAAGCATTGTCATATTGATTCCTGGAGGACTGCTGAAGGAATACCGTCATCGCTGGTGCTGGAACTTACTTACTGTGAGTAACAGTAGGGAGAAATTAGTATTGGGGAAATAAAGTTTAGGTTTTGTAATGACCCAACCACTCCCAGTCTTTATTCAGGCCTAATCTGATGGTATCCAGTTTGCAAATTAATTCCGGTTCTGCAGCTTCACGTTGGAGTCTGTTTTTGAAGTTTTTTTGTTGAAGAATTGCCACTTTGAGGTCTGTTATTGAGTGGCCAGAGAGATTGAAGTGTTCTCCTACTGGTTTTTGAATGTTATGATTCCTGATGTCAGATTTGTGTCCATTTATTCTTTTGCGTAGAGACTGTCCGGTTTGGCCAAAGTATTTCCCCAATACTAATTTCTCCCTACTGTTACTCACATCTTCTTGTCAACTGTCTGTAATGGGCCACTCTCTTACCACTTCAAAAGTTATTTTTCCTCCCTTGGTATCCTACTGTTAACTGATTTATCTCGTTAGACTGACCTAACACTTGGTAAAGCACCCCAGCCTTTCATGTATTTATACCTGCTCCTGTATTTTTTACTTCAGACATCCAATGAAGTGGGTTCTAGCCCATGAAAGCTTATGCTCAAATAAATTTGTTAGTCTCTAAGATGCCACAAGGACTCCTCGTTTTTTCCCCCCTAGTAATTGACCACTTTGCAAACATTAATGACCTGTCATACCTCTATGAAGAAGGGAAGTGTCATTGTCGCCCTTTTACAGATGGGGAAACTGAGGCACAGAGCTGCACATAAGACCCAAAGTCATACCGTCTATAACACTAGATGGAATTGAATCTGGTTTTCCTGAGTCCCAGCCTCAGGCCTTAACCATAAAACCACTCAGAGGAACATGGGACTTGCCAGACTGGATCAGACCTGAAGTCCATCCAGTCCAGTGTCCTGTCTGTGACAGTGGCCGGCACCAGAGGCCTCAGAGGAAGGTGTACGAACTACACTGAAAACAGATGTGGGATAATCTGCCTCCCAGCCGCTTAGGTCTATCTTGGTCTCCAATAATCAGAGGTTGGCTTAAACGAGGTTTGATACCCCTTTCTTAGCATTACCTCGAATAACTCCAGATATTCTTGCTATCCATAGAAATGCCCAATCCCTCCGGGAATCCTGCTAAATTCTTGGCCCCCCATGACATGCAGTGGCAGGGAGTTTCACAAACACATGTGGTCTGAACAGACATTTCCTTTGTGTAATTCTGAATTTGCCACTTTTCAGTTTCATTGACTGTGGCCTTCTCTAGACCAGTTGTTATTTTACACACTTCCTTCAGGTTAACTCTTATTCGCCTCCTTTCTAAGGGACGGAGATAGATCACTCTTGCATGGTTGGGTCCATTCTGCAGCTACCAGTTCTACAGGCTATTTGCCGAGGCTAATGGGATTAGCATAGGTGTCAGTGAGGACCTTATGTGGTCTGCAGAACCATTGTCTCCTGTGATGATGCAGGAGAAATCATTGGCACTGGGGGCAAACAGCCCCATGAGGCCAGTTCATCTCTCTGGGAAGTGACAGTAACTGGCTCTCATAGTTAGCTGTGGGTGAATCCACTGCTCATCGGTAACCCATTACAGCCAAGGGCTGCCACCCTGAGACCTCCCCAGAGCCCTTCACTGGGCCCCCAGCAGTGGGAATTTCCTTCCAGTGCCCTTCCCTGCCAGTCCTGCCCTGGCTAGGAGTGACAACAGCCCAGCCCAGGGGTGAGACCAGCGTCTCACTGTGTATCTCACATGCGCCATGGAGAAACCAACAGCCAGAGGGCAGAGAATTCGCCTCTCAGAACCAAGGGTTGGCAAGTTCTACTGCTCCTGTTGCAGCATAGCTGCAAGGATAAGTTAATTGAATAGCTGTAATTGATAAACTAAACACTAATAAGTCACCAGGAGCAGATGGTGTTCACCCAAGGGTTCTGAAGGAACTCAGATATGATACTGAAGAACTACTAACTGTGGTATGTAACCCATCACTTCAATCGGCTTCTGTATGAGATGACTGGAGGGTAGCTAATGTGACGCCAATGTTTAGAAAAAGCTCCAGAGACAATCCTGGCAATTACAGGCTGGTGAGCCTAACTTCGGTTCCAGAATCAGGCACATGGATGAACAGGATTTGTTGGGGAAGAGTCAACACAGGTTTTGTAAAAGGGAAATCATACCTCACTAATCTGTTAGAATTCTCTGAGGGGGGTCAACAAGCATGTGGACAAGGATGATCCAGTGGATAGAGTGTACTTGGACTTTCAGAAAGCCTTTGACCAGGTCCCTCACCAACAGCTCTTAAGGAAAGTAGGCAGTCATGGGATAAGAGGTAAGATTGTCTCATGGATCAGTAGCTGGTTAAAAGACAGGAAACAAAGGGTAGGAATAAATGGTCAGATTTCATAATGGAGAGAGGTGAACAGTAAGGTCCCGCCAGGATCTATACTGGGACCTATGCTGTTCAGCATATTCTTTAATAGTCCGGAAAAGGGCATGGACCATAAAGTAGCAAAGTTTGAAGATGATACACAAATTATTCAAGCTTGTTAAATGCAAAGCAGACTGCAAGGAGTTACAAAGGGATCTCACAATACTAGGTGGCTGGGCAACAAAATGGCAGATAAAATTCACCGTTGATCAGTGCAAAGTAATGCACTTTGGAAAAAATAATCCCAGCTATACATATCAAATGATGGATTCTAAATGAGCTGTTTCCACCCAAGAAAGAGATCTTGGAGTCACTGTGGATAGTTCTCTGAACGCATCCGCTCAATTGCAGCGGCAGTCAGAAGTGGAAGTGGCCGTGTTTACTAAGACGGAAGTCCTGCCCTACACTCATAGATCCTCCCTCGTCCGCTGAACGGAGCTCCCAGAGCTGTCAGGAAATTCACCAAGGCCACAAGTGACATCAGTCTGGGAATTAGCTAGTCTCCAAAGGGTTAAACATACCCCCAGTCCCTTCAGTGTGGCATGGGGCTTTGCCTGCTCACCCTGCAACACGCCAAGCACCAGCCAGAGACACTCTCCCAACCATCTCGCCTGCATTGCAGACGGGGCGCTGAGGGATGGAGACTAGGGGCACTGCTGAGACTTCGCCTGAGAGCGACCGAGCCAGTGACAGGCTAATGAAATGCCACGTCATTATTCTTGACACACTCTGTGCTGAGAAGCGGGCGCGAAGCCGCAGAGACCGCCCCTTTCCCCCCAGCAAGCTTTTAACTCCCGGCTCTACTACGGAGGTGGTGCCATTTAACTTAGATGCTTCAAGGCAGGAGCTGACAGTGAAAGGGGTTGATTAGAGTGTGTGCCTCCCGCTCCACAATCCCCTGCCAACCATGGTCACGTTGTTTCATTGTGCCTCCCTGTCTGTCTGTCTCTCCTTTCTTAGACTTAGGGTGTGTGATTGCAGCACCTGTGACAGATTGCAGTGTTGACACAGCCTTAGGCTGGGGCAGGGATCATCTTCTGGTTCTGTGTCTGCCCAGCTCTTACCACAATGGGGCCCTGATCCATGTCTGGCGCTCCTCGGTGCTACTCCAATACAAACAACAAATAATAGCGTGACTTCCCGGACCCCATCCCATGCACAGGAAAGACAGAGACGAGGAAGTAGTTGGGCTCAGGCTAGCTCAGGGCAGGAGGGATAGCTCTGTGGTTTGAGCATTAGCCTACTAAACCCAGGGTTGTGAGATCAATCCTTGAGGGGGCTGTTTAGGGATCTGGGGCAAAAATCTGTCTGGGGATTGGTCCTGCTTTGAGCAGGGGGTTGGACTAGATGATCTCCTGAGGTCCCTTCCAACCCTGATAGTCTATGATTCTATCTCTGCACTTTGGGGTGAGTCGCTTGAGTTGAAATGCAGCTTCTGGATTCTGCCAGGGTCTCTCTGAGGCGCCAGCCGTGGGCACGTCAGTAAACACATAGTCAGTGGTGAAGAAACCCCAGCAGGGGAAGAACACACTGCGCAAGGGAAGGGGACTGGCTGGTGACCTGTGCAGCAGTGATAACAAAACTGTGCCTCCTGGCTCAGCCAAGAGAACGTGAAACATTCTGGGATCTCTAGGGGGTGCCCAGAAATATTGCCTCTAGCAGCACAAAACCAATAATTGCCTGAGTTTGCCCTTGAGACACAGCAGCCTCCTTCCACTCTAGATGTCTGTGCACAGTTAGAAACACATCCCCACATGAGGGGGGTTTGTGGAAAGTGCTATGATGCCATGGTGATGGGCAGTGACCTTATAAAATCCTAGACAGAGAGCTGCAGTGACTGGGGACTCGTTTGATGCCTTGCTAGCAGAAAGGCTGTATACGTAGAATGGGAGCAGATGGAGAGAGACGGGCGCAGGTGTTTTCAGAGTGGACAAATATCACTTTGTGTTGGAAGGGCCCAATCCTGCACCGAGGTGCTGGCATCAATGGTGCAAGAGCAGGTTCCATGTGGATCTTTCATTGGTCATCAAACACTCTACAACAGTGGGCAATAAATAACATGCCTGTTTTACAGGTGGGGAAACTGAGGCCCGGGTTTGCTTCCAGTCACCCAACAGGTCCGAGGCAAGAGGCAAGACCAGAACCCAAACTGCCAGGCTCCCAGCCCACTGCTTTGCATCTAGACAACCCTGCCACCTCTGGGATCACGGCCAGCGTTCTTGCTGGTCTTGAGGAAACCTTGCTGTGAGTGTCTCACATGCAGCCTAATGCTACGCTAGGACAGCAAATGCAGCAGGTGGGGGAAAGTCAGGATCCCATTGCCAGAGAGATACCCAGTGGGCTTTAATGTAGACTCAAGCTATGTGAGACTAAGGAGGTGGGCTCCCAGACTTACTATGTCCATTGGACCTTTCCTTCCTGCCTGAGACGCTCCCAGGTCCCCTTCTCTATATTGCAGCAGTCCTCAAATCTCAACCTGCCATTACAGCCCGGCCCCATCCTTGTTCTCCACGCCAGAGCCAGGAAGTATCTCTCCACATTCACATCACCAGCTCCTCAGGGTAGCCTAGAGAGATGATTAGGGCCCTACCAAATTCACGGTCCATTTTGGACAATTTCACGGTCAGAGGATTTAAAAAATCATAAATTTCATGACTTCAGCTATTTAAAGCTGAAACTTCACGGTGTTGTAATTGTAGGGGTCCTGGCCAAAAAGGAGTTGGTGGAGGGGGGTCACAAGGTTATTATAGGGGGGTTGCAGTACTGCTACCTTTACTTCTGTGCTGCTGCTAGCAGCGGCGCTGCCTTCAGAGCTGGGTGGCTGGAGAGCGGTGGCTGCTGGCCAGGAGCCCAGCTCTGAAGGCAGAGCCGCTGCCAGCAGCAGCACAGACGTAAGACTGGCATGGTATGGTATTGCCATCCTTACTTCTGCGCTGCTGCCTGCAGAGCTGGGCCCTCAGACAGCAGCCACCGCTCTCCAGCCACCCAGCTCTGAAGGTAGCGCAGAAATAAGGGTGGCAATACTGCGATCCCCTCTACAATATCCTTGTGACCCCCCTGCAACTCCCTTTTGGGTCAAGAGCCCCTATTTGAGAAACGCTGGTCTCCCCTGTGAAATCTGTATAGTACGGGGTAAAAGCACACAAAAGGCCAGATTTCATGGGAGGAGACCAGATTTCACGGTCCATGATGCGTTTTTCATGGCCGTGGATTTGGTAGGGCTCTAGAGATGATGCTTGCTTACGGTAAACAGAAATATGCTGACATGTAAGTAGAGAATAGATTTTTGGCCCTACATTTGGGCTTGATAATAATGAGGCCCAGTAAAATACAAGTGAAGTGAGACAATTTCAGAGGCAAGTTAGAGAGAAGTTGGGACGCAGCCCTGGGTTATGTTGTAAACATGTTTTGGTTTTAACAAATGTTTCAGACAAAAACGTGAACGCTTTGGAAGAACACGCTCTGTATTGACAGTTATTGGATTGATATTTACGCAGATGTTAATTAGGATGATGTTTAACATTAAATAGTTAATGAGAAAGTAGAAAATATTTAATTGTGGGAGCGGAAACACAGATATGATAAAAGGTAGGCTTAATGCTAATGAAGGGATGTTATAATTGATTATAAAAAGGGACGTATGCTAATTTTAGATGCACACGCTCATCTAGCGTCAAGGTACTGCTAGAGAAAGGATTTCATAGAATCATAGAATATCAGGGTTGGAAGGGACCTCAGGAGGTCATCTAGTCCAACCCCCTGCTCAAAGCAGGACCTAATCCCAACTAAATCATCCCAGCCAGGGCTTTGTCAAGCCTGACCTTAAAAACCTCTAAGGAAGGAGATTCCACCACCTCCCTAGGTAACCCATTCCAGGGCTTCACTACCCTCCTAGTGAAAAAGTTTTTCCTAATATCCAACCTAAATCTCCCCCACTGCAACTTGAGACCATTACTCCTTGTTCTGTCATCTGGTACCACTGAGAACAGTCTAGATCCATCCTCTTTGGAACCCCCTTTCAGGTAGTTGAAAGCAGCTATCAAATCCCCCCTCATTCTTCTCTTCTGCAGACTAAACAATCCCAGTTCCCTCAGCCTCTCCTCATAAGTCATGTGCTCCAGCCCCCTAATCATTTTTGTTGCCCTCCGCTGGACTCTTTCCAGTTTTTCCACATCCTTCTTGTAGTGTGGGGCCCAAAACTGGACACAGTACTCCAGGTGAGGCCTCACCAATGTCGAATAGAGGGGAATGATCATGTCCCTCGATCTGCTGGCAGTGCCCCTACTTATACAGACCAAAATGCCGTTAGCCTTCTTGGCAACAAGGGCACACTGTTGACTCATATCCAGCTTCTCGTCCACTGTAACCCCTAGGTCCTTTTCTGCAGAACTGCTGCCTAGCCACTCGGTCCCTAGTCTGTAACAGTGAATGGGATTCTTCCGTCCTAAGTGCAGGACTCTGCACTTGTCCTTGTGGAACCTCATCAGGTTTCTTTTGGACCAATCCTCTAATTTGTCTAGGTCCCTCTGTATCCTATCCCTACCCTCCAGCGTATCTACCAGTCCTCCCAGTTTAGTGTCATCTGCAAACTTGCTGAGAGTGCAGTCCATGCCATCCTCCAGATCATTAATGAAGATATTGAACAAAACCGGCCCCAGGACCGACCCTTGGGGCACTCCGCTTAAAACTGGCTGCCAACTAGACATGGAGCCGTTGATCACTACCCGTTGAGCCCGACAATCTAGCCAGCTTTCTATCCACCTTATAGTCCATTCATCCAGCCCATACTTCTTTAACTTGCTGGCAAGAATACTGTGGGAGACTGTATCAAAAGCTTTGCTAAAGTCAAGGAATAACACATCCACTGCTTTCCCCTCATCCACAGACCCAGTTATCTCCTCATAGAAGGCAATTAGGTTAGTCAGGCATGACTTGTCCTTGGTGAATCCATGCTGACTGTTCCTGATCACTTTCCTCTCCTCTAAGTGCTTCAGAATTGATTCCTTGAGGACCTGCTCCATGATTTTTCCAGGGACTGAGGTGAGGCTGACTGGCCTGTAGTTCCCCGGATCCTCCTTCTTCCCTTTTTTAAAGATGGGCACAACATTAGCCTTTTTCCAGTCATCCGGGACCTCCCCCGATCGCCATGAGTTTTCAAAGATAATGGCCAATGGCTCTGCAATCACATCCGCCAACTCCTTTAGCACCCTCGGATGCAGTGCATCCGGCCCCATGGATTTGTGCTCGTCCAGTTTTTCTAAATAGTCCCGAACCACTTCTTTCTCCACAGAGGGCTGGTCACCTTCTCCCCATACTGTGCTGCCCAGTGCAGCAGTCTGGGAGCTGACCTTGTTCGTGAAGACTGAGGCAAAAATATCATTGAGTACATTAGCTTTTTCCACATCCTCTGTCACTAGGTTGCCTCCCTCATTCAGTAAGGGGCCCACACTTTCCTTGACTTTCTTCTTGTTGCTAACATACCTGAAGAAACCCTTCTTGTTACTCTTAACATCTCTTGCTAGCTGCAACTCCAAGTGTGATTTGGCCTTCCTGATTTCACTCCTGCATGCCTGAGCAATATTTTTATACTCCTCCCTGGTCATTTGTCCAATCTTCCACTTCTTGTAAGCTTCTTTTTTGCATTTAAGATCAGCAAGGATTTCACTGTTTAGCCAAGCTGGTCGCCTGCCATATTTACTATTCTTTCTACACATCGGGATGGTTTGTTCCTGCAACCGCAATAAGGATTCTTTAAAATACAGCCAGCTCTCCTGGACTCCTTTCCCCCTCATGTTATTCTCCCAGGGGATCCTGCCCATCAGTTCCCTGAGGGAGTCAAAGTCTGCTTTTCTGAAGTCCAGGGTCCGTAATCTGCTGCTGTCCTTTCTTCCTTGTGTCAGGATCCTGAACTCGACCATCTCATGGTCACTGCCTCCCAGGTTCCCATCCACTTTTGCTTCCCCTACTAATTCTTCCCAGTTTGTGAGCAGCAGGTCTAGAAGAGCTCTGCCCCTAGTTGGTTCCTCCAGCACTTGCACCAGGAAATTGTCCCCTACACTTTCCAAAAACATCCTGGATTGTCTGTGCATTGCTGTATTGCTCTCCCAGCAGATATCAGGGTGATTAAAGTCTCCCATGAGAACCAGGGCCTGCGATCTAGTAACTTCTGCTAGTTGCCGGAAGAAAGCCTCGTCCATCTCATCCCCCTGGTCTGGTGGTCTATAGCAGACTCCCACCACGACATCACCCTTATTGCTCACACTTCTAAACTTAATCCAGAGACTCTCAGGTTTTTCTGCAGTTTCATACCGGAGCTCTGAGCAGTCATACTCCTCTCTTACATACAATGCAACTTCCCCACCCTTTCTGCCCTGCCTGTCCTTCCTGAACAGTTTATATCCATCCATGACAGTACTCCAGTCATGTGAGTTATCCCACCAAGTCTCTGTTATTCCAATGACATCATAGTTCCTTGACTGTGCCAGGACTTCCAGTTCTCCCTGCTTGTTTCCCAGGCTTCTTGCATTTGTGTATAGGCACTTAAGATAACTCACTGATTGTCCCTCTTTCTCAGTCTGAGACAGGAGTCCTCCCCTCTTGCACTCTCCTGCTCGTGCTTCCTCCCGGTATCCCATTTCCCCACTTACCTCAGGGCTTTGGTCTCCTTGCCCCGGTGAACCTAGTTTAAAGCCCTCCTCACTAGGTTAGCCAGCCTGCTTGCGAAGATGTTCTTCCCTCTCTTTGTTAGGTGGAGCCCATCTCTGCCTAGCACTCCTTTTGGAACACCATCCCATGGTCGAAGAATCCAAAACATTCTCTCTGACACCACCTGCGTAGCCATTCGTTGACTTCCACGATTCGACGGTCTCTACCCAGGCCTTTTCCCTGCACAGGGAGGATGGACGAGAACACCACTTGTGCCTCAAACTCCTTTATCCTTCTTCCCAGAGCCACGTAGTCTGCAGTGATCCGCTCAAGGTCATTCTTGGCAGTATCATTGGATACCCATTCTTCTCACCCCTGGATGCACCATTTCCTTTTGGACTGGGAGTATCAATGCAACGTGTGGTTATATTGTAATGCCCGTTTGCTTTAAGTCATTATTTTATTTTAAATGAAATCTTCCGTTCTATCCCTTGTTTTGTCATTCACGGTCCTCCACTAAATTAATTTAACTGTAACTGCCCCAGAGGCTTGAACCTGAAATCGGATGGAGCATCCTGTTGCTCACCAGAGGGGCTGGAATAAGAAGGACTGGAGCCACCTTCTGCTCAGCTCTGCCTCCCTCCTGCAGCAGCCCTGATTGGCTGCTATTCCCCCTGAGGCGGGGCAGTGGGGAAGCAGCCAATCAGAGGGGTTTTCCCACAAATTCACCAGCGTCATTGCCAGACCAGCCCCAGCCCCAGCTGGAATCGGGAGAGTTGGCAACATAGTCTGTAACGAATCCCAGGAGGCCCAGAGGCTACCTAGTGATCCGGCAATGCGTGCACCGAGCTGCCTGACATGCCATGGGGCAGGGATCTTATCTGCTCAAGCTGCTGAGGTTTGTACCGTTCACCCAGACGCTGAGAAGGAGGACAGGGCTGGGGGGAAACAGCAGCTTGACGTTCCTGCTGACATCCCGTGTGAATCTTCCCACTGGAGCCAGCGGGAGCTGGATTGTGCCGACGTGGCCAGGGATCTCCAGAGCTAAAAGCACAACTTGCTGCCGCAGAAGCTAGAGGGCCAAGTTGCCCCAGTGAGGGCTGTGACAGACTCATGTCCTCCGCAGACCGGGCCCAGAGCGGGACACGTAACACACGCAGCTCTGGGTTACACTTGCTCAGGCAAAACTCCCGAGGAGAGTAAAGTCTCAAGAAGGGTTTGTTGTATATTATTTGGGGGGTTCCACGTTAATTATATTAGATTATTTTTGTAACTCTTATACTGACTAGTACCCTAGTCCTCCAGTATTCCCAGTGACCTCAATGGCACAGATCAGGGAGCGGCTGGTAATAGTCACAATTCTTCTTGCCTTAATCCTGCCCAATGGGGTCCATTCTGCAAGGCCTCCCCCTCCAAAGTGCCCTGGTCAATGCCATATTATGCCACATGCTAACATTTCTTCCTTTGCGGCATCCCATCACTACTTCCTGGGGCGGCCTCTCTGTGTTTTTCCTTCAGTTGTCGTCTGTTGGACTCTCTACTCCCGTTGTTGTCAGCACTGCGCTTTACAGGACCAGCCTGTCTGAGTCTGCGCTCCCTCGTTTTTTCATTTAGGGGCGTTACTCTCAGCGTGTCTCTAACATCTACGTTCCTCACGTGGTCTTTCTGCTTACCCCTCTCATCCAGCTCAACATTCGCATTTCTGTGCAAGAGATCATTTGCTCATGTCTCTTCTTTGTTGCCCGACACTCAGCGTAATACATTAAAACTGGATGGGCCAGCCACTGTATGGACTTATAGTGCTATATAATGTCTAAGTATCGTTATCATTTATTTACTTATTAGCCCCATGACTCCTAGAGCGAGTGCAATCAGGTATCATAGAGTATCAGAGTTGGAAGGGGCCTCAGGAGGTCATCTAGTCCAACCCCCTGTCCAAAGCAGGACCAATCCCCAGACAGATTTTTACCCCAGTTCCCTACATGGCCCCCTGTCAAGGCTGTATCCCTACTTTGAACTTTAGGGTACAAATGTAGGGGCCTGCATGAAAACTTCTAAGCTTATCTACCAGCTTAGCTCTGGTCCGCTGCCACCATCTTAAGAATTCCCTCCTTGGGAAGCCTTGAGAAACCTTTCACCAATTCCCTGGTGAATACAGATCCAAACTCCTTGGATTTTAAACAAGGAGAAATTGACCCTTCCCCCCTCCTTCCTTTCACCAACTCCTGGTGAATACAGATCCAAACCCCCTTTGGATCTTAAAACAAGGAGAAATTGACCCTTCCCCCCTCCTTCCTTTCACCAACTCCTGGTGAATACAGATCCAAACCCCCTTTGGATCTTAAAACAAGGAGAAATCAATCAGGTTTTTAAAAAGAAGGCTTTTAATTAAAGCAAAAGGTAAAAATCATCTCTGCAAAATCAGTATGGAAAATAACTTTACAGGGTAATCAAACTTAAAGAGCTCAGAGGAATCCCCTCTGTCTTAGGTTCAAAGTATAGCAAACAAGATAAGCACTTTAGTAAAAGGTACATTTACAAGTTGAGAAAACAAAGTAAATCTAAGACGCCTTGCCTGGCTTTTACTTACAATTTTGAAATAAGAGAGACTTGTTTAGAAAGATGGGGAGAACCTGGATTGATGTCTGGTCCCTCTCAGTCCCAAGAGCGAACAACCCCTTAAACAAAGGACACACACAAAAACCTTCCCCCCCCCAAGATTTGAAAGTATCTTGTCCCCTTATTGGTCCTTGGGGTCAGGTGTCAGCCAGGTTACCCGAGCTTCTTAACCCTTTACAGGTAAAAGGATTTGGAGTCTCTGGCTAGGAGGGATTCCATAGCACTGTACACTGGAGAGCTGTCACCCTTCCCTTTATAGTTATGACACGCCCCCCAAATCACAGATAGTGTTGGACGTCCGGTTCCACACTAGCTGTGATTTCTTCCTGGAGCTTTAGGAGAAAACAGAGTTAATAAAACACATGTACCTTTAGACATACTACTGATTATATAAAAACTAACAATATGTTTCATTACAAGAACAATTGTTAACCAGTTAACTCTGGGAAACTTTCCCGGGAGAGTGCATCAGCCACTTTGTTAGAAGCTCCCGAAATGTGTTGTATTTCAAAATCAAAATCTTGGAGAGCTAAACTCCACCAAAGAAGTTTTTTGTTATTTCCCTTGGCGGTATGAAGCCACTGTAGCGCAGCATGGTCTGTTTGTAGTTGGAACCGCCGTCCCCAAACATATGGGCGTAGCTTTTCCAGCGCGTACACAATGGCGTAGCATTCCTTTTCGCTGATTGACCAGTGGCTTTTCCTCTCAGACAGTTTCTTGCTGAGAAACACGACAGGATGGAATTCTTGATCCGGTCCTTCCTGCATTAAAACTGCTCCCACGCCTCGCTCGGACGCATCTGTGGTTACTAGGAACGGTTCGTCAAAGTCTGGGGCCCTTAGCACAGGGTCAGACATGAGTGTTGCCTTAAGCTGGTTAAAGGCCTTTTGACACTTATCAGTCCACTGAACTGCATTTGGCTGTTTCTTTCTGGTTAGGTCTGTCAGCGGGGCGGCGATTTGGCTGTAGTGTGGTACAAATCGCCTATAATATCCGGCCAAGCCTAAGAAGGATTGGACCTGTTTCTTTGACTTTGGAACCGGCCACTTTTGGATAGCATCCACTTTGGCCTGTAGGGGATTTATAGTTCCTTGACCCACCTGGTGCCCCAGGTACGTCACTCTGTTTTGGCCTATTTGACACTTTTTAGCCTTAACAGTTAGTCCTGCCTGCCGGATGCGCTCGAAGACTTTTTTCAGGTGCTCCAGGTGTTCTGTCCATGAATCAGAAAAAATGGCCACATCATCGAGGTAGGCAACTGCAGATTCTCCCAATCCTGCTAGGAGACCATCTACAAGTCTTTGGAAGGTGGCGGGTGCATTTCGCAACCCGAAAGGGAGTACATTGAATTCATACACCCCTGCCTGGGTGACGAAGGCTGACCTTTCCTTAGCGGGTTCATCTAGTGGTACTTGCCAGTACCCTTTGGTTAAGTCTAAAGTAGAGATGAATTGGGCATGTCCCAATTTTTCCAATAGCTCATCTGTGCGTGGCATTGGATAGTTGTCAGGACGAGTTACAGCATTTAGCTTACGGTAGTCCACGCAAAAGCGTATTTCCCCATCTGGTTTGGGAACTAGAACCACTGGAGATGCCCATGCACTGGTAGAGGGGCGGATTATACCCATCTGTAGCATGTCCTGGATCTCCCTTTGTATAGCCGCTTGGGCATGAGGTGACTCCTGGTAGGGTGGGGTTCTAATTGGGTGAGCATTACCTGTGTCAATGGAGTGGTATGCCCGTTCGGTCCGTCCTGGAGTGGCTGAGAAAATCGGTGCAAAGCTTGTGCACAGCTCCTTTATCTGCTGTCGCTGCAGACGTCCCAGGGTCGTGGAGAGGTTCACCTCTTCCACACCACCATTCCTTTTTCCTTCATAGTAGACACCTGCAGGCCACTCTGCGTCATCAGTTTCCTGGGCTGTAAACTGGCAAACGTTTAATTCTCTAGAATAAAAGGGCTTAAGAGAATTAACATGGTATACCTTAGGCTTTATGTTGGAGGTGGGGGAGGCTATGAGATAGTTAACAGCTCCTAGGCGCTCCTGGACCGTGAATGGTCCTTCCCACGACGCTTCCATTTTATGGGCCTAGAGCGCCTTTAAGACCATGACTTGGTCTCCTACTTTGAAGGACCGTTCTCTGGAATGTTTATCATACCAGGCCTTTTGCTCTTCCTGAGCATCCTTTAGGTTTTCTTTAGCAAGGGCTAAAGAGTGTCGGAGGGTGTTTTGTAGGTTGCTTACAAAGTCTAGAATGTTAGTTCCTGGAGAAGGCGTAAACCCCTCCCATTGCTGCTTCACCAACTGTAATGGCCCCTTAACCTCGCGGCCATACACAAGTTCAAATGGTGAAAACCCTAAACTGGGATGTGGTACAGCCCTGTAGGCAAAAAGCAACTGCTGCAACACTAGGTCCCAATCATTGGAGTGTTCATTTACGAATTTACGTATCATGGCCCCCAAAGTTCCATTAAACCTCTCCACCAGACCATTGGTTTGATGGTGATGAGGGGTGGCAACCAAGTGATTCACCCCATGAGCTTTCCACAGGTTTTTCATGTTCCCTGCCAGGAAATTAGTTCCCGAATCTGTAAGTATGTCGGAGGGCCACCCTACCCTGGCAAAAATGTCTGCTAATGCCTGGCACACACTTTTAGCCTTGGTGTTGCTTAAGGGTACAGCTTCCGGCCATCGGGTAGCAAAATCCATGAAAGTCAGTACGTACTGCTTTCCTCTGGGTGTCTTCTTTGGGAAAGGACCCAGAATATCCACAGCTACTCGCTGAAATGGGACCTCAATTATGGGTAGTGGCTGGAGAGGGGCTTTAACCTGATCTTGGGGCTTTCCCACTCGTTGGCACACCTCACAAGACCGGACATAATTAGCAACGTCCTTGCCCATTCCCTCCCAGTGGAAGGACTTCCCCAACCGGTCTTTGGTTCTGTTCACCCCAGAATGGCCACTGGGATGATCATGGGCTAAGCTCAAGAGCTTTACCCGATACTTAGTGGGAACTACCAACTGTCTTTGAGGATGCCAGTCTTCCTGGTGCCCACCAGAAAGAGTCTCCTTGTATAAAAGTCCTTTTTCTACAACAAACCGGGATCGGTTAGAAGAGCTGAGAGGCGGTGGGGTGCTCCGTGCCGCCGCCCAAGCTTTTTGAAGGCTGTCATCTGCTTCCTGCTCGGCCTGGAACTGTTCCCTTGATGCTGGAGACATCAGTTCCTCCTTGGACTGTGGACTGAGGCTTGGTCCCTCTGGAAGCGATGCAGGTGCTGGGGCTGTTTCCATTGACTGTGAACCGCTGTCCGCTGGTGCACTATGTGGTATTTGAGTCTCTGGCTGAGCCTCTTGGGTAGGGTTATCTGCTGCTTCCGCCAGTTTAGGCTCGCTTGTGCCCTCTGGCATTGGAGTTGTAGACGGGGTTGCAAGCGCTGGACTCAGTGCTGGCAATGGTTCTGGTGCTGGTTGCGTTGCCAGTTCCGGTTCTGGGACTGGCTTTGGCTGGGTCTCTGGGATTGGATCCACTACGGCTGTTGCAGTCGTTGGCAGGGGATCCGGTTCCACCACCTGTGTTTGGGTCTCTGGTAACACAGACGGGGTCCTGGTGGACGGCTCAGGAACAGGGATGGGGGTGAAAGCTTGCTTAGCCTGGCTGCGGGTGACTATTCCCACCCTCTTGGCTAGCTTCACATGGTTAGCCAAGTCTTCCCCCAGTAGCATGGGAATGGGATAATTGTCATAGACTGCAAAAGTCCACATTCCTGACCAGCCCTTGTACTGGACATGCAACTTGGCTGTAGGCAAGGTTACAGACTGTGACACGAAGGGTTGAATTGTCACTGTAGCCTCCGGGTTGATGAGTTTGGGGTCCACTAGGGATTGGTGAATAGTTGACACTTGTGCCCCAGTGTCCCTCCAAGCGATAACCTTCTTTCCGCCCACTCTCAAGGTTTCCCTTCGCTCCGAGGGTATGAGAGAGGCATCTGGGTCTGGGGTTCTTTGGTGTGATTGGGGTGTAATGAACTGTAATCGGTTGGGGTTCTTGGGGCAGTGAGCCTTTATATGCCCCAGTTCATTACATTTAAAACATCGCCCTGCTAAGGTATCACCGGGGCGATGTTGGTTGATGGAGACTGGTGTGGTGGGGTGAGAAGGCATCTGGGGTTTCCCTTGGGATGTGGGTGGGGCCTTGGGTTGTCCCCGGTGATAAGGTTTTGTTTCGGCTTGCCCCTTCTGATATTCGCTCCAACTGCTACTAGCTTTTTTCTTTTCTGTCACCTCCACCCATTTGGCTCCAATCTCCCCCGCCTCGGTTACAGTTTTGGGCTTCCCATCTAGGATGTACCTTTCTATTTCCTCAGGAACACCCTCTAAAAACTGCTCCATTTGCAACAGGAAGGGCAACTCTTCCGTAGATTTAACATTTGCTCCTGATATCCAGGCATCCCAATTTTTCCCAATGTGGTAGGCATGTCGGGTAAATGACACATCAGGTTTCCACCTTAGGGCTCTGAACCGCCGACGGGCATGCTCAGGTGTTAGCCCCATTCTGATTCTGGCCTTGTTTTTAAAAAGTTCATAACTGTTCATGTGTTCCTTAGGCATTTCAGCCGCCACCTCTGCTAAGGGTCCACTGAGCTGCGGCCTCAGCTCTACCATGTACTGGGTTGGAGGGATGTCGTATCCAAGGCAGGCCCTTTCAAAATTTTCTAAGAAGGCCTCAGTATCATCGCCTGCCTTGTAGGTGGGGAATTTCCTGGGATGGGAAGTGGTACCTGGAGAGGAGTTGTTAGGATGGTCTGATGCACCCTGCCTAGTCCTTGCTGCTTCCAGTTCCATCTCTTTTTCTTTCAGCTCCATCTCTCTTTTATGGGCCTCCTGTTTGGCTTTTTCTTCTCTTTCTCTCAGCTCCATCTCTCTTTTATGGGCCTCCTGTTTGGCTTTTTCCAGCTCCATTTCTCTCTTGTGGGCCTCCTCTTTGGCTTTCTCTTCTCTGTCTCTCAGCTCCATCTCTCTCTTGTGGGCCCCCTCTTTGGCTTTCTCTTCTCTGTCTCTCAGCTCTATCTCTTTTTCTTTCAGCTCCATAGCTCTCTTGTGGGCCTCCTCTTTAGCTTTTTCTTCTTTGGTAGTCATTTTCCTGGTTTTCTTGTGCTGGGTCACACCCCTCTGCAGTTGACTGAAACTGGGATGTACTTAGCTCAGGCTCCTGCTGAGTGCTGCTGAGTTAACAGAGACTTTCTAACAAGCTACTCCCGAGGATGTAAAAAGAAAAAAAAAAAAAAACAATTCACCTTGTAAATTACCTTTTACCAGTCGTTTGCTCATTAATTGAACCCTTCTCTTAACAAAGGACCTTGTTAAAAAAAACTTAACACCTCTGCCTTCAGGCAAGGAGAGATAAGATATGCATCTACCTTCAGCTCTGCTTTCCAAGCAGCTAGAAGGAAAAAAAAATCTTACTGGCTTTTGGGTTTAAAACGATCCCACCGCTGTGCCACCATGTCAAGGCTGTATCCCTACTTTGAACTTTAGGGTACAAATGTAGGGGCCTGCATGAAAACTTCTAAGCTTATCTACCAGCTTAGCTCTGGTCCGCTGCCACCATCTTAAGAATTCCCTCCCTGGGAAGCCTTGAGAAACCTTTCACCAATTCCCTGGTGAATACAGATCCAAACTCCTTGGATTTTAAACAAGGAGAAATTGACCCTTCCCCCCTCCTTCCTTTCACCAACTCCTGGTGAATACAGATCCAAACCCCCTTTGGATCTTAAAACAAGGAGAAATTGACCCTTCCCCCCTCCTTCCTTTCACCAACTCCTGGTGAATACAGATCCAAACCCCCTTTGGATCTTAAAACAAGGAGAAATCAATCAGGTTTTTAAAAAGAAGGCTTTTAATTAAAGTAAAAGGTAAAAATCATCTCTGCAAAATCAGTATGGAAAATAACTTTACAGGGTAATCAAACTTAAAGAGCTCAGAGGAATCCCCTCTGTCTTAGGTTCAAAGTATAGCAAACAAGATAAGCACTTTAGTAAAAGGTACATTTACAAGTTGAGAAAACAAAGTAAATCTAAGACGCCTTGCCTGGCTTTTACTTACAATTTTGAAATAAGAGAGACTTGTTTAGAAAGATGGGGAGAACCTGGATTGATGTCTGGTCCCTCTCAGTCCCAAGAGCGAACAACCCCTTAAACAAAGGACACACACAAAAACCTTTCCCCCCCCCAAGATTTGAAAGTATCTTGTCCCCTTATTGGTCCTTGGGGTCAGGTGTCAGCCAGGTTACCCGAGCTTCTTAACCCTTTACAGGTAAAAGGATTTGGAGTCTCTGGCTAGGAGGGATTCCATAGCACTGTACACTGGAGAGCTGTCACCCTTCCCTTTATAGTTATGACACCCCCTCAAAGATTGAACTCTCAACTCTGGGTTTAGCAGGCCAATGCTCAAACCACCGAGCTATCCCTCCCCCAACAAGGCATAAGATTTTTTTGTTTGTTTGTTTTACCAGACTCTGCCTGGGACTGACAAGCCAAACTCGCTCTGCTTTGCATGTCATCACCGCTTAGAGCTGCATGTCATGCAATCTCATGCACCCCTTAGTTCTGTGTTTGCACAGCGGGGTCCTGGATCCTGAGTGGGCTCCTTTGCACTACTACAGTAATTAATAATAATTAAAAAGGAGCAGCACACTGGAACCCATTTGCAATGCATAGCAACAACAGCTTTTTTTGCTCCACCAAATCTATGAACAATGGTGCATATTCCTGAGTGCTGTCTACTGGCCTGTTTACATAGGGATTAACTAGCTACATTGACACAGTCATCTCTTTTAAAGAGTACTCTTGTAATAATCACCAGCAATACAGGCCCTGGGCCAATAATGAGAACCATCTGGGGGCACACCTCCCCCACTGAGCAATTCAGAGTTGCCAGCTCTGATGAGTATCACAAAACCCTGAGGAGTCCTGTCCCCCCAGCTGCTAACGTCACACCTCCGAGAATGAGGATGCTTTCTGGACAGGTAAGTTGATTACATTCAGTTTGGATCCTTCCGGACCTGACATAGGCTGGGTCCCCCACCCTCAGCACAGGCAAAATCTCCCACAGAACTCAAATGTACTCTCTGTCCGCTACATCATGTTCTTACAGGGACAGCTGCCATCAACTAAAATACAAACCCTGGAAATGCAACAGGAGAGCAAATATTCATCCAACAAACAAATGCATTTCTAAATACAATATCAAACCAGCCTAAAAAGTACTGCCTGGCAGTGATTTGTACTATCTTTTACTCATGCGTCTTAACCCCCACAGGCATCAACAACAGGGTTTGAACCCACAACTTAGTCTTCCCCCATTGGGGTAACTGGGGACAAGCCAACCCTGCTGTTACGCTGACTAAGGCTCAGCCCATACAGGGGGGATATAGCACACCCAGTGTTCAGTTTTCCTGGCCAGTTTGCAGGCTGCAAACAGGGAACAAGAGCAGTTTGCTGGTTTCTTCAGGTGCCTCTCCCCATCCTTTACAGCTGTCACAACCCCTCAGCTGCCTCTTTGTGTCTAAGAAGGGCTTACTTTTTGCCGGGCTGTGTTGTGATTACTGCTTTCACTCATTGCACAGCGAACTAAATACCCAGGAGGTAATGATTCTAGGTGACACCAGGAAGCAAAAAGAGATGAACCAGACACTTTCTGTCTGGTCCCCACTTCCTTTCTTAGAGCCTCTCTTCCCCACCCTCTCTGGAGCGCTCCGCATTTCAGCACCAGCAGTGATTTTCCTGTGCTGTAGCCTCCCAAGTGTCCTGCAGGTTTAATGGCTGAACGTCTCTTTGATCGCATGAGGCAGGTCCCCCTCACCCACACACAGATGGCGAGTGGAGAGTGCCAGTCCCTCAATGAATTCCAAGGCAGATGGAAATCCAGTTGGAATCGTAAACTTGTCTGGTCGGTGTCGAGTTGGCCATAGAAAACTAAAATATTGACCCATTCTTCGCCACAGAACATGACTAATTAGCTGTGCCGTGTGCAGCAGTGAAAGATGGCAGAGTAGCTAACGGCAGCAGGTACGGACACAAAAACCAAACAGACCGCCGCTCCCCTCCCCCGGCTTTCTGAGCAATTATTGAAACACAGAACTCAGAGGTGGAAAAATATTTCCGCTTATCCACCTAGCTCATATCTCCAGCCCAGGCAGCATTCTCTCTAACACTATATTCCCCATTACGTCGATCGGGCTCGTTTTAAATGACTGTAAGACAATGTTTGCCTGCCTCATTCTGGATTGGGGCGGGGGGGAGGGGGGGACAATTCCAGGAAATGATTCTTCATATTAACTCTGAAGTCTTCCTTGTATGTCACACCAGTCACATTGGGAGTGTGGTAGCTGTGCAACCTGGCTCTTTCTGCTTTGGCAGTGTTTGCACGTACAAGCTGATACTTTTACAAGAATTCACCAACTGCTTCCAGAGTTGAAATCAATGGGAGTTGGGCACCTAAGTTCCTCTGAGGAGCTGGGCCTCAGGGCCAGATTTTCAGAAGTGCTCAGCACATAGGGTTCACATTGGGGGTGGAGCTCTTTTGACAGTCTGACCTCTAATGTGCATTGTAATGGCACGTATTTGCAGTATGTTATTCTGCCACTAGATGTCTCTATGTGCTGTTAAGAATTTCAGGCAGGATATGGTCCCTGGTAAACGAGGCAGAAAAGGCTGGTGCTCAAGTTGTGGGGAAACCTGCTTATTTGTCTGTAGCTGTTTTCTTTACTCAAGGCCTCATGCTTGAGTTGGACTGAGATTCTGTGTATCATGATATAAGAACATAAGAACGGCCATAATGGGTCAGACCAAATGTCCATCTAGCCCAGTATCCTGTCTACCGACAATGGCCAATGCCAGGTGCCCCAGAGGGAATGAGCAGGTAATCATCAAGTGATCCATTCCCTGTCACTCATTCCCAGCTTCTGGCAAACAGAGGCTAGGGACACCATCTCTGCCCATCCTGGCTAATAGCCATTGATGGACCTATCCTCCATGAATTTATCTAGTTCTTTTTTGAACCCTGTTATAGTCTTGGCCTTCACAGCATCCTCTGGCAAAGAGTTCCACAGGTTGACGGTATGTTGTGTGAAGAAATACTTCCTTTTGTTTGTTTTAAAACTGCTGCCTATTAATTTCATTTGGTGATCCCTAGTTCTTGTCTTATGAGAAGGAGTAAATAACACTTCCTTATTTATTTTCTCCACACCAGTCATGATTTTATAGACCTCTATCATATCCCCTCTTAGTCATCTCTTTTCCAAGCTGAAAAGTCCCAGTCTTATTAATCTCTCCTCATATGGCAGCCGTTCCATACCCCTAATAATTTTGGTTGCCCTTTTCTGAACCTTTTCCAATTCTAATATATCTTTTCTGAGATGGGGCGACCACATAATCATAAAAAGAAACAGATTGCAACTGCTCTGACCCTTAATGGAGAGGTGCAACTGCTTGGGGTTTTAGAATCCAGTACTCCATCTTGACCTGAATTGCTTACGGCCTCCGCAAGGCTGCAAATTACTAATAAAGGGCTTTAGGCCAGGGTGAGACATCGTGGGAAACCATCTGAGTCACTACCTCCATTCAAGCCACAGAATAAAATCAGAAAGTCAATCTCCTCACACAGCCAAAGGCTGGGTTACATCTCCAAAGCCGCACGCAGCACCATTCTGTCCGTTAACAAGCGCAGAGTCTGTGCACCCACCCCACAAAGATATCCAGGACTTCATACTTCCAGAGTGAATTATGCCTCCGCATTTCATTCGCTTCGGCTGGATGCAGACTGCATAGTGTGTGTACAATCCTGCGAAGGGCCCCATTTGTACTTTGATTTCCTCTGGAGTTTAGGACGTGTGAATTTTGGCTGAAGCAGAACTGTTTCCCTTCTGAAGCAGAGCTGGTCAAAATATGGGGTGTTTTTCCGCAGAAAATTCCGACTTCTCCTAATGGAAATTTGAATGCTGGAAAATTTCAGCAGAAACAGAAACATTTTGATATGGAAATGCTACGGTGGTGCCTCCTGGGCATTGTAGTTCAGGTGCATCATGCTCCTAATCTCCTCTATAAGCCAGACTCCCTGATCAGCCTACATCTGCCATGATGCACCAGCATTTCCCCTTTTGGAGCGGCACGGCAGTGCATCATTGGAATCCCGGGCCATGGTGCATCATGGGAGATGTAGTCTCACCAGAGAGCTCAGCCCACATAATGGAGACATGAGGCTACTGAACAACTCTCACTGTGGCAACATTTCCAAATTGAATTTTTTTCACTTTTGGGTTTTTTGACTCCCCCCCCCCCCCAAAAATCAAATTTTCCTCTGGAGAGCAGAGACTTTTTGCAAAAAATTCTCTTTTGTCGCAAACCCAATTTCCCTTGAAAAATGGTTTTGATGGGAAATTTTCACCCAGCCCTGGTTGAAGTTTTTACTGTTGGTGGCTGTGTCTGGGATTCTCAAAGGGACCTATGGGAGTCAGGCATTCTCATCCCAGCACATAAATGTTCTGTAGGTAACTCACACCCACTGAGTGCAGCACTCTGCCTCTAGGGGTGGCTAGGCCCCATACACGGGCTGATAAGTCTGCTACGGTCTTGGATAACAGCTGATGACCCACTCAGGGGAATGGTTTCATGTGGGTAAACAAGTACCATGAAATTCAAGGCGAGAGCTCTTTGTAACAGAGCCTGCAGCGGAATTCAAGTGATTCGCTGTCAAATGGGCATTTGATCACAAGACATCTTCCCTCCTGCAACCTGCGGCCCTCCCTCTAAGTTCCAGGCAGGTCGCTACGCATTGCAGACAAGGTAAATGAAGACCGGGTTTGTAAAAGGGTAATCAGGGAATGCAGAAGTGAGAATCGAAGCTCTGGTGGGAACAGCATCCCCGGTCCCTAAGAGAAGTCAGGCTGGATCATGTGCACGTTTCGCTTCTCCTCAGGGTCAGACAGAGACAGCCGCGCTCTCGTGCCGGCAGGACGGCTTTGCCATTCAATTTCCCTTTGATGTAGGGCTCTGTATTTCCTACCGACGGAGAAATGTGAGTGGGAGCATTAAGAAGATTAAGAGATTTAGTGGCAGGCGTTTTCACGGAGCTAGGTCTGGGACTGACGCGCTCGTTATTATAAACAAATGGTGAGGACGCATGTTTTCTCCCCCCCCCTTTGCATGCTGCAGCTGTTCCTCTCGCAGCAGTTGGAGCTGTACGTCCCAGCTCGGGGAGGGGAGGGGGACACATCCCCATGCTACCTTTGATCCAGCTAGTGTAGCCACAACAGCATGGACGGTGAGAGGGTCTGGCTGCCCCACTGTCCTGTTCAAGGCCCTAGGTACGTACTCGGGGTGGCTAGCTCATCCTGCCGCCCATGGCACTGCAGCTACACAGCTGTTTTGAGGATGCTGGTTTGACCATAGCTGGTATGTGTGTGTCTACCCGAGCTGGAATCACACCTCCAGCTGCAGTGTAGATGTACCCTCAGGCACTCTGCTGGGAGCAATGGGCCTGCTCCGGAGAGCCTAGGAGAACTTCCCTTAACCCTCTAGTTTCCTTCTTGCCATATTCATGTAGCTTCCAAAGAGCCCAGTACAGGCAGCTCCCCACATGTCCCCTGGGCATAGGGCTGTGTTCTCTACTATGTACGCTAGGAGGACCTGCTATTCCTTGGGCCTGGATAAGGACAGCACATGTATGGGAATGTCCTTCAAATCCTACTCTGCTGTCCTCCATCAAGCTCCCCTGTGCTGGGAAGCCCACAAGGACTCAGCACTGGTTAGGCCGTTGGTGAGCTGTGACTGCTGCCTGTCCTAGGGACCAAGGTTGTCTCAATGTTACACTTCCCCCATCTGTCACGTCCCCCGTCTGTCATGTCCATGCATGTTTGTGCAGCGCCTGGCACAATGCGGCCCTGATACCTGAATAAGGCCCCTGAGATCTCACCTAAATCTCCCTCACTCTCTTGAAGGGGAGTTTGCCCCTTGATCTCCATGGGGACTGAATTTGGCTGCCAGTCATTAAGGTGGATCATGATGGTTGGGAGGAGCTAGAGAAGGAAAAAGTGTCCATGGAGCCTTGTAAAAACCTCTGCTGCCTGCAGATAAGCTTTAACGCCGAGAGGGCTCAGCTCTGCACCCCCACTGCAATCAGGTCCTGGGCAAAGCAGTGCGGGAGGCTGGTGCACCCTCTCCCACTGAAAAAACACGAAGCCTGTCTGATGGCAGGGCAGCAAGAGGCAAATGTATCATACAGCTGAACGAGTCATTAATCCGGGCCATCGGAGGCTGGAGCCTATTAAAGAGAAAGCCCCCTAATAGTACTCAACTAGGAGTCTGTACAGAGCCATATGGCAAGGCACAAAAGCCATGCTCAGTGGCCCCCCAAACCCTAGGCATGCCACACTCAGCTGCCATCTCGGCTTTGCAGTGCGAGTCTCCGAGGCTAATGTGCATGGGGAGGAGGTGGGGGATGTTAAACCTGTTTACTTTTATTGCACCGAAGAGCTGTCGGAGATGGGGCCTGTTTTATAGCCGGGCTTACAACTAATGAATAATGAAGGGAGAGTCTTGCCAGGAGCATGCTGGCATTTTGCAAAGGTCAGCTTATGGTAGCAAATACGCCCGCCCCACTGCACAGCGCTTACCGGTGTGTCAGCATTTTCCTTCCCGACCCCGGATTTCAAGGGTTTGTCACACAGCCAGTAAACAGCCTTGAGGCTGCTGCCTGGCACGCCAGGTCTGAATCTAACACAGCACCTTTGCTTCTTGTCTCTGCTGAAGACTCGCCGGTCATTGGGGTGCTCCTAGCAGAACGCATACAGGGGGGCACTTGAACCAAAAAGCTTCGCTAGAAAATCTGAAACTTTACAAGTGAAGGGTCCATATTGGGGCTCCGGGGATTAAGGGCTGAGGTGTTCCAGTCCATATTAGTGACTAGTGTCCTGGGTACCGGGGTCCATATTGGGGGCCGGTGCCCTGGGTACCGGGTCCATATTGGGGGGCCGGTGCCCTGGGTACCTACCAGGTCTGTATTGGGGGCGGGTGCCTTTGGTACCGGGTCCATACTGGGGGCCAGTATGCCTTGGGTACTGGATCCATTCTGGTACCTGGTGCCCTGGGTATTGGGGTCCATCCCGGTAGCCAGTGCCCTGGGTACTGGGGTCCATCCTGGTGCCTGGTGCCCTGGGTACCGGGTCCATATTGGGGGCCGGTGTCCTGGGTACCGGGTCTGTATTGGGGGCTGGTACCTTTGGTACCGGGTCCATATTGGGGGCCAGTGCCTTGGGTAACGGATCCATCCTGGTGCCTGGTGCCCTGGGTACTGGGTCCATTTTGGGGATTGGTGCCCTTGGTACTGGGTCCATTTTGGGGGCCAGTGCCCTGTCTCCCAGGGTCCATACTGGGGCTGGTGCCCTTGGGTGTTGGAGCCAACAGCACACTCACAATGTGCTCTTTTCGAAAGGCAGAGAGCTTGAGGGGAGGGGGAAGAGGGCACCCACAGGGTTACCCCATCCAGCTCTTTGCGGTAGTGACCTCGCCTGGGCAAGCAAAGGGCAGAAGCCGGGGAGTGATGCTTGTGCTCTGTGTTCCTCGCTGGAGCTGACAGGGGGTCTCCAGTCCCCTCTTCACACTCTCCTCACCCCTCACGCTCACAGACAGCAAAGAACCAGGGTTCGGTCCCAGGCAGGACAAGCCAGTGTTTAATTCAGTATTTCACTCTCTTAATAGTTCATTCCAGAATTTACCAGGCCAGTGTTCAGCCATGACCTGTCCCTTCCTCCGTGGATGTGCCGAGACACAACCGCACCCTGCAGGAGCCATGGGGTGAACCGCTGCTGCTCACCGAGCCCAGCAAACCAGCACCATCCCCTGCAATGCAGAGATCAGCCCTGCCCTGCACCCGTCCCATGGCAATGTGCACACGGGTCTCCTTCAGCGCAGCAACGCTCTCTCCCTGGATCGCGCCCAAGCTGGGGCCGGGCAGCCCATGCCAGCTCCGACTCCTTCACCCAAACAGCCCCCGCCTCCAATTAACCTGGTGACAACCCTCATTGGCTCTTCACTGATATCTTTGTAGCCAGCTCTAAGCTACTGTCCAGTGGCGAGGAGCGTAGTAAGAAACAGGCGTGTCATTAAGTAGCTACTAGAAAGATAACCCTGCTACTGTCCAGTTATTGCTCCATTTTTAACAGGGTGGAACTTTTCCCCCGTCTAGTGGCTACTCCGTGCATAGGGACTTATGTGCCTGCTACTGCGTTGAAGCTAATTGAACAAGATCATGGAGGATAGGGCCATCAGTGGCTATTAGCCACGATGGTCAGTGTCACCGCCCCATGCTCTGGGTGCCCCTAAAGCTCCATCTGCCAGATGCAGGGACTGGACGACACGGGATGGATCATTGCAAATGGTCCTGTTCCCGTCATTCCCTCTGAAGCACCTGGCATTGGCCACTGTGGAAGACAGGACACTGGGCTAGATGGACCATCGGTCTGACTCAATATGGCTGTTCTGATGTTCCGATCTGGTTCTTTTAGGTCCAGATGTTCAAAAGTATTTAGGTGCCTGAGTCCCACTGATTTCAAGTGGAGTTAGGCATTTAAATATCCTAGTTCATGTTGACAAGGCTCCACTTCAGTCCTTCGCCAGTCAGGGCTGGTTATACAGTCATCACAATGCTGCTTTCCTAACTCAACAACTAGAACGTGCCAGCTTCAGCACCGTGCCATGGGTTTCTTTCCTTGCATGGGTATAACCCCCAGACAGCAGCTTTGCTTGTCGACGGTTCGTAGCCAGGGGGTTTAATGCAGAAGAGGATTTAGTGGTGACAGGCTCGGCATGCTAAAAGGAATTGCACACCAACTGCTGGCAATGGACATTTGTTCAAGCTCGAACTCCCATGCATTCTGATCAACAGAACTCACCAGGCCACGTGCGATAGTGACATCTGGGGACTTCCAATCCTGTAGCATGGGACAGCGTGTTAGGGAATCTGCCGCGCCTCTTCTGAAGTCACAGCCTGATTTCTGCAGCTTTATCATTCAGAGAGAAGTGGTTTTAAATGGTTTGAACTGTCCCAGTCAGGCCTTAGTCATTTACACTAAAGATCTGCACTGTTATAGGGTGACCACATTTCCCTATGCTGAATACGGGACACCTGGTAAAATTACTCACATTCAAACGAGATCAACGACAATCAATCAGAACTATGCAGTACAAACGTTCAAACTAACATCAAGTTGACTGAGCCCCTCTTCCGTCTTATCTTTAAGGCTTTAGGGTTCGCATGGGGAGAGGTGACACACACACCCCTAGCCCCCACATACACACACAGGGAGAGATGACACACACACCCCTACCGCCCACATACACACACAGGGAGAGGTGATGCACACACCCCTACCGCCCACATACACACACAGGGAGAGGTGACACACACACCCCTAGCCCCCACATACACACACAGGGAGAGATGACACACACACCCCTACCGCCCACATACACACACAGGGAGAGGTGACGCACACACCCCTACTGCCCACATACACACACAGGGAGAGGTGACACACACACCCCTAGCCCCCACATACACACACAGGGAGAGATGACACACACACCCCTAGCCCCCACATACACACAGGGAGAGGTGACACACACACAGTCCCGTACACCTCTCTCACAGGAGGCGGGAGTGGGTGACCGACTGACCTGATCCTCCCTGCTGTCCATGCCTGGCTGGGCCCCCAGGACGGACCCGCCTCTCCTGGTACCTGGCGCCACGTCTTCCTGAGGCAACACATGGGGGGGCACGTGGGGGTCTCTCTCTCTCTCTCTCTCTCACACACACACACACACACACACGAAAACCGGATGCCTGGCAACCCTACCTGTGCGGCCATGACTGGGTGCTGCTAGCCCCAAGCTCTCCCTTATCCACTCAGTCCTCCTGAACCCCCATGCCTCCCAGATACTCCAGAGGGGGAGCTCCCTCTATGCAGGCCCTTCTGCCCCATGCTTCCTTCTGCAACAGCCGCTAAGGGCTGGAGGAACCAGCAGGGCATGTCTGACAAACACTGGGACTTCGAATGTCCCCAGAAGACTTACAGATTGCCTGCGACAGTGATCTTAAAAAATAAGGGACAATCCTGAGGAAATTGGGAACCCAGTTCCCACCCAACTCCAGTAACAATCCCTCAGACGGCTGGGAAGAGACAGGCGACATACTTCCCCTTTGGTAGCCTCCTTTGTATCCGCTGCCTCTTTCCCTTTATAACCTTATGGGACAGAACTGCCTTTACGCCTTGCCACGGTCCCCATCCACCCTGCGTCACCAGCTGCTCTGCGAATTGTCCGAATCTATTCTCCTAGCAGGCCTGGCCTTTGCTGTGAGGGGCTCTGACGGACTGACAAGGAAGGACAATAAAATGTCAGGCTGGAGACAAGCGAACCCTAGCTCCAGACGGTCTTTCTGTCCCAGCCTCTGAACAATGCCCAGAGCAAAAGCACCATGGGAGGTCCTGTGACTGGGAATAGCAGGGGCCAGGGGATTGCCTCTCTCCACAATGTCTTATTTCCATTGACGACTGTGGTTATTTTCCTCTGTGTGTCGCCTCCTCCCCTTCCTGAGGGCAGATCTTCTCCGCAGCCAGCCCGGAGGAAGGTTTGCATCTTGGCGCTGGGCTCGCTCGCTGGAATGGATGGTGCCCCCTTTAATTCAGCCCATCCATCTCATGTGTTATTGGCAACGGAACCATCGTTGAGAGCAGGAAGCTATCGACTATCCTGGCAGGGCCTTGGCAGCGCAGCCAATAATTAAATTATCTTTGGGTCTGATATTCATGACAAAGGGCCCATCTTCCAGACTCTCCCCATGCTGCTCCTTTCCCTTTCCCCCTTACGTTTGGCTTTGTGCATATTAATTGCAGCTGGTGCTGGGGGTCAGCCTGAAATTCAAGGCTCTGAGGTGCAGACGAAATCACGGAGCCTGGGACCTTCTCTGTATCTACTTCCATAGCCCCCACCATAGCATCTCAGTGCTATTATCCCCATTGTACAGATAGGAAACTGAGGCATAGAGGGGCAAATTGACTTGCTCCTGGTCACACAGGAAGTCTGTGGTAGAGCAGGGACTTGAACCCAGGTTTCCCTATCCGTAGGGTAGCAGCTAGCCATTGGACCATCTTTCCTCACTGCTAGAGGGGGAAAATAATGGATTTTGCAATTTGCTGGCAATTAAAAAAAAATTGGGTCAAACTGAAAACATTTTTTTTTTTTAAATTTTCAGCAAATCGAAAAATAAAAATACTTTCATTCTGGGTCAAACAAAATGTTTCATTCGACCCAAAAGGAGAGATTTCGTTTTGATTTTGAGCATTTTTTTCAATTGTTCAAAACATTTTCATAAAATTAAAGGAAAAGCTGTTTCAAATCAAAACCTTTCTATTTTTTCTGAATTTTTTTAGATTCTTAATTTTTGTTTTTGTTTTTACTAAAAGAATTTGGCAAAATCAACACAAACGTGAAATATGCTGGTGTTGCTGAATCTGCATTTTTCAACCCCAAACGTTTCAGCTGATGAATGTGTCACAGCTCTACTCTCTAGCCCTTGAGCAAATGCACCACCCTACAGGCTAAAGTCAGTTTTCTCCGATTGGGTTAAATATACGAACTGAAAGCTGGAAAGCTGCAGGCTAGAAATCATTTAAAAAATATGTTTATAAAAGTCCGTAAATCTCACAGGGCCATAAAGCCACAGGATGGTAGCAGCTTCCATTTACTACCAAGCTTGGGCTGCCAGCCAACTAGCATTAATTTAGATTTTCATGGACCCCTATCCAATGCACCAGGCGTCTTTGTCATGTATTAAAAATACAGAGATTAAATGCAGCAGCATCCTTGAAAAGTTAAAAAAAAAAAAAAGCTGCCTATCTCCAGAACACATTTCCACTCCCAGGTCATCCTGTCTCCGCAGATGTTCGATATAATTCACTCTGCTTTGCAAAGCTCTGCTGCTCCATGTGACAAGAGTTTGCCCATCTTCTTTTCGTCCGTGTACCGCATGATCACAGAGTGCCAGGTCTCTGCCAACATAATGAACTGTGGATACAAAGGGAAAAAACGCACCTGGGTCACAGGGGAGGAATTAAACCTTGCGTCTTCAGTAAGTTCCTTTAGCCCACAGTAAGGAACCGGCTGTTATAGTTCTTGGGCCCAGCCACAAGTGGGAGAAATGATCACACACACTGAGCCTTGTCTACATTACAGAGCCATGGCCGCAGCGCTTAATTTGTAACGGAAGAGGTGCCGGAGCTCAAGCTACTTTTTTTTACATTCATAATTGATGCAGCAAGCGCAGAAGTGCCTGGCCTATGAACTGCCAAGCCTAGAGGTGCCCGGGCTCAGCCTACAGTTTCCAACTGGGTAATATTTAAAAACCGGACACTCCAGCAGGCGTGCCAGAACCTCTCCTGTGTCGCCTCTTCCCCTGAGGCCCCACCTCTTCCCCCCTGTGGTTAGATGTTCGGCTGCATGTGTGTGTGTCTCCCTGTGTGCCGTCCCAGCTCTGTGTAGACAGCTGGCATGGCAGACCTCGAGCAAACCACCCAATGACCACAAGATCTGTTAAGGGACGAAGGCACCCAGCCAGGTTTATTGTTGAGGAAGCATGGTACTAGTATCCCGCAGGCTCTACTGTACCACTAATACATGTATGCCCGTGACAATGGACCAGCTCAGTGAATGGCGGGAATTTTCGTTCGTCCCTAAGGCCAGACAAAAATATTCCCTCTGAGATACATCTTTATACCCCGATAGAAACAAGTTATGTACTGCACCTCTGACATATCAGGGTGCCACCCATTGCCTTGTACATGTTGGTTTGATCAAAACATTTCTATCCATCATACTGTCATCCTGACCTTATCTTCAGGATGGGTCAGTGTGTTCCTGTTATCTTTGGGGAATGTACTAGTATCGGGGTGTTCTGGTACCACCCTTCTGGAATGTATTTGCATATATATTCTTGTACCTGGCACTACTTAGGAATATATGTTTCTGCAATATCAGCCCTGTGCTTGCCAAATTCTGTGAGCAGGGCCTGCCTCTTGCTCACAACTTAACTTTGCTTTATATCAGCAAAGTTTTGACTACTTTAGCCCAGGCCTCAGGCCTCATACCAGGCCTCTGATACATGGGCTTATGTTTCAGGCCCTCTTCTTACTATACCCCCAAGGCCCCGACCCCATCCACTTCTCTTCCCCACCCCCCTGTCACTTGCTGCTTTTCTCCTCCCACTCCCCCGGCCTAGGTCAGGAGGGAGTCGCCTGCAGAGCCAGGTCTGGGAGCTGCAGCCACGTGACACAGGTAGGAGGCAGCCCCAGATGAGTGGGGTCTGACACGGGTGATGACCCGGTGCCTTCCTGCCTGCAGTAACCAGACATTGGGTGTCCGGTCAGTAGTTCTGTCAGTAGGGCTCTTGCTTGGGGTTCAGGCTCTGGGGTGGGGCTGGGGATGAGGGGTTGGGGGTGCAGGAGGGTGCTCTGGGCTGGGATCGAGGAGTTTGAAGGGCATGAGGGGGATCAGGGCTGGGGCAGGAGGTTGAGACCCGGGAGGGGGTCAGAGGTGCAGGCTCCGGGCAGCACTCACCTCAAGCAGCTCCTGGAAGCAGCAGCATGTCCCCCTCTGGCTCTCATGTGGAGGCATGGCCAGAAGGCTCTGTGCACTGGCCCGTGTGCAGGCGCCTCCCCTGCAGCTCCCATTGGCCGCGGTTCCCAGCCAATGGGAGCTGCAGAGCCGGTGCTTGGGGCGGGGGCAGCGTGCAGAGCCCTCTGGCTTTCCCTACGCATAGGAGCCAGAGGGGGGACATGCCGCTGCTTCTGGGAGCCGTGTGGAGCCACGGCAGGCAGGGAGCCCGCCTTAGCCCCACTGCGCCGGTGACTGGACTTTTAACGGCCCGGTCTGTGGTGCCAACTGGAGCCGCCAGGGTCCCTTTTCGACTGGGCGTTCCAGTCGAAAACCAGACACCTGGCCCCCCTAGCTCAGCCCTAGCAAGGCCCAGCACAGATTAAGCTTGACTGGTATAGCTGTGCGGGCCGGGCCCCCTCGTGGAGGTGCAGCATAAGCCAGAAAAAGGCTCCCACCTCCTACCTCACAAGGTCCTAGAGCCTGGGCTCCAGCCGGGCCTGAATGGCTACACCACAGTTAAACAGCCCCTGGGCCCAAGCCCCTTAGCTCAAGTCACTTGGCATGGGCCATCCGTGGGATTTGAATGGCACCATAGACATACCCTGAGAGGTGATAGTAGTAGCAAGGTCTAACCACTAGACGGGGACAGATAGCTGCCCGGTGTGACAAAGTTCCTCCTCGATCTCGGTGGGTCCTGCGCTTATTGGCGGATTTTCTTGCCTCAGAGATTCACCATGTGGGTTGGGGAACAGCCCAGAGACCTTCCCCTCTGGAAGAACCCACAGTCCAGGTCAATTGGGAGGTTTGGGGGGAACCCGGGCCTGCACTCTACTCCGGGTTCCAGCCCAGGGCCCTGTGGACTGCAGCTGTCTATAGTGCCTCCTGTAACAGCTGCATGACAGCTACAACTCCCTGGGCTACTTCCCCATGGCCTCCTCCAAACACCTTCCTCCTGGTGTCTGATAACGCTTGTGCTCCTCAGTCCTCCAGCAGCACACCCTCTCACTCTCAGCTCCTTGCGCCTCTTGCTCCCAGCTCCTCACACTCGCACCACAAACTGAAGTGAGCTCCTTTTAAAACCCAGGTGCCCTGATTAGCCTGCCTTAATTGATTCTAGCAGCTTCTTCTTAATTGGCTCCAGGTGTCCTAATTAGCCTGCCTGCCTTAACTGGTTCTAGCAGGTTCCTGATTACACTAGTGCAGCCCCTGCTCTGGTCACTCAGGGAACAGAAAACTACTCATCCAGTGACCAGTATATTTGCCCTCTACCAGACTCCTGTACCCCACTGGTCTGGGTCTGTCACATATCCCTCCCCCCTGCTCAACGCCAAGGGGTTGGGCAGCTTGGGACGCCAGACAGTGCACACATGACAAGCCATCGGCGTTGCCATGACGGCTCCCTGCTCTGTGTTGCACACGGAACCGGAAAGGTTGGAGGGATAAGAACCATCTGGTCACCCTTGTGTTCTTCTCCTTGTTCCGCTGCATCCATTGAAGAGGGGCATGGTCGGTCACGAGGACAAATCTGTGCCCAAGCAGGTAGTAGCGCAATGTTTCCATGGCCCATTTTACAGCGAGGCATTCTCTCTCCACCACTGCATATTTTTGTTCCCTTGGAAGGAGTTTCCGACTGAGGTATAGAATTGGGTGTTCCTCCTCCCTGACCATCTGTGATAAAACGGCCCCCAACCCTACTTCCGATGCATCCGTCTGCAGGATAAACTCCTTGGTGAAATCAGGGGCTATCAGTACGGGGTTACTGCAGAGGGCAGTCCGTAGGTCTGTGAATGCTTCCTCTGCTGCGTCAGACCATCTCATCAGATCAGGTCCACGGGCTTTCACTAGGTCTGTCAGGGGGCTTGCCCTTGTGGCAAAGTGGGGGATAAATCGTCGATAATACCCCAACACACCTAGGAATGCCCGGACTTGTTTCTTGCGACTTGGTCGGGGCCAATTTTGGATGGCCTCTAACTTGTTCACTTGGGGTTTTACCAGATCTTTTCCCACAATGTAGCCAAGATATTTGGCCCCTGTAAACCCTACAGTGCACTTGGCAGGGTTTGCTGTAAGGCCAGCTCGCCTGAAGGTATCGAGGACTGCCCCCACCTTCTCCAGGTGGGTTTCCCAGTCTGGGGTATGAATGACCACATCGTCCAAGTAGGCAGCAGCATAACTGTTATGCGGGCGTAATAGCTTGTCCATGAGGCGCTGGAAGGTAGCTGGGGCCCCATGTAGTCCAAAAGGGAGGACAGTATATTGAAAAAGACTCTCTGGTGTAGAGAACGCAGTCTTTTCCTTTGCGTCTTCTGCAAGGGGAATCTGCCAGTACCCCTTTGTCAAGTCTAGGGTAGTCAAGTACCGGGCATTACCCAGATGGTCCACTAGCTCATCTATGCGAGGTATGGGGTACGCGTCGAACTGAAATACTTCGTTTAGTCGCCGGAAATCATTGCAAAATCTTGTGGTGCCATCAGGTTTGGGCACCAGCACGATTGGGCTGGACACTGACTGTGGGATTCTTCGATGATCCCCAACTCCAGCATTTTTTTTACTTCTGCTTTTATTTCCTCCCTTTTTGCCGCTGGCACCCGATAGGGCCTTATTGTTACTCTGGCCCCAGGGTTCGTGACGATGTGGTGATATGTCTCGGTTGTTCGACCCGGTTTTGTCGAGAACACATATTGGTTCCGGAAGATCATCTCAGACACCTCATTCTTCTGGTCTGGTGTTAAATCGGGAGACACTCTCACCTGTTTGGAAGGCTTGTTTTCCTGGGTAAGGTCTTTTTGGACCGTTGTGCATGCCTCTTGTGCATGCCAGGGTTTCAGAAGGTTAACGTGATAAATCTGTTCTTGTTTTCTGCATCCTGGCTGCCGCACCTTGTAGGTTACTTCCCCCACGGGTTCATCCACCTCATAGGGCCCCTGCCATTGGGCCAGAAGCTTGCTTTCTGCCGTGGGTACCAACACCATAACCCGATCCCCTGGTTGGAACTGTCGCACTTTTGCCTGGCGATTGTAATGGGTTCGCTGGGCCTCCTGTGCCTTCTCCAAATGTTCCCGTACAATAGGGGTAACCCGGGCTATCCGGTCTCGCATCTGCATTACATGCTCTATTTTATTTCTCCCCTCATTGGGTTCCTCTTCCCAGATCTCTTTGGCGATATCTAGTATGCCACGGGGGTGACGCCCGTATAATAACTCGAAGGGGGAAAACCCAGTTGAGGCCTGTGGTACCTCCCGGATAGCGAACATAAGGTAGGGTAGTAGGGTGTCCCAATCCTTCCCGTCCTGACTTACCACCTTCCTTATCATAGCCTTGAGGGTTCGGTTAAACCTTTCTACCAACCCATCAGTCTGCGATTGGTAGACCGAAGTTCTCAGGGTATGTATATGGAGCAGCGTACAGAGGTCCTTCATTAGCTTCGACATAAATGGGGTTCCTTGGTCAGTTAATATCTCCTTCAGTAGCCCCATTCGGGCAAAGATCCCCACCAGCTCTTTGCCTATAGTTTTAGAGGCCGTGTTCCGCAGGGGGACGGCTTCTGGGTAGCGAGTAGCATAGTCCAAAACAACAAGTATATATTGGTGGCCCCGAGCCGTCTTCTCCAGGGGTCCCACTAGGTCCATGGCTATTCGCTCGAAGGGGACCTCTATGATGGGAAGGGGTACTAAAGGTGCCCTCAAGTGGGGATGGGGACTGTGCAGCTGACACTCCGGGCAGGAGGCACAGTACCTCCGCACTTCTTCATGTACTCCGGGCCAGAAGAACCGTCGTAGGACTCGTGCCAGGGTCTTCTCTACCCCCAAATGCCCCCCAAAAAGATGACTCTGAGCAAGACTTAATACAGCGTTCTGGTGTTTTTGAGGTACTAGGATCTGCTGTACCTTCTGCCCCTGTACTGGTGCAACCCGGTTTAAGAGATCCTTCTTCATGATGAAGTAGGGTCCTGGTCCCTGGGTTTTCCCTTCCACGGGGACCCCATCTATTTCAGTCACCTCCTTCCTAATGTTGTCATACCTGGGGTCTTCTGCCTGGTCCCGTCCAAAATTTCCTCTCCCGGGACTAATCTGCCCAAGATCTAGGGGCCCAGTCTCTGTTGCCTCTACTGGTTCAGAAGCATTAGGGTGGGGGCCAGACTCAGGTGCTTCTCCCTCCTGCGTGGCCTCCTTTTCAGCTGCATGGGTCCGCCTACCTACAAGAGCGACCCTCTGGCTTTGGGTCAGTATTCGGGTTCCCAAGGCATTAGCTGCCCTTCTTTCCCTTTTTGTCTTTCTACCCTGTCTGGGAGTGGAGAACAAATCTGGGGATATTTCAGAGAAGATTGGGGGTTGACAGTCTGCTGTGGATGCCTCACCAATTTTAGGGTCCCCATCTTTCTCCAATCCCCCTACTGGGAGTAAGTTTCCAAACCCTGGGAAGTCCCTCCCTATGAGCACCGGGTATGGGAGTTTAGGGACTACACCTGCTGCTACCTCAGTAGTGTTCCCTTGGATCTCGATTTTTACTGGGATGGTGGGGTAGTAACTAACTGTCCCATGGACACATGTTATCCCCGTATGTTTAGCCTGCAGCAGCTGACTACGCTTCACGAGCTTCCCTGAGATAAGCGTGATCGCATTCCCTGAATCAACCAGTGCCGTGGTCCCTACCCCATTTAGTTTCACTGGTTTGGTATACATATGTGGGGTTAGTGAGACCCCCACAAGGTGGATTAGGGAGCATGGATCTGCCCAGTTCCCCAGGTTACGCTGCATAGGCTCCTCAGCATTGGGACACTGTGCAGCTATGTGTCCCCACTCCCCGCAGGCATAACATCTGTATGGAGCCCTATGCATTCCCCGGTCTCTTGGTCTGGGCAGTCTAACATCACGCTCCTCTTCTCCCTCAGTGCTCCGACTCTTTGTGGCCTCTGATGGGCCTTCAGCCTCTCTCTTTTTCCACCTGGGCCCTCCTGGTGGCCCAGCCACCCGAACTTTAGGGCTTGGTGCTGCTAGTTTAACCCGGGGTGCCTCTTCCTTAACTGGTCAGGTCAGCTCCCTCGCTGTTCTTCGCCTCTCTACCAGGGCGACAACCTCGTCATAGGTGGAGGGTTCGTTCTGGCTTACCCAGGCACGAAGGTCTGGTGGTAGTCCCCTCATGTATCGGTCGATGACCAGAACCGCTAGTATCTCTTCCGGACTCCGGGACTCTGTTTGCAACCACTTTCGTGAGAGATGGATGAGGTCATACAATTGGGACCACAGGGTTTTGTCTTCCTGGTACCTCCAACCGTGGCATAAGAAGGGGATCGAAGGCACAAGGGAGAGGGGGAAGCGACCAGAGCTTGGCAGAATAAAAGTTCAGGGTGCCCCAGCCAGCACAAAAATCAATTGGCCATCAAGTTCTGAAGGGTCTTAGAACAGCTGACCCCGAAGAGGCAATTGAGGAGCTGTTAGAAGCTCAGGGCCTTTTGGAGATCTGCTAGTCCCGATTCGCACCTGCCTAGAAATCGAGATGAACACGAGGCTCCTGGTGACTGGTTCACGGCTGCGTTGTGCACTGGTGAAGACATTGTGATTGTCAACGGTCTCTCCTGGGTTTGGCCAGCATCAGCAAGAAGAAAGGTGGGTCTTAAAGCCGTTTAAGAACATGAGCAGGAGAGCAACAAGGGCACGTGTAAGTCTAAGGCCTTGCTCAGCAGCTGTGAGATATCCGATAATACGAAATGCCTGTGATTAGAGAAGAATGGGGAGCATTTTCCTGCAATTTTCGACAACAAATGGAGCACAATTTCTTGCAATTTGGTGGCCTTTGCCACAATTTTCCATCGACCCCAGGCATTACCTGTACTACCTTATCAAACTGATAGCAGTGCAGACAGCTGCAGCTAATGAGCGGAAATTGCACGTTGCAAGGTTGCCGCAGTCCATTTGCACGTCTGAAAACGTATTCTGACAGCAAAGGGTGGCTGCCTTCCCGAGCCGCTGAATGCTGAGCCCAAGTGCGTCTAAAGAACTAATATTTACCGGCACGCAGCATTTGACAGGCAGATCCGTCAGTGTTATTCCAAATGGCGTTGCTAACAGCCGGCGGCGCCAGGACACTTATTTACCAATCAAAATAAACAAAGGAAAAAATTCAGCTTGGGAGATTTTAAAAGCAAAGTAAACTTTAAACAAAATGCTCTGCTTAAGAAGCTGGTTGCTGGTTGACTGAGGGACTGACAAGCCTAGCCGGGAAGCCAGTCAGAGTGCTGCCTTTGAATGGAAAATCAGTGCATTTGGGGGCCAAATTTCAATAGTGCCGAGCGCTCGCAAGTGGGGCTAGATCAGGGGCGGGCAAACTTTTTGGCCGGAGGGCCCCATCGGGTTTCTTAAATTGTATGGAGGGCCGGTTAGGGGAGGCTGTGCCTCCCCAAACAGCCAGGCGTGGCCTGGCCCCTGACCCCTATCCAACCCCCCCTGCTTCTCGCCCTCTGACAGCCCCCTGGGACTCCTGCCCCATCCAACCCCCCCCTGTTCCCTGTCCCCTGACTGCCTCCGGACCCCCCGCCCCTGACTGCCCCCCCACCCCATCCAACCCCCCCTCTCATTCCTGACTGCCTCCCCGGGACCCCTGCCCCCATTCAACCTCCCTGTTCTCCACCCTCTGACCACCCCGACCCCTATCCACCCCCCACCTCCTGACTATCCCCCCGAACTCCCTTGCCCCCATCCAACCCCCCCCCCCCCGCTCTCTGCCCCTTACCGTGCTGCCTGGAGCACCGGTGGCTGGCGGCACTACAGCTGCACTGCCCAGAGCGCCAGGACAGACAGCCGGAGCCAGCCACACCACCGCGCAGCACAGAGACCGGGTCAGGCCGGGCTCTGCAACTGCACTACCCCAGGAGCTCGCAGCCCCACCGCCCAGAGCATTGCACCGGCGGAAGAGCGAGCTGAGGCTGCAGGGGAAGGGGAACAGCAGGGGAGGGCCGGGGCGAGCCTCCCGGGCCAGGAGCTCAGGGGCCGAGCAGGAGGGTCCCGTGGGCCAGATGTGGCCCGCGGTCCGTAGTTTGCCCACCTCTGGCCTAGATGTTCGGAAGATCTCAGCTCCATGTAGGCTCCTAAATAAGAGCCGGATCTCCCAAAGACTCTGAAAAAGATTTGGAAGCCGAGTGGATAATCGATTGAACATGAGCTCCCAGTGCAACAGTATGGCCAGATGGGCTAATGCAATCCTTGGATTTATAAACAGGGGAAGCTCGAGTAGGAGTAGAGAGGTGATTTTACTCTGTATTTGGCCCTGGTGTGACCATCGCTGGAATCCTGTGCCCAGTTCTGGTGCTCACAATTCGAGAAGGAGGTTGATAAATTGGAGAGGGTTCAGAGAAGAGCCATGAGAATGATTAAAGGTTTAGAAAGCCTGCCTGACAGTGATAGATGCAGGGAGCTCAATCTATTTAGCTTAAGAAAGAGACGGTTAAGTGGTATCTACCAGGGGGACAACTATTTAATAATGGGTTGTTAGTCTAGCAGAGGTAGGTACAACATGAGCTAACGGCTGGAAGTTGAAGTGAAACAAATTCAGACTGGAAATAAAGTGTACAGTGAGAGTAATTAACCACTAGAACAGTTTACCAAGGTTCGTGGTGGATTCTCCATCCCTGGCCATTGTTAAAGCAAGATTGGCTGTTTTTCGAAGAGGTCTGCTCTAGGAATTACTTTGGGACGTTTTATGTGTAGTCAGAACAGATGATCACACTGGTCCCTTCTGGCCATGGAATCTATGAATATCTTGTGTAGGGCATTTGCAGAGCAATATTCTATAGATGCCATTGCAGGTCCATAAGTCACTTAAAGGCCTCCTCTGTGATGTTGTGGCTATCATCCATTTCCCCTTTGAATCCATATTTGGGGCACTGCGTTATGATGCGTTTGATGGGTTGGCTGTTCTCACCCCAGCTGCAGGAAGGGGAGTCTGATTTTCCACTTGCGCATCAAGTAGCCGCATCTTCCCTGGTGTGTTCTGATGTGGTTCAGTGTGGCCCAAAGTCTGCATGGCAGGTTGAAACTGAGTGTGGTTTGGTGGGTCACTGATAATATGCCTGTTTGGAATGAGGTCCAGACACTTTGCCATTCCCTGGCCGGATCCAAAGACATGAGATGGCCGCATGGGGTCCAGAGTGGTTTTCTCTATTTCAGGTGTTGTTGGGCTTTGTTGTCCATAACCTGTTGGATGGGAAGTTCCAGGTGGTCTTCAGTGTATTTAAGTTCTCATGCTGTGGCCCTCTCTCGACGGATCTCTGGAGGTTCAATGTTTGCTGATACAGAAAGCCATGATAGAGGCGTTGATTTTAAAGCTCCCGGGATGATTCGCACAGTCTGATCCAGCTGCCTATCCACAAGTTGGGTACGATGGCTTTTTGTCCGCACCAGTGCATAGTACTCTGCAACTGAGTACGCCAGGGCCAAGGCCGATGTTCCGATTATGAATCTGTGAATAAAGGGCATGCCTGCAGTTGTGACCCCTCAGCTATTCAGTGGATAGCAGAGTCATAAGAACATAAGAACAGCCATACTTGATCAGACCAAAGGTCCATCTAGCCCAGTATCCTGTCTTCAAACAGTGGCCAATGCCAGGGGCCCCAGAGGGAATGAACAGAACAGGTAATCATCAAGTGATCCATCCCCTGTCGCCCATTCTGGCAAACAGAGGCTAGGGACACCATCCCTGCCCATCCTGGCTAATAGCCTTTGATGGACCTATCCTCCATGAACTTATCTAGTTCTTTTTTGAACCCTGTTATAGTCTTGGCTTTCACAACATCCTCTGGCAAGGAGTTCCACAGGTTGACGGTGCGTTGTGTGAAGAGTCCTGTTCCATGGGGAACATGGTGACATTCTATGGCTCCCACATGCTTTATAGGCACTGGCCTGTGCTGGGAATGGGTCATACCAAGCCTCCATCCTAAGGGGATCTCTGGGATCAGCATGGCCTTGGGTATGCAGTATTCTCAGAGCGCCTTGGTGGGGAAGGGAGTGCACCCACTCTAGCCCTCTCTGGAATGCAGCATGCTGCCCCCTTCCCTATTTATTTAAATGGCCAGATTTTCCAGATTGCTCAACTCCTAAATCCTAGCTGGATTTTCCCACTGGGAGCTGATGCTGAGCTCTCTGAAGTCCCAGTCCCTGAGCTCTTACCCCAATCTGTCCCTTAAGAGCTACACAAGGATTCATTATTATTGTTGTTTTATTCCTTGCCCAAAGCAGCTGGTCCCTTCCCCAGCGATTCCTTTCACGCAGCTTTGTGGCTTTTCTGCCCATGGCTCAGCATGCGGCGGAAGGCTTTGGTTGCTTGGTTCTGATCCGTTAAGTGGACTCCAGGGTAATCGTCTAAACAGCTGTTCTCCATATGATGCCTTTCCGTCCGCGTCAGCCTGATGCAGGCGCTCAGCCTTCCCTCGTGGCAGGGCATTCCGCCAGGTTTTTCGGAAGTTTTGAGCATTAGCTGCCAGGTGGAACTAAGCAACTGTTGGGGAATTGGCTGGGAGTTGCTCCCCGATGGTGCCGAGGGTTTAGGGAGAAGCCAAAGAGCAGGACTGGGATATGTTAGTTCGTAAACTAAACGGAGATCAACAGAGAGCCGAGAGTACGTGCTGCTTGTGACAGTGGGATTGGCATAACGGGGGCTGCAGCAGGACTCCAGCACTTGGAGCCAATGGATCTCTGGCTCAAACAGCCCGACTCCTCTCTCAGATCGCCTCTGATCAAAAAGGCCTTTCCGCCTTCAGGCATCTCAACACCAACGGGCTTGGACCCCACTGCGCCCTGTCCGGCAAACGGGCCCATCGGTAAAAACGATCTGGCAACAAATCCACTGAAAAGAAACAACCCAAACAAAGGAAATGAATAAACTCTAAAAGATCCAAACGACAACCCTCCTGCAAGCAGAGCGTTCGCCCTGAGACGCGCCCGAGACTCCATGAAGGCCATGGGCAACGTTGCTATTGCTATCGGTGTTACATGGAAGGTGCCTGGATACTGTGGTGATGGGCTGAAGTATATAACAGATGAGCGTCTATTGAGAGAGAGTGAGGGATCCACAGGGATGGAGCGCATAGCCACAGCAGAGTGGCTTCACTGCAGTTCCATAACCACGGGGGAAAGTCCCTAATCCTGACCCCCAAGAACTCCTCTCTCTCCAGCCAGCTACTTGGGGTACAGGGAGCGGGATTTAGGCCTAGCCATGCTAGACTATCATTATTATTATTAATTATTTTTATTACAGACTGAGACCAGGGCCTCATTGTTCTGGGCACTGTACCGCTACGGAGCAAGTCCGGATGCTGGGGAGTTTACAATCTAAAGAGAGGGGACAGACACAGGGTGGGAGAAAAGAAAGAATACAACCTCCTTCATTTTGGGAGTGTAGCGGGGTGGTTACCCCGCTCCTGCCCTGAAGGGCTTAAAACAGCCCTGGGAGAGGGCTGTGGCAGGGAAAGCAGCTACTAGGCTGATTGGGGAAGCAGCCGCAGCTGGGCCACGCCCCAATCAGGCCCAGCTGGCCCCTACAAGAGGCTGGGAGCCAGGAGCTCAACAGTCTCTCTCTGCGTTCAGAGAGAGAGAAGGGCCTAGCTGCAGGGAGGTTAACCAAGTATCTGGAGTGGAGCAGGGCTGGGGAAAGGCCAAGGGAGCCGGGGAGCTCCGGCCTGGAAAGCCCCAGGCTGCAGGCCTGGTAAAGCCTATTAGGTACTGGGTTGCAGGGGGCAGCCCATGGGTAGCCAGAGGCAGCAGGTCCGAACCCCTTTGCCTGTGATGAGTGGCTGACACTGCAGTCTGCCCCAGTGAACGGGGGCTAGATGGGGACTGGGCAGTAGCCAAGACTGAGGTGAAGTGGGGATAGTGGATGGGGGTTCCCCTGGGAGGGGGAGACCCAGAGCTGTGAGGGGTTACTGCCAGTGGGCAGCACCCCAAACAACAGGGCGCTGGGTCCGGGAGGGACACGGGGGCCAAGCGGTAGCGGGACACGGGCCTGCCGAGGGCGCTCCAATGGCTGGAGGGCTAATTCCCGGAGACGACCAGCAGGAGGAGCCACCGGGTGAGTCTGCGCCCAGTTACAGGGAGGCACATAGGAATGAAATAACTCAATCAAGGCCCATCAGCACATGGACTAAGGGTATAAAACAGAACACAAGGACCCCATGTTTGGCCTTTTCTCCTGCCCCCACCTATGCTGCAAGCAACAAGGATGCTCAGAAGACTGAAGACTCCAACAGAGGCGATTGGCCCAGGTGTCAAGGGTGAAACCTGTGTACTATGAACTGCAATATCCAGCGGGGTGAGAAAAACTGCTTCATCTAGATGTTGCCCAGTCTAACAAGGTTGAGAGTTTAGACTGTGTGCTTATATTATCTTTTATTTTGGTAACTAACTTTTGTAGTCAATAAACTTGTTTTACGGTTTATCTTTACCAGTGAGTTTGCTTGAAGTGTGTGGTAAATCTGCTCAGGTTCACAAAGGCGGGTGTATATCCACTTTCCATTGATGAAGTGGTGAACCAATTAATAAACTTGCACTGCTTCTCTTGTGCAGTGCAAGACGGTATATTCCTGAGGTACAAGGCTGGGAGCTGGGGGGATTTGGCTGGTGCCTTTCTCTGTGTGATTCGTATGCGGCTCTGGGAGCATTCACGCAATCTAGCTGGGTGGGGGGCTCCACATACTGTTGTGCTGAGTGATCACAGCGCCTGGAGGGGGTTGCTGCTTGTCACTAGCAAACATTGTGAGAGCCAGCCCAGGCTGGAGAGTGAAGGGGGCACAGTGATCCCACAGTTCCAGGCTGCACCCTGGGGATCCCGGCACACACGGCTGCCATAGTATTTAGCTAGCAAGAATGTTGGGTGAAATCAAATAAAAACCAGCGATACACTGGTCGTTAATATCATTGAGAAATGTACATATTACCATGGTATGAGGAGTTATGCATAACTACCGATGCTTTAAAGTCCATGACCAAACACACGAAGAAGCAAGATTTCCTCCAGACTTGGGGGAAGGTACCATCTCCCCGCTGCTAATGCCAATTAAGCATTGTGAAGCCAGCTGCAAAGTTACATTTGCAAGTGAAGTAAAAAGGAAAAGTAAGTGAACAGGGGTGTGTGAAGGCAGCCTGGTGTGGGCACACCATAGAGCCAGCGCCGTGGGGGGGGAAGGGGGAGCTTATCTGGGAGGGGCACTTGGAAAGGATATGTTTCAAAGGTTGCTAAACTATAAGAAGAAGGCCAAAGATGCCTTGGTATTCCCTTTCACTGAGGATCACCCTAGGTGAAGGGGGGTGTCATGAAAATCCGGATTCTGATTTAACTGAAAATCAGCAGGTTCTCCCAATGGACTTGTAGGCTGAGAAACTATTTCAGACAAAGGAGCGTAACCTGTCAGTTATTGTCAGTCTTGTAGAAGCTTGTTATGCTTTTGTTTTATTTGTAACCATTTCTGTTTCCATTCTTCTTACTCAATACTCACTTGAATCTGTGAACCTCTGTTCTTTGTTAATAGATTTGTCTTTGTCTTCACCATCAATAGATTACAAGTGTGATGCAGTTATAAAGGACCTGACCCTGAGTTGTAACCTTCCAGCTGTGTGTACATGGTCTTCTTGGAGACAGCAGGCTTGGTAATTACTAAGAGCAGGCTGGACACCGCAGGGGAGGTGTTCAGGGATTAGGGTACACCACGTGTAACTTACAAGGAGGAGTACAGGCTGACAGAGCTTCTGAGGAGATTTTTTGGGTGGGTAACAGCCTGGGGAGCGGACACCAGTTTAGCACCAATGAGTCTCTCTCTCACGGGGGTAACTAGGTAGCTCACAGGTCCTGGCTTGAGAACGTGTCAGACAGCTACAAATATTTTCATGCTTAGCCATGGGTGAGTTGTTGTCCTGGGGGATTGAACCTGGGAACTCTGGTTCTAAAAGCATAAGCGTCTCTTGTCTGAGTTACACCACAAAGCTCTCGGAGACAAGACTGCAGCAAGCTCATCAACAGCTAGTTGTGGCTGAGGGGGACAGCGGGCCACACAGAATGGGAGATGCTAACAGTCTGGCTACGCTGCAAAAAATGGGTGTTCTTAACTCAAGTTAGCTAAGCTGGGTTAAAATAGCAGTGAAGACACGGCCGCTTGGCTTTTCACTTGGGTTAGCAGCTGGAGTTAAAGCCTACGGGGCAGCCTGTGGTTGTTAAAAGCCAAGTTGGCGTGTTTTCGCTGCTATTTTAACCCAAATCAAAAGCGCCCCTTTTCTGCAGTGTAGACACGCCCTGGGGCTCCTAGATCAGGGAGCCCTGTGACTGCCATGAAGAAGAGGCAGGCAGGAGGAGCGGTGGAGACAGGCTGCTGCTCCAGTCATATCACTCTGTGCTGAAGCTGAAAGGTGCAGAAGCTCCATCCCCCTGCCCCCGCAGGCTTCTCTCACAAGAAAACAGCGACCCTTTAGGGAGGAAGAGGCCTGTGCCCCTGTGATTGGTCAGCTGACCCATGGCTGGGTTTAAAAGAGGGGGCTGGGAACCCAGAGAGTGAGGATGCATCAGGAGACCTGGCAGAGAGAGCTGAGTTTGGATGGGAGCTGGAGCAGAACCACTGGTGAGAACTGACCCAAGCTGGGGCCCCTTCTGAGGGGGAGACTTGGGCAGTGGTCTCTGGGCAAAAGGAGAAGCTCTAGTTTGGTCAGGGGGAGTCAAGCCCAGAAGCAAGGGGTGGACCCTGCAGCGATGTGCCCTGAGCCAGAGTAGAAGGCAGAACACTGTGGGGAGCACTCAGGATGAAGACCTGAGTGGAGGGATGTGGGTGAAGGCCCAGAACAAGGGGTCGGTCCTGGATAGATGTTCCCTGAACAGAGGTAGGACTCACAGGCAGGGCTGCTCTCACTACCTATGCAGCACACACCACAAGGGGACCTCTAGAGGCTACAGGAATACAAATAAATACCAGTGAAGACATGAAAATGTCACCCATTCTAATATCTGCCCAGGGTTGGTCCATCCAGGCTTGACTGGCATCCATTGCAACTCAGAGAGGGACAATGGGAGAAAAGGCAAAGAGCCGTTGTGCACACCAGATGCTTTGTCTGGGAGCAGGTTTTCTCTGCCAGTAGTGGTGGGCGGCTAGGAAAGATTCCAAGAAGTTAATTAATTTCCTCTCATCAGCATCCACAAAACCAGCAAACAATGTCTGGAGGAGAGAGAACATTGCTAGTTACTCCCGTAGTTACTTTGTCTTAGAAAAAATGAAATGCCAAGTAGAGACAGAGAAAAATATTCTTTTAATGTGGAATGGTAGCTGGGTTTCAGAAACGTTGGCTCCTCAGGTAACAGGGGAAGCTAGAGACAGAGAAAGCTGGAAGTGCCCAGGATTAATTCAGAGTCCAAATGATGCTTCATACAGTGTATGTTGCAACAATACATCACTGTCAGAAAGAAACAGATCGATTAGCTTCGGAATCCGTTTGTTTGCTCTGCTAATGTGTCCTTGCCTTCGCTATCTGAGCGCTAGGTAACACACTGTAGGACCCATCCTGCAATGGCAGCCCGACGGCTAGATCGGATGGTTCTTTTCCATCTCAAACCGCTACCAGGCTGCTAAAGATCCCATATCTCCCACACAAACACATTGGTGCTTTGCTGTCTGTCATTGGCAAGGTCCTTCACTGAACCGAGAAGCTGCCATGTTTGATGTTTCGCCCCATGCGGTTGCGTTTCTTGCTGGACTCTTGGCTAAAGAAAGGGGAGGGGAGGAATGCAATGGATGAAAAGTTGCTTCGACCTGGAAAATGAACACATTTTGACTTTTTTTTAGAATTTTGGAGGTTTTTTCCCTACAGGAACAACTCGGTGAAACCAACAGAAATTCGCAAAACGTTTTGGAGTCACCAAATTGGCATTTTTCGCCCCCAAAAAGTGTCAAGCCCCAAACTTCATCCGTTTCTACTGTTAATCCAGCCCTTTTTCCCAACAGGACCTTGGCTTGATTGGCTATTGTTTAAAGAAAGCCATAAGAGTATACGCCACCTGTATTAGCAGCCAACCCTGGCAGGTGCGGGAGGGATGTCTTCCCCATTGATTGGGGCTGGGCGCGTTGGCCCATTGTCTTGGGACCATGACCATTCAGGAGGGTCTGCTTTCTCTCCCTGTTGCCACTCCTCAGTCTCTTTTCTCCCTGAGAAAATGAGCGTTCTGTAGGCCACTCCTGAAGAGGTGCTGGCCCCACATGCTCCTGGGGGATGAGGAATGGAACCCTGTTTTCTGGGGCTCTCTGGTGGGTGGGGGTCCATCGGGGGCTGTACGCAGTGAATGGTAGTGCTTGTCATGCCATCAGCAATCAGGAATGGGAAGTCCCAGAGCGTGGGAGGGAATTACGTTCTAGTGCAGGGGGCTTGTGTGTGAACAATTATTACCTTTTTGCTAGGTATTAATCCGCTATTGGCCATTCACTCGGAGGCAGGTTTTGTGCACGCTGGGTGCTGCTGAGCACATCTGAACGTCTGGCTCTACGTGTCACAGTGGGGGCTGCTGGGGGCTTGGAAATCTGCAGAGTTGCTTTAAAAATCTGGCTCCGGGTCTGAGTGCTGGCCCATTGAAGATCCAGCCCCGGAGCTCATTGGGAGTCAATATTCATCAGTTGTTATTCCTTATTCTCCTCTTTTAAATGTTTCAGCTGCCCAGTCGGGGAGCAGAAACGATCCCCCGTGGTCACTCACACGCCACAAATCATCAGTAGTGAGGAGTTTAGGTGGGACGCTTCCTGACCCCCCATGTAGGCTGAAATAGATGGCCATAAACCAGCAAATACCTGCCAATAATGAATCTCTTTCCAGAACCTGGGCCTGGGATTGGAAATGATCGGCAGACAGATATGGGCTCTGTTTGTCAGAGGACAGATTTCCAAGGGATAACTCACACCGCTTCAGTCTTGACGTTATTTTCATTTTCAGCTCGTCGAGCTAGTATTGTAAGTACTTTTTCATTACATTTTAATTTCCCTGTAGAGTGAAATATTAATGAGAATAAGCTTAATGCTGTCAATAGGAAACACAGACCCAAACAGATCATTTGCTAATATAATTACTTGGGAGTTTAGTCTATTTTAAGCTGCAAAATTGCTCTGCTGGGATGATCTTGTGCAGATGACAACCATTTTCGCCTGCCTTCCACCTGGGATCTCGGAAAACGTGATGAGTTTAGGGCCAAACCAGCAGTTGTCACAATTTCCCTGCTGTGACTGTCTATGTGAATGTGATCTTTTGGTCCCCTATTAACATGGTTTCTGAGCATCTCACACTCTTTAATGTATTTATCCTCACAACGCTCCTGTGAGACAGGGCAGCGCTATTACCCCCGTGTTATAGATGGGGGACAGAGGCACAGAGACGAAGGGTATCTCTATGCTGGCATTAGCTATCCGCAGCTGGCCCGTGCCAGCTGACCGGGGTTCAGACTTAGGGGCTGTTTTATTGTGGTGTGGATGGTAGGGGCCGGCCTGCAGTTAGATCTCTGGGATTAAACAGCCCCTTAGCCCGAGACCCATGAGCCCGAATCAGCTGGCATGGGCCAGCCACAGGTTTTTAATTTCAGTGTGGATGTATCCTAAGCCTGGGCTCTGTCTCAGGTTTGAGCCCAGGCCCCCTTTCCGTCCACACACAAATCAGTCTGACTCGGGTCAGCGAGCACTCAGGACCTGGGTCCTAGGACCTTGCTGGGTTGGGTGGATCAGAGCCCGGGTTCCAGGCCCTGTCATTTTGCAGTGTGGATGCAGCTCAAGCCACAGACCTGCTCTGCGTAGTGCAGTGTGGATGCGTTAGCACGGCTGCGAGACCCAAGTCCAGCAATCGGAAAGCCAGGTTTACAGTGCAGTGGGGAAGCTCAAGCCCGGGCTTGGAAACAGCGAGTCCACAAGCCCGGCTCCCATAGACCCAGGGTTACAGCGCAGTGTAGGCACGCCCTAAAGGCTAGCCAAAGAGTCTGTACAGCAGGGAATTGGCTGTGGGTGGCCCTTGTCCCAGGTTAGCACTCTAACCACTGGACCATCCTTCCTCTCAACACCCAGCATGTCCCATCTTCAGTATTTCAAAAGCACCTGGGTCCTTGGCTTTGCTGCTCCAATGCCATCAGGTTCCCATACTCAAGGGCCGTGCAGGGCTCCCTACAGCATATTTGCACCGCATTTACATCATGCATCTGCTGCTGAAGGAATGGAGCGCTGAGCTGTGGGGAGACTGGCCCTAAATCCCCAGACTGGTCGGCCAACCCAAACCTTTCCCAGTTTCTTTTCTCCTGTTTCACTCCCCCTACGAGCCGGCCGCCGCACTCCAGCACACACAGTCACTTGCTTTTAACCCAAATGTCCCATTTTAACAGTATCCTTTTTAATCTCCGCTGCTTAAGAAAATGGAACGGAATGAATTGCCGGGAGCGGCTTCCTCTGCCGGCTGCAGCCACTGAAGCACAAATGCAGGGGAACTCCCACTCCATCACCAAAATCACAGCTGACAGGTGTGTTGTGTTGTCCTCCCTGGCCACTGCCTCCTGCACCAGCACTTTGTACTAAGGGAGAGTTCTGCTTGTTCTTGACATGCTCCTGTCTGAATTCATTCCCGCAAACAAAGCACTGAGCCCTTCGGCCTCTTGGAGGAGCACCGGCTTAACATTAGAGCTGAATTCCAGGGCCTGACTTTTCCCATGTATGTGTTGGCATGCTTACATACTTTGTGCAATCCATCGGGCCAATTCAGCAGGCAGAATACTGGCTGTGGGGAGACTGGCCCTAAATCCCCAGACTGGTCGGCCAACCCAAACCTTTCCCAGTTTCTTTTCTCCTGTTTCACTCCCCCTACGAGCCGGCCGCCGCACGCCAGCACACACAGTCACTTGCTTTTAACCCAAATGTCCCATTTTAACAGTATCCTTTTTAATCTCCGCTGCTTAAGAAAATGGAACGGAGTGAATTGCCGGGAGCGGCTTCCTCTGCCGGCTGCAGCCACTGAAGCACAAATGCAGGGGAACTCCCACTCCGTCACCAAAATCACAGCTGACAGGTGTGTTGTGTTGTCCTCCCTGGCCACTGCCTCCTGCACCAGCACTTTGTACTAAGGGAGAGTTCTGCTTGTTCTTGACATGCTCCTGTCTGAATTCATTCCCGCAAACAAAGCACTGAGCCCTTCGGCCTCTTGGAGGAGCACCGGCTTAACATTAGAGCTGAATTCCAGGGCCTGACTTTTCCCGTGTATGTGTTGGCATGCTTACATACTTTGTGCAATCCATCGGGCCAATTCGGCAGGCAGAATACTGGCTAGAGTTGACAGCAGGAGCTGTTACAGAGCCTCCATAGGTAAGGCTGGGTGGAATTTATACTTAGACTGGGGGACGGAGGGGACGGAGAGGGAACCTTTTTGTTAGCCGTGTGCTATTATTAATACCTATCTGAGATTTGTTATGATCTGGTGGGTGCCGCTTTGGGGTACAACTCAGGAGACCTGCGTTCTTCTGCCAATGACTTTAGGCAAATCCCTGTATTTCTCTATGCTTCTGTTTCCCCATTTCCTTTGTCTATTAACTTGTAGACTCTTTGGGGCAGGGGTTGTATTTCACTATGTATTTGTTCAATGGCTAGCGCTGTAGTGCCTCTAGCCACTCCCATAATTACAATGATAATAGTACATCATTCACAAACTTCCCCTTGGGGCCAGAAAGAAATGGCAAATCAATCCATGTGTTGGTTTATCAGTGTGTAAACATTTTGAAATGTCTCCTCTAACTTTTCTGGTTCGTTTCACCCAGGTACTGAGTTTTGGTAATTGGAAACTGACTCACAAATAGATTGTTGCAAAGTCTAACATATGGGCCACCTTTAAGTGCTATTAATATGTTCGTTCTTGAATTATTAATACTGCGAGTCATACTCATTTCCATCTATATCCCAATTGTCATCATCAAATATATTTGCTATTGAACGGATGCTCCAGAATCTCTACTTTCATTGTAAAAATAATGATGGTCCTTGCCCTTATTACGTTCCTGGTCTAATTATGTTCCTAGCTGCAATGAAAACCTTGAAAATGTGACATGAGTGCAGTTACTGTAGCTGTAAAGGCAGCCTGAAACAATAGCTCCAAGAGGTGTGACCTGCCCCATTATTAAAAGTCGGGCTGTTGACTCTGAAACCTAAAGACCACAATCTCAATGTCACCATTGTTGACAGGTCGGCGGCAGTTCATTTCAGCATGAAGATCCAGCTAATGTGAGTGGATCCAGTGACAGATAAGGCTGCACTGACATTTGCACTTAAACAGTGATTGAATCTCTTTCCCCTGGACCAAGAATATAGTGCATCCTCCTCCAGTGTACAGCATTTACAAAATTATACACCTCGCTTCTGGATGAAACAACTTCTCTGCTTTTTCCTGTGTGAACCTGTTCCCTATTATATGTGTTTGTACAGTGGCTTTGCTTGTGAAGCATGCTGCATAAATGTTGCAGTGTTGCCAACTCTCACACTATTTGGAGGGGTTTTTGAAATCCCTACCCTCTGGAGTCATGGGATTATGTGAGAATGTCAGAATCTCCAGTCTCCTTTTGAAAACTCCAGTGAAGACGCTTCCATGACTTCCCTAGGTAGTCTGTTCCATTGTCCGACTCTTCTTACAGCTAGGAAGTTTTTCCTGAGAGTTAATTGGGGAATTGCACCACACTACCAAACTGGCATGCTTAAAGTTGATCTTAGTTTCCAGTTCTTGCCTCAAATATACCACCTCCCAACACGCAGGGCATACCTGCACTAGGGAATTTAATGGGGGAAAAGTCCCAGTAGAGCTGGCACGGCTTCACTAGCGTCGATGAGGGAGGGCTCCAGCAGCTTCCAGCAATTTAATGACACTGGTGCTTGTACAGTCGCAGGATGCAGCTGCAGCCTTGTCTACACTAGGGCTCTCATGGGCACTATCAGCAATTTAGGTCTTCCCACTTCTACAGAGCACTGCATCGGGTTCATTCTCAAGGCACTAAATGGTCTGGATCCATGACACGTTACATGCTCGGTCCTTGGCAGCTCTGCTCCTCTTGCACAGACAATGGGCCTATTGACTCCAAGAGAGACTGGAGGCAGTGCTGTGGACTGTGGAACTCATGCCCACAGGAACTAAAAGCTACTATAAACTTCAGCACTTGCTGGTTCAAATGCAAAGGCTCGGGGGGGGGGGCAGAGAGGGAGTTTGCAGGAGCCTATGGAAGTGAGGTACCCAGCTCCCATTGAATTTCAGTGGGATTTGGGTATCTACCTTCCTTCGGCTCTTTGAAAACCCTGGCCAAAACTTCCTCCTTCCGCCGGCCTCCCAAATAACAGCACAGCACATGAGGTCAGAATTCTAATGCCCCACATGCCCTCGATCCCGCTGGGGAGCATCATGCGTCAGGCTGACAGCTGTCAGTCAGTTTATTTTTACTTCCAGGAGGAGCTGTGATATACCATGGCAACAGACTTAAAAACCTAACAAGAATGTACTTGAGCAGTGCCCCTGGATGACAGGTCAGGTCTGAATCCACCGTGAGTCGGTGCCAGAAGCATAGGGGTGAAGGAGTGTTATGAAGGTCACCCCCTGAGTAAGCAAATATCCCCTGAGTTACTGAACTGTGCAATAAGCTTCCAGGGTTGTCGCTGTGTCTGTATCTCACGTGGAAGGCAGCTGAGTCAGTATGCTGGGTAGCTGTAGCCATGTTGGTCCCAAGAGATTAGAGAGACAAAGTGGACGAGGTAATATCTGTTATTGACCAACTGTTGAGTCGGTGTGAAGCGATGGAAACAGCTACAAGTATGGCTCAGGGCTCTATTGTTCAGAATATCCCCAGGCTGAAACATCCCTGGGTTTTGTGGTCTGTTACCATCCAGTTTTTAAGTTCCCAGCTAGTTTGACTTTACAAATGATACCCATGCTAGAGTAAGGCATGTATCGATGCCATGCCAAGAGTCCTGGACCAACCTTATTCTGCAGCTAATTTGCATGCAACAATTTCATTGATTGTATGATGGAGACTGCACAGATGATGGATTCGTTGGCCCAAATGCCACACCACAGCACACACCCCTCATTCGCCCCCCCCAATCGACACAAATCTCCCTGCACAACCGGCCCAGACACAAATCTATACAACTCTCCCAGCACAACACAATGACCCTCACAACAACACAACTGGCAAACACAATCACACCAAACACACACAGCCCCTCATCACAGCACACCCCCCTATTTTGTCACCCACATGAATCAACACAAATTTCCCTGCACAACACAACCCATGCACAAGCAGCACACACTGTAACCCCAAACACACACAGCCCCTGCTGCAGCACACACCCACCATTTACTACCTGCACAAATCTTCCAGCACAACCCTTCAGACACAAATCAGCACAACCACCCCCACAACAATGCAACTAGCATACACAATAACCTGAAACATACACAGCTCCTCACTGTAGTACCCCCACTTCATTTGCCACCTGCACAAATCTACACTACTCTCTCAGCACAACACAATGACCCTCACAACAACACAACCAGCACACACAATGACTGCAAACATCACTCTGATCCCTAAAAAGTCTGAGTCAGTGTGAAGCAATGGAAACTGCTTCAAGCATGGCTGAGGGCTCTTTTTGTTCAGAATATCCCCAGGTTCAAACCCCAAATTTATGGTCTGGTACCACCCAGTTTTTAAGTTCTCAGTCATTTTTGCCTTTTTTACTCACATTAATTTGTGGCTTACAGCCATGTGACATGGGCTTTCGCTACTAGTCACATCATATTGGCACAGCGTAGATTGCCAGCTCTTTGGGGCTATTGTCTGCCATCTTTTTGCTCTGTGTTTGTACAGCTCCTAGCACAAAGGAGTTCCGGTTCAGGGCTGGGGCTGTACAGAGCTACTGCAACACATTACAATAATACAGAACTGCCAGGGAAAATCTTTAGTATCTCAGCTGACTGTGGAAGAGGGTATCTGCACTGACACTAACTGTCCTGTTAATGACTCAAATCAGATTTTCTCTGCAGAAGATCATAATTATTCAAAATGTGACATTGTAATAATAGGATCATCATATCTGCCATGCACCAGGAGTGCCATTAAGAACCCAGAACTCTCTGCTCATAGGATCTGTGGTACTGCAGCCTCTGCTGTTCTAACCGCAGACCCCCCTGGAGAGAAGCGCTTGCCACTTTTCATCCCAAAGCGCGTTACGTACTTGGATGCAGAGTCTCCAAAGGGAGCCCTGGAGCCAGCACTGAAATGCAGCCGCCTCTGGGCTGGAACATGGGCATTTTATAGCAGTGAGGGACGGTCATATTTTTCCCTCTGGGGATGTGTAGTGCACTTGGCTTTATATAGCTAGAGCACGTCCATTCGGACCTGGCTCCCCTCCTTGGTCTAGGAAACTTTATCCTGCGGCTGGCTAGCCTGATAGCACCTAAACACAGCTCCTCTGGGGGACGTGCCGATCATTTAGTGCTCTGTGTGCAGCTGTCCTGCGTGGGGCCCTCCACCTGGGCCCCAGACCACTTACTTCGTGTTGAGCACAGCCTACCATCAAGCAACTGGCTCCTTATCTCCTGCAGCATGCTCCTAATGAGAAGTTTGCTCTTTGCCTCCGTTAGTTGTCCCGGTATTTCAGCATGGGTAGAGCAGGGCAGGGCACAACGCTTTCGGAGACCCCAGCACCGCTTGATAACCAAGGGAACAGAGATGCTTTCCTGGCACACAGTTAACTGATTCCCTGCTAGACCAGAGGATATTCAGGGTTAGAGCAGGAGAAGCCCAGTGCTACAGACAGAATCAGACTTTGTCCCTTCGTCCTTCTGCCATTTGAGATCTCCGGGACTCATCTCAGCTTTCATCAAAGACAGATGGAAAGGGTAGCTCCTCAGCCTTGAAAATACAGCCCAATTGCTAGGGCTGAAAGTTTGTCTCAGGGTTTCCGTTTTCTGTGCTCCTCACCCGGCACTGGGCCTCAGGGCCTTGGGAACTCAAAGCCAGGAGATGCCCCATCTTGAGGAAGACCACAGATCAATTGCATCTATGGGGGGCACTGTCACCTAGGCCACCATGGATGGCAATAACATTGCTGCATGCTTCCTCCCTGCTGCCTACAGCTTTGCTGGCTTCTCTGCCCAATATCCTGTTTTCTGACAGTGGCCAGTGCCAGGTGCCCCAGAGGGTGCACACTGGGGGCGGAGCTCTTTTGACAATCTGACCTCTAATGTGCATTGTAATGACATGTATTTGCAGTATGTTATTCAGCCACTAGATGTCTCTATGTGCTGTTAAGAATTTCAGGCAGGATATGGTCCCTGGTAAACAAGGCAGACAAGGCTGGGACTCAAGTTGCGGGGAAACCTGCTTGTTTGTCTGTAGCTATTTTCTTTACTCAAGGCTTCATGTTTGAGTTGGACTGAGCTTCTGTGTATCATGATATAAGAACATAAGAACGGCCATACTGTCCTTCTAGCCCAGTGTCCTGTCTTCTGACAGTGGCCAATGCCAGGTGCCCCAGAGGGAATGAACAGGTAATCAAGTGACCCATTCCCTGTTGCTCATTCACAGCTTCTGGCAAACTGAGGCTAGGGACACCATCCCTGCCCATCCTGGCTAATAGCCATTGATGGACCTATCCTCCATGAATTTATCTAGTCCTTCTTTTAATCCTGTTATAGTCTTGGCCTTCACAACATCCTCTGGCAAAGAGTTCAACAGACTGACTGTGTGTTGTGTGAAGAAATACTTCCTTTTGTTTGTTTTAAACCTGCTGCCTATTCATTTCATTTGGTGACCCCTAGTTCTTGTGTTACGAGAAGGAGTAAATAACACTTCCTTATTTACTTTCTCCACACCAGTCATGATTTTATAGACCTCTATCATATCCCCACTTAGTCGTCTCTTTTCCAAGCTGAACAGTCCCAGTCTTATTAATCTCTCCTCATATGGCAGCTGTTCCACCCCCTAATCATTTTTGTCGCCCTTTTTTGAACCTTTTCCAATTCCAATAGATCTTTTTTGAGAGGGGGCGACCACATCTGCTCTGGCCACAAGCACGGGAGGGGCTGCTCAGCAGCTGGAGAGGCAGCGTAGTCTAGTGGACAGAGCGCAAGACCGAGCCTCAAGGATGCCTTTGAATCCCGTCTCTGACACTAGCTTGTTCTGTCACCTTAGTCAAATCCCTTACCCTCTGTGTTTGACTTCCTCCATCCAGATAGTGGGGATAAGTGCACTCACCTGCTTCCCCCAGTGGGCTGTGAGGATTAGGGTGACCAGATGTCCTGATTTTATAGGTCTTTTTCTTATATAGGCTCCTATTACCCCCCACCCCCGTCCCGATTTTTCACACTTGCTGTCTGGTCACCCTAACGAGGATGAGCTAAAATGCTTTGACGAAGTCAAAGGAAAGGAAGCCCTAAGTGTGAAACCCTGCCCCCATCGAGCTAATTAAAGCCCAGATCCTCATTAGGTGGCCAACTCCGCCTAACTACTTGTCTCTCTGTAGGGTCCTGCAAAATCCAACACAGGAGCTAGCTCAAGAAATCCCATGCTTGTCGCTTACCCTCCCCTGTGCAGCCGTTCCAGTTTGGATATTTCCACTGCTGAGTCTCTCTGCTGGGGAGAGGTGAAATGTCCCATTTGCAGATATGGATCTTTCTGTGCATTAACAGCGGATTTTTCTCTAACGCGCAGTGTTATTCTTTCTGAAATGAAGTCGGCTCCTGGGCTTCAATAAACCTTTAAAAGCCTTTCATTAAAAAAGCATAAAAGCAAGAGAATCGGGCCAGTGTTAATGACCCGTAACGGCGCTGGGTGTCGATGGTTCTTATTGGCCTGCTCGGGAGCAAGGAGCAATTACTGGAACGTCTCTAAATCAGCCTCGCCGGAGTGTTACTGTCCAATCTGCAGGAGCAACTGTAGCAGCCCTCGGCCGATTGCATCCATGCAGCTCCTGGGTCAAAAAACCAGGGTGCTCATTTCAGCCTGGGGAAACACCACTGATTTGAATAGTGTTAGCCTACGGATGAGTTTAGCCCGGGTTATGTGTCCCTGACAGCGCAGGCGTCTGAGTGAGGAGAACTAACAGAGCCGCTCCGACAGGTGACCCAAACCACCGGTACCAGTGCAGGTTGGACACATCGTGCCCCGCATGCTCCAGAGGGCAGTGGTGCATAGATACAAATGCTGGAACTTTTGCATTGCACTCTGTTTCCAGGGACAGACAGACAGACAGGGAGTAAAAGCTGATAGCGCTCGGTGAAGTGGGGCACATGCATAGATGGTAAATTGCTGTGTATACTCATTGATCAGCCTCTGAGTGGTTCCTGTGGCAGGATCCAGTTCACCTACAGGCTGGCATTCATCTGGGGCACGATAGTGTCACGAAGGCACAGGCCGGGGTGAGGACATTACAAAGCTGCCCCACCACAGGGGGGTGCCCCAGAACCCTTGCCAGTGCTCCTTGAATCCCCCCCCTCCCCGCTGCACCCAGGTCCCTGCACCAAGGTGTAACATGTGGTTCCCCTCCCCAGCCAGCCAGCTGCATTGGCCAGTACGGAGGCGGTGGAGTGGGGGTGGCCCTGTCTTTTCCCTGCCCTCTGTAGGTATGTCTACACGGCACACTCCTTACAACAGCGTGCACAGTACAGACACAGCACACCTCACTCCCAGCGCGGGTATAAATAACAGTGTAGATTGTAAGGCACTGTTTAGATGAGTAACGACACGCCAGAGCCCTAGGGTATGTCCCCTACACGGCAAGCTACACATCCAAGCAGTGCCTGCCACGTCTACATTGCTATTTTTAGCGGTGTCCTGTCCTGCTGCCAGAATCTCTGCCCACCATATAGAAAGGCTCGAGCAGAGGGGAAAGGCTCCGTCAGTTCCCCCTGCCAGAGCCTTTCACCCTTGCATGCAGCTACACCCTGCCATGTGGATGCAACTTGCTTTTCACTGCGTCATGTAGCTATGTATACCCTACCTGCCGTCCCCAGTGGTGTGTAGTGTAGACATAGCCTTTGTGTAGCTAGGGGGTGTTGGCAAGGAGCAGCCCCTGTGCTCTCCTGACTGCAGTTAGACCTGGCCCATGTGCAGGGGCAGAAGGGAGAGATAAGGGCCTGGTGCCTCCTCCTCTATGGACCATTGGAGAGCCAGACACATGCTAGTCCTGGAGTTTAAGAAGCCAATATTAGGACATGATGTTTTCCATCCAGCTCTACAGCTGATTTTGACACCCCCAAAAAAGGATAAAATGGTCACAGAAATGCCCTGAACTCTTTGTTCCTGTTTTACCAGCCTATGCAATGCAGTTTCTCTATTTCAGGGATGAAAACACATTTTTAGCTGAGAATTTTCAGGACAAGGAACAGAAGACAAGAAGCAGGACGAAAATTACGTCTTGCCTAATATCAGATTATCGTTGTTCATTTACTATTATTATCATCCGCTACTTCTATTGGGAGATTATATGAGGTTGTATCATGGGGGGGAATTAATTCATTCTAGTGACATTGAAGACTTGGAGGCAGATTTGACCTGCCTTATCCAGAGAATCTGCTGTGTTGAGTCCATTGTGAATTTGCTTTGGGAAAATGGTAAGTTTTGCTTCACCTAAGGTATTTACCTGGCCTCCCTTGCCATATCATCTCATAATATTTAATGTAGCTATTCTCGTAAGACCACTGTGAAGCTGGGCAGTGCCATTGATATAATAGTGATATTAATATAATAGGCATAGAATATCAGGGTTGGAAGGGACCTCAGGAGATCATCTAGTCCCACCCGCTGCTCAAAGCAGGGCCCATCACCAGACAAATTTTTACCCCAGTTCCCTAAATGGCCCCTTCAAAGACTGAACTCACAACCCTGGGTTTAGCAGGCCAATGCTCAAACCACTGAGCTATCCCTCCCCACATTGTAGAAACATGGCGGAATGAGGATAATCAATGGGATGTGGGTTCAAAGTCTATAGGAACGACAAAGTAGGTCGTGCTGGTGGGGGAGTGGTATTATCTGTGTAAGAAAGAGAAGAGTTTAATATAGGAAAAATCTCAAACAAATCAAATTGCACCATAGAATCTCCATGGATAGAAATTCTGTGGCTGAACAATAGGATTATTGTAGCTGGAATCTACTACCGACCGCCTGACCAGGATGTTGACAGTGATTGTCAAATGCTAAGGGAGATTAGAGAGGCTACACAACCAGAAGATGCAATAATAATGGGGGATTTCAGCATTACCCATATTGACTAGGTAAATGTCATCTCAAGGCGCCATGCAGCGATAACATTTCTAGACACCATTAATGACAGCTCCTTGGAGCAGCTAGTCCTGGCACCCACACAGGGAGAGGCAATTCTCAATTGCGTCCTGAGTGGAGCACAGAATATGGTCACTATAGCTGAGTTGCTCAGTAATAGTGACCTGTAGCAAGGCGGTCACCCCGCTCCGGTTAGGAAGGGGTTAAAGGCAGCCAAGGGAGGCTGGTTGGGTAAACAGCCACAGGTGTGGCCACACCCAATTAGGGCACAGCTGGCCCTGATAAAAGGGCAGGCTGAGAGCCTGGGAGGAGAGACTCTTGCTCCAGCTGGGGAGCAGAGAGGACCAGGCTGCCTAGGAGAGCAAGCAGGGCACCTGAGGCAGAGCAGGTCTGGGGAAGGGCAGGCAGAGCTGGGGCGCTCGGGCCTGGTGAGTCCCCAGGCTGAGGCCTTGCTAAAGGCCAGGGGAGGTACTAGGGCTGCAGGGAGGCAGCTGGGGCTGGAAAGGCAGCAGGTCCAAACCCCCTGGCCGATGATGAGTGGCCACTTCAGACTGCAGTTTGCCCCTGAGGGAAGGGGCTAGATGAGGGCTGGCAGTGGGTCAATGAGGTGAGGTGGGCTTAGGGGATTGGGGTTCCCTGGGGAGGGGAGACCCAGAGTGTGGGGGCACTGCTGTGGGGCAGCACCCCGAGGTAAGGGGCACTGGGGTCCAGGAGGGATGTGGGGCCTGAAGTGCTATAAGTGGTGGAGAGCAGGAGAAAGCAGGCACTGGTTGGGAGATACCGGGCCAGCAGGAGGCGCGCTGAGGCTGGATGAGCCAATTCCCGGACTGACCAGCAGGAGGCGCCGTGGTGGTGAGTGCCCGCTGTGCTACATGACCATAGCGTAATTAAACTAAACATCCTGGCAGGGGAAAAACCCCACCAATGTTACGTTTGCCTTTCAAAAGAAGAGCTACACAAGAACGTGGACACTAGTTAGATGGAAATTAAGATGAGCAGTCAGAAGGGTAAAATACCTGCAAGCAGCTCAGAGACTACTTAAAAACACCATGCTAGAGGGTCTGACTAAATATACACCCCCAATCAGAAAAAGACATTAGGAGGACCAAAATAATGCCAGCCTGGCTAAACAGCAGTGTAATGGCGGCCATTCGAGGCAACAAACGCATCCTTTAAAATTTGGAAATCAAACCCTAATGCGGGAAATGGGAAGGAGCACAAACTCGGGCAAGTGGAATGTCAAAGTAGAATAAGGCAGGGCAAGAAAGAATTTGAAAAGCAACTTGTTAAAGACACACAAATGAACAGTAAATGTTCGTAAAGTGCATCAGAAGCAGGAAGCCCGCCAAACAGATAGTGGGGCCGCTAGAGGGGTTAACAGAGCGCTCAGAGAAAACAGGCCATTGCAGAGAAGTTACATAAATTCTTTGCATCCGTCTTCCCTGCAGAGGATGTGAGGGAGACACCCACACCAGAGCTATTCTTTTTGGAAGACCAATCTGAAGTATTGTCCCAAATCGATGTGTCAGTAGAAGAGATTTTAAAGTGAGCAGTAATAAGTCACCAACAGCAGATGGGATTCACCCAAGTGTGCTGAAGGAACTCAGATCTGAAATTGCAGAACTACTCACTGTGGTGTGTAATCTATTGCTTAAATTAGCCTCTGGACTAATTAGCTGGAGGGTAGCTAATGTAACCCCATTTTTAAAAAGGCTCCAGAAGAGATCCTGGCTGGTGATCCTAACTTCAGTACCAGGCCATACAAGGAAAGACTAAAAAGATTAGGGCTGTTCATCTTAGAAAAAAGATGATGAAGGGGGATATGATAGAAGTCTCTAAAGTCATGAATGGGATAGAAAAAGTGAACGGAGAAGTGTTATTTACCCTTTCACACAATACAAAAGCCAGGGGTTCCCCGATGAAGATAACAGGCAGCAGATTTAATACAAACAAGTGGAAGTACTTTTTCACACAGCTAGCCTGTGGAACTCCTTGCCAGGGGATGTTGTGGAGGCCAAAAGAATAATTGGATTCAATGAAGAATTTGATACGTTCATGGAGGATCGGACCATCAATAGCTATTAGCCAAGATGGCCAGGGATGTAACCCCATGCTCAGTGTGACCCCAAACCTCTGACTGCCAGAAGCCAGGAGTGGAAAACAGAGGTGGATCACTCCAAAATTGCCCTGTTCTCCACAGTCCCCCCTGAAGCCACTGTCAGACACAGGATAATGGGCAAAATGAACCATGGTTGGACCCAGTATACCAGCGTATGTTCTTATTATCCCCATGTTACAGATGGGGGATCTGAGGCACAGAAAAGCTGAGTGATTTGTCCACGGTCAGGCAGGAAGTCTGGGGGCAGAGCAGGGTTTCCGAAGGCCTAGCCACTGGACAATGCTCCCTATTTTTAGATAGCCCCTGGAATATTCCACTCGTCTCTCATATCTGTGGGTTTTAACAGGCTTTCAGCTCAGTTAGGCATCCATGGAGACCCATTTTCCTTGGGGTGGGGATTTCTTTTGGGGAAGCTGGGAATTCTGGCTTACTGAATATAATAATCTCTGATAATGGAACATTAATAAAAAGCTAATAAATGGGACCATGGGACCTAACAGGTCATTTTAGCAGCATGGATAGCGAGTGAGGCAGAAAAGGGGTGTGCCCGAAGGAAGGGGCGGAGACAGGAGGAGTTTTTCCTGAGTCGGACCACGGGGGTTAGTGATGGAAAAGCCCTGTGTGATTCTGAACCTATATCCTGGGGCTAACCCAGCTTCTTCCCTAGTGCTTTAAAAGCCATTTGCAATGAGACTAAGCCAGCAAAGCGGTTCTGGGCCAGCCCTGAATCTGACTGGAGCTGAGCTCAAGCGGCAAAACAGATCAGGAGAAAAACCTTTCTCAACGAGGCTGCAAAACACAGCCAGGCCCAGCCCAGAGCCACTGATCGCTTCATCGCTCCTCCGATCAGTCCTGCTTAAGTCATGGCCCATGCACCGCTGACTTGGCTTTCTCATTTCATTAGTCGAATCATGCTCATTAAGGGGCCCATTCTTAACTGACATATAGTTCACGCCCCTCTCCTCTTGTCTGCCATTATCCGACGGCTTCCTTAGGCAGGACGGTAGCAGCTGGGCTCCCCAGTGTGTGATTCGTTTAGTTCTGATTTCTAGGCTCCTGTTTTAGGAGGAAATGTGGATTTTTAAATGGTCTTTAAGAAACTGTTTCCCTTGATCCTCATTGACTGTTGAGCTCCTGTAAACTTTGCATGCCCAGGAACGAAACCAGAGATATTTGGAACCTGCTGCAGACATTTCTCAGCACTGCAAATATGAAGTGTCAGGTGTTTTCATTGCGCCCTGGGCTGGGACCTGGGAGGATGAGACCTTTCCGTGAGGGAGTTTCCCAGCAGCGCGGTTAGCTGGAAAGAGCGTTAGCATAGCAGTGACCAGGGGCATCGCCTCACCGCTGCTCCCCTGAGACAGGGGCTGAAGCGGCAGTGGGGGTCTGATGAGACCTGTGAGTGCCCTGATCAGTGGTGCTAGCAGGAACAGTGCAGGCCGCGGGCTGTGCTGCGGCAGAGTCAGTCGTGGGTTGAATGCCAGCCTGCAGCCCAAACGGCATCCTGGCTGCATGGCCCTGCATAAAGGCACACTGAGGCCAGGGGCCCATGACAGGACTGCGTGGGCTTTGCAAACAGCAGCATGCTCTGAAAATCCCACACCCTGTTACTACAGCTCTGAGGAGATGCTGTACAGGGGATAGTCCAGAGGTGGGCAAACTACGGCCCGTGGGCCACAACCAGTCCACGTGACCGTCCTGCCTGGCCCCTGAGCTCCCGGCCAGGGAGGCTAGTCCACAGCCATTCCCCTGCTGCCTCCCCAACCCCCCCCACAGCCTCAGCACACTGCACTGCCAGCGCTCGCTCCTGCTGGCAGCGCAGTGGCGTGGCTGGCTCTGGCTGGGTGGCGGGGCTGCGAGCTCCTGATGCTCTGAGCAGCATGGTAAGGGGGCAGGGGGCGGGGTTGGATAAGGGGCAGGGAGTCCTGGGGAGCAGACAGGGGACAGGGAGCAGGGGGCGGTTGGATGGGGTGGAGGTTCTGGGGGGGCTAGTCAGAGGACAGGGAGTGGGGGGGGGGTTGGATAGGCATGGGAGTCCCAGGGGGCCTGTCTTGGGGTGGGGGTGTGGATAGGGGTCGGGGCAGTCAGGGGACAGGGAGCAGGGGGGGTTGCATGGATTGTCTGAGGGGGGCAGTCAGGGGGTGGGGAGTGGGTCAGATAGGGGGCAGGGGCCAGGCTGTTTGGGGAGGCACAGCCTTCCCTACCCGGCCCTCCATACAGTTTTGCAATGCCGATGTGGCCGCCGGGCCAAAAAGTTTGCCCACCCTGGGATAGTCTGTGAGTGCAGCATAGAGATCGGGGGCCAGAGTCAGCCTGGGTGTCCCAGTGCCTGTTTCTGAACCAGGGAACTGCAGAGCTAAAAGCAGCATCAAAACTGGGGCGAGGCTGGACTCCTATCTTACCCCGACTGACACAGGGGGAGGGGGCTGTGACACACACTCACCGACATGGACAGCGGATGGAGACAATAGTCCCCATGGGGTTACAGTTCCACCTCTGACACAGACACACCAGCTGGAACACTGAGGCGCCTTCTCCATTCCGGGCCTCAGTTTTCTCATCTGCAAAGTAGGGACAATCCTATGTGAGGCTTGATCAGCTGATGACTGTAAAGTGCTTTGAGTACGTCGGGGGCGGGACTGTCGCTATGCATGGGACAGCACAGAGACCCCATGGGGCATTCTCGTCGCTGCTGTGTGTGAGGGCGCTTGGTGGTTGTAATGCGGTGACATGCCTGTCTCCTGGGCTGGGCCAGGGTCTCACCTCCACTTTGCGTTCTCAAGCCAACCATGTTATCTGCTGTTTGATCCAACTTCCAGGCACTTCCGGGTTTGCTCCCTCGCCAGGGTCAAAGGCGCCTGAAGTTCACGAAGGCCACGGGACCAGTTCCTGATTTCCAGAGTCAGATTCTGAGCTCTGCCTGCTGGTGTCTATGGCGTCACACTGGGGTAAGATAATAGTGAGATCAGGTCCTTAGACCACAGGATCAGTTCCCCTTCCGAGTGGGGCCATTCGCCCACAAGCTGTAGAGGTGACGAGAGACAGGTGCGCAGTATTCCCAGTCACACCTCTTCAGAAACCATGAGCACAAAAAATCATGAGACTTTAAAAAGATAGGAAATGTGCCTTTTGGTTCTAGAGCTTTTGGGGGAAGGGCACGTTATCACGTTATCAAGCTTCCATTTTATTTTAAATGTGTGAGTCCCATGTGATCCCGTGACTCCAAGCCCTGGGGCTTTACAAAAAACATTAAATATCGCAATGCTGATGATAAAACCATGAGAGTTGGCAAAGCTGCATTCAACTGGCACCATGACAGCACTGGCCCGTTCTGCAGCTGTCAGCACCAGCTGTCTAGGGAGGTAGGGAGAGATAGCTCAGTGGTTTGAGTATTGGCCTGTTAAACCCAGGGTTGTGAGTTCAATCCTTGAGGGGGACATTTAGGGAACTGGGGTAAAAATCTGCCTGGGGATTGGTCCTGCTTTGAGCAGGGGGTTAGACTAGGTGACCTCCTGAGGTCCCTTCCAACCCTGATATTCTATGCTTTATAGCTGGGTTTAAACAGGCCACTTGAAGCACAGTTCCACCCAGGACTGCATTGCTGAGAGATCCTGGATTGCAATAATGCAGGACAGCCCTGCGTCATCTGAGCAAAGCCTTAGACATCTGGGGGGAGATCCTGGCTCCATTGAGAGTTTTGCCCTTGACAGTGGGGCCAGGATTCATCCCTGTGTATCAATCTTTCCTATTTGCCCTGAAGGGGTAGGATTTGGCAGCAAGACTAAATGAACAGCCGTGTCTGTGGATTTGTCTAATGTCACCCGTATCCTGTGGCACCAGAGCAGGTATTTGCTAAGATTGTTGGGCAAAGACCTGAGTCACATGGCTCATTAATGTTTATAGTTACATGTATTGGCAATAAAGGCGGAGACCAGGCCACTGCTCCTGTGTCATTCAGAAGCAGAGTCTTTGACTGCCGCCATTTGCCGCTGAGACAGATGCATGTGGGACTGATGTAAGGGTCTCAATATCCTCCTCCTGACGCATCCGTTGACTGGAGTGGAGTTTTTCCTATGTGAGGGAGAGAAGAACCAGGTCTTGGGAGCCATTAATCGCTCTTGCCCAGGCCTCCCCCATTTGTGACGTCTGTACTAGGCCTTTGGTTTTCTCTGTAACATGCCTGCATGGAGAGATGGCAGCCATTTTGTCCCCAGAGGGAGCTGCCACACAGAGTCATACACACTGTGCTCTCTCACATGGGAAAATAACAAACTGCTGCCTCAGGAAATGTGACGGTGCCATTTTGGCCAAAACCCGGGTGTGAACTTGAACTAAAAATAAAACTAAAATCCCATTGCGAGGGAATGCACCCCTGTCTTCACACCCTACACACGATTGTAATAATCTTTCTACAGGGCATGTCTTGTGAGGTATCATTTGAAAACTCATAACTTGCTGATCAGTAATATCACGGCAAAACGCACATCGCGACATTGTGTGTAATGTTATTAACATAAGTTGAAGTCATGACTGACGTGTTTCCCAGATAAGTCTGGGGAGTGGCAAAGACAAAGGGCAAGCTGACACCCCAATGAAATGTCAACAAAGCTAATGGGCCATCACCTATCAAGTGGCCCTTCTTTGGCAAGAAAGGGGGAGGAACAAAGAGATCAGCATTTTAGCAAAGGAAAGCATGAGGTCTCCTTCCTGCACCAGCCCCCCTCCCTGTCTCTTGGTTCTAAGCTGGAAGTTCTTTTCAAAGAGGGACTGAAACCATAAAAAGGAGGGGCAAACCTTCAACGGGAGCTCTCCTTTCTCTCCCTGCCCATCTCATTCTCTGCACCTGAAGGAAACAGCTATTGGGCTCTGGGGGAGTGGTCCTGACCTGAAGGATCTGGTCAGTAATGCTGTTGGAAGCCTGTGGTGAGAAACTTTGCTTTAAAGCTAACATAGTTTGTGAAGTTAGGCACTAGAAAGCATTTCTCTGTATTTGTTCTTGTAACCCTTCCCGGCGCTACTCAGGGGTGGAATTTTCTTTGCTTGCCGGTTTGCCTTAGATCAGCGTTTCTCAAACGGGGGGGGGACTGACCCAAAAGGGGGCCGCAAGACTATTCTAGGGAGGTCGTGAGAGTGGCAGCACCGCCACCAGCAGCAGCACAAGGGTAAGGGTGGCATGGTATGCGGGGGGTGGTTCATCACTTTTGGAGAGGGGGGGTCATCACAGCCTGAAATATTTTCAAAGGAGGTCCCAGCAAAAAATGTTTGAGAACCCCTGTCTTAGCTCCTGTTGGATTGGATTGTGCCAGTGGCAGCAGCAGGGCCAGTGATAAAACCCATCCCTCCTGTCTGGAAGCGGGTAAATTATCGACAGGCGTAATAAGCAGAACTTCTCATTAGCCATAATTCACTTCCCTGACAGCAGCACAGCTGCCCCTGAAACAGAGATTGTTTCTGAATTTAATAATAGGCAACAATGCACAGTGAGCCGAGCCCATCCCGACCCCCAAGTGCATCCCTGAGCCTGGGTTCCTGACCCGCACCGTGGCTGCCGGCTGCCTGGGTGTATTTTAAAGCTATAAAACATCCTCTGAAGCAGGGTGCACATGCAGCTCCTCCATGGGCCCATAAATCACTGTCGTGGCAACTGACGATGAGATGAAACAAACGGCTTCTCTCAGCAGGCTGCTCCATGGACCCGGGCAAACAGCCGGCGAAGACAATTGTGGCTGCGGTGAATGCTTTGTATCCAAAACCCTTAACGGGAGTTCATTCGGACACCCACGGGATCGGTAGAAATGTGAAAGGAAGGAGGGAAGGTTTATGGGTTAGCTCGCTAGATGGATGGATGGGGATAGATAGACAGGGGTATGCATGGGGATGGGTAGGGCGATATAGAGAGGGTTTGTGTGTCTATGGACATAGTTGCTGGAAGTAGGGGGGCTTGGGGGGCTGCCGCACCCCCTGGCTTTAAGCGGTTTCCATCATATACCGGGTTTGCAGTTTGGTTCAGTGGCTCTCAGCGCCCCACTATACACATTGTTCCAGTCCCCTGTGTGTGGGTATCTCTACACAGGAGATAGATAAGGGACAGGAACCTTTCCATCTGCCTTCGAGTGGGAGCTCAGCACCTAACTGCCTCTCTTGTGGCTCGTGTTTTCAATGGCACTCAGCATGCTGGGCGGCGTCATTCTCCGCAGGAGCGGCTGAGCGCAGGTCACTTTCGGAAATCTGTCCAACGAGGCTTGAATGTTGAAGAACGGAGGCTAGCGACAAACTGCTTCCAAAGAGGCCCCCGGCCAAGAACCAGTCGCCGGGTGATTTCAGAGACGGTATAAATCTGAGCAATATCACCTCTTGTTTGCGGCCAGTTTGCAAAAAGCAAAACCGGTGCCATCCCTCAGCTGACTGACTGGCCCATTGTGCTTTATCTCCAGGGGCAGGATGAGTCGTTGGATGACTGGCAGGCACGGGCCTGTTTTACGGCCACGCTGGATTTTACAGCTTGCACAAGCCGGGAGGGACGAGGAGGCAGCTCTAATGGCGTGCGACTCGTGGCACATGTCCCACCAGGCTGCTCAGAGAAGGCACAATAATTGCACCCTCCACGCTCTGGAAGCAGCAGCCGCCAGCTTTTGTCCCTCCCCTCATCTCCCATTCATGCTGGCGTAAGTGGGGATCACTGCATTTGGGGTTGTTAGTGCCCTTCTAGGTGTCAAATTCACGTCCCCAGATTTCCAGGGGTGTCGGAGTTTTATTCAAAAGAGGGAAACCCCCAGTGTGTGGGAGAGGCGGGTACTTGCTATAGACCCAAGTGAGGGTCAGCACATGTGCAGGGCAGCTGGGACCCTGCAGACAATCAAAGAAAGAGAGACAATAAACAGAGAGCAAGGCGGGCAGGCGCTAAGGATGGAGGGAATGCCCGGGGCTCTGGGACCCTGTTATCCAGGGGGTCCCAAGCAGCCTCAGGACAGAGCGTCCACAATCTCCTCCTGTTCCCTCTCCTCCTCCCCTGGGGATTAGCCAGGTCTCCTTCTCTATCCTCAGAGCCTCACACTCAGTGATTAAGGTCAGCAGAGCCCATGTCCCTGCCTTGGGGCTGGCTCCCCTCCTGTTGCTGACGCTGGCTCTGCTAAAGAAGGTGACTATGGTGGGGAGGAGAGGAGGAATCTGGATAAAACAGGGATCTCCTCACCAGGCCCTTCTGAAGCCTCCAGCCAAAACCTCAACACAACCCTGTCCGAGGGCAGAAAAGGACTAGTTAACTTTTTTCCAGTGTCAGTGCTGCTGAGCATCAAATCAACACACTAGAGCCTGACGCCAGGCAAGCGAGCCCATCCCCATGGCATCCTGATGCCCAAACGGAAACAGCGCATACCAGGAATCTTCTGATATAAGAGCGTCAGAGGAGGTTAATCTGGGACCTTGCTTCTCCACAGGGAACCTCCAGACCTTCAGTGTGTTGCTTGCCATCAGCTCCAAGGAACATTCGTGCGCTGGCAAATTCTATTGACACCTCCTCATCAATTATTGGGAGTGGACCACACCCACCCTGACTGAATTGGCCCTGTCAACACTGGTTCTCCATTTGTAAGGGAACTCCCTTCTCTTCATGTGTCAGTATAATAATGCCTGCATCTGTCATTTTCACGCCATGCATCTGAGGAATCCTAGAATATCAGGGTTGGAAGGGACCTCAGGAGGTCATCTAGTCCAACCCTCTGCTCAAAGCAGGACCAATCCCCAACTAAATCATCCCAGCCAGGGCTTTGTCAAGCCTGACCTTAAAAACTTCTAAGGAAGGAGATTCCACCACCTCCTTAGGTAACCCATTCCAGTGCTTCACCACCCTCCTAGTGAAAATTATGCCTTAGTGCCTCTAAATCCTACAGCAGATGCTTTTTCCATTTGTTATTTTAAATAAGAATTGGCCGGATGGAGCATTCCCAGTGTAGTTAGTCGGCTTCCCATTTACCCAGGACTATGCAGTGGTGTTGTAGCCATGTCAGTCCCAGGATGTTAGAGAGACAAGGTGGGAGAGGCAATATCTTTTATTGGACCAACTTCTGATGGTGAGAGAGTCAAGCTCTTGAGCTTACACAGAGCTCTTCTTCAGGGCTGGGAAACTGACTCAGGGTGTGGCTAGTTTCATTTTATTTTAAAAGAGGAAAGGAAAAAGCCCTCAAAAGCAAAACACGGTGTTTCATTTCAGGTTGAAGGCAAAATGTTTTTCACTTTTTTGGTTAACCGAAGAATTCAAAACGTTCTCATTCTGGGTTTAGTGAAATGCCCCCCCCCCCCCCCCCCCCGCCCTGGTCTGGTCACCAAACCAAAACATCAAATGTTTATGTGGTTTTAGCAATAAGGCCTTTTGTTCCCAAATCTTCACAAGAAAAAGCCTGATTTTTTTGACCCACTCTAATAGCAAGTCCTGCCGTTGCCTAACTGGAGAAGGAAAGGAGAATCAGAACTAGGCCAGATCTATCTTGTCTGCAGCTCTGCTCTCTTGCCGTCTACAACGCCCGATGCAGTTGCTCCCTTTGAGGGAGTATTCGCTTTGGGGCTAGGCAAAGTCACATTCCTTTTAAGGGCCAGCAGTGTTACCTCAGGAAGCATCCACAAAGAAGCATGGTCTAGTTGCTACAGCATGGGAACATGATCTGGAAGATCTGGGCTCTTCTTCAAGTACATGTCGGTGTGGATTCTGCCGTAGGTGTGCGTGAGCCCTGTGCGAGCAGGTCGGAGGCTTTTGAATAGCTGTGTCCTAGGCCACACGTGCACCCAGTGCCTCCTTGTGCATCCATGTGAGGGCTTAAAGAGGGGACACAACCCTCCCTCAGGTACCTCTTACTGCCCATGGCAGCTGGATGGGACCCAGCGAATGATCTACCTGCTACTCTCTTGGTTAGTCTGAAATCCTCAATGAAGAACATCGTTGTCCTCCATCTGTGTCTGGTTACTATTGGCATTCCAAAAAAACAAATCAATCTAAATTAATCTGACTAACCCCCAGTACAACCCCGCTCCCGCCCCCTGTGCAGTAGGATAAGGCACTTCATGCCAACTGTTGCTCATGTGGCAGACCCTAAGCCATCCTGTCCATCTTGCAGTGGCCTCATCCCCCTGGCTGACGGACACCGTCAGAACTTTTGTTCCAAAGGGGGCGTGGAGTGGGATCATTACCAGAAGCCTTCCTTCGGCAGTGGAATCAAGGCCTCCTTTCCGCCAAGCTCTGTGGCCCCCAGGGTGATATCCAAAGTCAAACGAGACAGAACCATGCATTGTTCTCAGAGCTCCCTGCTTGCAAAGGCAGTTCTGCCTGTCAGATCTGCTACAGATGCCTGGACTGCCTAGACCGGAGCTCACAGCACCGTGGGCAGATACCCCATCTGGACGCTGAAGTCCCTGCCCCTGACAGTGCTGGCTGGTTAAGTGCCATGGACAGGGACTCCTCTGGACAGCTCCAGAAGATCCTGATACAGAGTTGGAAGATGCGCTCCAGAAAGACTTGTCCATCAAATTGGAACCCCCGTCCATCTCTGTACGGATGGCCCAGCATGGCCTAGACCCTGTGCAGTCTACAATACTGAAGATCCTCGACTACTTGCTGTTTTCCATTCCGCTCCATTATGATTCATCTCAGCATGTGCTCTGCTTAACAGTCACGCTCTGTCTTCTTTCACTCAGTCGTATCAAAGTTCTCCAAGGGTCCACTGCATACTGCTCTTGCCTGGGTCCTTAGCATTGACTTCTGGAGACTCCTGGGGCTTCCCTTCAAGCCCCTGTCAAAAGGCTCCTTATTTCATCCTACGCTGAAGGCAGTCGTCAGCCAGGAGAGTGCGGGAGCTCCGGGCCGACTGGTCCCTGCACAACGTGTCACAAGGACTAGACAGTGTTGAAACCTCACCCTAAATTCATTCCCAGGGTCGTCTCCAGTTTCCCTCTCACTCGAGCAGTTCACTTGCCTGGGTTCTCCCTGAAGGCTCGCTCTCCGCTGGGAGAGAGGACGCAGCGTGGGCTGGATGTTTCCAGAGCCCCACTTTCCTACCCGGACAGAGCCAAGTCTCCCCATTGTCTCCCGGCTGTAGCTGGCCATTCCAAAGGCTGTCTCATTGCAAAGCACGTCTAAGCAGATAACAATCGTGCTGGGTTCCCCGCTGGCTGGTGTATTGCTCCCACCGAGCATCGGGCTCACTCCTCCGGAGCCCAAAGACCAATTTCCAAAATCTGCCAGGTAACCCACCGAGCTTCCTCAAACACCTGCACGGGACTCAGCCCCCAGGGCAGATGCCCCAGCTGGGAGAGCGGTGTCATGATTGCTGTGTGACTGACACAGCCGGTGGTCCTCATCCCACCATCCAGAGGGGGTGCAGCTTGCCAGTCACCTGCGGCAGGGCCCACACTGGTACACACTTGAAGAAGAGAGAATAGTTACTTACCCTACAGTAACTGGGACTCTTTGAGATGTTGTTGTCACTGTGGGTCCCGCAACCTGCTCCATCCTCATTTTCAGGGTACTCAGCGGTCAGGGACTTTGACTTGTGCGAGGCCTGAGGGAGGGGCACATGAGCACGAGGAGGCACAGGACAGGTGCAGCTGTGATATTCAAAAGACTCTGTTCTCCAGTGCAGGTGCCCCTCCAGTAGGGTTTGTACCAATTGCATCTCGAAGAGCCTATCAGGGATTGGAGTGGGGGGGGACACGATTCTTCAATCCTACATCTCCAGCCACTGTAACACTAAGATGTTCCACCCTGCCAGTCAAGGAGCTGCTAACTAGGCTCAGAATAGGAGCTGAATTCAGACAGCGGGCCCCCGTCCTAGGAGCCTATTGGCAGAACACTGGGGGCTCTCACTGGTCCACAGCCCCTATTTAAACCCAGCACAGGGGCTGTGCAGCTGGGATCCACTCTGCCCTGGGTGCTCCCTGGGTGCTTCCCATTCCCTGGCATCCTGCTCAGCCTGATGCTGGTCATTGATCTGTGGTTCTGCTCTTAAATTAAATTAATGGAGATGTCCTATCTCCTAGAACTAGAAGGGACCTTGAAAGGTCATCAAGTCTAGCCCCCTGCCTTCCCTAGCAGGACCAAGTACTGATTTTGCCCCAGACGGCCCCCTCAAGGATTGAACATTCAACCCTGGGTTTAGCAGGCCAATGCTCAAACCACTGAGCTATCCCTCCCGCACCTGGGAGTTCATCTCCAGAGGGCCTGACCCTGCCTGATACCTGGCTCTCAGTTTTGGTATCTGACCTGGGGGGAGGGATTGGCCTGCTAAACCCAGAGTTCTGAGTTCAATCCTTGAGGGGGCTGTTAGGGATATGGGGCAAAAATTGGGGATTAGTCCCGCTTTGAGCAGCGGGTTGGACTAGATGACCTCCTGAAGTCCCTTCCAACCCTGAGATTCTATGACTCCTGCTTTGACAACTAGGTGAGACCACCCACATCCTGGGGAGACCACCCACATCCTGGTCACAACAGAACCACAGTTATGGGAGGGCTAGTCTCAACTCTGCTCTGTGACTCTGGGCAAGTACTTCCGCTCTGTGAGCCTCAATTTTCTCATCTCAGAAGGGAGAGAATAATTCTGAGCTTCCAGGGGTATTGAGACCTCATTCATTAATGTCTCCAAAGGGCTTTGAAGATCCTTAGATTGAAGGAGATGTGGAGGTACAAAATCTTTAATAGTTTGTGTGGGACTCTCCTCTCAGGAGCAAAGATGGTGTGTTTTGGAGAACTGGAGGCTGAACATCGCTCTCTGTGTAGGTCACTCTGTAACATACAGATGCCAGCCCCTGAGGGTTCCTGTGGCATGGTATCCCTGCCCACATCTTTGTGTCCTTATGCCCAATGCCAGCTGCATCTGTGCTCGAGTGCCCTTCTGCAATGTACAGATGACTGGATGGGAAGTTGTGCTTGTAGAAGATGCTCCGTGTGGATACTCAGCCCTCTCCAAAGGGGGGTTGATATTTGCTGTGCTTTGATTACACCCATGTGGGACTGGCCAGGATGAGGTTAGCATGCAGCTGGGGATACGTGGGTGATGCCAGCAGTGAGCTTGCGTCCCACCCCGGCATCCCGAAGGGGGTGTCGTTCTGTCTAGACATTGTCCTGTGGCACAGCTGACCTTTCCCAGACACACACAGGCTGTGGAGGAGAGGATTTGGTGTGCACGTGTGAATTACAGTCACAGATGTTCGTAGGAAAGTTGCGCCCTTCATAATTGGCAGCATGGCTCACCATAAACAAATTGAAGAGTGTCGGAGCAAGATAAATTGCTTGGGTGTTTTTTTAATGCGTTCAGGAGTTTGTTTTGAAACCCCTCTGCGAGTGAGGTCTGGCTGGAGCTGCTAAATAACTAGATAACGGAGTTATTCCATTTGCACTGGGATTTCAAAGGAAAGGGCTAGAGCATGGGTTGGCTTCATGCATTTGATTTCCCATGACAGTGGGCTGGTAGACAAACCTGCACCGAGAAACTGCCCCCAGGGAGCTTGATCCTGCAAATTACTTCCCCTGTTTGATAAAATGGCTTCAAGTCTCTGGCCCCGGGTGGCAGTTTGGATCTGGCTTTGATATCCAGGCTTATAGAAAAATCCTAGAGCCTCTTGGCCCTTTAAAAGGGGACTGGTCCAGTCCACTTCTGCCTTATTAAGAGCCTAGGGATGGGGCCTGCTACAGGGCAGACACCGTCTATTAAGAGCAGCAGAGAGCTGTATGAAAGAGGGGGGTGTGGAAGGAAGTGGTGTGAGAAACAGTAAGAAAGCTCCAGGCTGCTGCTGAGAGCAGAAGGTGCAGGAGAGTTGTGAGATGCCAGGGGAACAAGACTCCAGCCAGGTAGCGCTGACAGCAGCCTGCTATACGTTTGACTTTATAGACTTTTTTGTTCTGAACTTGTATGTTAATTAACCCAGTCCCCAAGGAGCAGTGTCTGCAAAGGGAGAAGCCTGTATGGAGTTTATTAAGGAGACTTGAAGAGGGGAAACTGAGGCAGGCTGCCTGCAGCGAGGCCTCTGGACTTGAGGAGATGCATGGCTGGTAGCTGCTCTGTTACAGAATCTAATGGAAAGTGGTCACCGTTCTATGGGTTGTGGGAGCCTCAGAATTTACTGGGGAATAAGTTCCCTACTAATCAAGTTCTACGGGGCTTTGAACAGCCCTGTCAGAGAAACGGTTAACCTCTATATTCCCTGGGTCTGATACTCCAGCCCGCTAAGCCTGCTTTGCACTTTTCACCAGCTCCCGCCTAGCGAGAGTCTCCACTGGCATAAAGCTGTCAAGCAATAATACAGTGAACAAAGCCAGGCCTCATTATTGGTCGTGTAGGAGCTGCGCCTGGAGCAATATTTCCTGCTGCAGTGGGTATTCCTTTCCTTCTCTCAGGGGAATCAGTGGAGAAGTCACTTCTCAGGTTCCTATGGCAGTTCTGAAGCTCTGCATCTCCGTGGACTCCTGTGACGAAGTGGGACTGTTCTTAATGTTTCCTCTGAATACTGTGTGGGTGCCTCAGTTTCCCCTATGCATTTCTTAAGTCTCTAGGGGGTGAGATTGTTGCAGAGCAAAGGGCCAGTGTGCATAAATGGCTGACACTCTGTCTCCTGGCAACTAATGTCCGGGGCCCTTCCCCCCAGCAAGGAGATAGCTAAAGGTGTGGGAGAACAAAGGAATCAGGTGACCTCCTGGCCCGGGAAGGGGACAAAGCCCAGAGGAGGAGGGGCTGGAGGGGGAGTCAGTTTGGCGCTAGCTGGGGACGTGGAGTGCTGTGCTGACGTGGGTGTCTGGCTCACTGCCCCCCAAAATGTACCCGGCTGAGGGGTCCTGTTCTCTGTACCTACTAGCTCTGTTTTAGACTGTGTTCCTGTCATCTAATAAACCTCTGTTTTACTGGCTGGCTAAGAGTCACGTCTGACTGCGGAGTTGGGGTGCAGGACCCTCTGGCTTCCCCAGGACCCCGCCTGGGTGGACTCGCTGTGGGAAGCGCACAGAGGGCAGAGGATGCTGAATGCTCCAAGGTCAAACCCAGGAAGGTGGAAGCCGTGTGAGCTTCTTGCCCTGGAGACAGTCTGCTCACAGAGAGGAGACTTCACCAGAGTCCTGCCTGGCTTCGTGGGGAGCAGTTCCAGAGCATCGCCCAGGGACTCCGTGACAACTCCACTGGAGAGGGGGAGGTGTAAGCCAGGGTAGCATCGGGCTACCTCAGTGAGAATCCCATGCATGTGGGAGGTCCAACCCTGCAAGCCTTTCACCATGTACCTCCCACCGATGTCCAGGGGACTGGACCCAGGGAGCGCGTGAGATCACCGGTGAATGTTGCAGTAGGTGGATGGCCCAGATCAATGGAGTTAGGCGTCCAAATACCTTTGAGGATCGGGGCCTACATTCCTTATCCTCGGCCGTCTATTTTCTTTTGCTCTGTGCATGATTCTTATACAAACCTCTAAGAACAGATCTCAAGCTCACAGAGGATCACTTTGAACGTTGCTGTAACTCCTCCGGAACGCAGCCTGAATTAAAATAAAAAAAACACATTAGCATAAAAGTGTAGCTTCAGTCAGAGAGCCTGATGAAGATGCGGACATCAAAGGGAACAACCATGTAACACAACTAATAGTGTGCATCACTTGGGATAATTGTCAATTAATTTGAACAGCGCGACTCCCCTCCGAAAGCTAATGAAAATTCCCACAGCGCACACTTGGGGAGATGGATAGTGACAGGTTGGACAAGACTCATCTTCTCGGGTGTGCTGCTTGTTTCTCTTTATGCGTCTTAAAACCCTGCATGCAAAGTAAACGTCCGGCTGGGAGGAATACACAAACCCTGCATGTTCACCAGCTTCTCGCCTTCAGGCACCTCCCTGGCGTGGGCCCCACAGACCTTCTTCAGGGCACGTCCATGCTGGGGGCACCAAGCATCAGAACAAGGCTCCCTGCATTGGTAGAGCCAGCTTCACCTTTCCTTTTTTTTCTGTCTATCCCCTTCAGGGCTCTCCATAGATTTGCTTCACTCAGCAGCTCTGTTCTTCCATCCACTGCCGATGCCTCCGTTCTCCAGCCCCTTTGTTGGATCCCCCCGTGTTTGGTGGCTGGTCAGGGCTTTCTGATTCAACTGATCATTGCCCACGGAGGTTAGGGGATGATTTCCCCCTGTATTCCCGACTCCTAAAAAGACACTAAACCATCTCAGATTTTTCTCATCCTGGGGCCGGTGTTATTTATGATCCTGTGACTCCTTTGGCCTGATCGTTGGTCCATTTCTCCCCCAGCTTTGCTGCCTTCTTGTCTAAACTCCCAGTTACCTTCTGTCCCCTTTGCGGGTTCCTCAGATCCAATTCAAACTCAGCCTCCTGCTCTGCACAGCTCTCCATAGACTCACTCCACCCACCTTCTCTGCTTTTCCAGTGACCTTCGTCCCAGCTGTGCATCACAACCTCCATCCTCCCCTCTGACTTCCCCTGCCCCACACCCTCAGCTTCTCAGTCTAGGCCTCTCCTCACTACCCGTCACAGGCAGGGCTGCTCCAGTGCTTGTGGTGCTCTAGCATGGGTCCTTTCCATCGCTTGCCCTCCACACGCTTTCAGCCCCAGGGCCTGCCGTTAACCCCGAAGCCTTTTGTGACTCTGTGCACGAGACACACAGGAGAGCCAATAAAATGCAGGTGGGTGATAAAATTCCCTGTGCACCAGAGTCACAAATGGGAGAAACCATTCAGTTATTAATCGAGTTGCCCACATCCTAGGAACCAGTTGTTACAAACTCACAAGCTAAAAGCTGGGAAATGCTTCCCAGGCAGAAAGGCACTTTGCATTTAAATATTTTATTGGCAACTTAGATAACAACCCCCTGCTTGTAAATACAACTATGATGTCTTATTTTGTTATACATAATTGAAACCCTGTAGCAGCGTTCAGCAAACAAACACACAGTTTACAAGGGCAATTTCTTCTGGTGCCTTCCAGTAACTCTAAGATCTTCTCTCAGCTGCAAAGTCACTTGGTAGCTGGTTAGGGCTTTTGAGTTCATCTGATTCTTGCCCGTGTTAGGGCAAAATTCCCCCTGACTGGGACCCGAGGCAAAATCATCTCAGATTTTTGCTGACAGATGTTATTTAATATACTTTGGCCTGATTGTTAGTCAGTAGTCAGGGACTTGCAGGTTGTTTCTGTTGGGATGAGAAATTGATGATACGAGTCAGATCTATTCTTGTCCTGTTCTTGTTTACTTGTGCACTTCCCCCACCAGTCTCCTGTTTTTCCTGAAACCAGTGGAAGGAACAGCAGCAGGCAGTTTCCTTACTCAGCGATCCCCAAGTCTGCCCCTACAGCGAGCTCTGTGCCCAAGAAGCCCCGACTCTCTACTTCCTCTCAGGGTCACACACTCAACTCCTTCTCCTGGCTTTCCGCCTGCAACACTGATAGGCTGCAACTGATATCCCAGCCCCCTGGACACCCCTCAATCAGGGCCGGCTCCGGGCACCAGCCCACCAAGCTTGTGCTTGGGGCGGCACCTGGAGGGGGGCGGCGCAGCGCTCTGGCTCCGGCTCCGGCCGCCGGGGAGAGCGGAGCCCGGAGTGCCGGGGCTCGCCGCCCTCCCCCCGGCGCTCTGGCCGCCGGGGAGAGCGGAGCCCCGGCCGGGCACTCCGCCCTCCTCCCAGGGCTCCGGCCGCCCTCCCCCCGGCCGCCGGGGAGAGCGGAGCCCCGGCCGGGGCTCACCGCCCCCCCCCCGGGCTCCGGCCACCCTCCCCCCCCCCCGCGCTGGGGGGGGGGGGGCAGCCGGAGGCTTTTTTGCCTGGGGCGGCAAAAAAGCCAGAGCCGGCCCTGCCCTCAATCCACGTGGCTTAGCTTAGACCTGTCACATGGCCTAGTGCCCCAGGTGGAAGCCCGACAGCCCCCAGCTCTTTTTACTAGAGAAAGGGGATTGCTGGCTTCTTCTGTTGCACCTGGAAGAGAGTGCTTTGCAGCCATTGGCTTTACCAAGGCTTGTGCTTGTACAGAACCTAGCATACGCTACTGTGTGCAGGGGCGGAGGGCCGTGTGCATATACTGTGGGTACCCTTGAAAAATATGCCAGTGGCTTTAAGTAGCTAAGCAATGTCACCTCAGCATCTGCAGTGCGTCCAGGGTATTCCCTCATCCCCACTATGAGCTCCACCCCAGCTGGGCACCACACCCGCCCCCCCGCCTCGGTCAGCTCCCCCCAGCTGGGCCTAGGGCTGCCGTCTGAGGTAAAAATAACCCAGACATCCAGGCTGCCCCTGAGCCTATACAACTGGCAATGTGTCCTAAGCACCCTGAGAGGTTTCCTGGGACAGCTCCTTCAAAATGACCGACCCCCGGAGTGCCCCGATTCACAGACCAATTCCCAGTGCACCCCGAGTCACAGACCGACCCCCGGTGCACCCCGAGTCACAGACCAATCCCCAGAGCGCCCCGAGTCACAGACCAGCCCCCGGTGCACCCTGAGTCACAGACCAATCCCCAGAGCGCCCCGAGTCACAGACCGACCCCTGGTGCGCCCCAAGTCACAGACTGACCCCCGGTGCGCCCCAAGTCACAGACTGACCCCCGGTGCGCCCCGAGTCACAGACTGACCCCCGGTGCCTGGAGCGCCCCGAGTCACAGACCGACCCCCGGAGCGCCCCGAGTCACAGACTGACCCCCGGAGCGCCCCGAGTCACACACAGGCAGCCTCACATGGTGCTCAGCATCACATCCGTGACGGTCTCCCTCAGCCACAAACAGTCTCCCTGCTCCCTCCCTCGCGGCCAAGGCTCAACAAGCCCAAGCGCCTGCTGCTCCCTCCACACTAGGGTGACCAGATGTCCCGATTTTATAGGGACAGTCCAAATATTTGGGCCTTTGTCTTATGTAAGGGCCTATTACCCCCCCATCCCCTGTCCCGATTTTTCATACTTGCCGTCTGGTCGCCCTACTCCACACCGACGGGCCAAGCCCTGGGGTTGCTCCCACCATCATTTGTACTGGGGCTTTGCTGCTAAGATCAGGGCACGACTTTTCCAGCTGTCTGAGTTTCCCCAAAATCAAGAGTTTTGCCCACTGATACTGTTACCCCCACTGTCTAGCTGGGGAGCTGAGGCCTAGAGAAAGTGACTTTCCCAAGGTTGTGCAAGGCGCATGAAGCAAAGGAAGGAATTAAGCCCCACTCTCCTATAGTCCAGGCTAGCCCCTGACCCTCTGTCTATCCTCCCTCCCGTATCTAAGGGTGACCACGGGGCAGTGCCGCTAGTCTCCAAACACAGCTAACATGGGTGATGTCAAAGCCCTAGTTGTAGGGTTGCCAACTTTCCAATTGCACAAAACCAAAGATCCTTGCACCACCCCTGCCCCTGCCCTTCCCCGAGGCCCTGCCCCTTATCTGAGGCACCGCACCTACTCACTCCAGCCCCCTTCCCTCCATTACTCGCTCTCCCCCACCCTCACTCACTTTCACTGGGCTGGGGCAGGGAGGGCTCCAGCTGGGGGTGCGGGCTCTGGGGTGGGGCCAGAAATGAGGGGTTCAGGGTGTGGGAGGGGGCTCTGGGCTAGGGCAGTGGGTTGGGGTGCGGAGGGCTCTGGCTGTGGGTGCAGAGTCTGGGGTGGGGCCAGGGATGAGGGGTTTGCAGTGCAGGAGGGGGCTCAGGGCTGGGGTCGGGGGTTGGAGTGCAGGAGGGGGGTGCAGGCTCTGGGAGGGAGTTTGGGTGTGGGAGGGGGTTCCAACCTGGGGAAGGGGTTTGGGGTGGGGGCTCCGGCCAGGTGGCAGTTATCTTAGGTGGCTCCTGGCTGGCGGTGCAGTGGGGCTAAGGCAGGCTCCGCGCTCCTCACGAAAGTGGCCAGCATGTTTGGCCCCTAGGCAGAGGTACGGACAGGTGGCTCTGCGCAGGGCCACCGAGAGCGGGTTCGGGCCCCGGTGAAAAAAAAATTTCGGGCCCCCCAGCAAGGGCGGACTGGCTAAACAGGGCCAACGAAGCCGGGGAAGCTGGGCCCCGGGCCCCCTTCCGGACCGCCCGGCCCTGGTAATTTGTACCGGCTTCCCCCCCGCCTCATTGGCCCTGGCTCTGCGCGGTGCATGCTGCCTGTGCCTGCAGGCACCGCCCCCACAGCTCCCAGTGGCAGTGGTTCCCGGCCAATGGGAGCTGCAGAGCCGGCCCTGGGGGGCGGGGACACCATGTGGAGCTTCCCTGGTCGCCCTGTGCCTAGGGGCCAGACATGCCGGCCGCTTCCAGCAAGGTGTGCAGAGCGAGGGCAGGCAAGGAGCCTACCTTAGCCCTGCTGCACCACCAACCGGACTTTTAACAGCCTGGTCAGCATTGCTGACCAGAGCCCCCAGGGTCCCTTTTCGACCAGGTGTTCTGGTCAAAAACCAGACACCTGGCAACCCTACCTAGTTGGGAGTGCGGCCTCTGCTGATTCGTGGCATTGTCCCAAACCTTGTCCCATGAATAGGCCAGGAACTGGATTGTAATTCAGATTGCCAGAGTTTTTGGTCCATGGTTCCATCTTTGCGTCAGGATGGATGGAATCCACACCAGTCCTGGCACAGCTTACATGCCCCTCTGTGCCCGCTCAGCGCCACCCACTCCCCTGTGTGTAGAGACCCGAGCGTGGCTGCGCTCTCTGGCTCTGCAGGAGACCCGTGATACGGGCAGCCACGTGATGCTTTTATAGTAATAATACCACCATCACCTAGTGCTTTTCATCAGTAGCTCTGTGCCAAGGAGGCCAGTATCATCAACTCCATTTTAAAGATGGGGAAACTGAGGCATGGAAAGGGGAACATGATGTCACAAGGTCACCCAGCTGCAAGACGTGGAGTAGAACCCAGTAGTATATAGGGCCCACAAAGCCATGCTCACATCCATGGCTGCATGAGGCAGTGACTTTGTCATTTTCTCAGCACTAATCCCCTCTGGTACCGCTGGCAGATTGCTCCCAGGGCAGCTGCCAAGGAAGCTCAGATACTGCGGCTGCTGCTCTGACGTGGCTAGCTCGGGCGTCTGTCTTCCTCACATCTAGCCGATACCCTTACGCCGTCCTTTGTCTCCTTCCCCTTTGGGCTGCAGCCTTTTATTTTATTTAACGTGCATTTCGTAACGGGATATTACACCACCGTGGGTTCGGCTCCGGTTGCTACAGTTTTACGTCTAACAGAGTGAAAGTCACCTTTGCTACTTGCTTCAGATTTAGAGTCTCTAGGAACACATAAAGACCAAGGATAGCGACCCCACACACACATTCAAGGTCTGGTTTTATTAAAGTTACAGTTAAAGTTATGATTACCCAAACGTATCGAAATTTGATACAGACCTATGCACAAGTTCCACATATAGTTATCCTCACATCCTTAACTGGGTCTGATGGGTCTCTCGGGGATTGATCAGCAGTAGGGGGATGGTTTCTGCTGGAGTTTTCCACAGGGAGCTTCAGGCACCCTCTTCTATAATGTGATTCTTATTATACCTTATTAGCATGGTTAGGGCATGTGTTAGGAAAATGTGATTACCATGTAGCTTGTAAGCAAACAATTACTTTTACTGTGAATTTTTTGCCATATTACTCATTGGCACATCTTTTCCCATAATCTTAGGGCATCAGGTTATTCTTTGGTTTGTTACCTATAGCAGCAATTGTTTTTCCTTCAAGGCCTAGTATGGCTAAGCTAAAATCTTACAGGTCTCAGCCTATAGGACTTGCATCTCAGCCCTGCTTACTTAGATACAAAGTAAATAGGGCTGAAATGCAAGGCCTACACGGCCCGTCTGTCAGCATGGCTTTGTGCCTGCGCACACAGGAGACACAGGGCACATGTGCCAAGCTGGGTGTAGGTGGGCAGCCTGCCATTTCCCCGGCAGGAGGCATTCCTGGCGCACGGATGCCACAGGCCTCGAGAGACCTGAATGCACCTATGGGATGTTAGGTTCCAGAGCAGGATACTCCATAGAGCAGGTAAATGGAAACATGGGTGTCAAGGGCAGGCTGCACTGCCACTAGCATCACGATAGGTGCTGTGAACGTAACCGAGAACACGTCATATAAGAAGCAAGGCTCCCAGGCTCTTCGATGTTCATCCGACAGCCAACAGGGGAGACTCACTAACCCATGAGGGTGCATAAAGCACGTGCCATGCCATTATTTTCATGAACTTGTACTGCTGCGGCACTTTGCCCCGTTGTGCTGGGTATGGTACAAACATACGGCAAAGAGAACGGCTCTGCACTATAGAGCTTGCAATATAGGCTTCAGAGGAGAGGCATCTGCTTAGGCAGCCCCTGTTGCTGTAATATCCGAGCATCTCCCAGTTAGTGACTGATTTGTATCCTGTCAACACCCCTATGCCATATGGAAGCATTATACACCTTCTATGGGTGGGGAAACTGAGGCACAAGGGTGCTGAAGTAACTTGCCTAACATGTCACAGGAAAGCTGTAGTTGCACTGGAATTGAAATCAGGTTTCCTACTATCAGGGCCAGTGCCCTGCCCCCTACATGACCCTGCCTATGACAAAGATGGACGGGGAGGTAAGCACAAAATCAAAGTGAGACAATTCCCACCTGAGAAGCAGCCAGACAATGAAAGGTACAAAACCTTAGGGTCATAACTGAGTGAGGCAAAGGTGTGACTAAGAGACCAGAGACTTTGATCCCTTTGTTCGTAGCCATCATCAAGGAACAGAGTGTGATTGTAACAGCCAACATTTCCTCTGCTGCCCAAACATGGCAGCCTTGTGTCTGAGGATCTGGGACAGCCTGGTGCTCCACTGTATGCCAGCGAGCATCACCGGAGTCTAGTGCCAATGGAGGCTGCTGCAGGACATGCCCACCCACCCAAACCCTGAAAAGCAGGGTAATACTAGTCAGTTCCTGTTGCCTACAGCACGGCTGATAACGCACTCCGGTGCTTCCCCTTCCAGCTCCATCTGAACCCAAAGTAACACATCCCCTGGCTGCATCAGCTTTGTACTCCAACGCAAACCCTTCACCGCCACCTCCTATGCTTTTACGTCAATTACAGCAGCAGATCCGCACAGCTGACTGTCACCCATTCCCTGCATTTGGGACGTTGCTCTGCCTCAACACCACCGAGGCTAAAAGAAACAAAGGGAACAGAGCCCCTGTCATTTGTAGCACTGTGAAAGTGTAAACTCAACAAGAGAGCGCCAGACAGTCAGACAGGCATTGCTTCTCCGGGCCGTGGATGGCACAACCGTCTCCTCCTCACTTCAGCCTCCCTCTATGGCTGCGTGTTGCAGTGATGTATCTCGACCAAGAGTTTCAATCCTGCAATGATTGATTATTTATTTGCTCAAGGTATCTCTCCCTGCAACGGACTAGGAGCAGACGAGCTGGCACCATATGCTTCATGTGCCTCACTTTATTTGGCATGGATCATAATCTCCACTGGCCACGTGGTCTGATCTGATCTTGTCCAAGCATGTCAATCATTAGGCTGACTAACGGATTGACAGCGTCCAGCCGGGGTTTACATAGCAGCTGTACCCAGCAATGCCCAGCACCAAGGCAGGGATGCTGGGGGTCAGGCTGGCATTTCAGGCCTGGCGGAGACCCGTGGACACTTACAAAATGGCCATTTTCCTCTCGCCCTGGTTTGTTTTTACGGAGGATCTTTGCTTCTAAGAGCCTGTCTGCTGCTCTGGTTTTTTCCCCACCTAGGTTCTAATCCTCTGTGTGTGACACCCAGCTCCCGGGCAGGGGACGCGGCCGTCACAGAGTGAAGATTTACAATGCGGGGAGGGAGCTAGCTGGAAGTGCAGGTGGACTTTGAAGGGGCAGGGGACACAGGGAGCATTGCTTTTGGCGGGACTGTGTCCTAATCAAATGTTTTCCCTGCAGCATCAAACTGGGTTGCTCCTGCTCATGTCCCCATGTGATGGGGTGCAACTCACCACTGCAGCACCCCCTGCTGGATGTCCCGGAGATCAGCTCTGCTAGCTGGTGCGCCCTCTTCTGGTGGCATCTAGCCACCGTCACTTCTGCTCCAGGGACCCATGTCACTCCCAGGACCGCGGCATTCTCGTCAGTGACACTGCCTTCCGGCTGTGCCACACTCTGCAGGTTCCCCCGAAGGGGAGAACACAATCTCTGCCCAGCCACTACCTCAGTGGCAGTTACAGTCCTTTGTCCCAGGGCCACTTCCCATGTGGCTCCAGCACCCTTTTCTGCCCTTACCTCAGGGCCTCAGCCTGCAGGCCCTAGCAGCCAGCCAGGAGCTCTCTCTAGCTCCTCTGGTCCCTGCTTGCAGCACTGCTCTGTCCCAGGTGCTGGCACTCCTTCCTCCTGCTAGGAGCCTTGTCTTCTCCCCTCAAGCTCCAGTAGGCTCCTGATCTCTGCTCTGCCCTGCAGCCCTCCTTTTATGAGCCTGCCGGGCCATGATTGGCTGCTCCTCTCAGCCCCTTTCTAATTGGCTGCCTCCAGCGCAGTCTCCCTAGGGCTGCTTTTAACCCCTTTTCTGCCAGTCAGGGACAGCTGCCCCATCACAACCCATCGCTAGGACCCAGCTGACATTCCAGTGCAGGCCTGCGTGGAATGGATTCATTTACCAGAGGGGGCCTAAAGAAAATCAAAGAGCAGAGTAACCTGCTGTCTCAGAGTATACCTTAAAAATCTGCTCCCTGCTCTGCTGCGCAAGGTGGCTGTTGCCGGATTTCCCCTTTCCCAGGGGTGTCACGGTCGGGATCGGCAGGAGGAAGCATGTTGCCCAGCAGTCATTGCTTGAAGGAGCCGAGATCTCTGATGCAGGCACCAAGCGTCTGCTTCTCCTTAGAATGCCACACTGCCGAATCTGTAGCTGTTTGATGGTGTCTTCAAAAGACCTTGCAAAGAGAAACATCAAGTCAGGCTGGTTTGTGCTTTCTTTGGGGGCATTTTTATGTTGGAGAATAAAAGCCCACAAGGATTTGGCCCAAAAAGGGAATTTTTTCCCCTTGCATGTTTTTTACCTTCAGCATAATAGGACAATCCGGAAAAGCTCAGGGAATTTTGAAACAAAAAGTGGTTTTGAAACGTAAGATCACAAGCATTCTACTCCGAAAAGGTCAAAACAAAACATGTCGACCATTTCAATGCTTTTTTTTGTTGTTCTTCCCAAAACAAAATTTTGTCTGAATCGAGACATTTTCATTAGCCGGTTTCGACAAATCGTCACCCTCTGACGGAACAACGTTCTGTCCGAAAATGTCCAACTTGCTGTCACTGGAGGAACGGTCCAGCTGCTGGGGCACTGGGCGTGGCCTTGAGAGCCCTAAAGTCAGTGCTGTCCCCGCCACAATCTTCCTTCATGATTTTGGGCAAGTGCTAGGTGCTGTACTCTGTAAAGTGAGAATAAACCGTCCGTACCTCCCAGCTGTTCAGGGAGGATAAAATCACAAAGCCCCTAGGACATGGGAAGAATTATCCCCGTTGCTAATGGATGAAAGCCATTGTGAGGGGCTGAGACCATGGTGATGAGCGTACATAGACTAACGAGCCCCAGACACGTTCTCTTTATTGTCAGCTATGACTCTTCATCATAGATGTTCAGACCCTGGGGCAGAGGAGTCTGAGTTGCACAAAAAGCAACATGGGAGAGCGCTCCCTACAGAGAATATTGCTAGCTGCGACATCGCTTGCATGCAAACATGATCTTATTGCTACAACTCTATCAATAGTCAGCTGCTGCTGCTGCTGTCCCATCCCCCGGCCTGCCTGACTGCTATCAGCTTGACCTAGACACGGAGGCAAGGGTGAGGGGCCGATAAAACCCAGCTGCCCCTTTGCTCCTATTGCAGCCGCTTGCGGTGGGGGCAGCACATTTCCCGATGTCTCTTCTAGCTCGCGTTGGGTTGAACTTCTGAGCTGTGTGCTCAGCCGGCTGCTGGCACTAGCAGCCTGGGGTTTTCCATGCAGACCCAGCATGGTTCTTTGCCAGCAAAGTTTTGTTCTGTCATTCTGGCTGGGATCCCAAATGGAAAAGCGTGTTTAGAGCTGGCCGGAAAATGGAGTTTTTGTCAGGTGGGAAATTCTGACCTTTTGGAAACATGTTTTCATTCCAAATCAGAACAAAAAGTTGAAAGTTTGGAATTTCTGGTCCACTGCCCTGCTGGGTGACCTTGGACAAATCACTCCCCTGCGCCGTGCCTCAGTTTCCCCAATTGTAAAATGAAGATGATGATGATCCTGACCCGCTTTGTACAGTGCTTTGAGATCTACAGATGAAAAATACTAGATAAGCACCTATTACTATTGTTATTATTAATAATAATAAACATTCTGTAGGAAAAAGGGGATGTGATACATGAAGGGGTGGGGGGGAGGGGAGTAGCTCCCTTTGATAGACACCCAGCCAGCCAGTTAGCTGTAAAATCCCTCTTGGTCTGTTCTCTGCTTGCTTGACCTGTAAAGGGTTAACAAGCCCACAGGTAAAAGCCAAGGAGTGGGCACCTGACCAAAAGAGCCAATGGGAAGGTAGAACTTTTTAAAATTGGGAAAGAAACTTTCCCTTTGTCTGTTGTTCTGGGCTGCAGGGATGGACTAGCAATGCTGTAAGCAGCTTAAGCCAGGTGTGATTATAGATGATCAATTCATACCTCGAATCTACTTATCAGAAGCCTCAGCTATGTAAGTAACATTAGGGAATGTCTAAAAAGAAACGATCAGGGTTATTTGTTTTATTTCTTATTGGCTTGTGGACTCCTCTGTGCTAACCCCACAAGTTTTTGTTTGCTTATAACCTTTAAGCTGAACCCCCAAGAAAGCTCTTTTGGGTGCTTGATTTTTGGAATTGCTCTTTTAAAATCTAGCAAAAGCCAAAGTTCCAGATGTAATTTTTTCCTTTTTGTTTTTAATACAATTTACAATTTTTAAGAACAGGATTGGATTTTTGGTGTCCTAAGAGGTTTGGGCATGTTGTTTGATTAGCTGGTGGCAACAGCTAATTTCTTTTGTTTTCTTTCTCAGCTCCTCCCTGAAGGGGAGGAGGGGGGGGGGGGTGAAAGGGCTTGAGGGTACCCCACAGGGAGGAATTCCCAAGTGCTCCTCCCTGGGTCCAAGGGGTTTGTTTTGCATTTGGGTGGTGGCAGCGTTTACCAAGCCAAGGTCAGAGAGAAGCTGTAACCTTGGGAGTTTGATACAAGCCTGGAGTGGCCAGTATTAATTTTTAGAATCCTTGTGGGCCCCACTTCTGCACTCGGAGTGCCAAAGTGGGGATTCAGCCTTGACAGGGGGAGAAACAAAAATCCCCAATTCTGAAATGCCAAACCGTTCTTAGTTTTATTTCTTTTTTTGAGAAACTCAAACAAATTTCATTCCATTTTGAATGGAAATTTGTAATTCATACTTTTCTATTTGCACTTCTCATTGAAAAATGTCACTGAAAATGACATCTTCCTGAGGGGAAAATAGTGTTTTTTGATTAAACCCCATTTTCTTGGTGGTGGTGGGGAGTTTTTGGTTGAAAAATGCTGACCCGCTCTACTGATTTTGTTTGACCTCTCAGCCAGAAGCCTTTGTCCATGTGGAGGTGCAGACAGACCCCTGGTGGGGAGAGAGGGAGGGGACCTCATTCAGAAAGGAAGGATGGTCCAGTGGTTAGAGCACTGCCCTGACACTCAGGAGACCTCAAGTCCCTGCTCTGCTACAGGCTTCCTATGCGAACTTGCGCAAGTCACGTCATCGCTCTGTGCCTCAGTTTCCCCCCTGTACAATGGGGATAACAGGCCTGCCCCACCTCATAGGTGAGCTGTTCAGATACTGGGGGGAACGGAAGCCATATAAGCACATAAGATGGATAGACTGGGAGTAGCTTTGTTCTTTCCGTCAACTGAAACGAGTCCTGTGTGGTGGCTTAGCTCGCAGTCCCTTGTGTGAGGGCTGCATTCGGCAGGGGAGGTGGTAGAAGCTGTGGGGTGTGGAGCTCTGGGCTTCTGTTTCCCTAGAACCTCTGGGGTGCAGTTGATTGGATTAGCCAGCTCCTGGCAGGGGTTGGTGCTTGTGTAAATGGGAGGGGCCTCTGATTCCATTCAGAGAGCACTAAGGTGCCACTGGCAGGAGCAATCAGAGCTGCTGGCTGTACTGATACTGGCTCCCTTGATGGAGAGGAGTTTGCCAGCTGTTTGGCTCTCGGTCGGGTCCTGCTGGCTGCTTCCTGATGCCCCCAAACTCTCTTTCCCTAAAAGGCTCTCTAAACACAAACAGCTGGGAGGGCGGCTGCAAACCCCACTCTCCCTAGCAGGGTGGCTGCACTAATTGGACCCAGTCTGTCTCCAGGGCCAGCCCATGCACCAGCCAGCCCCCTGCTCTGCTGCTTTCTGAAGCAAGAGCACACTCCTAATGCTGGGAGAAGGGGTCCTACGGGCCAGCCCTGCTGCAGGAAACAATGCTGCACAGTGATCTCTGAAATCTTGGCAGGGATAGTCGCGCCCCATGGCATAAAGTTCCACCATAAGCAATCATATTGGCATAGAATCATAGACTATCAGGGTTGGAAGGGACCTCAGGAGGTCATCTAGTCCCACCCCCTGCTCAAAGCAGGACCAACCCCAACTAAATCATGCCAGCCAGGGCTTTGTCATATCCTAGTGATCCTTCAAAATGCTCCTTCCTCGGTGCCCATGGTTCCTGGGAGGACGCTGCCCCAGGGGGGCTGTGTTTGGTGTTACGTGAATCTCTTGTATGGGAAAAAATAGGTGGTTTATGTAGAAATTCAATAAGGCAGCCTGCACCCAGTGCTGCTGGCGCCGCTCCTCAGCATAGGTCTGGGAAGAATGTTTTTCTCTTTCTCTCTGCTGCTGTTCTGGCTGTGTTACTGCACGTGCTGAATTCCCCCCTCACTTTAATTTGTTGGCAGCTAGAAGGACTCCAGCTCACAGCAGATCCCTTTCTTTAGGAGGCTAAGAACTGTTCTAAATCTGGGATAACAATGCAGAGGCAGGACAATGCGGACGGGGAGGCGGGGGAGAAAAGCTTTCCTGATATTGTCAACCTCACAGCGAACAGGAATTGCATTAATATTCATACATTTAGATTCAGCCGGGGAAATAACAATGATGGCAATTGTTCAGGGGTGCTCCAAGCTGCCAGATTGCCGACAACCGTTGTCGACGTGAGAAAGGAATAAAACCGTCACAAGCCACCCAGCTGGGGGAGAATTGTTGTAACAAGCCGTTCCAATAAAGTTGGATTCAGGGCTCGTTGCTTTCGGCCTGACTTAATATCTACCAGGGAAAATTGGCTGCTAAAAACATCAGTATAATTGCTTCCAATAGGGCTTCCTTGTTGACAGCCTTTGGAGGGGGGGCTGATGAGTGAACGGGTTGTGGAAATGGACTTTATAGTTCATGATTAACAGGAGTTATGAAATGCGCATGTCTTGTGTCCCCAGCAGAGCTGAGAGGAAAGATACCTTTGTGGGTAAGGCAGCCAGCAGGGAGTCAGAAAACCTGTGTCCTATGCACGGCCCTGTCACTAACTGGGGGGCGGGGGCTGATCTTGGGCAAGCATCCGTGGAATGAAGCTAATGATACTGATTAACTCCATGTGTGGACACTCTTATTCCAGAACACACGTGCCTTGTTCCTGTCTAGCTTAATCCACTTTGAAAGTCTGGGGAGGGTGAGAGGCGCCACTCATGTTCTGGAATAAGAGCATTGGAGTGGGGCGGCTGCCCCACTCCAAGGTAAAAGGGATTAAGAGCAGCTGAGGGAGGCTGGCGAGGTAGTTGGCCCCTGGATAAAAGGGTTGTGGGGCCAGGAGACAGAGGAGTCTCACCCTAGCCCTGGAGTGGGAAGGGCCTGGCTGCCGGAGAGGAAGGTACCTGAAGTAGAGCAGTGTTGGGGAAGGGCAAAGAGGAGCTGGGGAGCTCCAGCCGGGTAAACCCCCAGGCTGCAGGCCTTGGTGAAGGCCTACAAAGGTAGTGGGACTATAGAGCTGCAGCCTGGGAATAGGCAGGGGCAGCAGGTCCAACCCCCTTGCCAGTGATAAGTGGCCATGACAGGCTGCCGTCTGCCCCAGGGAGCAGGGGCTAGATGACAACTGGCAGTAGCCACTGAGGCAAGGTGGGTTTAGAGGGTTGGGGGTTCCCCTGGGAGGAGAGACCCAGAGTGTGGGGGTACTGCTGGGGCAGAACCCCAAAGAAAAGGGCATCGGGGTCCGAGAGGGACACAGGGCCTGAGGCAGGTGAGACACCGGCCAGCAGAGGGCGCTCCAGGGCTGGAAAAGAGCTAATTCCCAGATGACCAGCAGGAGGCGCCGGGCGCCGGTGAGTCTTCGACCTCGCTACAAGCAACCACACATGGAGTTGTTGCGGAACAGCGATTGGGCTTTAAATTCACCCCTCCCTTCGTTTGCAATAATGTTCTAGTGTAGACAAGCTTTCAGTGCGGGAGAGGCTCTCCGCCAGGGAGTGCCGCGGAGCTGTCTGCTGGTATATACAAGAGCAGGTTCCAATAGCGCATGGCGAGTTTCTCTCGAGGAGGGGGCCAGTCAGCGGCCAGATCGGCCTCTAAAAGACCCAGTTTTATCTGGATTTATAAGAGCTCAACCCCCATTCCCCCAGGAAATAGTTGCGCGGTTCTGAACTCAAACTCTCTTCAAGGCCCCGGCGGAAAACGGGACCATGCAAATCAGGGATTCATCGCTACTGCTTTGGATGGATTCTGTCCCCTGTTCCTGCTGCGTACAGGGGACCCTGAGGCACTGCAGCTAGCCAGGAAAGGATTCACCCAGCAAAGGCCCAGAGTAAGGCCAGGCAGCCCTGTGCCGTGGTACCCTAGGCCCTGGAGTAGGTAACGGTGCTGAGCGTGGATTGAGGGCACGTGGGGGCGGGCCCATAGTGCATGGCGTTAGGGTGATACTGTGCTGCATGAATGCCTGGCAAGGGCTGCTGTCAGTTAGGACAGCTAGGGACTGCTCTAACTTGCCTATGTGCCTCCCCGAACCACCCACTATCTGGAGGGTGGAAAGGCAGTGTGACTGCCCCTGGACCGTGCTTTCCGTGCTGTGCCTCTTGGACTGCCCACACAGAATGGGATCCCCACAGAGCAAAATTCAGTCTAAAGTGACTTCACTGTACGTTAAAGAAAATGAGAAGAAAGAACAAACGTCAAGTCTCTGTGAGAGCGCACAGCGGTGCGTGTGTCTCCTGGGTAGCGCGCTGCAGTGACTCTGACAACAAAATGGCAGCCACCCCTTGACACGAGGTCTGTCCACGCTGCAGGCGAGAGGTGTGACTTCAGCATGCGTCGGCAGACCCGCGCTAGCTTTGTTCTAGCTGCATGGGTCCAGGCAGCAGTCACCCAAGCCCGTACCCAGCTCCCAGGTGGGCAAGGCCAGTCGGGCAGCCGCCCATGCTGCCCCAGTTTCACTGCTATTGTTCCTTTAGCTGGCTAGAGCAAAGCGAGCTGGGCTATGTCTGCACATGCTGCAGTCACACCTCGGACTGCAGAGCAGACTCACCCTTAGACATCGAAAGGTGCAGGGCACGGGAACATAAGAAATAGCTTTTGGCACTGCACAAACGCAGCTCTCTCCTTTCTAGCTCCAGAGAGCCGGCTGCCGCCTGGAGGGTCTAAAGCACAGAATGATCCTTATACCGGGTAATAAAAGCGAGCTGCCAATTACCCTGTCAAGCGACAATATAACACTGCACCAGCGCAGAGCAATTTGCGGCTAATGGTACCGCCTCTTTCCCGAGCGGGATTTCTATGGAGCCAGCCGCTCTCCCATATCTTAGTCCTGGGTGAATTGTAGTGAAACAACCCAGTTGCTCTAGATTCTTATGCCCTCTTCACCGCACCCTCCTCTTCTGGTCTCCTCCCGCATGCCCTGGTTTAACATGGTCAGTCACTTTAAATCTTGCACAGATATTAGATTTAAAGCCTCTTCAGTGTTGTTAACCCTTTAAACCAGAGCAAATGTTGAGTCCTTCCTCTGCTTCCCTCTGCAGGAGGGACCCCGTGAACCCTTTCCTGAGCTTGCCCTAGAAGCATGTTAGCAAGGGGTGGGTGGCCGGCTGGCTAAGGCTAGGACTCTGGAGACCCACGTTCAATTGCCTGCTCTGCTGCAAATGTCCTATTTGACCTTAGGGAAGTCACTTTGTGCCTCAGTTTCCCGCCTGTGAATTCGGGGGAATAGCACTGCCCTGCCTCGCAGGGGCCCTGTGAGGTTAAAGACGTTCAAGTTTGTGAGCTGTCCAGGGACTGTGGTGATGGGGGCCAGTCGATGGCACTGCGGTGGGTGAGGCGAGCTGCGTTTCAAATCCAGCCCCCTTTGCCGAGTGCTCTAATGGAGACACATCACCGGCGCTGAGTCCTGGCGCCGGCCTCTCGGGGAGCTTTGCCATCGTCCAGCTGCAGGCTAGCGCGCTGCTCCAGCGCAGGCAGAAATACGCAGTGGGAGGAATTGCTGCTGGGAGCCTTGTTATCAACCTGAAACCCCACAGACATTGCAGGGGGCGGTGGGTTCTCAGTGGATGGACTTTCCCCTTCCCAGCGCCCAGAAATGCTAGTGGGTGGGTGGCCAGGGTTTTCCTATAAGCGCCCCCCCCTTCTTGACATGTCAATATGCACCTTTTGTGGGGGCAAAGGAGGCTAGACAGAGGGGCACTGCATGCCACAGTGACTCTACGCTCAAGGGAAAGGCCGTTACGGCCCCTTGTGTGCATGCAGCAAGCTACTGGAACTGTCGTGCCCTGGGGACGGGTGCTTTGCAAACGCCGTCGATAAACAGTGAGACGCACGGGTCGAAGGGACCCTGCCGAGTAGTGTAGATCTGGGGCCTAGACAAAGGGAAGTGTGTGGAGAGGGAGTGGGGTGTAGTGGTTAGCGCAGAGGATGGGTAGTTAGGACTCCTGGGTTCGAGTCATGGCTCTATCACTGACTCGTGGTGGGAAGTCACATAACCTCCGTTCGCCCTGTTGTAAAATGGCGTAATGAGCCCACTGGCTCATCGCTGCGTTATGCCCGCCCCCGGTGCAACAGCAGCCAGCAGAAGGCTCCGCGGGCAGACGCACCAGGGAGGGGAGATAGACCTGGGCTCCCCCGGGACCGGAGCCAGAGGCTGCGTGGGAGCAGGGGCAGCAGCCTGGGAGCTGGCTGCAGAGGGAAGGCTGGGTAGCTGGCAGCCTGGGAGCTGGGTGGAGACGCACCCTATGGCGGAAGGTGTGGAGGGTTCCCCACAAGGCAGGATTAGCTGTAAAACCCTAGGGGCTGGGCTGGGAGCGGCCGGGCTGGGAGCGGCCAGGCTGAGCTTTGCAGTAACTGTGACAGCCCCCGTGCCGCTGGCGTTTGCACCGTTCATTCCTTTGAACCTCCTGCACGCGCCCTAACTCGACCCACGGTGGGACGTCGCCACAGACGCTGAATTTCGGGAGCCGGAGCAGCCGTGAGATCTTTCGAGGGGCGCAGTTTTCCATGGGGACGCTCTGCTTCCAAAGCCCACCTGCCATTTCAGGCGCGGGGAGCCCTCCGTTTTCCACGTCTGAATCGCGGGAGCCCTGCGCTCCCTTGAGAAGACATTGCAAACCCCGGGAGCCATGTGGATCTGGTCGGGCGCAGGCTGTTCCCGTGACTGCTCTGCTCTCCCCGGGGTGCCGGCTGATGGCCTGTGAAACGTAGCCCTGCAAATTGGAAAAAAATGAATTTGCAAATGCGAGCGTAAGGCTGCCGTTATGAGCAAAACTCGGCTAAGCCCAACACCCTCTGAAATCGCTTTCACTCAAATTAGATTTGTGCAAGCAGCTCCCTGTTTAAAGAGCAGGGGGTAGAATTGGCAACTGGCCTAATTTAGCAAGCAATGATATTACATCTCGAATAGCCCTGGAGCAAAGGCTCCAGTGGCTGATTTCTCAGTAAGCCCCCCCACATCGTCTGAAGGGGGAATGGCCGGGTGCTGAATTGCTCCATCCGTTAAAGAAGAAATACATGCCCAGGCAACCGACTCTAATTCTGCAGCCGCAAGCCGGCGATATTTGTACAGCCTTGGTTCGGGAGCGCTGCGCAGGGGGGTGTTTATGGTGGCGCTGAAGGAGAAGGATCCATTGTCACTCACTTTGACAGCTCGATTGTTTCATTTTGGATGGCGCAGTTGGCGGCTGCTTGACTGAGAGGCTGTCTACACTGCAATTAAAAACTTGCCAGGTGGGAGGATCCCGAACATCTGCACCGCAGTTAAACACCCCCTTAGCCCAAGCCCCTGAGCCCGAGGGAGCTGGCACGGGCCAGCCAGGGGTGTCCAACTGCAGAGTAGGCATATCCCAGGTGTTATCTTTATTGCTCAATTTGTGACCTCATCAGTTGGGTCAAAGCAGCGAGTCTTTCCTCTTAGCCGCAGTGAGGTTAGCGCCCCAGAGCTTCCCGTGAAGTGGGGCACTGTCTCGGCATCAAACTGATGCTGCACGCTGAAGAACATCAGGTAGGACCAGATCCCCAGTGGGGGTGAATCGGCAGAGCTCCACTGAAGGACCCCAAGTGGATCAAGAGGCCGAAATCGACTTGAGAATCTTAAAATGTCTCTCCTGAAAGGCAGGTATGAATGAGAGCATTGGGCTGCCCTGACATGCTGCGGAAATCTGCTGGTGATGGGGCAGGGGACAGATCCCCTCTGAGCGACAGGTTTCTGACCTGCAGCGCACAATTATGCCGAGCCCGCCAGCTGCAGAGGCCTGTGGGATGATTTGGGGCTGGGTGGGTGCAGCTCGTGAATTGTGCTCGCTGTCATGACGTTATCGGGGTGTTGTTGTTATGAAATTGCGGCACCAGGGAAAGCCTCCAGGTCTGGGCAACCCCACAAGCCTGCAAGCCCATCGCTGCCAGGCCTGGGTCAATCGCTGATCGCTGAGGCCTCCCAGCACCCGAGTAACTGCCGCCCAGGGGAAAACGTGTTCTCTCCACCTTCCCTTTGCCGGGGGCTGGCGTTAGAACAATGGAAAATTCCCCCACAAGACTCCGATGTACACTCAGGGCTGGACTATGCCGAACACCTACATCAGCATGGCTACATCTCTCAGGGGCGTGAAAAATCCATTGTCTAAATAATGTGGCTATTAAAACTGCAGTCTCTTCAGATCTCCTCCTTATCCAGGCCTCTCTGTGGCTTCCTACTGCCTTCTGACTGCTCGAACAGTGGAAAGATCCGACCGTATGTTCTGTCCTGAGGCCTCCCAGGGTATGTCTAGGGCAGACATTGTGGCTTGGGCTGGAGCCAGGGCTGGGGGACCCTCTCCAATTTGATAGCCCCGCAGTCCAAGTCAGCTGTCCCAGGCCAGGCCCGGAAGTCTGATTGCAGACATCCCTAGAAACACCTCTCTTGGCCTCTGGGTTTGGAAATCGACCTCAGCTGGGAGGCGGAGGAGAGGACTCATTGTACAGGATTCCACTCCGGATTCAGAGCCATTTGAACACAGTCCTGCTGTTCCGCTGTCCCGGCAGCTTGGCTGGCTCTGCCGTTGTCTAACTCTGCTAGAAAGCCACGTTTGCAGGAGCTCTGCCTTGGCTCAAGCTGCGAGCAGGGTGGGTCATAAAAACATAAGAACGGCCATATTGGGTCAGACCAAAGGTCCATCAAGCTCAGTATCCTGTCTAGCGACAGTGGCCAATGGCACGTGCCCCAAAGGGAATGAACAGAACAGGGAATCATCAAGTGATCCATCCCCTGTCGCCCATTCCCAGCTTTGGGCAAACAGAGGCTAGGGACACCATCCCTGCCCATCCTGGCTAATAGCCATTGATGGACCATGAATCTATCTAGCTCCCTTTTGAACTCCAGGTCACCCTCCAGGTCTCTGCAATGGAGGTTTGCATGATTTGGCAGGCAGTGTCCAAAGGAACGCACACATCCAGCACAACAGGGGCCTGAATGGACCGACCCCAGGCTGAATGCCATGTATCGAGCTCCGGAGAGGGGAGGGTGAATCAGAAACGCGTGGAAGCATTTCTCCCTTCTCAGATTCAGTGTCTGGGAGCTACTTCATAGACATAGAATTTAAGACCAGAAAGGACCACAGTGATCATCTAGCCCAGTAGTCCCCAAACTTTTTAAGTTGTGCCCCCCCGCCCCCGGCCCTGGGAGCTGCAGTCGGGAGCTGGGGCCAGGAGCAGGGCCTTGGTTGGGACTGGAGTGTGGTTGGGGCCATGGCCAGGAGCAGAGGCTGGGGGCAGGGCTGGGAGCGGAGGCCTAGGGGTCTGTTGGGGGCTTTCCCTTCACCCCTCCCCTGATTCTTGTCATGCAGACAGAAAGCGGAAGACCGGAAATCCAAAGTGCAGGCAATGTGATGTTTCCTGGGGTTAGTTTCAAGCAAGTGTAACCCACAGACCTCCTGGGTGTGGTGTCTGTCCCATCTAGTGGCCCCGAGACCACTTAGAGATTAATGAGTCTGCTCTACAGCCTTAGCTAACAGCCAGCTGGCTTTTAGCTCATGCTGTAGAAGCTCATGCACAAAACTCCAGGGGTCCCTGGTGCGATCCCGCCCACCGACAACCCATTACACAAGCATATCCATAGTTCTGATGCCACAGAACCTTTTTCCAGTCTTCCCCCTTTCCTCTTCCTTAGCAGGCATAATTATCCCTGCAGTGCACGCCCCTGGTTCCACCCCTTACAATTTACGGTCATGTTCCGTTTCGGAGGGTCTTGAGTCTGGGGGATTCGGTGCCACCTCTTTTGTATCTCGGGGAGGGGTGAGGAGTGAGGTTGTGCTTCGGTCAGGGACAGGCATTTCTCTGGCCTTTTAGTGTTTCTTATACCTTCCCCTCCTGTCCTCCTCCCCCCCCCCTCAACTGGTTGCTTTACCTTATCTCGGGAGGGGAGTTGAGGCAGGACTGTCCATCACGTGTACGCTCGTATATGACACTCCCACACTGCCCAGCAACATTTTAGCTCTGTCTCTTCTCTCTCTTCACCCAATTGCTTGTGGGCAGATGTAACACCCAGAGTCTTTGTTCTTTGTTCACACATATTCGTAAGAATATAAAAATATCAAAAATCAAACGGGCAAACAAGACCCAAAATTCCATCTCAGGCAAATGTACAGGCCTGAGTAACGCATTATCCTCACTAACAGGGCCAAGGCTGGGGGTGGGGCTGGGGCCGGACTGGGTGGCGCTCCCTCCTCGCCCCCATCGGGGCTGGGCTGGGTCCGTCCATGCCCCCGGGACGTTCCTCCACATCCCCCTAAGGAGGTGAGCACCACAGTTTGGGGGCCTCTGATATAGCCTGACCACCTGCATCGCACAGGCCAGAAAAATTCATGCAGTAATTCCTGGAACAAGGCCACCACTTCTGTCTGAGCTACAGTGTGTATTCCAGAAAGAGACGTCCACATTTATTTAAAGACATCAAGTGATGGGGAATCAACCGCCTCCCTCGGTAAGTTGTTCCAAGAGTTAATTAACCACCTTGTTAGACATTTGCACCTTTTTTTCTAGTCTCAATTTGTCCCGTGTCAGCTTTCAGCCATTGGCTCTTGTTCTGCATTTGTCAGCTCGATTACAGAACCCTCTACTCTCAAATCTTCTCCCTGTGGACGTACTTATAAATCACGATCAAGGCACCTCTTAATCTTTTCTTGCATAAGCTAACGAGCGCTTCTTTAGTCTCTCGCTGTAAGGTGGGTTTCCCGGACCTCGAAGCGGGCTTGCGGCTGTGTTCTGAACCTTTTTCCATCTGTCCACGTCCTTTCTGAAGCCTGGACACCAGGACTGGATGCATCATTGCAGCAACGGTCTTGTAATTCTGCACCACAAAGATGAGCTGAGTAGTAAGGCATGGGGCTGAGGGAAGAGGAAAGCAGGAGAGGCGCAGTGCTGCAGAGTAGATGTGAGAGGAGGAGCAGAGGATGGGAGGAAACGGGAAAGCAGGGGAATTCCTGTATTGCTGAGCGGCGGATCAGAACCCAGGCAAGACGGGAAAGTAGAGGAGCTTCTGCACTGGCGGGAGGAGAAGGCAGAGCATGGGCAAGGATGGATGGGGAAGCAAGTGCCAGAATTGCAGAGAAGGTCCAATAGAAACAGACCCAAACCACTCATGAGTCTTTTTCCTTGTCTGTTTTTCTCTCTCCCCTGATGCCTGTGGACCAGTGGGGATCTGTCACTGGAGGAGAGATGCAGGGAGTGGGCTCTTTCCTAGGGAATGAGCCCTACAAGGTCTAATCTCTGCTGGCCACATTTCCAAAACTGCTCCACACCCAGCAGCTCGATTGAGAACAAAGGGAGTTGCTGAGTGCTCTTGGGAATCTCTCCTTTGCTTCCGGCCTGGAGCAAGGTGACTTGTGCGGAAAGCTCCATATCAGTCCATGAATGGTTGAGCTCAACATTTGGCCACCTGTGCCTTTAAGTGTGCAAATCAACACAAAACCGAGTAATCGCTTGGTCCCAGCCCCCATACGTCAGCCTTGACCCAGGCTCTGGGCTTGGGCTGAGGAGCTCCGCTCCTGCCCCAGCACTCCCTTGTTGGAGCAGGCAAACCCGCTTAACTTGCCCGCTGGCTCCTGAATGGTTATGGTCTCTTCTCGCCTCTTCCAGGTCCCCGGAGAGCTATGCCTGGTTGGTATCCCAGCCTGAGGGTTTTTTCCTAGGCAGGGGGTGTGAGGGCACCAGTGCCTCCAGAAGTGGGGAGAGAAGGGCCCGATAGACCCAGTCACGTGGTCCTACCAGGGCCAGCTCTAGCTTTTTTGCCGCCCCAGGCAAAAAAGCCTCCGGCCGCCCCCCCCCCCCCCCGCGGGGGGGGGGGGAGGGCGACCGGAGCCCTGGGAGGAGAGCGGCGAACCCCGGCGGGGGCTCCGCTCTCCCCCCAGCGGCCGGGGGGAGGGCGCCGGGGGGGAGGGCGACCGGAGCCCTGGGAGGAGGGCGGCGAGCCCCGGCGGGGGCTCCGCTCTCCCCCCAGGCGGCCGGGGGGAGGGCGGCCAGCCCCGGCGAGGGCTCCGCTCTCCCCCCGGCGGGAGGGCGCCGGGGGGGAGGGCGACCGGAGCCCTGGGAGGAGGGCGGCGAGCCCCGGCGGGGGCTCCGCTCTCCCCCCAGCGGCAGGGGGGAGGGCGCCGGGGGGGAGGGCGACCGGAGCCCTGGGAGGAGGGCGGCGAGTCCCGGCGGGGGCTCCGCTCTTCCCCCAGCGGCCGGGGGGAGGGCGGCAAGCCCCGGCCGGGGCTCGGCTCTCCCCCCGGCGGCCAGAGCGCCGGGGGCAGGGCGGCGAGAGGGCGGCGAGCCCCGGCTGGGGCTCGGCTCTCCCCCCGGCGGCCAGAGCGCAGGGGGCAGGGCGGCGAGCCCCGGCCGGGGCTCGGCTCTCCCCCCGGCGGCCAGAGCGCAGGGGGCAGGGCGGCGAGCCCCGGCCGGGGCTCCGCTCTCCCCCCGGCGGCCAGAGCGCCGGGGGCAGGGCGGCGAGAGGGCGGCGAGCCCCGGCTGGGGCTCAGCTCTCCCCCCGGCGGCCAGAGTGCAGGGGGCAGGGCGGCGAGCCCCGGCCGGGGCTCCGCTCTCCCCCCGGCGGCCAGAGCGCCGGGGGCAGGGCGGCGAGAGGGCGGCGAGCCCCGGCTGGGGCTCGGCTCTCCCCCCGGCGGCCAGAGCGCAGGGGGCAGGGCGGCGAGCCCCGGCCGGGGCTCCGCTCTCCCCCCGGCGGCCAGAGCGCCGGGGGCAGGGCGGCGAGAGGGCGGCGAGCCCCGGCTGGGGCTCGGCTCTCCCCCCGGCGGCCAGAGCGCAGGGGGCAGGGCGGCGAGCCCCGGCCGGGGCTCCGCTCTCCCCCCGGCGGCCAGAGCGCCGGGGGCAGGGCGGCGAGAGGGCGGCGAGCCCCGGCTGGGGCTCAGCTCTCCCCCCGGCGGCCAGAGCGCAGGGGGCAGGGCGGCGAGAGGGCGGCGAGCCCCGGCTGGGGCTCGGCTCTCCCCCCGGCGGCCAGAGCGCAGGGGGCAGGGCGGCGAGCCCCGGCCGGGGCTCCGCTCTCCCCCCGGCGGCCAGAGCGCCGGGGGCAGGGCGGCGAGAGGGCGGCGAGCCCCAGCTGGGGCTCGGCTCTCCCCCCGGCGGCCAGAGCGCAGGGGGCAGGGCGGCGAGCCCCGGCCGGGGCTCCGCTCTCCCCCCGGCGGCCAGAGCGCCGGGGGCAGGGCGGCGAGAGGGCGGCGAGCCCCAGCTGGGGCTCGGCTCTCCCCCCGGCGGCCAGAGCGCAGGGGGCAGGGCGGCGAGCCCCGGCCGGGGCTCCGCTCTCCCCCCGGCGGCCAGAGCGCCGGGGGCAGGGCGGCGAGAGGGCGGCGAGCCCCGGCTGGGGCTCAGCTCTCCCCCCGGCGGCCAGAGCGCAGGGGGCAGGGCGGCGAGAGGGCGGCGAGCCCCGGCTGGGGCTCGGCTCTCCCCCCGGCGGCCAGAGCGCAGGGGGCAGGGCGGCGAGCCCCGGCCGGGGCTCCGCTCTCCCCCCGGCGGCCAGAGCGCCGGGGGCAGGGCGGCGAGAGGGCGGCGAGCCCCGGCTGGGGCTCGGCTCTCCCCCCGGCGGCCAGAGCGCAGGGGGCAGGGCGGCGAGCCCCGGCCGGGGCTCCGCTCTCCCCCCGGCGGCCAGAGCGCCGGGGGCAGGGCGGCGAGAGGGCGGCGAGCCCCGGCTGGGGCTCAGCTCTCCCCCCGGCGGCCAGAGCGCAGGGGGCAGGGCGGCGAGAGGGCGGCGAGCCCCGGCTGGGGCTCGGCTCTCCCCCCGGCGGCCAGAGCGCAGGGGGCAGGGCGGCGAGCCCCGGCCGGGGCTCCGCTCTCCCCCCGGCGGCCAGAGCGCAGGGGGCAGGGCGGCGAGCCCCGGCCGGGGCTCCGCTCTCCCCCCGGCGGCCAGAGCGCCGGGGGCAGGGCGGCGAGAGGGCGGCGAGCCCCGGCTGGGGCTCGGCTCTCCCCCCGGCGGCCAGAGCGCAGGGGGCAGGGCGGCGAGCCCCGGCCGGGGCTCCGCTCTCCCCCCGGCGGCCAGAGCGCCGGGGGCAGGGCGGCGAGAGGGCGGCGAGCCCCGGCTGGGGCTCAGCTCTCCCCCCGGCGGCCAGAGCGCAGGGGGCAGGGCGGCGAGAGGGCGGCGAGCCCCGGCTGGGGCTCGGCTCTCCCCCCGGCGGCCAGAGCGCAGGGGGCAGGGCGGCGAGCCCCGGCCGGGGCTCCGCTCTCCCCCCGGCGGCCAGAGCGCCGGGGGCAGGGCGGCGAGAGGGCGGCGAGCCCCGGCTGGGGCTCGGCTCTCCCCCCGGCGGCCAGAGCGCAGGGGGCAGGGCGGCGAGCCCCGGCCGGGGCTCCGCTCTCCCCCCGGCGGCCAGAGCGCCGGGGGCAGGGCGGCGAGAGGGCGGCGAGCCCCGGCTGGGGCTCGGCTCTCCCCCCGGCGGCCAGAGCGCAGGGGGCAGGGCGGCGAGCCCCGGCCGGGGCTCCGCTCTCCCCCCGGCGGCCAGAGCGCCGGGGGCAGGGCGGCGAGAGGGCGGCGAGCCCCGGCTGGGGCTCGGCTCTCCCCCCGGCGGCCAGAGCGGAGGGGGCAGGGCGGCGAGCCCCGGCCGGGGCTCGGCTCTCCCCCCGGCGGCCAGAGCGGAGGGCGCCGCTCTCCCCCCGGCAGCCGGGGGGAGGGCGCGGGGGGGAGGGCGGCCAGAGCGCCGGGGGGAGGGCGGCGAGCCCGGCTGTGGCCCCGCTCTCCCCGGCGGCCCGAGCGCCGCGCCGCCCCCCTCCAGGTGCCGCCCCAAGCACCAGCTTGGTTGCCTGGTGCCTGGAGCCAGCCCTGGGTCCTACTAGGAGTCATGGGCACATATCAATGGGAGAGCCTAGTCCTTGATGCGTGGTGCTTCCCCAGAAGGCAACGGGAGAGGCTCAGTGGCAGTGAGGCAGTTCCCTGCATGTGGCCTTGGCTCCAGGAAGTCAAAGACGTACCTCGGTTACGCTCAGTTTTCACTCCCAAGCCCAAGTCCCCAACCTGGCTTTGATCCCCACAATGCACTTTGGTGTTCCTCTCGCCTCCCTCCAGAAAAAAGTGCGATTTACCCTCAGCCCCAAATCAGTGCAATGTAGCAAAGCACCCGTGTGTGCACAGACCCCAGATGGATGGGCGGGAGCCAGCAGTAGGACTGAATGAACCACGGAGCTTGACACAGCCCGTCCTGCTGATGGGGCTGGGGTCTGGAGTCTGACAAGATGCTTCCTGTCTGCTTGATGAAGAAAAGAGTTGGATAAAAAGATGCATCCTCTCCCCGGAGGGGACGATGTGGTTTGGCAGAGTGCATGCCAGGAACAGAGGAAATGAATGCAGGAAGCACGGTACAATTTGTGCAGGAGGGAATGGAATTCACTGTCCCTCTGTCACTGAAAATATTGGATGGATCCTGCTTTTCTTGCACATCAGGTGTCTTCCCTGGCAGATTTCAGTGCACAGAGAATATGGGATCAGGCCCCCGGGTCTCAGGCACAAGAGTTGACAAAGGTGTGGTGAAGGTGATTAATCCCAGGGGAAAACCCTTTGCTATGTTCTAGCTACTCTTGCTCAGGGCATTCCAGAACAAACCAACATTTCACATGCTATCAGCGTCCCAAGCGCGAAACCCTACGGAAACCACTAGCTAAGATTACAGGATTCATCACCTAACGTTCTCTCTTCGGGTAGATCTGCACTGGAGCTGGAGGTAGAATTTCCAGCTCGGGCAGACATCCCTGCGCCAGCTGTAATGAACCTAGTACGCTAAAAGCAGAGGTTTAACCATGGCGGCACAGGTGATGCTAGCTGCCTTGAGTGTGATCACATCTGAAATCCTAGGTCCGTGCTTGGGCAGCTGGCCTGTCCCACCAGCCATGCTCACGCTGCTGTGTTTAGTGCACTGGCTTGGTCAAGGGTAGCGTAGGTTTGTCTATGTGAGTTGGAAATCCACTCCTGGATAGAGTGCCAGCAAAAGTTCTCTGCGCCAACATCTGCTCCATGTTAGCTCTCAGCACATGCCATAGAATCATAGAAGATTAGGGTTGGACGAGACCTCAGGAGGTTCTAGTCCAACCCCCTGCTCAAAGCAGGACCAACCCCAACTAAATCATCCCAGCCAGGACTTTGTCAAGCCTGACCTTAAAAACCGCTACGGAAGGAGATTCCACCACCTCCCTAGGGACCCCATTCCCGTTTCACCCATGGGGCACAGTGCTTTGCAAAGGATGGATTTTCAAAGATTCTGTGCGCTTCAGTGTTTGGGTGCTCAGGTGAGAAACCAGCTTGAGAAACCCAAAATAAGTGACTCCTCTCCAAAAGGTTGGCCCTACTATTCAGGCAAACGTTATACAAATTCTGCTTTTATACAACCATTCGCAAACGGCCAAGGTAAGAACTCACGACTCCATGAATATCATACACCCTGCTCAGCAGAGCAAGTCCGTGTACCCAGACGTAGACAAATATCACGAGATACTAAACTAATATAGGCTCCTATCTTAATTCTAATGTTTATGCCAGATCACAAAACTATGCCCCTTACATTAAAACAGCAGCTGCTAGGGTCACAACAAACTGCCATGCTTAGTATAAAGAGCAAAAATATATATAATCAGTTATACACGCCAAACGCCTCTTCAGTTCTCCAGCTGAAAAATAGAGAACTAGACCCACTTCTCCCAAAATGAATGTTTTAAAGGGGTGGCCAAGCCATGGCTCGTGAGCTGCTTGGGGCTCTTTTACATTACGAGTCCCGGCAGGCGTCCCCCACTGGGCTGAAGCCCCGAGTCCCAGCAGGCGCTCCCGGCTCTGGAACTTCTAAAGATTATCATATGCGGCTCGGAGGGTCAGTAAGTTTGGCCACCCCGGCATACACAAAAGGAAGAGCACTACAAGGGCAGAGTTAAGGTGATTTGACTGCTGTCAGTTTGACTTTGTCTGTTTGTTAGAGTGTGTGAGTGAACTGAGTGCAAAGGTTGTGTTCAGCGCTGTGTGTGTCACTGGCGTTTTTGATGGCCTGAGTTTTTAATATGGGGGGTGTTTTAAGTGATGTGATTTTGATTTGCAATTAGTAACTGCATTAATGAAAGGGTTTTATTGGAGGGAAGGGGACTTTCCTAGGGGATTATTTATAAGGAGACATAATGAGCCTTGAAAGTTAAACCGGGCTTCACGCTGGGGAGTTTGTGGGGGATGAGCGCAGAGGACGGAATCGTAAAGATAGGCCCATCCAGGAGGATGCAAAGATCTAGTAGCAGAAGGTCCTTTGGACTTGCCCTTTCTCATGGCTCCCACGTGCTGTAAAGGGGCCTCCACTGAGCTGCACCCCATGCCCTGGAGGGGCTGGACTAGCCTTTTGTGCTTCCATGGGCCTCCCTTCCGTGCACAGCGAAAACGTAAGGAGGAGCCTTGATCCTAGTCTGCTGAAGCGAGCAGATTTCCCACTGACTTCCATAGGAGAAGGACTGGGCCCAGTTTTCTACAGTGCATCCTCCCCCCCCTGTGAGTGTCATGACTCTGGCTGGGGCTGGAACCAGTCCCTGATGCCCTGAGAAGCTCCAGCCCCCTCGTGAATTTGTGCACTCCGATTGGCTGCCTGCCCCCACTTGCCACCTCGTGGGGCAGAACAACCAGTCAGACCTGCTGCAAGCAGAGCTCTCTCCCTCCCCGCCCCCAGCAACCCCACGCCTCTCTCACAGGAGGGGCGGGAGCCGAAAGAGCCACGTAGCTCAGGGCAGCCTGGTCTCTTTCCCCCTCCCCTCCTTTGAGCAACAGGGACAGGACGGTACCTCGGCTGCTCCCTCTCGCCCCTGCAATGGGGGGAGGGGTATGAAGAACCCCTGGGGCTGCCCCCCTTCCTACAGGCGGAGTGGTGACCCTGTTGCAGCCTCCCGGGCTGGGAGAAGGGGTGAAGAACCCAAGGAGGAGCAGAGCTGCAGAGGGGCTGTGCTGGAGGAGGGCGAGCTGGGGTGGGGGCACAGGGTTAATTGCTGGGCAGGGGCTGGACGGATGTGGGGGTGAGGGCTCCTGAAGGAGGGGCCTGTGCGAGGAAGTGCTGTGTGTGTGCTCGTAAAGCGCACAGCATGATATGCCGGCCATGGGCTGGGGAGGCTGCTCTCTGAGTTACCAAAGCAGAGGGGAGCCCGAGGACGTGGCAGGAGGAAGCAGCCTAAAGGCCCAGAAAGCAGTTGGCAAATAAACAGGGCGCCGCATTTATTATTTTTTAAAAATCTCATGGTTTTGAAACTACTCTCAGGATCTTTGGGGGCCTCGTGATTTTTGAATGCCTGGAGTTGGTGATACTTCTCCCTCAGGGCCGGCGCCCATCTCCTCCTTGGACACTTGCATGGCACAAGCTGAGCCCCTAGCATTCTGTGCAGTTCGGCTGAATTCATGTTTCAGGGCAGCTGTTATTTTAAGTCTCCGGACCTGGATGCAAATGCAATCACAGCCCTAGTGCTGCACAGTCAGCTCTGATCGAGACATGCAATAGCTCTTTGCCCTGCGGATGGAGGACTGGAACTCAGGGGACCTATTCCTAGCTCTGCCACTAGTCTACTAGATGACCTTGGGCATGTCACTTCCTCGCCCCAGGCCTCAGTTTCCCCATCTGCCAAATGGGGATAATGCTACTGACCTCCTTTGTAAAGCACTTTGTGATCTACAGATGAAAAGCACTAGGTAAGAGCTGGGGACGATTATTGGCCGAATGCTCAGAACTGTAACATTAAACTGGCTATGTACCCGGAGGCACAAGTGTGAGTTAAAATAATCTGCGCAAACACAAGGCTGCACTTTTAAACTTCCATAATTAATACCAACAAAGTCCCCTGGGCTGCAGCTGTCAAGGGAGGAACATTGGGCTCATTCAGGAAGCAATTAGATGCTGTCCTGAGGGAAGCAGTGTATGAAAACAGATAAGCGTTGACGGGACAAATGGCCTTTTCGAAGTCTCGATATCCATCTATTTCTTTAATGTGTGAGTAAACACCGCGGTTATGGGGATTAGCATGTGTCTGCGCTGCTGCCTGGAACATTAACATGCCAATAAATGCTGTTTATGGGAGGAACGCTCATGTAGCTCATTAGCCAATTGAGCCTGGAGGGCACTGGGTTGGAGGAAACCGCTCACACAGCGCGACACTGACAAATGGGCAAAGGAAGCGCTGAGACCCATGGGGGTTGGACGCGGGACTGATCCTGAGCCCAGATCTGCAGCTCTGCTACCTGGGGAGCAGGATGCACACACCATGCTCAGGTGTGTCCCACCACGCATACTGCATGCTTCCACATAGACCCACATGCCCTACAGTCACATGGATGTATGTGTCATCTCTCCCCCCCACCCATGCACATACGTACAGCTAGTGGTTCCACAAGAGATGCTGGAGACCCACCTGCACACCTGAGGTCACGGTTTTGTCTTTGGGGGGCTGGGGAGTGTGTGACTCAAGTGCACACCCAGTAAGTAGATCCTGGCACTGAGGTCTGACTGCAAGCACATGTCGGGGGGAGGGGGGAGCTGAGATCACATGACCAGTCGTTGACAACAGCAAAGGAGCCCCTGCAGTGCAGAGATGGTCCACTGCCCACTTGGGATTCCCCGCGTGGCCCCAGGTTTCCTGTGGGACCGTTGCAAGTCACTTAGCCAGTCAGTGCCTCAGTTCCCCTCTGTAAAATGGGGATAATAGCACTTTCACGATAGCCCTGTGAGGCAGGGGAGAGAGACCGGAGAATGGGGGCGTGCTCAGAGAGCGGGGGAATGCGGGCTAGAGAAGTACCGTAGAGTGAAGGCCTGTGTTTTAATGAGATGTGTGCTTCCAAACTTCTTAGGGGGCTTTGATCATTGCAGCCTGGAGTTTGAACAGATGGCAAATGGTCTATAGGAGATAAAGGGTCCATAGGCTGCAATAGCATATTCATAGATAGGATTGACAGAGTATAGACGCTGGACTGGGCCTGAAAATCCACCCAAATCCAGGGGCAGTTAAGGTCATTTGAGTGCTAGTCAGTGAGACTGTCTTTCTTAATTCATAGACTCATAGGACTGCAAGGGACCTCGAGAGGTCATCTAGTCCAGTCCCCTGCGCTCAAGGCAGGAATTGTCTGCACGTACGTCAGAACCCGGTGTGTAACTTTAGCTTCTGATTTCCATATTGTTTAAAGCTTGAGCTGTTTAAGGAAGGGTCTTGAAATGCACTTAGCAACCTAGACTGTACATTATTGAGGTGTTTTCCCTGAAACAAGAAAAAGAAAGAAAGAAAGGCAGAGGGTGTTTTTGTCTCTGCAACTCAGAAGAAAATGACAGCTGCTTCTGCCCTTGGGAAGAATTTGTAGTGTTTTAAAGGTGTAGAAGAGAGAAAGCTTTAGCGTTGTTTTCTTGTTCTGCTTTGTTAAGAGTGTAAATATAAAGGCATTCTAGTTAGGTCTTTAGGTTGGTAAGCGAATAAGTTTGGGGGTCAGCTATTAGCCCCGCGAAATAGCGATGTACGTGCTGTAGCACAATCAGAAGTTATGGGCTTGATGCAGGAATCACTTGATGAGCACTAGATGATCCCACAATGACCCCATCTGGCCCTAGACTTTATGAAAACAAAAGAAGCAATATCTGCCCAGCTACCCATGCTTATGCCTCACAAAATATTAATGAGCTCTCCAAAGAAAATGTAAAAGGCACATTTCAAGCTCTGCGTATCAGTTTTCAAGCCATGAAGAACTGAGATACGTTTATGAAGTCTGAAGTTAATACTTCCAGACACTTAAATGAGAAGTTCTCTGAAAACCCAACTTAATAAAAGTGACCTGTCAAGAGGAAGCGGTGGTTTGATGGTCATGAGGCAGAAGTCCTTTGATGATACCACAGCAGCAGCAGTGAGGGCAGCAGAGAAGGATATTAAAAAGACGAGACTCGCTGAATTTAAATGGGTGAGATCTGATGTAGATCAACCAAGACTAGAAAAAGATTTATCAGAGAAAAGTGTTTCAAGAGCTAAAACTGGCCTGGGGAGAATTCAGAAGTTGTTATGGACAGGTCTTTTTTTTTTTTTTTTAAAGCCCCTCATACATCTGTGTGTCCTATACAATCATTATTAATAGTTTTTACTATTAATAAATAGCTGCTGACTCAGGAAAGAAACTGGAGTTTAAAGAGATGAAACAATGCGTAGAGATGAACAAAAATTTCCCGAGTTTTTCTCTTGGGGAAATGCCGCTATGACCTCATCGGAATGGAATGGCTCCATCTCCCTGCAACCCCAGCTCTGCCAGGCAAAACCCCAAAAGTGGGCAGGGCCGGCCCTAGAAGGCAGCTGTTTCAGGCTGAGTCTGGACTTGTCCTGGGCAGGGCCTCCAGGCAGGGCTCTTAAGGACATAAGCTAAAGCTGCCTCCCCTGGCAGAAACCCGTGGGAAAAGTCAGTTTCAGGCCAGCACTGCCATCCCCCAGAGGAATTCCCCATCTGACCAAGCAGGCCCAGGAGACAGGGCAAGTTGCATCTTCTTGCTCCTTGTATCTGGCCTCCAATTTCCTACTTATACCCTCCAAATTTGCCCCATCAGGTAAGTAATGTCCGCTAACCCCATGCTGCTGTGTTACACGGTCTAGAATATGACAATCCCATTCACTTCTCTAGGAGTTTCTCCAAACAAACACATTTTGGCCCTCGCCGGGTGCTGCTCCCACAGGCCGATAACCTCAGTGCCAGGAGCTCCAAGGAGCAGCACAAGGAGACCAGGCTGTTTCTATGACATTCCCAGCCTGGTTTGGCAGAGAGATCCAGATAAGCCTCTGATAAGCATCTCAACTTTCAGGAGCTCATCCAGACTGAACTGCCAAGCCTTTTCCATTGCCATGGACAAATAGACGATCTATCATTGGCAAAGAGCGGGCGAGAACTGAGCCTGAATCTCACGTACTGGTACCAGGTTAGACCCACCACCAGATTTGCTGCAGAAAAGCATTTTGCCTCTGTCTTCTTCTCTGTTGTGTATTGGCCCCTGCTGTTCTAAGACGGAGAGGAGAGGACTGCAGGGAGCCAGTGAACTAAACGCCTCCTGTGCGTACCTGAGATTTTCGCTAGAAGGAGCTTGAAACACAGGCGGCTGGCTCTCAGGATGCGCTCTGGCTTTGGGCACAAGCATGTGTGTCTGCCAGCGTCACAGATAAAAAGGAGCAGGATCACTGACAACTGTATTTGTATTCCTAAGTACGTACGTGTCCTGGGGATCTGTGATGGGGGCTGGTGCCAGGCTGACCCCCCGGCTGTCCTGGGGATGGTTTGACTGCACCGTTCAAAGTCTTCTGGTTGCATAGTGATCCAGTGGAGGAATTTGGACCACAGGAAATTGTCCAGTGAATCTGCATCAGTGCTTTCAACAGATCCGCGTTTAATATTTCCATTGGGGAAATCTCACCGGAGCAAAATGCTGGACCAGCTCCGAGTATGATTGGCAGCTCTCGGGTTCTGCCTGTCTCAACCCAGCATTCTTGGGAGCCCATCAGGAGTCAGCATGTGCAGGTGGGGAATTGGAGCCATCACTGCACCTTGGAGGGGAAGAGGGAAGGAGGCGCACAGCTATTGGACACAAGGGGCTGTTTTCCAGCTGGGAAATCAAATTTCAGGTTAATGCTTCAGGCTGTTTCAGAGCAGCAGCTGCAGCAGAGGCTGCATGAAAATCCAGGGCACCTTTGCTGAACCTGCACCGTCCGACATCACTTCGGGCAAGGACAAGGCTCCGCCCTCCCTGGGATGCTGCGTGCTGGAATGGCAGCCTTGTTGTGTTTCTATAACTCCCCTTTGGGGCAAGGAGAGGTTGTTAGCCTATTGCTCAATCCCCAACCTGCAGGACCAGTTGCACTGCTTATCACCTGGTCCCTGCCCTTTGCCCTGTCCGGCTTGGGTGACCCTACCAGGAGTGAAAAACTCCTGTTGGCACAACTCTGAGGATCACTGGAACACACAAACCTTCCCAGATGCAGTCCCCAGGGAAGGCAGAGCGTCTCTTGCATGTGGCCTATTATATACACACACTTCTGCTTCCCTGGCTTTATAACTCAGCAGTAGAAATTCACTCTGGCTGGCAGCTAGCAGCCAAAGTCCTCAGTGCTCCTCTCGTACTCGTTTTAAATTGGTGTAACTCCACAAACGTCAGGGGAGGATTCCCGATTGGCTTTGGGATGGGAGGAAAATCTCTCCGACTTGGCAGTGAACATTGAAATTGGACTTCAGGAGTCAGGACGCTTAGATCTTTGCCGTAACGAATGTAGTGCTTGTGGCCTGTGGCAGCCTGGAGACAGAGGGCGGGATTCTCTGTCACCTTCCCCAGTGCAAAACGAGAGTGAAACGCTCCCTGATGGGAATGGTGGGGTTTCACACCCGCCTCGTACTGGTGTAAATGACGGCACAAGGCGCATGGCCCTCTGTGACTTGTTCTCCCCTGTGTTGCACTGAAGTGAGTGTGAGTGACCCCAGGTGTGAGTGGATGGAGAATTCTGAGTTGGTGTTTTACGGTCGCTTTGCACAGACGTGAATGACCATACAAGGTGCAAGGCAGGAGAGAACCTGGCCCTGAATCATCAACGTATCTCCTCGGGGGGGACAGTCCAGGCACCAGCAGGGCAAGCAGCTCTGTCAAGGCAATACATCAAGGAGAGCTCATTCCCGCCAATGGTTGTGCTGGGTTCTATGACGTAGTCACTGGTCTGCAGGAACTCCACCAACTCATTCGAGCCTGGGCATTGCATGGCCATCAGATAGCAATAGCTTCTTGTCCCCCATGCCCCAGGTGTGGCCAGTGACCCGTCACTCAGGTATGAGGTGAAGCACTGGCTCCATGATTCAGTTCCAAGCCTGTGTGTCAGCCACTCCCCACTCTTCTTTTAATGATAAATGAGACCAGAGACAATCATGTTTGGAGCGGGTGGACTTGGGGCACATGCACAGATCTACCCATCTGAAATGAGCCATCACGTCTCCTCAGGACTGTACTCGAAACAAAGCTGCTCCCTGGAACAGAACCACTCCCGTGAAATGTCCAGAACCTGCGCTTCCCAGACTTCTCAGCAAGCCAACCACTCTACTGCGGGGAAATCACCGATTTCAGAGTCTCTCCAGCCCAGCAGGCTGCTGGTGGGATTCAGAGGATGAGCTGTGGTAATTAGCCCTGTTGGCTGTCACGCAAGGACACCTTTGGATGCCACCGGCAGCCTGTAGGGGGTGCTCTTCTCTTAGGTTCCGTTTATGCATCTTTTCATGACACTTGTGCTGAAAGGAAGAAAGCAACCAGGAGAATTCAGCTGGATTCTTTATTCATGCTACCTCACAAAAGGCAAACACCTTTATTGAGACCTTGTCTCTAGGGTGACCAGATGTCCCGATTTTATAGGGACAGTCCCGATTTTTGGGTCTTTATCTTATATAGGCTCCTATTACCCCCCCACCCCCGTCCCGATTTTTCACACTTGCTGTCTGGTAACCCTACTTGTCTTTTTCTTCTTCTTCTTCTGCATCATACGCATATATAGCCCCCAGGGCCACTTTGGCAGCCACAGAGAGCCACAGTGCAGAGGTGCCCAACCCACTCCCGCATTCCCCCAGTTGATGGTGCAGCATGAAGACACAATGCAGGCCCCATGCCCCTCCTGGAATGCCCATTATGCAAAGGAAAACCCCAGGTAGCTGTTTTGCAGCTGAAGTTTAGGGACCAGAATCTAGCCCAGTAGATGTCCTCTCTTTAAAAAAGGAATGAGTGGCAAAAAACTCCTCCGGGAGCTGATTATCTCTCCGGGCATGATCTGCAAGGAAGTTGGCAGCACTCAGCCATTTAACTACCTGACTTGTGAGCTCTTTTAATGGCCCAGTTTTCTTTGCTTCTCGGCATTTCTTTTCCTTCTCTTTTATGTTTCCGGCAGCTACAGGGAGCAAGGAGCTGAGGTAGCGTCTCCGGTAATCCGCTTGAAAACGGTGACTGTGGGAGCTGATCAGAGCCCAGGGAGAACCTGAGGGCTGGGAATTGTGTAACTGGGACAAAACTCTGTGGTTATGCATCAGTTACTACCCAGCATCTCTGTGCTCTGACTGGCTGGATCAGTACCATTCAAACCTGGCCCCATGTTCTCTTTGCATTGAAAAAATTCTTCCTAATCAAGATGAGACTCTCGCATGTGCATATAAATAGGAGAACTCGTGTAACCCACTAGTGAGTGTGTGTTGCAGGTAGATGAACAATGGATTTTTTTGGTTCTCTCGTGAGTCCAAAACTTTGGAAAAAGAATAGGTTAGGGAAACACAATTTTCCAGACTTTTTGGCAAATTGAAAAGTCAAAAAAATTCTCTTGGGTCAAAAGTAAGGGTTTTTTCAACCCGAAACAAAACATTTTGTTTAAATTTTGAGCCACCCTCCCCCCCACCTTTTTAAAGTGATAAAATAAATAGGGTAATTTCAAAACAAAAAGTCATTTTAACTCAAAAATGTCATTTGGATTTTTTTTAACGTTTTTTTTCTGACCAAAACAATCCCCCCGAATCAGCCCAAACTGGTGAAATGTTTTGGTTCCCCCAAATCTGCGTTTTATTCTGCAATAGCATTTCAGTAAAAAAAAATGTGCTCAGCTCTGGCTACAGGTTTGATGCTGAGCCCGATGCATAGAGGATATGGGCAGGGCAGGTGCAAGGAAGTTTCGCACCCTAGGCGAAACTTCCACCTTGCGCCCCCCCCAGCCCTGAGGCAGGTCCCCGTCCCCCCCTCCGCCCTGAGGCACCCCTCCCGCGGCAGCTCCCCTCCCCTGCCCTGAGGCGCCCCCCCTCCCGTGGCAGTTCCCCCACCCCAGGGAGTCGTGCGGCAGCTCCCCACCCCAGCTCACCTCTGCTCTGCCTCCTCCCCGAGCACACCGCCCCCACTCTAATTCTCCTCCCCTCCCAGGCTTGCGGCACCAAACAGCTGATTGGCGCTGCAAGCCTGGGAGGCGGGAGAAGTGGAGCGGCGACCGCGTGCTCGGGGAGGAACGCTGTAAAAAAAAAAATTGGGGGCACCGCTTTTTGGCGCCCCCAAATCTTGGTGTCCTAGGCAACCGCCTAGTTCGCCTTAATGGTAGCACCGGCCCTGGATATGGGTCCGTTACAGCAGCAACCTGGGGAGTCTCGCCTGTCAAACTGCAGCAGCTCAGATGGTTCGCTCTAGGTCCCTCCATTCACTCCCGGTGCGTTAGCCAAAATAGCGGGCGTCACGTACAACTTGTCATACTTAATCTAGTCTGCTGCCGTGGGAGTCCATGTTCCTTATGTGCTTCTCAGTAGTGATTGTGGCAGTTTTCCCAAGAGCGGGACATTGTGTCTGTGACCGCCAAGGACCCGTGGCTGCAGGGCCGGTGGTGTGGATGCTTCAAAGAGCCCAGCATGGTGTCCTTGGATGGACCATCCTCTCACAGGCTTTCCTGAGCACTGTGCAGGCAGGAAAAGCTGGTAAAGATGATTTAGTGGTTTGGGCACTAGCCAGAAACCAGGGTTCAAGTCCCTGATCTACGACAGTCTCCCCAGGATTGCTGGCTAAACACATTAAAGACTGCGAGGCACTCAGCTATTACCATGATAGAGGCCAGATTAGGGACAGAGATAATTGTGAAGGTGCTTTTAGCAGAAACCTTTCCGTCTCTTGCAGGAAGGGGCAAGGTTGTCAGGTTTATTCTGGCATTTTATCTCTGCAAGACTTTGTCAGCAGACTGAAATCAATGTGGGAAATTTCCAGCCAAACTTTTCTCTGGTGGAAAATTGGGTTTTCAACTAAAGTGTGTGTATGGGGGGGATGGGGGAGGTGAGTGACTGCATTCCTTCTATTTTTCATTTGAATTTTCAGCCCCAAACTGTTCTGTTTTGGGCTTTCCAGGTTTTCCAAGAAAAGTCCATTTTTTCCATTAAAATATTAAATGAAACAAAAATATTTTTCCTCCGCACCTAAATTTTCCATGGGACCCTCCCTGCCATTTTCCAGCCAGCTTTAAACAAAAGGCTTTGACAGCCGAGAATGGTTGTCCTACAAAAACAACAAGGAGTCTGGTGGCACCTTAAAGACTAACAGATTTATTTGGGCATAAGCTTTCGTGGGTAAAAACCTCACTTCTTCAGATGCATAGAGTGAAAGTTACAGATGCAGGCATTATATACTGACACATGGAGAGAAGGGAGTTACTTCGCAAGTGGAGAACCAGTGTTGACAGGGCCAATTCAATCAGGGTGGATGTAGTCCACTCCCAATAATAGATGAGGAGGTGTCAATTCCAGGAGAGGAAAAACTGCTTCTGTAATGAGCCAGCCACTCCCAGTGGTTGTCCTGTCACTGGTTTAATGGTTGTCCTGTCACTGATTTGGTTTCCCAGCCTGCAGTCTGGCCAGCACTGCCATGCCCTGGGTCTTCCAGGTATCATGAAACTCCATCTGGAATCTGTGGTGTATAGAAAACTGTTAAAATCACAAGCTATCCCTTCAAATCCTAAGGGACTTCCTGATCCTGCTTGCAGGCTAGGGGCTCTGAGGCAGGAGCAGCAGAAGGTCCCTAAAAGTGGGTGCACCGTGGCCCCGCCCCCTTGCCGTCCCTTCCCCCGAAGCCTCGTCCCCCACCGCCCCTTCCACCTGAGCCTCCATCCCAAGCCCTGCCTTCTCACCACCCCATTCCCCCAAGGCCCCGCCCTCTCACCGCCCCTTCCCCAGAGGCTCCCTCCCACGCTGCCTCTTCCCCCCGCAAGACCTTGCCCCGTGCTCACTCCTCTCCGCCCCTTCCCCCTCATCGCTCGCCCTTATGGCTGGTAAAAAATACCCCTCCCCCCGTTCCAGTGCCCCATCTCTGAGGGAAGCATGTGATCTGTCCTCAGCAATCAGTCTGCAAAGAGCCAGCCTAGAGCAAGGTGGTTTTGAGTTGTGCCTCTCTGCCTTACGGAGCAGCCTGCTTTGTCTCTCTTTAGTTTTGGTTCTTGTATGTTAAGGTTTTGGATTTTAAGAAATTATGTCTTGTGACATTGAAATGTTCCTGCAAGAGTGTTTTGTGTTTTTATCTATCTTCTCTTTGTGTGTGCCGTGAAACAGAACAGAATCAAAGTTTCAGCCATTGTTACCTTGGAAATAGGGAACCCTCTGTCTTTAGAAAACATTTAGTGGGATGATTTATTATTCTAATGACACGATCCATTTGTCATGTTCTCTCTGTCTTCCATGCTCATGTGCAGATACTACATTTGCAGGGTTTTTTTAATGCTTTTCTTGGCAAGGCGGGATTTCACTTTGCAGCTTCATCTTCTAGCCCCTCGGAATGTAGCTTTTTGTTCTACCCACATGTATTATGGCTGCAGCTAATTCACGGTGTCTATTTTTAGCAGCTTCCTCATATTCATTTCCTCTGAGTTCTGAGAACATTTTGTCCTTTGCACATTTTACCCCATGGATATTTCAGCCTATATTCAGCAATATTTCATCTCGGCAGCCTTGGACGAGCGGCATTTTTTATTATTAGATGTTTTAGTTTTGAATGAAAAGCCTCCTCTTTACTATTTGTGTATGTGGAACTTGCTGCTCTGACCACACCTGATATTCTTGAAGCCTCTGGAAAGTGTGCAAAGTTCATCTCTTTGCGGAAAGTCCATCTGCTTATTCTGACTTTTGCCAGCAAATTGCCCAGCAGTTTAGCTGTATATTCTCATTTAGTGGGTTAGTCTGCTTGCTAAATTATATACGTTTGAGTGTTTCTAGACGATGGCTTCTAGCCTTTGTGGTAGAGGAGAACCCGAAATTTATTATTTTAAAAAAATCTCATGATATTTAAGCTGATCTCATGATTTCTGATTGCTTGCGGTTGGCGGCACTGAGGTGATGTCACTTAGGGCTCAAACTACCTCCACTACCCGCTTCCCATGGATCCCGTCTCCTAATAGTCCAAACGGCGGCTGTTTCTAGGCAGCAAATCCCACCTCTGCCCATCAGGCGTGGCAAGGGCAGGCAGGTGTTGTGCAAGAGATGCACCGGCCCTGTGTGCTATGAATGCTGCTGCACGGCAGTGGGAGGTGGGCACGAGGGAGGGGACTGAAGATCCGCAACTGCCCGTTGAATTGAAATCACCTCCACAGCTTGAGCGGCAATTCCCTGCCCCCCCCCACCACACTAGGCTTCTGAGGCCATAGGCACGGGACTGGCGTTGCCTCCACTGAAATCTCTCTCCACAGAGAGTGGCGGCTGGCTCAGTGTTTTCCCAGAACACGCATTAGGTAGCAGCTAGGGTGACCAGATGTCCCGATTTTATAGGGACAGTCCCAATTTGTGGGTCTTTTTCTTATATAGGCTCCTATTACCCTCCACCCCCGTCCCGATTTTTCACATTTGCTGTCTGGTCACTCTAGTAGCAGCCCCCTATCACTGTGCAAACTGCAGCAGTGTGAGATCTAGTGAGGGGTGTGAATTCCACTGGTGGGCAGGGCACCTAGGAGTTGCAATGCCTAAACCGCCTTTGTGAAGCTTAAAGATTCGATCCACCCAGCCCCCTTGCTCAGGGCGGTGGGTACATCTACACTACAGCCGCTCTGGCGCTGCAGTGGTGGCATTGTAGCGCTGTGGCGTAGACCCTTCCTACGTCGACAGAAAGGGGTTTTCCATCAATATAGTTAATCCATCTCTCCGAGAGGCTGTAGGTAGGTCGATGGAAGGATTATTCCATCAATCTGGCCGCACCTACATAGGGGGTTGGGTTGACCTAACTACATCACATGAGGCATGAAAATTTTCACAGCCCTGAGCGACATGGCTGGGTTGATCTAATTTTTAGGTGAAGACCTGGCCTATGAAAAATTCTGTGCCCCATGAAACATAGTAAAGTTGACCGTGTAGACATGCCTAGGTCGACGGAAAAAGTCTTCTTCTGTCTATTTAGCTACCGCTTCTCGGATAGGTGGATTAACAACATCATTGGAAAAACCTCTTCTGTTGATGTACGAAGTGTCTACACTGATTGCAGTGGAGCGTCTGCAGCACCATGGAGTGGAGACGTGTGCTGAAGCTAGCCCCAAATGCTTTGCAAACTCATCGACAGCAATTGCAATTCAGAAATATTCCGGCCCCTGCATCTGGCTCAGATTCATGCTCTTTGGCACGTATGCAATTTGATTTGCTGATCCATTAGCTCCTGTGCACTAGGACAAACTACTGGTTAAAAGCAAAGATTAAAAAAAGCCGACAGACATAACACCCAACCTTGTCTTTAGTACGCTGCTCTCAGTTGCACAGTATGAGACCATCTCAGCCTGTTATCATCAAACTGTCCAGAAAGCTGGAGACTGCTGGGTTTAAGTTTAAAAAAAAATAAGAAATTCCTTTCACCCATTGTTCCACCATTGCTTTTCAAATATGGGGGGGGGGGGAAATACGGCTTCACTAGACAGAGCTTGGTTGTGCTGCAGTCTGGCAATTCCTGATCCGTCAGTTTTAAGCCAGAGTGATTGCACTGAAGTCAGAGTTATGCTGGGATACAGCCGGAGGAACGTGGTGGTGAATCAGATTTGAAAAGGCTGGGGCATGAATTAAACTTTGAAAATTCTGCTTTGATGCCTGTTTCCCACCACTCTGGATGCCAGAGAACTAGTCAGCTCACGGACAATGGCCCAGGTGCGAAGTGTGAACCCAGCCGACAGCTGGGGAAAGAGGACTCTTCCCAAACCCAGCGTCAGAGCCTGCCTCTGCCTCACTTCTCCACTCTCCTGCAAGCCAGCCTCCCAACTCACCGCCGGTGTCTCACGGCAACTCCCGCCAAGCTCAATATTTCTGTCCCTTTTCCCCAGGAAAACACAGACGCTGAGCAGTCAGTCCAAACAAAGAAACCACGTCATAGAACCCAGCACAACCTTCCTGTGACAGCGACTTGGCCCAGGTATTTAGGTGCCGAACTTCTGTGGATTCCAATGTGTCTAAACTGCAATAAAACACCCACGCCGGCGAGTCCCAGAGCCCAGGTTTACAGATGTGGGCTGGCACTACATGCAGACATTGCCGCTTGGGATCTGAACCCACTCCCCGCCTCAGGCTTCAGAGCCCAAGCTCCAGCCCCAGCAAGACTGTCTACATAGCTGTTGTTAGTACCATAGAGTGTAGACCAGTGTTTCTCAAACTGGGGCTGCCGCTTGTGTAGGAAAAGCCCCTGGCGGGCCGGGAAGGTTTGTTTACCTGCCCCGTCCGCAGGTCCGGCCGATCATGGCTCCCACTGGCCGTGGTTTGCTGCTCCAGGCCAATGGGAGCTGCTGGAAGCGGCGCGGGCCAAGGGACGTACTGGCCGCTGCTTCCAGCAGCTCCCATTGGCCTGCAGCAGCGAACCACAGCCAGTGGGAGCCGCGATCGGCCAGACCTGCGGATGGGGCAGGTAAGCAAACTGGCCCGGCCCGCCAGGGGCTTTCCCTACACAAGTGGCAGCCCCAGTTTGAGAAACACTGGTGTAGACCCAGGTTCTGGGACATGCTGCTGTATTTCTTTGTTTGTTTACTGTGTCGATGTAACCTAAATCCCTTTGAGGATCTTGGCCCTGGAACTGTGTTCCTAAGAAACCCTCGCTGCTAATAGTTCCAGATCCCTTGGCTAAACCCAAAACTTCAGTCCCTTGCAAATTGTACAAATAGCACACAGGCCAGTTAATGGAAGCAAAAGTTTGGAGTGATCAGCTCTGGAAGAAACTGAGCAAGAAAATTAAAAAAACCCATCATGGACTTAAGGCCAAAAGCTTATCCAGCAAAAACTTGATACGTCCTGGACAGCAGCTGGACCACAGAAACTCGGCATGACTGCAAATGAGAGATGCTGCAATAAAAACGGAGTCTGGAAACACATGCTGTGGAGCTGGCCTCTAGTGAACTTTCCTCTGAAGTGATAATAAGGGTGATCTTAAATGCTGACCTCCGTGGTGATCTGCAGATATTTATTGTAGGGAGTTTTTGTGCCATAGCAAATATTAATAAATGATAAGGAAAGTGTTATTCCCCCAGAGCGGGAGTGTGATTGCCAAAAAAGATTAATCCTCTCAAAATAGAAATCTGCAAAAAGATCTTCTCGCAGCAGAAGGGGGAATTCACTCAGGCCTAACTGACCTTTCCTTTCCAGAAACAAACGACTGTCGCATTGCCATCCAACCCTGCTCTGTTTCCTTGAGACAGAAGGAGACTGCATATAGCAATCGCTGTATTGTGTGGCTATGTCGTCACAATAACTGGGCAGTAACGGGGCCTCGTGCAGGTGGTGTCGTATGGCTTTTATATTCTTGGGTCCTTAGTTCTTCCGTTTCTCACGCGCTGCTTTCGAGGTGCGTAAGTGGCATGGAAGGGTTGCTTGCTGTGGCCTACTTGGAGGTAAGGGAAATATCGCCCAACTTTAAGCCACTTTTACCTTCCCTGTATTCTAGAGCTGTGTAGGGGCTTGCCTAAAATCCAAGTAAGGTAGTGCAACCACAGGGCTGCTCTACTTTATGTCATAGAATCATAGAATGTCAGGGTTGGAAGGGACCTCAGGAGGTATCTAGTCCAACCCTGTGCTCAAAGCAGGACCAATCCCCAACTATTTTTTTTGCCCCAGATCACTAAATGGCCCCCTCAAGGGTTGAGTTCACAACTCTGGGTTTAGCAGGCCAATGCTCAAACCACTGAGCTATCCCTCCTGCAGTGGAAGGAGGGGGCAGGTCAGGTGCAGGGGTCTTCACCAAGCTTTATATCCGCTAGGAAGCCTCCCCCTCCAAGCAGAGGGTGTGCTTAGGGGGGAACTGCTCCCCACTTTGAGACCCCTTGACCCTGCCCAAGTGGTGCAAAAGGGCCACAGTGTAACTGGGGATTGGTGCAAATTCGTTAGAAATGTAGGCATATGAGTACACACAAATTTTTTTTGTTTGCCTCGTTGTGCAAACCTGACCCTTCGGTTGAATTTTAACCTCGGCAGCTCTTCCTCCGTAAGCATCAAACACAACGGAGACGTTCGAGAACGGAAACTGTTCCTGGCTAAGGTGGATGGAGCAGTTGTCACCATCGGTACCAGGCTTGTAAGCAGAGCAGGGGCCTGTAATTCACCTGCCTTGTCCCACAGCCCTTTGCTTGGAGTTGCAGGCGGTGGAGCTGAGGGGCTGCAGCCGGCGTGTTACTGATTATTAGTGACATTTAGCCTGAACTGGCCTCCGCGCTCTGTGCCCCCTGCCACGGGCTGCCGTGACTGTCATGTAATAGAATTGCTGACGCAGCCAAGCAGCCAACAGCACTGGGGGATGGGGCCCAGTGTGAGCACTGACGCGCTGCACTTTGCGGGAGCTCGGCGACCCTTCCTGCACAGGGCCATGGCCTGTCTCCTTCTTTTAAAGCAAGCAAATTTCCAAATGGGAGCTGCCGGAAGGACTGTTTTTCAAGCCTCGTTCGCTGGGAAATTGGGTGATTTTTCCGTGTCTCTGCCCCAGCCGAGCCAATGACTCAGCTTGTTTCCCAAGCTAAGTAGGGTTGGATGGGGTCAGCCTTCCGCCAGGAGACCTTCAACAAAGCGATCGCTTTCCTCTGCGTCAGAACTGAGGCAAGCCCTGGGCGTGGGGGGGGGCGTGCTGATGGAGGAGCTGTAAAACCAGGGACCGCCGGCTCCTTTGCAGTCTCGCCATGGCTGGTAATTGCAGCCTGTGCTATTTGCTGGAGAATGGGGTTTGATCCAGCACCCTCGGGCCGCTGATTCTTTTCAGCTGGGCATCACCCTTGGGAGGGCTCCTGTGCTCCAGTCATTCTTGCGATATATAAAAGCATCCACACATGGGCAGCATATGAACAGCCCCCGACCTCGCCTCTTTCTCCCGAGGCCCTGCCCCTACCCTGTCCCTTTCACTCCCACTCGCCCGCCGGAGCCCCCCAGTCCCACCGCAGCTGGAGGAGCCCTGGCCAAACTGCCCCGGGCCACCGGTTGACCCAAGCACGGGTCCAGTCGCCCCGACCCCTGGGGAGCCAGCTGCCCCAACTCCTAGGCCGGCCCTGAGCGCCGGCCCGACCCCCGCCAGCTGAGGGGAGCCCACACCGGCTTCGGGGGAGAGGGGAGCCAGGGCCGTGGCCTGGGTTAGGGGAGGCTTAGCCTCCCTGGCCTATTATACCCACCCTCCATGCATTCACAGGGAAGCAGAATTATGGCTCTTGCTGCAGCAAAATCCATGTTATCGTGTCATACGTCACTTGCTATATTTAGGGTTCAAAATAGTTCTCATTCAACCAGCCTGTTCTTCAAATGCCCTTAAGACTCGCTCTACTCCCAGGTTTTGAATCCGTTTAACTACTTCCCTTAGGGATGTGACTTTTTTTAGTAATCCAAAACGTTCTATCAGTACAACCCTCAATATGGGCGCCGCTGTACTAGGATAAAGATGCCTTATAGCCGTTTACCTTTCCGTACAATAGAAATCCTTCAGACCGAAACGAGATGGTTATGAAACCCATCATCATTCCGCTTTGCTGTAGCTGGGCCTGACACGAGCAACGCTAGAATTCTTACGATTGCAAAAATGCGTTTTGTTTCACGCTTGCTGAAAAGCAACTTAAAAAAAATATTGACTTTGGGGCAGGGCCAAGAATGGAAAGTTACAGCCCCAAGGAGAGTCTGGGCTGGTCTATACACACACGTTTAATACTACAGCCACCTCGAGGGAAACCACCATGCTCTTGGCCCGTTGACCCACCCTTGGAGGAATGTAACAACGACTATAATAACAGTGCAGGTCACTCACTCCATTCCTCTCCACTCATGGTGAGAACCAGGACTCTTTCAGTGGCATTGTACAAAGACAAACAATGCAATGAAATTTAAAAAAGCCCCAATGAAGCTGTAAGGTTCAGGTTCCCATATTGCAATAACAAAAAGTCAAAGATCCCAGAGCAGAGTTAACTTGGCTACACTGCACATCCTGGATATTTTGTGAAACGTTTGACCGCACTAAGGGGAGTGCTGAGAGTACGTCCACGTGGCAATTAAATACCCGCAGCTGGCTCGGGTTCGCTGACTCCTTGGGTTAAGATTAGAGGCGAGAGCAACAAGGGTGATGCCGTGGTGGGCGTCTGCTATAGAGCACCAGACCAGGAGGATAGGTAGACGAGGCTTTTTTTTGACAACTAACAGAAGTTTCCAGGCCCTGGTTCTCATGGGGGACTCTAATCACCGTGACATCTGCTGGGAGAGCAATACAGCGGTGCACAGACAATCAAGGAAGTTTTTGGAGAGTGTTGGGGACAACATCCTGGTGCAGGTGCTGGAGGAACCACCTAGGGGCCATGCTCCTCTTGACCTGCTGCTCACAAACAGGGAAGAATTGGTAGGGGAAGTAGAAGTGGGTGGCAACCTGGGCAGCAGTGACCATGAGATGGTCGAGTTCAGGATCCTGACACAAGGAAGAAAGGAGAGCAGCAGAATATGGACCCTGGACTTCAGAAAAGCAGACTTTGACTTCCTCAGGGAAGTGATGGGCAAGATCCTCTGGGAGGCTAATATGAGGGGGAAAGGAGTCCAGGAGAGCTGGCTGTATTTTAAAGAAGCCTTATTGAGGTTGCAGGAACAAACCATCCCGACGTGCAGAAAGAATAGCAAATATGGCAGGCAGCCAGATTGGCTGAACAGAGAAATCTTCGGTGAGCTTAAACACAAAAACTAAGCTTACAAGAAGTGAAAATTTGGACAGATGACTAGGGAGGAGTATAAAAATATTGCTCGAGCATGCAGGGGTGTAATCAGGAAAGCCAAAGCACAACTGGAGTTGCAGCTAGCAAGGGATGTGAAGGGCAACAAGAAGAGTTTCTACAGGTATGTTAGCAACAAGAAGAAGGTCAGGGAAAGTGTGGGACCCTTACTGAATGGGGGAGGCAATCTAGTGAGCAGGGGCTTTGACTAGATGACCTCCTGAGGTCCCTTCCAATCCTGATATTCTATGATTCTATGATGTGGAAAAAGCTGAAGCACTCAATGCTTTTTTTGCCTTGGTCTTCACAGATGAGGGCAGCTCCCAGACTGCTGCACTGGGCAGCACAGCATGGGGACCAGCTGAGCAGCCCTCAGTGGTGAAAGAACAGGTTAAGGCCTATTTAGAAAAGCTGGACATGCACAAGTCCATGGGGCTGGATGCGCGGCATCCGAGGGTGCTGAGGGAGTTGGCTGATGTGATTGCAAAGCCATTGGCCATTATCTTTGAAAACTCGTGGCGATCGGGAGGTCGGGGAAGGCTGGAAAAAGGCAAATATAGTGCCCATCTTGGAGAAAGGGAAGAAGGAGAATCTGGGGAGGTACAGACCGGTCAGTTTCGCCTCAGTCGCTAGAAAAATCATGGAGTAGGTCCTCAAGGAATCCATTTTGAAGCACTTGGAGGAGAGGAAAGTGATCAGGAACAGTCAACATGGATTCACCAAGGGCAAGTCATGCCTGACCAACCTGATTGCCTTCTATAATGAGATAACTGGTTCTGTGGATGAGGGGAAAGCAGTGGACGTGATATATCTTGATTTTAGCAAAGCTTTTGATACGGTCTCCCACAGTATTCTTGCCAGCAAGTTAAAAAAGTATGGCTTGGATGAATGGACTATAAGGTGGATAGAAAGCTGGCTAGATCGTCGGGCTCAGTGTTAGTGATCAATGGCTTGATATTTAGTTGGCAGCCGGTATCAAGCAGAGTGCCCCAAGGGTCGGTCCTGGGGCCAGTTTTGTTCAACATCTTCATTGATGATCTGGATGATGGGATGGATTGCACCCTCAACAAGTTTGCGGATGACACTAAACTGGGGGAAGAGGTAGATACAGTGGAGGGTAGAGATAGGGTCCAGAGGGGAGGATTGGGCCAAAAGAAATGGGATGAGGTTCAACAAGGACAAGTGCAGAGTCCTGCACTTAGGACGGAAGAATCCCATGCATCGCTACAGGCTGGGGACCGACTGGGTAAGTTTTGCAGAAAAGGACCTGGGGATTACAGTGAATGAGAAGCTGGATATGAGTCAGCAGTGTGCCCTTGTTGCCAAGAAGGCCAACGGCATATTGGGCTGTTTTATTAGGAGCATTGCCAGCAGATGGAGGGAAGTGATTATTCCCCTCTATTCAGCACTGGTGAGGCCACATTAGGAGTATTGCATCCAGTTTTGGGCCCCCCACTACGGAAAAGATGTGGACAAATTGGAGAGAGTCCAGCAGAAGGCAACAAAAATTATTAGGGGGCTGGGGCACATGACTTATGAGGAGAGGCTGAGGGAACTGGGCTGCAGAAGAAAAGAGTAAGGTGGGATTTGATAGCAGCCTTCAACTACCTGAAGGGGGTTCCAAGGAGGATGGAGCTCGGCTGTTCTCAGTGGTGGCAGATGACAGAACAAGGAGCAGTGGTCTCAAGTTGCAGTGGGGGAGGTCTAGGTTGGATATTAGGAAAGACTATTTCACTAGGAGGGTGGTGAAGCACTGGAATGGGTTACCTAGGGAGGTGGTGGAATCTCCATCCTTAAAGGTTTTTAAGGCCCGGCTTGATAAAGCCCTGGCTGGGATGATTTAGTTGGGGTTGGTCCTGCTTTGAGCAGGGGGTTGGACTAGATGACCTCCTGAGGTTCCTTCCAACCCTGATATTCTCTGATTCTATGACTCGGGTTCATGGGGCTCAGTCTGAGGGGCTGTAAAGTTGCTGTAGCCTACGGTCCGAAACCCAACAAGGGGGAAGGATTCTGGAACCCAGGTGCCAGTCCAAGCCCAAACACCTACACAACACTGTTTAGCCCTGCAGCCTGAGCCCCATGAGCCTGAGCCAGCTGCAGCTATGCCGTGGTTGTTTTGTTCCCATAAAGACATGACCCGAGAGTGCACATTGAACAAGAGAAGCATCATCGGACCCTGCCTGTGCTTGCCATGGCCCTCCCACATCCTCCTTAGGACGTGGGAGGGCCTTAGCTGAGTTGCTTTTTTAGCTGAGCTCGGCATAAGGGGAGAGGCCTCTGGCAATGGAGTGATGAGGACTACCGGCAGTGAGGATCCAAGGGCACTGTCTGCAGCCCAGGTTAACTATGCGGCTGTGAGAGCTGGATGCAGAAAACTGCCAGAGACCATCACTCGTTGGCCAGTTAAGCCAAAGGGATCAATGTTTCCTTGCTTTCCTGGGATAATGTTATAAAGTAGAAGATGAGGGAATACAATCAGAAAGGGATTTTCCACAATCCCGATAAGATCAGCGTCCCGTGCTTGGACTGAGGCAGCGTCAGCGTCCGCTTGGCATTTCTCTGGGTTGTTGGATTAGGCGGGGGGCCATGCAGAGTGCTGTGTGTATCAGAAGAGGGATGTCTCTTTTACCCTCTTGAGAGATCTCAGTGAAACTTGCATGGAGATACTCTGCCATCCTCTCCCCCATGGGCGTACTTTGCAGGGACGGGGGGCATTGCTCCCCCAATCTGCAAGCCTTGGCCAGGCATGGAATTTGCCAACCCTACACTTGCAGTTCCATTGGCCTGACTGGAGCTGCCCCCACCCCAAACATAGAAGTCAAACTACGCGTATGGCACTCCCCAAGATTTCTAGGCATGGCAGCCTTGTTTCTTCAACTGCATTAGGACACTTTCCCATGCCGCTCCGGGATGACTTTGCCTGCCACCGGACTCCTCGTTGTTTTTGTGG